>NC_138292.1:41630000-42830000 GCF_965601325.2 Salmo salar
AATGATGGAGGCCATTATGTTATTGGGACCTTCAATGCTGCAGATATTTTTGGTACCCTTCCCCAGATCTGTGCCTCGACACAATCCTGTCTCGGAGCTCTACGGACAATTCCTTCGACCTCATGGCTTAGTTTTTGCTCTAACATGGACTGTCAACTGTATGACCGTATATAGACAGGCATGTGCCTTTCCAAATCATGTCCAATCAATTGAATTTATCACAGGTGGACTCCAATCAAGTTGTAGAAACATCTCAAGGATGATCATTGGAAACAGGATGCACCTGAGCTCAATTTCGAGTCTCATAGCAAAGGGTCTGAATACTAATGTAAATAAGTTAGTTGTGTTTTTTATTTTTTATACATTTGCAAAAAAAACCTGAAAAACTTGTTTTTGCTTTGTCATTATTGGGTATTGTGTGTAAATTGCTGAGGGTTCTTTAGAATAAGGCTGTAACGTAACAAAATGTGGAAAAGTCAAGGGCTCTATATATATGGTGGATTGGAACTGAAGCAGACAATTATATTGATTGAAGCTACAAAAATTCCTTCCTTTCTTCCTTGAAGTAATCACAGATCTGACATGGTTGCATTGGTGAAACTAATAGTGTGGTAACCTTGCTTCCACCTATCCAATCACTTATAGATCTGCGCTTACCACCAGGAAATTAGGAAGGAAGGATGCATTCCAAAATGATTTAAACAGGGGCATGGTTTGTTTTTCCAAGGAAACAATGGAACTCCAGAGATGTATGGTTTGTGACATGATTTGATTCTCAATTGCAAATATGCCTATTATGCTAGTCTATAGAATCATCTGTGGTTCGGGGAACGATATGAAGGGGTTAACCAGTTACATTGGGGAGGAATAGAGCGTGTGTGCTGTTGTCGCGGTAATTACTTTTGAAGTGGTGTTTTCCCAAATCAGTCACTGAACCACAAATTACAGTTTACCCTTTCTACGATGTTCAGATCCTCTCAGTGGGCGAGAGGATTGGAGTTTCCTTATCTTAACATTTTGGAACTCATCTTTGTCTCATTCATAAATAAAAAAAAATCATGTGTTTTTCTTCACAGTTGTATAATCTGTATTAGTCAAACCCAGCAAACAGTTAATGTTGCTACAATGTTAGAGACATTAATGGAGAAAACGTTATAGCTATGGCATGGGAACATCCCTGGGATCCTCTGTCAAATGTTGCCATTTTAACATTCTCAAAACATCCCTGCTAATGTTCTGGCAATAAGAAGGTAACCAGAAATTGTCAGCTGGGAACATTTGCTGTGAAGATCCTCTACTCTCAACTCAATTACTACTACTGAGATTGATAACATGTCAGATGGAAAACAACAGCAATTTACTCACATTTAGTCACACTATAACTTATACAGCTTAAAGAAGCTTTCATAAGCACTACGTAGATGCTTCACAAATCATTTACAAACAAATGTCACTATATAAAGGTGATGATCTAATTGGTACTTTGAGAATTGTGGCATGACCCTTTTGCCACCCCTTATATGGTATGACATTCGATTATACGTTATTTGTGAAGCATTTAAGGCCTTATTAAATGAAAACAAATACTTCAGTGTCTTCGATGATCGAGATTGGAACGTGAAAGTTGTACTGAACAACATTCATTTATTTCCAGATAAATTGCCATACTATTTCATCTAATTGAATGTTCTCTAATTTACTGAATTGTAGTTACAGTAAACGCTAGTCAACATCATTGAACAAAAAATGTATTGCACATTGCAAATTCAATAACAAAGTGTGACACCTGAAAGGCCATCACCACTACAACCATAAAACAATGCAATGCCCATTTGTTCTAAGATAACCGTTATGCGACTATTAAGTAGCCCGTTCCTGCAGTCAAATGACCTAGTGGCCTCATGGGTGGAATGTTATTAATATGTTTATAATTTCATAATTAAAAAACATGAATTGTTTTTAAACGCCTGAAAATCCAGTGTTTCTATGTTAACAGTTTTGTTATATTTCAGTTTTCTGTGATGTATATAAAGTGTAATATTGGGATGCAAACTCAATTGAATATACACTGCTCAAAAAAATAAAGGGAACACTTAAACAACACAATGTAACTCCAAGTCAATCACACTTCTGTGAAATCAAACTGTCCACTTAGGAAGCAACACTGATTGACAATACATTTCACATGCTGTTGTGCAAATGGAATAGACAACAGGTGGAAATTATAGGCAATTAGCAAGACACCCCCAATAAAGGAGTGGTTCTGCAGGTGGGGACCACAGACCACTTCTCAGTTCCTATGCTTCCTGGCTGATGTTTTGGTCACTTTTGAATGCTGGCGGTGCTTTCACTCTAGTGGTAGCATGAGACGGAGTCTACAACCCACACAAGTGGCTCAGGTAGTGCAGCTCATCCAGGATGGCACATCAATGCGAGCTGTGGCAAGAAGGTTTGCTGTGTCTGTCAGCGTAGTGTCCAGAGCATGGAGGCGCTACCAGGAGACAGGCCAGTACATCAGGAGACGTGGAGGAGGCCATAGGAGGGCAACAACCCAGCAGCAGGACCACTACCTCCGCCTTTGTGCAAGGAGGAGCAGGAGAAGCACTGCCAGAGCCCTGCAAAATGACCTCCAGCAGGCCACAAATGTGCATGTGTCTGCTCAAACGGTCAGAAACAGACTCCATGAGGGTGGTATGAGGGCTCGGCGTCCACAGGTGGGGGTTGTGCTTGCAGCCCAACACCGTGCAGGACGTTTGGCATTTGTCAGAGACCACCAAGATTGGCAAATTCGCCACTGGCGCCCTGTGCTCTTCACAGATGAAAGCAGGTTCACACTGAGCACGTGACAGACGTGACAGAGTCTGGAGACGCCGTGGAGAACGTTCTGCTGCCTGCAACATCCTCCAGCATGACCGGTTTGGCGGTGGGTCAGTCATGGTGTGGGGTGGCATTTCTTTGGGGGGCCGCACAGCCCTCCATGTGCTCACCAGAGGTAGCCTGACTGCCATTAGGTATCGAGATGAGATCCTCAGACCCCTTGTGAGACCATACGCTGGTGCGGTTGGCCCTGGGTTCCTCCTAATGCAAGACAATGCTAGACCTCATGTGGCTGGAGTGTGTCAGCAGTTCCTGCAAGAGGAAGGCATTGATGCTATGGACTGGCCCGCCCGTTCCCCAGAACTGAATCCAATTGAGCACATCTGGGACATCATGTCTCGCTCCATCCACCAATGCCACGTTGCACCACAGACTGTCCAGGAGTTGGTGGATGCTTTAGTCCAGGTCTGGGAGGAGATCCCTCAGGAGACCATCCGCCACCTCATCAGGAGCATGCCCAGGCGTTGTAGGGAGGTCATACAGGCACGTGGAGGCCACACACACTACTGAGCCTAATTTTGACTTGTTTTAAGGACATTACATCAAAGATGGATCAGCCTGTAGTGTGGTTTTCCACTTTAATTTTGAGTGTGACTCCAAATCCAGACCTCCATGGGTTGATAAATTGGATTTCCATTGATTATTTTTGTGTGATTTTGTTGTCAGCACATTCAACTATGTAAAGAAAAAAGTATTTAATAAGATTATTTCATTCATTCAGATCTAGGATGTGTTATTTTAGTGTTCCCTTTATTTTTTTGAGCACTTTTTTAAAACCATGTCTATTTTAATTTCCCAAATACAATTCAACACAATCACAATCGCTTGTTTGTCTTTTTGTAATTTTAAGCACATTTTAACACCTAACAAACACGTACATTAAAAAAAACTTTTCGCTTACACCAGGTCCTGTTGTTACCTCATATCCCAGTGATAATACCTTGCATTACTCCGGTAAAGAAAACTTACATTTGCTCAACTTGCCATTGGCTCAACAATTGGCTCAAGTTACCCCATGGCAAACACTTTGACTATATTAGCCCACACAGCTACAAGGATGCACTTTTCTGCTAGGTTTAGGAGCTCATATAGACCCCAACTGATGTATAGAACAATCTTACAATTATCTACTTTGGTTTAGATACAAGCATCATGAAACCTCTGACACTATCACGATTGAAGGTAAGACCAAGGTGCAGACAATGTCGAAGTAACAAAAGTGTATTAATTCGAACATGGGCAGGCAAAGGTACAGGACGGCAGGCTGGGTCAGGTCAGGCAGAGGTCGGTAATCCAGAGTAGTGGGGCAAAGGTACCGGACGGCAGGCAGGCTCAGGCAGAGGTAAGTAATCCAGAGTAGAGGGCAAAGGTACAGGTCGGTGGGCAGGCAGAACGGACAAAACCGTGAAAATAGACAAGGCAGGCACAAGGGGAAACCCCCTGGTAGGTTTGAGGAACAAAACAAACTCACAGACAGACAGAAAACACAGGTATAAGTACCCAGGGGATAATGGGAAAGATGGGCGACACCTGGAGGGGGGTGGAGACAAGCACAAGGACAGGTGAAACAGAACAGATCAGTGGAACAAACACGATAAATTCATTTGAGTTGGTAAAAAATACATTTTTGGGACCTAACTTGCTTACCACTTTTTCCATGTGATTTCTTCCTTCACAGACTCCATGAAATGATGACCTGTTCCTAAATGTTTGGTCAAATGATACATTTTGTGTATGGTTTCCTAGAAACAAAGATGGCTTAACTTACCCCTTTGGCTCAACTTACCCCACTCTCCCTTACCGTTCTAAGGTCCGGCCTGAAAAGTAGAAAAGGCATTGTTGATCGTGTTACTATCAGTCTTTTTCTAACAAATGAGTGTTCAATGGCTGTGTAATAAAGACTAGGGGCTCTATTCAATCCGCATCGTGGAAGTTCAGCTTTGCAGCGTAATTGAAATTTAAAGGCAATGTTCCCGCTTTACCAGAGACAACATTCATGATAAACGCTGCATATTTCGGCTAAATCGAAAATTACCATTACATTTCTATTGCGGACTCATAAAGCCCAAGCTCTTTAGAAGAGGGTTTACACCAGGGTTGGGGTCAATTCAAATTAAACTCAAAGAATTCAAGAAGTGATTTGAATTAAATATCCCAAAATGCCAAAACGTTTGACATAATTAGCGTCTCCTTTTCAATTTATTGAGATCTCATTGAAAATAGATGCCCTTTTTCAATTATTGAATTGGAATTTCAGTTTACTGGTATCAGCCACACTAATATATCAAGTCATTCTAAATAGATTACACATTCAAATTATATTGCTATTCATTTTATTTATTCATAGCATTGTACTCGACAGGGATATTACATTTTGATCAACATGTCAGTTTTCACATCAGTACCATAGAGTGCGTTATAAAGCTAGCTTGCTCCATGGGCCTAGAGCTTTTGGAAAATGGCTCACTAAGTGTGTCACTTTCCCCATACGGGTTACATGGAGGAGGGTAAGGCTCAGGTCAAGCCTCTGACCGACAAGATCCAGGAGAATGCTGAGAAGATCCATGAGCAGAAGAAGCCCTTCGTCAGTGAAATCGAGAAGCAGGTCCACTTCCACCCCATGACTGACAACATCCAGACCCAGTTCAGTCCTCTGGCTGACAACCTGCAGGCCCAGTTAATGGCCCTGGTCGACAAGATGCAGGCCCAGTTCAAGCCTCTGGCTGATGACTTCCAGGACCAGATGGAGCAGCTCTTCCAGACCGTGGTTGACCAGACCAAGGCTCTCCTCCCCCCCAGTAAAGCTAACATAACATCCTCCTAGCTTGGATTCAGACCATACACGGGGGAAAAAAAATTCCCCTCTGTCTGTTTCACCTGTGTCATGTCCATCTAACTCCTTCTCTTGACATCGTCTTGAAATTATGCAGAAATTTCACCAATGAAGGGGTTGAAAGGTGGCCATTTTGTCTGTGATTGTTTCTCTATATAAACTCAGCAAAAAAAGAAATGTCCCTTTTTCAGGACACTGTCTTTCAAAGATAATTCGTAAAAAGCCATATAACTTCACAGATCTTCATTGTAAAGGGTTTAAACACTGTTTCCCATGCTCGTTCAATGAACCATAAACAATTAATGAACATGCACCTGTGGAATGGTTGTTAAGACACTAACAGCTTACAGACGGTGAGCAATTAAGGTCACAGTTATGAAAACTTAGGACACTAAAGAGGCCTTTGTACTGACTCTGAAAAACACCAAAAGAAAGATGCCCAGGGTCCCTGCTCATCTGCATGAACGTGCCTTAGGCATGCTGCAAGGAGGCGTGAGGACTGCAGATGTGGCCAGGGCAATAAATTGCAATGTCCGTACTGTGAGACGACTAAGACAGCGCTACAGGGAGACAGGACGGACAGCTGATCGTCATCGCAGTGGCAGACTACGTGTAAAAACACCTGCACAGGATCGGTACATCCGAACATCACACCTGCGGGACAGGTACAGGATGGCAACAACAACTGCCTGAGTTACACCAGGAACGCACAATCCCTCCATCAGTGCTCAGACTGTATTAATAGGCTGAGAGAGGCTGGACAGGGCTTGTAGGCCTGTTCTAAGGCAGGTTCTTACCAGACATCACCGGCAACAACGTCGCCTATGGGTACAAACCCACCATCGCTGGACCAGACAGGACTGGCAAAAAGTGCTCTTCACTGACGAGTCACGGTTTTGTCTCACTAGGGGTGATGGTCGGATTCGCGTTTATCGTCGAAGGAATGAGCGTTACATCGAGGCCTGTACTCTGGAGCGGGATCGATTTGGAGGTGGAGGGTCTGGGGCGGTGTGGCACAGCATCATCGGACTGAGCTTGTTGACATTGCAGGCAATATCAACGCTGTGCGTTACAGGGAAGACATCCTCCTCCCTCATGTGGTACCCTTCCTTCAGGCTCATCCTGACATGACTCTCCAACATGACAATGCCACCAGCCATACTGCTCGTACTGTGCGTGATTTCCTGCAAGACAGGAATTTATGAAAATAATGCACTGTACTGCCATGTAAATTATTGAAGGTTAACCATCAAGTTATGAGGTTGAAATTAGATGAATTTGTGGGTGGAGTTTGATGGGAAGTGCTTGTTGAAGTTCAAGCAGTATTTGTTTTTGATATTCTGACCTTTGGGCCAGTCCATCATATAGTATAAGCCCTGTTTGTTAGTATTCTGAAGTAGTTGTTTGTATTGAATGCAGTTCAGCTGAATTGTTGTATTAAGATATATTCATTTCATTGATTGTGACCTCTAGGCCTACTACACAGTAAGCTATCCAACAATGATTTTCCCCCAAAAATTGCATTGGAATAGAAAAGCTTACAAAAACCAAGAAAAAGGCACAAATATGGAGTCATGATTACACATTTAGTATAACTGATTTACACTGTGGACTGGGACTTGAACCAAGCCCCTTGATGGCCCCTCGTGGAAGCCATCGTCTATGATCTAATCCATGCACTCACGGCAGGAGTGGTGATCACAGGGATGCGATCACAACGCTGAGGAATAGCCCACCACGTAACTGAAAATAATAAGATATTTTGTTTATAGTGCAATGCATAGTCCTAATCATCATCACGACATCACCATCAAATTCTTCATCCATAATCCTAATTATCCCCACCTCCACCACCATCATCATTATCATCATCAACAACTTCATCATCATCGTCATCGTCGTAAAAAAGGTCTTTCAACCAATCAGCATGCCCAAATGGACATTAGAGACTCCTCCGACTCCAGGTCAGTGTTATCGTTTAGAAGTGTTGTCCCACAATGTAAGTTATGGCTATATAATCATCATCGTCAACGTAATAGTTTAATAAAAATGTATTGTAATTTTAAATGGAAAGTGTATTGAAGACAGACCTAATTCAAATTCGATTTAGGCTAAGCAGTTTACCTATTTGAAATGCAATTTAGGCCTACCTGTCTTTAGAATCTTGTCCTCTCATCTGGAAACAAGGGAAGATAGAAAACATTTCTCTCCAAAATCTCTGCAGTCCCTTCCCAGGGCCGTAGCCAGGGTCTGAGTTTTAGTGAGGTCTGTGAGGTGGGGAGACATTATTGCAGTTTTAAAGCAAATTTCCTGCAATTCTACACATTTTGCCATGATTTATTAGCCTGGCTGACGCGACTCACGTGGTCAGCGAGGGAGAGCTGACTGGTCTGGACAGGAGGCCGTTGTATATGCAGTATTCACGCAGAGTTGTGCTTATTTCTGGCTGAGCTTTGATTGTTTTTTTTTTTTTTCATTTTTTTTTATTTTCTGAGGGGTTGAGACCTTACATTGTTTTGATTTGAAAATCCAACAGTTGTATTGGAAGGGGGCGCCCCTCAGTGGCTTTCCATGTGGGTGTATGAGTGAGGAAGACACAGAGGTGCACCAATCAGTATAGAAGCACAGCCCCCTTCATTATCAAGGCATCGTGCTGACAACATCAAAAGAGCCTTTCCAGAGTTAGGTATCAGCCAGACCAATGACTTATGCCATGTTAGGGCTCTATTCAATCCGTAGCGCTGAAGATCCGCTTTGTAGCGCAATTGACAATTAGAGGCAATGTTCCCTCGATTGTGGAGAGCTCAATTGGTCAGCTCAGTTGAAAATTACCTTAACATTTTAACGCAGTTTTTCTGCGATACTGATTGAATCCAGCCCTTATGATATCTGAGTGAGAGTGACTAACAAAAACAATGTGGGCCCTCTGGAGGTCAGGGCACCTGGGGACGTGCCCTTCGTGCCCGGTCGGTAATTTGACCATGATTACTTCAAGTTTAGATAGCTGGCTAGACTAACTATAGTAATTTACCAATCGAAAATGTTTTAACTGATATGGACTGTCAGTGAGTGACATATAACAAGAGGAAAACTGCTGATGCACAACGAAGTTTTGAAATTGCACCTTGTGTATTCTACTATAACTCTCAACAGCAAGTTGAGACCCCAATTATTATTAATTCTAATTCAAAAAAATTCCAGATGTCCAGACCTCTGTGTCATCATATGTAGCTAGGTCCTTGGCCACATAAGGTTTTAGCCCTGACCTCAACAGAGAAAACCTCGCCAAGGCAAACCTGCTACCCTGTCTGCTTTTCCAGCATATTGTGTACTTCGAGGAGGTTTAAGACATGTTTCAAAAGTTCCTGGCTGGTTTCCTTTACAAGCCATGCCTTCCTCCTCGCAACGTTGGCATGGCCTCTCTATACATTGGTGTCCAGCACAGTCAGACTCTAGTACTAAGGCTTCTGGCTGCTAGGTTGGCCAAAAAGTCGAATGGATATAAAACATACGTACTGATCACACACTGGTTGAATCTATGTTGTGTCAAGATTCAAGTTTTATCCTCTCTAGGGTATGTGGGACGAAATATCGGCGCGATATTCAAATACCTTAGAAATGCTATTACTTCAATTTCTCAAACATATGACTATTTTACACCATTTTAAAGACAAGACTCTCGTTAATCTAACCACACTGTCCAATTTCAAAAAGGCTTTACAACGAAAGCAAAACATTAGATTATGTCAGCAGAGTACCCAGACAGAAATAATCAGACACCCATTTTTCAAGCTAGCCTGTTGGGGCTAGGGGGCAGTATTTTCACGGCTGGATAAAAAACGTACCCGATTTAATCTGGTTACTAATCCTACCCAGTAACTAGAATATGCATATACTTATTATATATGGATAGAAAACACCCTAAAGTTTCTAAAACTGTTTGAATGGTGTCTGTGAGTATAACAGAACTCAAATGGCAGGTCAAAACCTGAGAGATTCCTTTACAGGAAGTGGACTGTCTGACCATTTCTGGAACTTACATTTACATTACATTTAAGTCATTTAGCAGACGCTCTTATCCAGAGCGACTTACAAAATGGTGCATTCACCTTATGATATCCAGTGGAACAACCACTTTACAATAGTGCATCTAAATCTTTTAAGGGGGGGGGGGGGGGGGGGGGGGATTACTTTATCCTATCCTAGGTATTCCTTAAAGAGGTGGGGTTTCAGGTGTCTCCGGAAGGTCTCCGGAAGGTGGTGATTGACTCCGCTGTCCTGGCGTCGTGAGGGAGCTTGTTCCACCATTGGGGTGCCAGAGCAGCGAACAGTTTTGACTGGGCTGAGCGGGAACTGTGCTTCCTCAGAGGTAGGGGGGCCAGCAGGCCAGTGGTGGATGAATGCAGTGCCCTTGTTTGGGTGTAGGGCCTGATCAGAGCCTGAAGGTATGGAGGTGCCGTTCCCTTCACAGCTCCGTAGGCAATCACCATGGTCTTGTAGCGGATGCGAGCTTCAACTGGAAGCCAGTGGAGAGAGCGGAGGAGCGGGGTGACGTGAGAGAACTTGGGAAGGTTGAACACCAGACGGGCTGCGGCGTTCTGGATGAGTTGTAGGGGTTTAATGGCACAGGCAGGGAGCCCAGCCAACAGCGAGTTGCAGTAATCCAGACGGGAGATGACAAGTGCCTGGATTAGGACCTGCGCCGCTTCCTGTGTGAGGCAGGGTCGTACTCTGCGAATGTTGTAGAGCATGAACCTACAGGATCGGGTCACCGCCTTGATGTTAGTGGAGAACGACAGGGTGTTGTCCAGGATCACGCCAAGGTTCTTAGCACTCTGGGAGGAGGACACAAGGGAGTTGTCAACCGTGATGGCGAGATCATGGAACGGGCAGCCCTTCCCCGGGAGGAAGAGCAGCTCCGTCTTGCCGAGGTTCAGCTTGAGCTGGTGATCCGTCATCCACACTGATATGTCTGACAGACATGCAGAGATGCGATTCGCCGCCTGGTTATCAGAAGGGGGAAAGGAGAAGATTAATTGTGTGTCGTCTGCATAGCAATGATAGGAGAGACCATGTGAGGATATGACAGAGCCAAGTGACTTGGTGTATAGCGAGAATAGGAGAGGGCCTAGAACAGAGCCCTGGGGGACACCAGTGGTGAGAGCGCATGGTGCGAAGACAGATTCTCGCCACGCCACCTGGTAGGAGCGACCTGTCAGGTAGGACGCAATCCAAGCGTGGGCCGCGCCGGAGATGCCCAACTCGGAGAGGGTGGAGAGGAGGATCTGATGGTTCACAGTATCAAAGGCAGCAGATAGGTCTAGAAGGATGAGAGCAGAGGAGAGAGAGTTAGCTTTAGCAGTGCGGAGAGCCTCCGTGACACAGAGAAGAGCAGTCTCAGTTGAATGCCCAGTCTTGAAACCTGACTGATTAGGATCAAGAAGGTCATTCTGAGAGAGATAGCAGGAGAGCTGGCCAAGGACGGCACGTTCAAGAGTTTTGGAGAGAAAAGAAAGAAGGGATACTGGTCTGTAGTTGTTGACATCGGAGGGATCGAGTGTAGGTTTTTTCAGAAGGGGTGCAACTCTCGCTCTCTTGAAGACGGAAGGGACGTAGCCAGCGGTCAAGGATGAGTTGATGAGCGAGGTGAGGAAGGGGAGAAGGTCTCCGGAAATGGTCTGGAGAAGAGAGGAGGGGATAGGGTCAAGTGGGCAGGTTGTTGGGCGGCCGGCCGTCACAAGACGCGAGATTTCATCTGGAGAGAGAGGGGAGAAAGAGGTCAAAGCACAGGGTAGGGCAGTGTGAGCAGGACCAGCGGTGTCATTTGACTTAGCAAACGAGGATCGGATATCGTCAACCTTCTTTTCAAAATGGTTGACGAAGTCATCCGCAGAGAGGGAGGAGGGGGGGGAGGGGGAGGAGGATTCAGGAGGGAGGAGAAGGTAGCAAAGAGCTTCCTAGGGTTAGAGGCAGATGCTTGGAATTTAGAGTGGTAGAAAGTGGCTTTAGCAGCAGAGACAGAAGAGGAGAATGTAGAGAGGAGTGAGTGAAAGGATGCCAGATCCGCAGGGAGGCGAGTTTTCCTCCATTTCCGCTCGGCTGCCCGGAGCCTTGTTCTGTGAGCTCGTAGTGAGTCGTCGAGCCACGGAGCAGGAGGGGAGGACCGAGCCGGCCTGGAGGATAGGGGACAGAGAAAATCAAAGGATGCAGAAAGGGAGGAGAGGAGGGTTGAGGAGGCAGAATCAGGAGATAGGTTGGAGAAGGTTTGAGCAGAGGGAAGAGATGATAGGATGGAAGAGGAGAGAGTAGCGGGAGAGAGAGAGCGAAGGTTGGGACGGCGCAATACCATCCGAGTAGGGGCAGAGTGAGAAGTGTTGGATGAGAGCAAGAGGGAAAAGGATACAAGGTAGTGGTCGGAGATTTGGAGGGGAGTTGCAATGAGATTAGTGGAAGAACAGCATCTAGTAAAGATGAGGTCAAGCGTATTGCCTGCCTTGTGAGTAGGGGGGGAAGGTGAGAGGGTGAGGTCAAAAGAGGAGAGGAGTGGAAAGAAGGAGGCAGGGAGGAATGAGTCAAAGGTAGACGTGGGGAGGTTAAAGTCACCCAGAACTGTGAGAGGTGAGCCATCCTCAGGAAAGGAACTTATCAAGGCGTCAAGCTCATTGATGAACTCTCCAAGGGAACCTGGAGGGCGATAAATGATAAGGATGTTAAGCTTGAAAGGGCTGGTAACTGTGACAGCATGGAATTCAAATGAGGAGATAGACAGATGGGTCAGGGGAGAAAGAGAGAATGTCCACTTGGGAGAGATGAGGATTCCAGTGCCACCACCCCGCTGGCTCGATGCTCTAGGGGTATGCGAGAACACGTGGGCAGACGAAGAGAGAGCAGTAGGAGTAGCAGTGTTATCTGTGGTAATCCATGTTTCCGTCAGCGCCAGGAAGTCTAGGGACTGGAGGGTAGCATAGGCTGAGATGAACTCAGCCTTGTTGGCTGCAGACCGGCAGTTCCAGAGGCTGCCGGAGACCTGGAACTCCACGTGGGTCGTGCGCGCTGGGACCACCAGGTTAGAGTGGCAGCGGCCACGCGGTGTGAAGCGTTTGTATGGCCTGTGCAGAGAGGAGAGAACAGGGATAGACAGACACATAGTTGACAAGCTACAGAAGTGTTGTTTCTTGTATTATTGTCTCCTGTGTCTTTAGAGAACTGTTTCACTTTGATATCCTTTTTCTTCTGTCCTGATTTTCTCTTTCTTTTCTTCTGTTAACTAGATATTCTTTGTTGTTCTTCGTTAGCTAGCTAGCTTCTTCCAAAAGAGTCCCTAGCAACTGCTTAGCAACTGGTAAACAATTCAGCTTGCTAAAATAACTACAATTTTATGAAAAATAGTTATTTTTCAAAAGCCCATCTTCTTTGTTTGTTGCTTGTTTTTTCTCCTATTCAGTCTTGCAGTTTTCTTTTGCTTTTTTCCGATGTACTTCACTCTAAAAACCATGTAAATTTCAATATTTGTAGGAGCTCATTTTTCAGCTGCTGCTGCTCAAATTGGAGTTCCGGAACAAATGATGAAACAAATTACTAAATTACTCACGATAAACGTTCACAAAAAACATAACAATTATTTTAAGAATTATAGATACAGAACTCCTTTATGCAATCGCTATGTCCAATTTTAAAATAGCTTTTCGGCAAAAGCACATTTTGCAATGTTCTGAGTAGATAGCTCGCCATCACGGGCTAGCTATTTTGACACCCACCAAGTTTGGCCCTCACCAAACTCCGATTTACTATAAGACGTTTTGCCGCCTTCTGAGAGCCTATGGGAGCCGTAGGAAGTGTCACGTTACAGCAGAGATCCTCAGTTTTCAATAAAGAGAGTGTAGAAGGCCAAGAAATGGTCAGAGAGGGCACTTCCTGTAAGGAATCTTCTCAGGTTTTTGCCTGCCATATGAGTTCTGTTATACTCACAGACACCATTCAAACAGTTTTAGAAACTTTAGGGTGTTTTCTATCCAAATCAAACAATTATATGCATATTCTAGTTACTGGGCAGGAGTAGTAACCAGATTAAATCGGGTACGTTTTTTATCCGGCCGTGCAAATACTGCCCCCTATCCCCAACAGGTTAATGTCATGTGCACGAGTACATTGAAATGCCTTTCTTGCGAGCTGTAAACCCAACAATGCAGTAATCAATATAAATTACTGCATTGGTGTCACGCCCTGACCATAGAGAGCCCTTGGTTCTCTATGGTGTTGTAGGTCAGGGCGTGACTAGGGGGTGTTCTAGTCTTTTCATTTCTATGTTGGTGCTCTTGGTATGGTTCCCAATTAGAGGCAGCTGATGTTCGTTGTCTCTAATTGGCGATCATACTTAAGGTTTCCCTGTTTCCACCTGCTTTGTGGGATATTATTTGTTAGTGTGTTTAGCACTAGGGCTTTCACATTCGTTTTATGTTTGTTTATTGTTTTGGTAGTTTCACTATAGAATAAAGTATGTGGAACTCAACTCACGCTGCGCCTTGGTCCGCTCCTTTAAACGTTCGTGACAATTGGTTCAACGTAATTTCAATGAAACTACGTTGAACCAATGTGGAATAGATGTTGAATTGATGTCTGTGCACAGTTGGTACACTGATAATGATATTTTGTTGTAGGGCCAGGTCTTTATTTGGTTAATAACCTGTACAGCTAAAGCCCAAGAGAACCAAACTGGATAATGATCATACCAAAGATACATACGCAGACTGTTATTCATCAACGTTCAACATGATTCGGTTGGCAATCAAATATCCTTTTTCCTGTGATTTATTTCATACAATAAAATAAGACTTTATTTTGTTAACACTGGGTTTTGCCAAAACATTTAGCAAACATGATTTTTATAATACAATATCTTAAACTTATCTATTTAACATTTCAAGGCACACATGGTAGCAAATGATTAAGATTAACAATGAGTGACCTTACAATCCATTGTAATTAAATGGCTCAACTGAGGTCTTTCAGTTGTTACATTTCACCCCTAGACTATCTTTATATTGTACAGTATATTCAAAATACATAGCCCAGGGATATTTTAAGGAAGAGCATTGTTTGTCTAAAAGACATGTGTAACAGAAACGACCACAAGGCCTTTTGAGTTTAACACTTTAATTATTTAATTTCCCCAAGTGTAATTGGTTCTGACAACAGCCTAAAACTGTGTCTTTAAATTGAGCAAACTGAGCAGTCCAAATCCAAAATGACTTGACATCAGGTGAAAAATGGTCCCACCGACTCTATTTCTATTTTCTTACTTAGGCGACGCTATTTCCTCACAGAAGGTTCCAAGACCACTCTAAAGCATTGAGGATAATTTCCTAACATAATGACTAACAGTTCCTCGGAGCTGTCCCGCTGTAAACTCACCAATGTGTTGAGGGAAACATGGCCCCATAGCACACAAAAGGAAGTGACCTCTCAACGTTCAGAACATTTCACATCACTGAATACACACCAGATCGAAGTAGCGCGCCATCTGTGACCTGCCTGTATGCAACAGCATGAGTAACACCCCTGATGGGAAACATAAGATCTCCCTCAGGGGCACTGACCCACCCAGAGGTCTGAATCTAAGTCTGTCTTTGGCGGGTGTGGACCACAGTGTACCCCCTGATTCCATAGCATCATAGTTCTATATAGTATGTCCATTCAGTGGTCCTGTAGTACTGGGCGTTAGTAGTAGTGCACCCGACCTATAGTGCCTGTTCCTGAACCCAGGATATCAGGCTGCCCATTCCTCCAGATCTCCCGTATGATTCGCTCCCTCTCCTCCAATCGCTGCGCCCGCTCCAGCTCCTCGGCCGACGTGAACACGTTAACGCTCAGTGTCCCGTCCGATTGGCTGTGGTTGTGGTGGATGCCAATGGGAATCTCTGTGGTGGGCAGGGGGGCGGGTGCTTCGACGTCACCCTCCTCTTCCTCATCCTCGCTATCTTCATCACATTCGTCCTCACTGAAGTCCTTTAAGTGTTTCTTCTCGGGCGTGGAGGCCGGGATGTTGGTGCGGGGCTTGCAGGAGATCCGGATGACCAGGAGGCAGAGGGTGAGGACCAGGCCGAAACAAACCCCGATCACAAAGTACAGCCCAAAGCTCTCCGGGTTCTCTACAGGACAGAAAAAGATCATTGGTAAATTCACCTAGGATCACAAAACACCACAATATGTAAAAAAGTAATTGTGCTAGTAGCCTAAATCAATATTGTTATGACTGGCACATTGGCGATTTTGTTTCATTGATTCATTTTGTGGTACTTTAAAAGCAATGCGACAACTGCTGTTGTTAAAGTGATTGATTGATTGATTGATTGATTGATTGATTGATTGATTGATTGACTGACTGACCTTTGATGTGTGCGTAGGCAGCTATGCTGTTGCTCAGGAGGTCCATCTCTTTCCTCTTTTCATCCATGCTGACGATATGTCCAGTAGCCCTTTCTTACACCTAATACAAATAAACACAACACACTGCATCAGAATTCCTTGCGATCTCAACTACTATGCCATGCATGCAACGCCAAGTACTATCTGCATTAATGTATGCATGAATTCCGTTATTCCCACCATGTATCACAGAAACTTCCACACACCCTCAAACAAACTGACACAATGAGGTTTGGCCAAAAGACACATGCTACCCTCATGTACCCCACAGCTCCCCTCATGCTACAACAGCTACCCTCATGCTACCCTCATGCACCCACAGCTACCTTCATGCTAACCTCATGCTCCCCACAGCTACCCTCATGCTAACCTCATGCTCCCCACAGCTACCCTCATGCTACCCTCATGCACCCCACAGCTACCCTCATGCACCTCACAGCTACCCTCATGTTACCCTTATGCACCCCACAGCTACCCTCATGTTACCCTCATGCACCCCACAGCTACCCTCATGCTACCCTCATGCACCCCACAGCTACCCTCATGTTACCCTCATGCACCCCACAGCTACCCTCATGCTACCCTCATGCACCCCACAGCTACCCTCATGTTACCCTCATGCACCCCACAGCTACCCTCATGTTACCCTCATGCACCCCACAGCTACCCTCATGCACCCCACAGCTACCCTCATGTTACCCTCATGCACCCCACAGCTACCCTCATGCTCCCCACAGCTACCCTCATGCACCCTACCGAAACACTTCTGCTACCACAAACCCCCATAATTCCCCTCCCCTTTACAATGTAGTTAAAGTGTTTTACGAATGCCTCTAGTGCCACACTAGATGTTTTCTCGTTTGCTATCGCGCCAAACACACTGACCACAGCATTTCTCCATAGTAACATTCAAGTGACATTTTCTCAAAATTGGGGTTACAAGTTGATCAACTTTCAAAGCAGAATTACTTTCACATTCTTCATCAACTGTAGTGTTTGATATACCATTTTCTAGCTCCGAGTCTACTTTTATCCAATGTAAAAAACACAATTTCAAATTTTGCTACATAAGACCGAATCGAGCCGGTCGGTCACACATGTCTTTGGGTGGGTGAGGACAAGGCCTACTGGTCCAGCTGTGGCAAACAAAAGCTCCACTGTTTCATCCTCAAATACCAACAGCGCAAACTGGGATCATGACATATTTGGCACATGGTTCTCCCTGTGAGCTGGGCCAGGCAGCTACAGTGAGGGGCCAGGGGTCAACTCTCTCCTCAGAAGCCAATGAACAGCACTTCCTCCAACGAGCCTTCCGGATCAATAGGGGCACGGCCCAAGGACCTCTGCGTTGTTTTTACAGTACCTGGGTTGTTCACCCTTTTTAATTTCCCTGACTGACACAAATGGGTGAAGACCTGGAGGACCTGTGTTGTTGCTGTTGTTTAAATATCTATTTTAGTCACACTTTTACTGTCCCTGACTGAAACAGAGTCACTGGGTTTTCCTTTCTTAATCTTGTTCTGAAGGCAGCTCTGCCTGGAGAGCAGAACCAAATGTGAATGATTAAGCTTAGGCAAGTAATTTGATTGGTTTAAGTTTTGGCCACTAGGCTTATCCCTGGTGACGCTTTCTGGTCGTCTGAGTCTTTTCCTCAGCGTTTCCTGTCGCTCTGTTTGGCTCCATTGTGTTCCTGCAGGCCCTCGCTGGCCCGGTCATTACTCCCTCGCCTCAGGCTCCCCAGGAAGTCTCAAGTTTCCCTCACAGAGAACCTTGGGGCGCCACGCCTCGCCACGCAACAAAAGTACTACGCCTGGTCCTGCTTCTTTACCTATGTGGTCAATTACATAGGCTAGGTTATAACAGCGAGCCCCTATGCTACCCCTGTGCTTTTGAGAGAGCAAGAGTGAAAGAGAGAGAGAACCTGTTTCCAATCAAAGTGAGAGGCTGGGTGGATTCTCCCATATGCAACACTCTATCCACAGGGTCATGTGGCTCCTACTGGGTCTCTCCCGCATTTCCTGTGCAACCCCCTCTCTTCACCCTCAACCCTTGTCATAGCCCTTTCCTGCTGACTGTGCCCTTTTCTCATCCGCTCCACTATTGTTCTCCCCCCCCGACCCGCCTTGATGACATCTTCACATGGTACATGGTAAGCACATGGCACAGGAAAACCAAGACGCGATAGATAGCGACACAGGGGCCCAGCTAATACGAGTATCCCTGAATCTTTTGATGTGTTAGCACGTTAGCATTAGCCTCCGATCCCTTTCATTCTACATGTGTTCTGTGTTATGGCTCCTAGGGGAACAAACATGTTGTTCAAGTATGAAAAGATGGCTGACTCTAGCACAGTCACATAGAGTACTAACCCGTGGAATTGATCACAACAAGCTAAGTCATAGCACATGGCCTACAGATCATTGACATCAAAAAATGGCACAGTCCACCGGTTTTTGTTCTATGTCACCTCAACATTGTTGGGTGATCTCTTCAGTCTATGGTTTCTACGCTAATGTGAATCTCAAGGATATTATGCTGTTGTTATCACGCTCATTTGTTGATACAAAAATGCAACAAAAACATGGGTCAACCATATGTATTGCAGCTGTTCATAGCACATGACTGACTCTTTTTAAAAAAGCACAAAACTCTTTCTGTTGCTATAAGATATAAAGATAGGCAATAAGAAGTACAGACAGATGTACACTTTTGTATTGTAACATTAACCTTACCATAAAATGAAGCTGTAGAGGTAACTCTTCAGTCCCAGCTCATGGTGGAAGTGGAGAGGTTTGCTGAATGATTGAGTCTCTCTCTCTGGATCTATGCCATGCCCTTCACTCCTCAGGCCGAACAGTTCATTTGGCCGCCCTGAGACAAGAGAAAACACACAGACACTCACACAGCCGTCAGCCTACATCAGATCCAAACTCACTGAGGCGTTTGCAATGCAAACAATGACTGGCCTTTTGCTGTTGCCGAGGGATACACAGTCCGGCAGCAGACAAAATGCAGGCTTAGCTTTCAGTAGCACAAAAGTTCATATTTGATATACGTAAACGCATACATATACAGTGCATACTGTATAAATACAGTTTACATGTGCATATGTCCAAAAGGCATGTACAACCATGATGAAAAGGCATGTCAGAAAATATATTAAACACCGAAACACTGCACATGTATGAAGACTACACAACAATAAATTATGCGCAGGGAGACAGAGACATTTGGTGGGGGAGGGGGGGGGGGAGGTTTGTCCTATGGTGTTTGTAATCAAACATGACAAAGAGTGAATTCTCTCTAGGTTTTTTGTGTGTACTCCTAAGCACTGATATGTTTGAAGTCAAAGCTACTTACAAGGCATAAATAAAAGTACATAAAATATCTCTGATACAGTCACAGGCTGATGATTTCCTGGAATAGTTTAACATAGAAACTCAAGTCTCATCCCATCTCTGACACATCAAACCACTGTGATATCCTCAGAGCACTTTGTCTCCAAGAAGTAGAACTCCTAGCCTGTAAACCCGACAGCCACAGTATGTCTCACAGAATATGAGCAGCTCTTTACATTTCAGGTGGGGAAAGAGGACCATGAAAAAATGCTGCGCTTTGATTTTTCGCAAACCCTTTTTTGTGTTGAGAGGAAAAAGCCCAGTGCCAGCTTGAGTTGGTTTAGCAGGGCCTCTTTGCTTTCCAGTGCAGATTTGGATCTTGCTGACTTTTGCCCTATGTACACTAATGCTGGGCCGAGAGAGTGTTCGGGGCTAGCAAGGACACAGGGAGCAGTCGCCATAGCAGCATCTCTTCTTTTAAAAAAATGTTTTGGCAGCATCTCTGCACTGCAGGCCACCGAGTCATACGGTCAGCCTTTTGTTTTGGACCACAGAAGTGGGATCCACCCTGTATGTGTTGTATGTATAGCCAACTACAGTCGTCGTAATTGCCAAACAAAAAAACAGATCTCGGACCAGGTCACCTAGGCCTAATCCTTGCTTAGCTATTTGAAACGATTCTTCGTCTAGGCAAAGCAGCCAGTATCCACATAGGATACTGTCTAAAGAGCTTTCCAATGCAATATAATGCTTTGGTCTCAAGGGTAATAAAGTGTAAGATCTGAGTGACTTCACCAGTTCGCCAAGGTCATGGCTAATGATTGGACTGCTAACTGGGCCTAACTGCTCTTTTCTCAGAGTGGAATGCACCAGAACGTAATTCATCAGAGCTCAGGCATCTGAGAACGGTGGTTAAAGACAACCGGAGACTCATTTGAAGCCAATCTAAACAATAATTAACCTGGGCCTGTTGTTTTGTTGTGCTTTTGTTTTACCGGGAGGAAGAAATGATGAACAGACGTGCTCTCGACCTCCCTCAACGCACTATCCCATGACTTAACTTTCAGTCATGTTCTCCAAGTGAATTAATTTTCTATTCAATAGCAGATGTTGCCATGTCCCTTGATTGCTGGAGAGAAAAACACTGTTTACATATGTTTCGGTATTTCTGCAGTTTTAGGGACCTTGAATGTGTGCTGAAAATGTTCTGGCATATTACTCCCCTCAAGAGCCTCTAAAGAAGTTTAAATGCTGACTGGATCATTATGCCACTACAAAAATGTTGTCACAAACAGGTTCTCAAAGGGTTCTTAGTGGTTGTAGAATTCTATATGAAACCAAACTGGGTTCTCCTACACCGACATGCCAAATACCCTTTATGGTACTAGAACCTTTTTTTGGAAATAAATGGAGGCACACTTCAAGCTAATGTTACGTGAGAAGGCTTCCACTTTCATGGTCTCACTCATAGATTACATCACCTTGCATGTGACCAGATAATGCCTGTCATTCATTCCTAACTGACCTCATAACCTCAGGTCAAACAATTTGAACACATAATCCACTTCCTATGTCCTTAGTCACATGGTGGGCATCATCAGTGAACCAATGAGTTCACATTGAAGCCAATCAGTTTGTACTTATTAAGTGTATAAGAAAAGTGTATCTTGACACCACGTCAAGATACAAAAACAATGAAAAGTTCATCCAAGTCTCAAATAACTGTAAGGCCTAAGCACAAATAGTGCTGAGACTGACGCCAAGGTAAACAACATGTGGTGTTGTGAGGCCTGGGAAGAGTTCATTCTCTATTTCTGACTAACAGTTGTTTACTTTAGTTGGGAGGAAAGAGGAACCAAATTAAGGAAAATCCTGTCCGTTACGTTGTGTGATATTTTTGTTCTTATCAACTTGGAGAAGAGCACAATAGCTTTTCCTTTCCTACCAAGTTTCCTCCCATACATCTGGTTGTACTGTCAGTCCGGAACCCAGTCCAGACAAACACCCTCATCTCCCACTCCTTAAATTTGACAAACAACAAAATGGAAGCCCCACCACTTGGTTTGTTATAAACCTGGGTCAAAGAAATGTAAACAACTCAAATTCATAGATGGAGGTATGGATACAATGACTGACTACCCATGAAGTCAACATGATAGTTTTAAAGTTGGCCTTTAAAGTGAAGGATAACATTGTCTGATTGTCTAAGCTTTGTCTGACTGCCTAAGCTAATCACGCTGTTATTGTCTTGTGGGGAGAAGCTGATTATGCCGTCTCACTAGATACTTCCTAAATTATTGACGAGCCACATAGTGACAGGGACCAACCTCAGAAGCAAGAGTTTTCGCTCCTATTACCAAACAGAAGCCCTTTTGTACACTATAAACCATTCATAAAGTATCTAACCATAGTACTCCTCTGTCAGGTCTGAGAAATCACATGAACAGCCCCTGAGTAGGAATTTATCCAGGGAGTGTAGCCATAATTGAATTACAATGAGAAAATACATGACAAAAAACTGATCCCACAAAGGAGCGAGTACGCCTGTTTCCTCACCATAATGACACACTTTGAGAACCACAGAGCGAAAGGGATATTTTCGATACATTGAATTTATGTGCAGCCACAATAGTTCCCTGGCACAATGGATGGTATTTCTGTGGTTTGCCTGGCATAGGTCTTCAGTGAGTTGAAAAAGGCCAGATTTGAATTTAATCACATTTAGTTGTTTTTATGCACATATATAGCCTAGTCCAACAGCTCTGGCATGGGAGATCAGAGACATACTGTAACTGGTGTCACTTTGAGTTTGAGTGTAAAATGAGGACCATTTTATAGCATTCATCAACTTTGCCACTGACAATGTTAATTAAACAGTTCCTTGTTTCTTAGATTTTTGTTTCAGCTACTGAGAGAGAAAATATGTCTGGGATTAATGATCCATGGGATCAAATGGACCACTGAGGAGTAATTTATTAATTGTTTTGAGCACATGGAGGCAGTTCTAAGCTCAATATATTCCACTTGACTTTTGCAACTTGAATAAATACTGTATGTGCAATTGAGCGGCCGGTAGAGATAGTGCTAGTGCTTTGATTTACTTAGTTTCCATTTTTCTCAGAAAGCCATGATGTGAGATTCTGTAAGTAGCAGAAAAGCATGTTAATGGCTGTTCCCTAGAATGCTCATAAACTGAAGTTGTATCACAAAAGTATCTACTGGATATTTTTTTCCATACCTTTCCTATTTCCCATTTTGAAAAGAAGGTTGACGATATCCGATCCTCGTTTGCTAAGTCAAACGACACCGCTGGTCCTGCTCACACTGCCCTACCTTGTGCTTTGACCTCTTTCTCCCCTCTCTCTCCAGATGAAATCTCGCGTCTTGTGACGGCCGGCCGCCCAACAACCTGCCCACTTGACCCTATCCCCTCCTCTCTTCTCCAGACCATTTCCGTAGACCTTCTCCCCTACCTCACCTCGCTCATCAACTCATCCTTGACTGCTGGCTACGTCCCTTCCGTCTTCAAGAGAGCGAGAGTTGCACCCCTTCTGAAAAAACCTACACTCGATCCCTCCGATGTCAACAACTACAGACCAGTATCCCTTCTTTCTTTTCTCTCCAAAACTCTTGAACGTGCCGTCCTTGGCCAGCTCTCCTGCTATCTCTCTCAGAATGACCTTCTTGATCCTAATCAGTCAGGTTTCAAGACTGGGCATTCAACTGAGACTGCTCTTCTCTGTGTCACGGAGGCTCTCCGCACTGCTAAAGCTAACTCTCTCTCCTCTGCTCTCATCCTTCTAGACCTATCTGCTGCCTTTGATACTGTGAACCATCAGATCCTCCTCTCCACCCTCTCCGGGTTGGGCATCTCCGGCGCGGCCCACGCTTGGATTGCGTCCTACCTGACAGGTCGCTCCTACCAGGTGGCGTGGCGAGAATCTGTCTCCGCACCATGCGCTCTCACCACTGGTGTCCCCCAGGGCTCTGTTCTAGGCCCTCTCCTATTCTCGCTATACACCAAGTCACTTGGCTCTGTCATATCCTCACATGGTCTCTCCTATCATTGCTATGCAGACGACACACAATTAATCTTCTCCTTTCCCCCTTCTGATAACCAGGCGGCGAATCGCATCTCTGCATGTCTGTCAGACATATCAGTGTGGATGACGGATCACCACCTCAAGCTGAACCTCGGCAAGACAGAGCTGCTCTTCCTCCCGGGGAAGGACTGCCCGTTCCATGATCTCGCCATCATGGTTGACAACTCCCTTGTGTCCTCCTCCCAGAGTGCTAAGAACCTTGGCGTGATCCTGGACAACACCCTGTCGTTCTCCACTAACATCAAGGCGGTGACCCGATCCTGTAGGTTCATGCTCTACAACATTCGCAGAGTACGACCCTGCCTCACACAGGAAGCGGCGCAGGTCCTAATCCAGGCACTTGTCATCTCCCGTCTGGATTACTGCAACTCGCTGTTGGCTGGGCTCCCTGCCTGTGCCATTAAACCCCTACAACTCATCCAGAACGCCGCAGCCCGTCTGGTGTTCAACCTTCCCAAGTTCTCTCACGTCACCCCGCTCCTCCGCTCTCTCCACTGGCTTCCAGTTGAAGCTCGCATCCGCTACAAGACCATGGTGATTGCCTACGGAGCTGTGAAGGGAACGGCACCTCCATACCTTCAGGCTCTGATCAGGCCCTACACCCAAACAAGGGCACTGCGTTCATCCACCTCTGGCCTGCTGGCCCCCCTACCTCTGAGGAAGCACAGTTCCCGCTCAGCCCAGTCAAAACTGTTCGCTGCTCTGGCACCCCAATGGTGGAACAAGCTCCCTCACAACGCCAGGACAGCGGAGTCAATCACCACCTTCCGGAGACACCTGAAATCCCACCTCTTTAAGGAATACCTAGGATAGGATAAAGTAATCCTTTTAATCCCCCCCCCCCCCTTAAAAGATTTAGATGCACTATTGTAAAGTGGTTGTTCCACTGGATATCATAAGGTGAATGCACCAATTTGTAAGTCGCTCTGGATAAGAGCGTCTGCTAAATGACTTAAATGTAATGTAAATATTTTAACAGCTTTCAGTAAAATAGTTGACCATGTGGCCTCAATCACGCCAGTGTATGGTCTCCCAGGCAGTCTCTATACCTAAACCCAGCCAACCAAGATCACCTGACCACCAACCAAGGCAGGACAGCATCCAAGTCCAGAAAAGCCTGATTGAACTTTTTACTAGATGGATACAGCTTTTGTCATATTTAATTTTTCGTGAGAGGTTAGGAGAACTTACGCAGCAGGTTAGGAGAAGAGGTTAGGAAAAGAGTTAGGGTTAGCTAAAATGCACCAAAAAAAATCTACTTTTGACATTAATTTGACAGAAGCTGTAAGCTTTCTAGCCCTTTCCCTCTCCCTGAGACAGACAGGCAGAGGTGCATGCAGTAACGTTCCAACCGATAAAAACTGACACTTTTCCTAAGAGCTAGGGCTCTGTTCATGCTGGTGCCTGCAAAAGCATTCAGAGGGTATGCTTCTGGTGAAGGCATTTTCTGTCCAGCGCAGCTGGTCTTTCTTGACGGCCATGAAGGGTTGAAGGGGCATTTTGGAGAAAAGAGAGTGTCTTCCTTTTTTGTTTTCTCTTGACATGGGATCTTGGGGATCAAGCTGCGCTAAGTGTTGGTTCTGTTTTCCATTGCACCGTGCCCTAGCCATGGGCTTGTACTGTGGGGGGAATTATTCCAGTCAGACATGTGTTTGCCATCAGGCTCAGTGACACTGAGCACAAGGTAGAGCTGACCCCAAAGATGGCTGCCTGCTGAGAGTATGGGGAGCTCCACAGAGCTGAAACTCAAACTTAGAAAATCTGCCTTTTCGTTTCTCCTCTGAACAGCGAGCAGGATTGCCACCCAGTGAAGGTGGTTTCCAAACAGTAGCCTTGGATTAACTTTCTGGGGGCTTTAAGTGAGACATTTTAAACTGCCCACTTGGCACAAACTGGGAGACCTTTTTTGTGGTATTTTTTCACCAAACTTTTAACCAAAATGCACTTATATGGCTCAAAGATTGTTTTGATTTCATTTTCAATTCACACTCATTGACAACCCAATTAAATATAATTCAAAACTAGATGTTGTACCGACATTTGTGCACAGTGGGTGGACATATTTGAGTTACACATCATTCTCCATTACACACTTTTGCCACTTACTGCCTTGCTGACAGCCAGCCAGGTTTGATTTTGACTTTAGACTCAATTAACAACAGCTTTTTAACACTGTAGTTTCAAGGACCAGAACTTTCTTCTCAGTCAAGGCATTACTAAACATTCTGATCTAATTCACAGGGCAGGTACTCAATAAGGAGCTTGTTTTAGTTTCTTTATGTCATACTTCTCCACGTGAGGCCATGATTTCATTTAAATGGAGAGTGCCAACTTCAACTCCACTCCAACTTGGTTCAGCAGAGAAGCCTCTATGCTTTGCAGTGCGTATGTAACTGCCATCTGTGACAAACCGAAGCAGGTATTTTAGTGACATAAGAAATGATCTAGAGAGCAATCTCTTTACCCCATGAGGATTGGGCTGGTGGGGGTATGGGGGGTAATGGAGATACGGGCCCATGGGGGTGGGGGTTAATAGTGGCCAGATGTGGGGTTGAGGGGTTTGATGCTTGACAGAGACAAAGCGCTGCTCTCATATGGAAATCCAGAAGAGGAAACACATGCTCTATCTTCATATCGACTTTATCATACGTGTTCCATCTCTATCCAGTACTGTACATACAGAGCCCAGGACATTGACGCTCAGAATTGGAACTTAATGAGTTTGTGTGTTTGTGCACAGGAATGTGTGTGTGTGTGTGTGAGACGGAGCGTGAGAGTGTCTGTCTGTGCATACCACCATATGTGTGTTAATTTTTGCCCCCTCGCATGCACCCCAGGTGATCCCCAGCCTCAAGCTCCAAAAATGGAGTTGTGATCTCTGATCGATCTGGGCCAGCATGAAACATCCGACCACAACCACACACTGTATTCATTACACAGGACTTGTGATTACCCTATGACACAAAACGTGTTAACCCTTTCCATGGGTGGCTGGGCAGAGTTAACTGTCCTGTCCACAAACATGTAGACATAAATGAAGCCTAGTCTTCTGGGAAAGTGACCCGTGGTGTCATTTTTAGTCTGTATGGTATGAATTCTTTAGTTCGTCAGGGTACAGTTTTGTCGGAGCTGGACAGACCAGTTGGTGTAGACCATGAATATTTGATAACCGACCTTAAACTAGGATTCAATTATAAGATTAAGCTTCTGTGTCCAGTGTCTCTTATTTAATGTGTAAATAACTAGAGATACTTTACAAATGTCACTGTACCAGTTTCTGTATGCTTAACCCTGTCATCTTGTTTTTTTATTCCTTCTTCACCATATGGTTTCTCTCTTCCCCCAGATTCCCATGTAAAGTTTAAACAAATTCAACCTTAAATCCAGGGCTTATTTATGTTCTTGGACATTCACATGTGTGTACAGAGAAAGAGAGAGAGTGAGAGAGAGGCTTAAGGCAAACCCTAGTGGATTTAGCACGTCAAACATCCCCCTAAGTCTAAGGAGACCAGGGAGAAGCCGTCACTAGAAAGAATTGAGCCTTTATGAGACAGCAGTGGTTTTAGTAGGAGTCTTGCTAAACACAGCTTCAGAGATAAATCACTCATCAACCTATTATTTGTCAATGGCGAATCTGAATCGAATACAGTCTTGTTGGCTTTACATCTGATTAGATGAGGCAGTTCATAGCTTCTGCGTCTCCTTCAAAACCTGTTTATGACATCTAATGGCTGGTGGTCTACAAAATATAATATACTGTATGCCCCACTTCATTTAGAAGGCATTTCTCAAATTCTCTCTCAAGTTACACGACAATCCAATCATTATACCAACACAAATGGGAGAGTAATGTTTCACTCACCCTAAGAAATTGTCAGACGTGAGTTACTCTATCAGTGTCTGCTAGGAGAGAATAGCAAGACCAAGGCAATGGCTTAAATAGTGATACCAAGGCATCATTACAGGATGGTAGTGGTAATAGAGCAAATACACCACTCATAAAATACACCGCTCATAAAATACATCACTCATCTTGATCCTGGGCTATGTGTGTCCGTGAAAGCACTCTGAAACACTGTTGTCTCCTGTGCAGTAGAGGGCCAGGCAAACGGTTTAGAGTTTAGACAAGCGTTTCAAGTCAAAGATTGACTTATGACTCCTTAGAGGCCACAGATAAGGCAAAACCACCAGTAATAAAACATGGGGCAGTGAGATAGAGGAGAACAAGAGGATGGAGGGGAACAAGGCTGGGAGAGGTCAGATACAAGTCAACTGGCCCAGAACACGCCTGAGGGTTATAGGCATTCACACTTATCCTCTGTTATCTGTCACTTTATCAGATTGACACAGGGAGGCACAGCAAACAGCCTGCCCACTTAGATATGCTAATTAGAGGGGACCTCTGAGAATGGCTATCTCCTACTGATAAGAGGACCACAGCACTCCAGTGGAGACGGTGTGCGCATGTGTATGTGTGTGAGACAAAACCATTATTCCCCCCCACACACACACACGTATGCACACACACACGAAACGGTGGGCTGCACATTAGCGAAGCGTGACGCTCTAACCTCGGCTCCCCCTGATCGTATTACGCTGTTGATGCGGCCCTCACCACAATACAGGATGTTTTCTATTTATTGTGGCGAAAGTGCAGTCATTTATCACCGCAAGGTTAGCCACTGTGCGGCTAGCTGCATCAGCCCTGCTCTCTGGCACTGATACATCAGATACGTGTTGTAACCACACACACTTCATACTGTAGCTCTTGTTGAGACGCTCAAAGGTGAGCATTGCTTCTCTTGAGGACACTCCAACAAGAACAGTATAACCCCCTATAAATGAGCTTGAATCATGTAAAGATATGAATATAGCTACTGAAGGAAGGAAACAAGGTACAACACACAGCGCTGGAACCTATAGTGTACTGACTGAAAGGGAACCTCTAGTCATCATTAGAGTTTTAAAGTGTTTTTAAAGTGTTCGCAAAGTCGTGCAACCGCAAGAGTACTGCTTTGCAGAGTTCTGAAGGAACATAAACTGCAAAACATGAAACAGCAGGCATTCATTGACACCTCACTGTACCTAGACACACACCACACGTCGCACCCCCATAAAAATCAATCAGTTTAAGATAGAGATATCAGCATCTGCCTATGTCGCACTTCCACATTTGCGGTGAAAGGTGAAAGAGCTAGAGCTGTGTTTGTCATACCATGAGACGTCACGAAAATCAGTCTTCCCAAACTATTATGACCCCTCTATGGAAAGATGAGACTTTCACAAACCCGATGGTTTTCTCCTTTTTGCTTTACGACTCCAATAAGCGTCTTGGAACTTGTCTGAAGTCGGTACAGCCAATCTGCCAACTTCTGTCTGTAGAGTCCTAACAGTTTGGGCTACACACTAATATGATACCAGTTGAAAAAATGTATGGAAGTATTTATATATATAAAGACTGTTTTGTGCTAAAAATAAGGGGTTAAATACATGTAAAAAATCATTTACAAATGTTTCCTGATCTTTCTTATATCTCTCAGATATAGGAGTGTTACGCCTGCTCCCGCTCTTCCTCCCCCTTCCCCAGCCGGCTTGCCCAGCGCCTATGTCTCGGCCGGTTCACCCAGGTGGGACGCCGGGTGGCGCCCCTGGGGGGGGTACTGTCACGCCTGCTCCCGCTCTTCCTCCCTCTGGCGCTCGAGGGCGCCAGACTCCCCAACATTACGCACTCAAGTCACCTTCAGTACGCACACCTGCCTTTCCCCGTCACGTTCATCAGCGCTCATTGGACTCATGTGGACTCAATTACTTGTGTAATTTCCTTCCCTATATCTGTCTGTTTCCTAGCTCTGTTCCCTGCTTCGGGATTGTTTGTCATATGTCCTTGTTTTCCCGTGTGCTGACGCTGTTCCTGTCGTGTTCTATGTCCGTTCCTGAATAAATGTTTGACTCCCCGTACCTACTTCTCCTGTATGGTGTCGGTCCTCACAAGGAGAGACATTTCAGAACAAACTTCCTTTTGATATTTTTGGGGGCCTATCTGTTGTTCCATGTAGTGAATCTGTTATTCAACGCGTTTATATGGGCAGGACGGCCCAATATAATTTTTTATATTTATTTATTTTTACATCTTTTTGGGGGATACTTCAAGAGGTCTTAAAATTATAAATCAAATAGCAAAATGAACCTTGTTATGAACGTCTTTAAAAAAATTCCATATAGCTTAGTAGAACCTCCTCCCCCGGCTTAGACTCTTATGGGTTTTAAGGGAAACGCAAAAAGTTACAGCCTTTACATTGTAAATACAGTGATATAAATACCTCGTTGAGGTTCATATGTTATTATACATACACAGACTGGGGTTGTCACACTTACCAAGTAAGTAGTGCTGTCAAGGTGTCCTCTTAGGAAAGTTAATTCCTGTCAAGATAAGGTAAGGCTCAATGCTAGCCTCAGTCAAAACAGTCCACTTCGCGCCTTCAGGTTGGGAAAATCAACACAACAAGCAATCCTGACTTTGTCAATCTTGCCGATTCCCTGTATGTGACTACTGCTGTTCTCCAGTCCAGGAACGTGTAGAGAAGCCTATAGGGAAGATGTGGTAACTTCCTCTGAATAACAGACTTTCCCTCTCCCTCACAGTCTCCACTCTCTCTGCCAGCAGCAGAAATAGCTGTCATACAATCCCTCTAGGAGAGAGAGAAAAAAAGGAGGAACGAGGAACTGCCAAAAATGAGCAGGGTTTGGGAAAGAGGGAGGGAGGAAGGAAAGAGGGAGGGAGGAAGGGAGTATGGGGAGGGGAGTTATTCCCCCTCGTCCCCTCTGTTAAGATGATGAGCAGGAAAAGCACAACCCCTCGACAAATTGATTTTCCACACCGAGTACAGAATGACAGCAAACACAAACAAAAACAAAACACGAGGCACGACAATGAAGGATTGTTGTTTACCTTTGGAGCCATTAAAAATAACTGTATATAGGAAACAAAACTGTACTGTATTGCAGCTTAAGCCTCTTAGATATAAAGATGAATGGGAAAGTGGAACATTTGGGGGGTAGGACTAAACATGTAATCTGAATAGTATGACAACACCCTCACTGAAAGCTAATTGCTAACAGTTGTGAGCCACACTCAGAAACATATGGCTATCAATATGATTTTAAAATCCATTATAGAGAAGACAAGGAAGATTGAAGAGGTTTGACTGCATAATATGAGATACCTATCTAGTAACTATCCTTGTTGAATAACAAAATAACACAAAACGACAAAGCCATGTAAGTATCCATACTCTTTTGAACACTTTTGAAAAACAAAAAGCCTACTTTTCAGGCTTAGCACTTGGCCATGACAGCATGACATGGACATAAGTCCTACATTACAGACAGCACACAGTCGTCTTGTTTTGTAACCCAGACTTACTAGCAGGGAGCAAACCCCCAACCAATTTAAGAGAATGAGCAGTAAATACACTGGGCCACCAAGCAAAGCCTTGACCAGATTTAATTAAAGCCAGACGGAGTGGGTGGGCACTGAGATACAGTATTTCCCATCAACATGGACCGGGTCTCCATGGGAATCAAGGGAGGGGAAGACTTCTCTACAAAGTGCTGTGAAATCAATATTGAAAAGCTGCATTAAAAAGTTCTTCATCAAGTTTCCTTATTTCTCAATGGGGTCAATGTTGGCGCAAAGCTGTTATTGTGATACACCCTGTTGCTGAGGTGGAAAGAGAAAGAAACATGGTATTGGGATACGTCCCAATGTAGTGCACTATGGGCCCTGGTCAAAAGTAGTGCACTATAAAAGGATTAGGGTGCCATTTGGAATGCAGGCTTGGTTCCTGTCCACATATTTTACTCATTAACCCACGCTCACTAGAGAGCAGAACTTAACAACCCATGATGGGACACAAGCTCTTTTGATGCTCTGGAGATGGATTCAGTTCAATTGGACTTCATTGTGGAGTGGAGATGGGTAACAACTGCGCATGTGCGCTCTCAGGGGAATCCCTGCCTCGTAGAAACGGCACGTTATGCCCTTATTCACAGATGCATGTTTTTTTGTGTGTTACACATTAATTATACAAAGTAAACCACAACCTACAAATACTGACAGTGTTACACATTAATTATCCTCTATGGGCTAGGTGGGACGCTAGCGTGCCACCCGTGGTGCACTCCATCAACAGCAGGTGCATTTCAAGAGCGGCAAATTTGAATCCAAATAAATGTCAAAATTCAAATTTTTCAAACATACAACTATTTTACACCCTTTGAAAGATAAACATCTCCTTAATCTAACCACGTTTTACGATTTCAAAAAGGTTTTACGGCGAAAGCATAAATTTAGAGTATGTTAGGACAGTACATTTACAAGAGTTGTGTGTAATGTTTTGTCAATTCAAAGACAGGGTCACCAAAACCATAAAACCAGCTAAAATGATGCACTAACCTTTTACAATCTCCATCAGATGACACTCCTAGGACATTATGTTAGACAATGCATGCATTTTTAGTTCTATCAAGTTCATATTTATATCCAAAAACAGCGTTTTACTATGGCATTGATGTTGAGGAAATCGTTTCCCTCCAATAACCGGCAGTCAAGTCAGCACCACAAATTAAATAATTAAAATTAGAAAACATTGGTAAAATATTATATTGTCATTTAAAGAATTATAGATTTACATCTCTTGAACGCAATCAACTTGCCAGATTTAAAAATAACCTTACTGGGAAATCACACTTTGCAATAATCTGAGCACTGTGCCCAGAAAAATACGCGTTGCGATACAGACTAGACGTCATGTTGGGGAGATCTAAAATCGAAAATACTATGTAAATAATCCATTACCTTTGATTCTCTTCATCAGATGTCACTTCCAGGTATCACAGGTCCATAACGAATGTAGTTTTGTTCAAAAAAGCTCATCATTTATGTCCAAAAATCTCCGTCTTGTTAGCACATGATCTAAGCCAGCCGGACTTCTCGTCATGAACGAGGGGAAAAAATATATTTACGTTCGTTCAAACATGTCAAACGTTGTATAGCATAAATCATTAGGGCCTTTTTTAACCAGAACATGAATAATATTCAAGGTGGACGAATGCATACTCTTTTATAACGTATTGGAACGAGGGTACCCAACATGAACAGGTGTCTAATGGGACATCATCGTTCCATGGCTCTTGTTCGGTCAGATCTCCCTCCAGAAGACTCAAAACACTTTGTAAAGGCTGGTGACATCTAGTGGAAGCAATAGGAAGTGCCAAAATATTCCTCAGCCCCTGTGTTTTTCAATGGGATAGGTTTAAAGGCAATACAACACATCAGGTATCCACTTCCTGTCAGAAAATGTCTCAGGGTTTTGCCTGCCAAATGAGTTCTGTTATACTCACAGACACCATTCAAACAGTTTTAGAAAATTTAGGGTGTTTTCTATCCATATGTAATAAGTATATGCATATTCTAGTTACTGGGTAGGAGTGGTAACCAGATTAAATCGGGTATGTTTTTTTATCCAGCCGTGTCAATACTGCCCCCTAGCCCTAATTATACAAAGTAAACCACAACCTACAAAATACTGTATGTCTGGTGACAAAATACTCGCTACTGGAGGGGCACCGGTGATGTTGTTGAGTCCTATTTATATGAGCCTGAGTGTTCGGATGAAGAGTTGAGGCGAATTGAGCTTCAGATGGTCGCTGCCGCTCTAGCCACCAAAGCCGCAGCAGTAGCTGGACCAAAGCCCTAACCCATCCCCAGGATCAACACAGACTGGTGGTGCAGTTGTGGCAATTGTGCTCCAATGGCACGAATGAGGAATGTTTCCGCTGCAGAGAATTTGAATACGTGATGACAATTCCTACAGAAATAGAGGAACGTAATGATGATGAGGAGCGGTAAGGTTGCTTTTGCGACCACAGGGATTTTGCTGCTCACATAAACTCTGGTGTCTTGGAAACAATTGTCCGTATTCCAAAAATGAATTGGTGACGCAACCCTGTTCCAGCTGGGCAAAATGGACAGTTATTTAATGAATAAGTAGCTAAACTTTACTTCATTGAATGATTGCTTATCGTAAATCTCTATGAGCGGGACCATTAGTGGGTTTATGTTTTCACGTTAGCCCAAAACACAATATAGCCTATGTTTATTTATCACAATGGTTTTAGGATACTCTATTCTGCAATGTAAGGTGACACAATGTCTATTGTCTCTCACCCCCCGTCAGAAATACACAGGGCACATATGCTAACCTGTAGAGCACATTTGCATTTTGGCACTGCGCCAGATCCAGTCCATGTAAATACAGTAGCAATGGTTGTATCTTTTAGTATCCTTCGGTTTTCTTTCTCCATAATTTCAGATGACATATCTCAATCATATGCATTGTTGCTGAAGTGCTACACACACACAGCGATGCAAGATTGGCTGCAGGGGTATTTACATATTTTATTGGAAAACTGTGAAATTTGGTACCTTCTTCCCTTGATTTCCTGTATAAAGTGCAGCCAGGGACCGAACACCAGCTTGCTCTTGCTGCCATCTCTGTTTCCACTTTGTGTAACTGACTTTACCTGCGATATGCCTAACTCCATCAACTTTTGCACAAGCTCCATCTCCCCTCCCAAAAACTTGAATCAATCAATCAAACAGTGGCTAGGAAAAACTCCCTAGAACGCTTTAAAAAAAACGATGAATTTGTCCACAGTTCGTGGATATCAGAATCATGAAATCACTGGCAATGGATCAGAGCAAAGCCAGCATCCAGCAATGTCACATGTCCCGTTTTTGCTGCTGTTTCAGTACAGCGCTACAGGGAGAGAGATGGGGAGAGGAGGAGAGGGCAAACTCCACTGAACTAGTTTCAATGTATGGAATCACAGTTTCTCTATTTTGGGTAAATTTCTCCTTTAAGGGTTAAGGTTTTGGATATGGTTAAAACATGAAGTTTTGGCACTCATTCAGAATGGTTAAGGTAAGGGTTAAGGGTTAAGGGTTAAGGTTTGGGATAGGGTTCGAAACAAAAGACTAAAAACAAATGTCCACCACTGGGACCAAACACACAACTTTCTGATGCAGAGTTATGGGATTACACCCATCCGCCACCCCTGTCCACAACATCTTAGCAAAAACCAAGCATACTTGGCGCCGACAGATAGGGCTGCCGTGCGTCTAGCTCTTAGGAAACTTTGCAGTATTCATTTTTTGTATATGCTATTTCTTGCATTATTAGTCCAGACATGTTTTGTGTTATTACATACAGCCGGGAATAACTTTTGGATATCCAAGCGGCAGTAACTCACCAGCTTTACCAGCATTACCACAAGGAATACGACTTTCCTGAATCGGATCCTTTGTTTGTACCCCCTAGGGCAATTGAACTAATTCCAGAGGCTGACCCAAAACACTGTCCAAAGGAGAGTCGGAGGAGAGGTACTCAAAGTGGACGTCTAGTCCAACTCAGGAGGCGCACACACCATCCACCGCTTCCGAGTATATTACTCGCTAATGTTCAGTCTCTGGATAATAAAGTTGACGAGCTCAAGGCGAGGATTTATTTCCAGAGAGACATCAGGGATTGTAACATACTCTTCTTTACGGAAACATGGCTCTCTTGGGATATACTGTTTGAGTCCGTACAGCCAGTTGGGTTCTCAGTTCATCGCGCAGTCAGAAATACATTTCTCTCTGGGAAGAAGAAGGGCGGGGGTGTATGTTTCATACATAACTACTAATGGGTTGATTATGAATAAATACAGGAACTCAAGTCCTTTTGTTCACCCGACCTAGAATACCTCACAAACAAATGTGACCGTATTACCTCCCAGGAATTTTATCTTTGGTTATAATCACAGCCGTGTATATTCCCCCTCAAGCCGATACCATGACGGTTCTCAAAGAACTTCACTGTGTTTACGGACATATTCAATCTCTCCCTATCTCAGTCTGCTGTCCCCACATGCTTTAAGATGTCCAACATTGTTCCTGTACCCAAGAAAGCAAAGGTAACTGAACTAAATGAGTATCGCCCCATAGCACTCACTTCTGTCATCATGAAGTGCTTTAAGAGTTAAGGATCATATCCCCTCTACCTTACCTGACACCCTAGACCCACTTCAATTTGCTTACCGCCCCAATAGATCCACAGACGATGCAATTGCCATCACACTGCACACCCCCCTATCCCATCTGGACAAGAGGATTACCTACTGTATGTAAGAATGCTGTTCATTGACTATAGCTCACCATTCAACACCATAGTACCCTCCAAGCTCATCATTAAGCTCAAGGCCCTGGGTCTGAACCCCGCCCTGTACAACTGGGTCCTGGACTCTCTGACGGGCCGCCCCCAGGTGGTGAAGGTAGGAAATAACACCTCCACTTCGCTGATCCTCAACACTGGGGCCCCACAAGGAGGAATGCTCAGCCCCCTCCTGTAGTCCCTGTTCACTCATGACTGCATGGCCACGAACACCTCCAAATCAATCATCAAGTTTAGAGGTTGACCGGTTAATCGGAATGGCCGATTAATTAGGGCCAATTTCAAGTTTTCATAACAATCGGTAATTGGTATTTTTGGACACCGATTTGCTGATTTTTAAATTTGTTATTTTTTTTATTTTATTTATTTAACTAGGCAAGTCAGTTAATAAGAACACATTCTTATTTTCAATGATGGCCTAGGAACGGTGGGTTAACTGCCTTGTTCAGGGGCAGAACGACAGATTTTTACCTTGTCAGCTCGGGGACTCGTTTTTGCAACCTTCCAGTTACTAGTCCAATGCTCTAACCACCTGCCTTACATTGCACTCCATGAGGAGCCTGCGTGGCAGGCTGACTACCTTTTACACGAGGGCAGCAAGAAGCCAAGGTAAGTTGCTAGCTAGCATTAAACTTATCTTTTAAAAAACAATCAATCTTAACATAATCACTAGTTAACTACACATGGTTGATGATATTACTAGTTTATCTAGCGTGTCCTGTGTTGCATATAATCAATGCGGTGCCTGTTAATTTCTCATTGAATCACAGCCTACTTCGACAAATGGGTGATGATTTAACAAGCGCATTTGCGAAAAAAGCACTGTCGTTGCACCAATGTACCTAACCATAAACATCAATGCCTTTCTTTAAAATCAATACACAAGTATATATTTTTAAACCTGCATATTTAGTTAATATTGCCTGCTAACATGAATTTCTTATAACTAGGGAAATTGTGTCACTTCTCTTGCGTTCCGTGCAAGCAGTCAGGGTATATGCAGCAGTTTGGGCCGCCTGGCTCATTGCGAACTGTGTGAAATCCATTTATTCCTAACAAAGGCCGTAATTAATTTGCCAGAATTGTACATAATTATGACATAACATTGAAGGTTGTACAATGTAACAGGAATATTTAGACTTAAGGATGCCATCCGTTAGATTAAAAATGGAACGGTTCCGTATTTCACTGAAAGAATAAACGTTTTGTTTTCAAAATGATAGTTTCCGGATTCAACCATTTTAATGACCAAAGGCTCGTATTTCTCTGTGTTATTATGTTACAATTAAGTCTATGATTTGATAGAGCAGTCTGACTGAGCAATGGTAGGCACCAGCAGGCTCGTAAGCATTCATTCAAACAGCACTTTTGTGCGTTTGCCAGCAGCTCTTCGCAATGCTTCAAGCATTGTGCCGTTTATGACTTCAAGCCTATCAACTCCCGAGATTAGGCTGGTGTAACCGATGTGAAATGGCTAGCTAGTTAGCGGGGTGCGTGCTAATAGCGTTTCAAACGTCACTCGCTCTGAGACTTGGAGTAGTTGTTCCCCTTGCTCTGCATGGGTAACGCTGCTTCTAGGGTGGCTGTTGTCGATGTGTTCCTGGTTCGAGCCCAGGTAGGAGCGAGGAGAGAAACGGAAGCTATACTGTTACACTGGCAATACTAAAGTGCCTATAAGAACATCCAATAGTCAAAGGTATATGAAATACAAATCGTATAGAGAGAAATAGTCCTATAATTCCTATAATAACTACAACCTAAAACTTTTTACCTGGGAATATTGAAGACTCATGTTAAAAGGAACCACCAGCTTTCATATGTTCTCATGTTCTGAGCAAGGAACTTAAATGTTAGCTTTTTTACATATTGCACTTTTACTTTCTTCTCCAACACTTTGTTTTTGCATTATTTAAACCAAATTGAAAATGTTTCATTATTTATTTGAGGCTAAATTGATTTTATTGATGTATTATATTAAGTTAAAATAAGTGTTCATTCAGTATTGTTGTAATTGTCATTATTTCAAATAAATAAAAACAAAATCGTCCGATTAATCGGTACCGGCTTTTTTTTTGGTCCTCCAATAACCTGTATCGGTATCGGCGTTGAAAAATCATAATCGGTCAACCTCTAATCAAGTTTGCAGACGACACAACAGTAGTAGGCCTGACAACCAACAATGACGAGACAGCCTACAGGGAGGTGGTGAGGGCCCTGGGAGTGTGGTGCCAGGAAAATAACCTCTCACCCAACATCAACAAAACAAAGGAGCTGATAATGGACTTCAGGAAAAAGCAGAGGGAGCACCCCCCTATCCACATCGATGGGTCCGCAGTGGAGAAGGTGGAAAGCTTCAAGTTCCTAGGCGTACACATCACTGACACACTGAAATGGTCCACCCACACAGACAGTGTGGTGAAGAAGGCGCAACAGTACCTCTTCAACCTCAGGAGGTTGAAGAAATTTGGCTTGGCACCTAAAACCCTCACAAACTTTTACAGATGCACAATTGAGAGCATCCTGTCAGGCTCTATCACCGCCTGGCATGGCAACTGCACCACCCACAACCGCAGGGCTCTCCAGAGGGTGGTGCGGTCTGCACAACGCATTCACCGGGTGAAAACTACCTGCCTGCCACGACACCTAAAGCACCCGGTGTCACGGGAAGGCCAAAAATAAAATCAAGGACAACAACCACCCAAGCCACTGCCTGTTCACCCCGCTTTCATTCAGAAGGCGCGGTCAGTACAGGTGCATCAAAGCGGGGACCGAGGGACTGAAAAACAGCTTCTATTTCAAGGCCATCAGACTATTAAATAGCCATCACTAGCACATTCGAGGCTGCTGCCCTATATAGACTTGAAATCACTGGCCACTTTAGTCAAGGGACACTATTTACTTTAATAATGTTTACATATTTTGCATTTCTCATCTCATATGTATATACTGTATTCTATCATATTCTACTGTATCTTAGTCTATGCCACTCTGACACTGCTCGCCCAAATATTTATATATTCTTAATTCCATTTCTTTACTTTAGATTTGTGTGTATTTTTGTGAAATTGTTAGATATTACTTGTTAGATATTACTGCACTGTTGGAGCTAGAAACACAAGCACTTTGCTATACCCGCAATAACATCTGCTAAACACGTGCATATGACAAATACAGTTTGATTTGATACTTGATGGTAATCGCGCTCACTGTTGCTCAATGACTGTATATATATATATATATATATATATATATATATATCCGAAATAACGATATAATTCATGCCTTACCTTTGAAGATCTTCTTCTGTTGGCACTCGAATATGTCCCATAAACATCATAAATGGTCCTTTTGTTCGATAAATTCCGTCTTTATATCTCCAAAATGTCCATTTATTTGGTGCGTTTGATAAAAAAAAAACACTGGTTCCAACTCGCGCAACATGACTACAAAATATCTAATAAGTTACCTGTAATCTTGATCCAAACATTTCAAACAACTTTCCTAATACAATTTCAGGTATTTTTTAACATAAATAATCAATAAAATTTCAGACGGGAACTGTGTTCAATACCGGACGAAAACAAAGTGGAGCGAACAGTACACTAGACTCGACCCTCGTTCTGAACAGCCATACTTCTTCATTACTCAAAAGAAAAACATCAACCAATTTCTAAAGACTGTTGACATCCAGTGGAAGCGATAGGAATTGCAAGAAAGTGCCTTAGAAATCTAGATCCACATAGAAACCGCATTGGAAACACTGTCACCTCAACAAAAAAACAAAAATCCTGGATGATTTGTCCTCGGGGTTTCGCCTGTCAAATAAGTTCTGTTATACTCACAGACATAATTGTAACAGTTTTAGAAACTTTAGAGTGTTTTCTATCCAAATGTACCAATTATATGCATATCCTAGCTTCTGGGCCTGAGTAGCAGGCAGTTTACTTTGGGCACGCTTTTCATCCAAAATTCCGAATGCTGCCCCCTATCCTAAAAAAGTTAAGTAACTCAAGTTGAAGGCCGACCAGGGTACTGTAGGTTGCGATTAGCAACTAAATTATCCTCATAACTTCTTCTGTGTGCTATTTTAAAATAATCGGTTCAAGGACATACATTATTGGTACCATGATTGCCTTCGATTTTATAGATTTTTTCCCATTAAGATTGACCATGAAGTTGAAAAATGATTAATTCAGTATAATTGGGATCTTGTTTTCTGCTAATGCCTGCAATACTGCGGTCGGCCTTGGACTACTGGGGCTTCAACGGGAGGGGGCAGTCGTTCTCCCTTGCTGTTGCCCCTAGTGGATGGTTTTGAAGGAATTTCCCGACGTCCTCAAGACATGGACAGAGGTCCAATTTATAATTCACTCTTCTGCTTGAGCCACCTAGCCCTCTAGGGTTGCAATTCATAACATATCATATTAATTGTTATTCGTAACATATCATATGAAATGGATGGACATCCACAAATTAATACATACCATAAGAAATGTAACTTATCATAAAATAGAGGGAGACAGACGTTTACTATGTTACGTCTACCCCTGAGTCCAGGTTGACTATAAATGTTAAGCAGGTTTTGGAAGAACAAAGACTCTGAAAGTATAGCCTCTAGCTCAGATTAATCCTCATAGAACAGTGTTTGAGAGAAGGGAATGAGGGTGCGCCCACACGATCCAAAAGATTTCCTTTAAACTCCTTTGTTGATGCTTTGTATTGTGTGGGTGGATGTGTGAATGGTACTGGGGAACACTGGTGATGAAGGTCTGGGCTGCTTTACAGACACATTCACACAAAGACAGAAAACGCCTGGCAAACACTGTTGCCAACCTTATACATAAATAATATAGGCTACATATGCTTAGCAAAATGACCCTTATCCCACATGTATGCACTTGTTACACATAACTGTGAACATAACGGGGCATTAAGATTGACATGGTTAGCTGTTATGCTAGCTAGTAGTTAGCTTCAAGATGAGGAGCATAGACTGTAATAAACAAGGTATCGATTATTCAACACAGCCACTAGCTTCAATGGCCATTGAAAAGCCCAGACAAAAGTGAGACAGTTAAATCCATTGGAAAAAAACACCTCACACCACTGTAATAGTCATCTGTAGAAGTGCAGTACACTGGAAATGAATATCATGGGAGAGCTCCCAAAGGGAATTAGCATACTTTGTTTTAAATCAGAAACGGATTAAATATTTTCCAACTCCAAACACATGTTGCTCAGCCTCGGCTTGAGCTGTGATTGCTTACCTCGACTGACACTGAAATGAAAGAAATCTTAAAAAGTGAGCAAGATGGAAGGAATGGAGGGAGGAGAAAGGAAAAAGCATGTTCCTTTTCCAATTTACATGTCAGACATGCCAAGATGAAGATAGCATGCCAAGACACAACAAAATGCCTTGGCACCTCGCAACCATTCATTAGCTAAAGACGGCTCCCTTGACAAATCTACCGGATTATTGGTCCAGTTTTCCCTGCAGGTAGAGCCCACACCTACACCCACCACCCGGTACATAAAAACACATCTTTGTCTTTTGGCCCCTCGTAAAACCAACTGGAGGCATTAGCCAGGAGACACTTTATGACACACATGGGATTCCATGGCAGTGGCTCCACGTTCTGTACGTTTTGTGATCAGGGAGCTCTACTTCCCCCTACATCAACTACTCCTATGCACACACACGCCGGCTAACACGCACACAAACAAACACACGCAGAACCCACAAAGAACATGCACACATGTGTACACACACACACACACACACACACACACACACACACACACACACACACACACACACACACACACACACACACACACACACACACACACACACACACACCACTCTCTACCTCTCCACTCCCTGCTGAGCCATTGCTTACCTTGTGATACTAGAGAAGTGATGACAGCCAGCTCCGTACTCCTTTCCCCTGCCTCTACTCCAAAGTGAGAAGCCTCACAGAATCCTGAATTCCTCTATTACAGCCAGTTTTAACCCCTTGTTAACTGACCATATCGTGGAATATCAGGGACACTATGGTGTTACCCAGCCATTGGGGTTTTACAGCCCAATATGTTTCCGGGGAGGGACTGCAGCCATGCAGCATGGAAGGAAGGAGAAAAAGCTACAGTAAGACTCAGGACTGAAGAAATGGTCTATTAGGCGGGAAAGGCTGGGTAGGCTGGTACAGGAAATGGCTCAGGGAAGACTGGGGAGGGACGCCCCTGCACGGCAGTGGGCAGTGATCCCATCATGCAGCCCCAGGTCAGAGGGACGAATATAAGGCCCCTGTGTTCCCCTCTTCTCAGAGGGGGTGACAGAGTTTGAACTGGTGCAAGCCAGGCTCAGAACTGAGGGAAAGAGTGTGGAGGGGAAGGTCTGTGTTCCCCTCGGGAGAGAGGGTGGAGGGGAAGGAGAGGGGGTGGTGTGGGATTACATAAATAGTTCCACACCCTGGCAGGCAGGCATCTTGACTTCCATCTACCTCTTCCCATCTCTCCCATCCCTCCCTCCCTTCCTCCCTCTCTCCCTCCCATCTCTCTCCTTGACAGCCCTGTGCCAAGCCCCCAGGGCTGTAGGGCCCTGCAAGGTTGCAGCAGGCACGTTGGAAGCACTCCTCACATTCCTGTGCTTCAGCTTATCCAGATGATACGCTAATGTTAGACTAGTTGGTATTAACTGTTTCATTCAACAGAGTGGATTGTTGGCAGGACACGTATTCTTTGTGGGGTGAAATGGTCCCTAAAGCAGCCATAATGCATAGGAATGCGTATGTTCTATTTATTTTCTCCAGAATGAACTCAAGAGACTGAACACAACTCAGTCATCACTAGTCTTTTTTTGTGGAGGGACTAAACTCATGACAATTTGAAACATATACTTGGATATTGTCAAAATTTTGTTTTCCAAAGACCTAGATTTGCATACAAAAATAGTTCAGCGTGCGTGTGTGTGTGTGTTGTGCGTTGTGAGGAAATAGTGTGACGGGACTACTTCCCCAGTCAGCCTTGAGGCAGTGGGTGCAGACTGGCACCTTTGGACCCCTGTATGTGCCATTATCAATATTTAATGGGGACTGGCATCAAACACTCACAAGGCCAAAACACTCATTATTACTTACGCCTGCAGAATGGAATTCCAGAGAGGGATACTATGTCATGTTTATTAGGCACCAAATGGAAGAAAACGGATTGAAACAGTGAAGGATTCACAGTAAAAGCTCAAGTGTTAAAACCACTGGTTTTGTTGTTAAAATTACATTAAATGCCATTCCACACTTGTCCATGTCGTTTTTAAGTAACTCCCTTGTCATTTTATACTTGTCTGTGTTGTTTTGAATTAACTCACTGAACTGGTGTCAAAATAACACTTTTGAAGGTGTTGAAAATAAACTTGGTTTCAGATGTTACTAAAGTAAATGGGGACAAGATGAATGTTGTATGCTGAATGACTGTGATGTTACTAGCTATGCCTGTCATGGGTCGTTCAGTAACACGGTTGTTGATTAAAATCATTCTAGAACCCACCTCCTGAAAGGAGTTCAACAACCAGTGACTGAGTTACTGTAGGTCGGGACACGAACAGGGTTAGAAAGTTCAGAACCAAGTTTGAACACTTAACATTGTCATAAAATGGCAGTTGACAGGGCTTAAAAGTAAGGTGTACATGTTGGCATTCAGCCTTCCAAGTTTTCCATGCGTTGGAATTTTGGAGTAGCTGAACCATTAATTTTCACTGAAAGTATAACTTTTACCCCTATAGCATTTGTGCTTAAGAGAGGGAGGGATATGAAACACTTCTGTGCAGCATTGTGCAACTTGAACATTCAGTTTTACTTGAGCTTGACTAAACTTTAGTTACACAGATTTTCTGTTTTCAACCATTTTCTGGAAAATCCAGAGTTAACCACATGTTACCTTATATCTGAACCTACCAGCCAGTGCTATATTAGCTCATAACTGTTTGGGCCAAAAATCGAAAGGAGATGCTGATGTTGACATAACATGTGGTCCTTTGCATAGCTGTGGGAAGAGTGCATCGCGGTGAGTTAGGGGTAAAGCATTGCATGCATCTATAATCACATTCTATTTGAGCACACAAATTTTTAGGATTTCCACGCATGGGGATTTTCATGGATTTCTTTAGCAGGGTAAGGAAGAAATTGGCCTTTTATGAACACAATTCATGCATTCTATGTCATTTACATGATAGAAGACATTCTTTCTTAATACCACACATATGGCCGAATGCAAGCTACTACGCAATTCACTATTCAGGTAGGATGCAGTTTTGGAACTGAATTATTTTTTCTTAGTATTTATAATAATTTGTTTTATCATTATTATTATTATTGTATATCATTGTTATTATTGTAGGCCTATTTATTGCAAAACATGTTTTGTTTCATTCTGTTGCGACATTGTCTTTGGCTAAATTATGTTTGAATCTGTCTTTTGAATTTTGTGTTCCGTATTTAGTTTAGGATAGGTTTTAAGTAGGCCTGTCGTAAAATAAATATCATCAGCCTATTGTTGTCATGTGTTGGGTACGGTAGGCACTAGCCTTTATTGGTAATTGCTGCAATATATTGTAGCCTGTTCAAAACCAGTTCGCAAGTGTTTTATTTCATTATGTTGAGCCATTTTCTTTGGCCAAATGAGGTTCCAACTGTAATGTTCTGGTTGCTTAGATATAATATCCTGCTCGTATTTTCCCTATAAACAATGGCTTGATATACTTTGGATATTACCTTAATAACGTTGAAAAACTTTTGTGAAGGTTTAGTGGGTGTGGCCATTAGCCTATTATACTGCATGCCTATGATATGAATGCAGTGCACACTGGCACTCCAACTGACTCTGACAGTTAAACTTGAGGAATAATGTTTTAGGCCAACCAGAGTTACTCCTATAATCTAACAATATAATGCTTATTTTTACAAAAAGATTTGGAACGAAAATGAACGAATTAGCCTGCTTCTGTATGCCTATATCTGTATAGCAGCCGCAGTAGCATATCTGATAAAGATAAATGTCCTAGCATTTGACTGGTCATACTTATCGTCCATGGGTTAATTTGCATAATTTAGTGTAATTAAATTGCCGCTTGTGTATATTCCTTATGAATCGTATTAATCACATGCGCACAGCATACTTATCCTGTCACGCCCTGACTTGAGAGAGCCGTTTTCTCTGTTAAGTTAGGTTAGGGTGTGATATGGGGTGGGCATTCTATGTATTGTATTTCTTTGTTTTGGCCGAGTATGGTTTCTAATCAGAGGCAGCTGTCTATCGTTGTCTCTGATTGGGAATCATACTTAGGCAGCCTTTTCCCACCTGTGTTTGTGGGTAGTTGTTTTCCGTTTAGTTATCTGTTGCCTGACGGAAGTGTTTGTGTTCGTTTTTTGTTTCTTTGTTTAAGTGTTTCATTATAGTAATAAATATGAGCACTTACCACGCAGCGTTTTGGTCCCCTTCTCATTATGACGAAAGCCATTACAGATCCAGAGCCTTTGAATGGACAATCTGTCAGACAGCGCTTTTATAAGCCCAATCATTGCGTGTCAATTCCAAATGCAATCATGTGTTAACATTTTTTTGATAGCCACGATTAAAAAGAGCTAATATTTTTTAGGCCTACTTCTCATGGTAGCCTAATTGAAGCGCGCTTCCCATTCACCATTCAAATGCATAGGCAGGAAGGCAGACTTCATCAGTGTGTCGCACACTACTTTGCAATGAGCTGGAGGCAGCATGCATTTTGAAAACATATTTGAATCCTGAATGTTTTACTACATATTATGAGGTATGCTTTACCTTGCTTCAAAGTAGCCTTGGCAAAATATTTTATAAAGACTTCCATATGCTATTGAAACCAGTAGCCTATTTCTCTCATGTTCTATTGGTTTTCAACTTTCTTTCATTGTCCGGTAGCCAAATACACAATCCTATTAGTCATATTAGCAACCCATAGTTGTTGCATCTTTAGATTTCCCCTCTCTAAATTTCTAAAGGATATTTCCATCTGTCACTTTCACTATGGTGTTTTCCGCTAATTGTATTATGGAACCAACATTCGTGCGTAGCCTACGGCCTTGTGCGCATTGCTACGCTTATGATGTGAAGAAAAAACAGTTTATCAACATTTTAAGCTAAACGTTCTGATCTGTTGCATCAGACTCATTGCTTTTTTTATGTAGCCTAGGCCCACTGGTTGTATGAATTTGGGATCTACCGTCCCACAATTTTAATTTTTTAATTTTTTTTTATTTCACCTTTATTTAACCAGGTAGGCTAGTTGAGAACAAGTTCTCATTTGCAACTGCGACCTGGCCAAGATAAAGCATAGCAATTCGACACATACAACAACACAGAGTTACACATGGAATAAACAAAACATACAGTCAATAATACAGTAGAACAAAAGAAAACAAAAAGTCTATATACAGTGAGTGCAAATGAGGTAAGTTAAGGCAATAAATAGGCCATTGTGGCGAAGTAATTACAATATAGCAATTAAACACTGGAATGGTAGATGTGCAGAAGATGAATGTGCAAGTAGAGATACTGGAGTGCAAAGGAGCAAGATAAATAAATAAATACAGTATGGGGATGAGGTAGGTAGATAGATGGACTGTTTACAGATGGGCTATGTACAGGTGCAGTGATCTGATCTGACAGCTGGTGCTTAAAGCTAGTGAGGGAGATATGAGTCTCCAGCTTCAGAGATTTTTGCAGTTCGTTCCAGTCATTGGCAGCAGAGAACTGGAAGGAAAGACGACCAAAGGAGGAATTAGCTTTGGGGGTGACCAGTGAGATATACCTGCTGGAGCGCGTGCTACGAGTGGGTGCTCCAATGGTGACCAGTGAGCTGAGATAAGGCGGGGCTTTACCTAGTAGAGACTTGTAGATGACCTGGAGCCAGTGGGTTTGGCGACGAGTATGAAGCGAGGGCCAACCAACAAGAGCGTACAGGTCGCAATGGTGGGTAGTGTATGGGGCTTTGGTGACAAAACGGATGGCACTGTGATAGACTGCATCCAGTTTATTGAGTAGTGTTTATTTAATGCTTATTATTGAGTATGTTTATTGAGTAGTGTTGGAGGCTGTTTTATAGATGACATCACCAAAGTCGAGGATCAGTAGGATGGTCAATTGTCCCAGAGTCTGTTTGGAAAAGGATGTTTCTTTCTCAACAAGCTGAACAATAGAATAGGTCAACTGTTCTACTATGGGAAATAGTATATTGACATAGGCTAGTGATTCTGCTGTTCGTAACTAGTCTTGTTGGCTGAGGAAAAATAAATGTAGTCTAACATTTTCAAAGTGCACATCGAAATTCAGTAAGAAAGATGCACTTCGTTGCATCCTCACTTGCATGTTCTGTTAAGATGAATGACCATAATCTAAATGTGATTTCTGTCATTCTGAGAACCCAGTAAATTTCTCAAATGTCTGGTAAATGAAAATGCTGCCTGTCCCTGGTCCGGCGCCATATATATAGATATATATATAAATATATACAGTGCCTTCGGAAAGTATTCAGACCCCTTCACTTTTTCCACATTTTGTTATGTTACAGCCTTATTCTAAAATGTATTAAATAAAAAAATTCCTCAGCAATCTACACACAATACCCCATAATAACAAATAACCATATTTACATAAGTATTCTGACCCTTTACTACGACAAAATTTAGCTCAGGTCCATCCTGTTTCCATTGATCATCCGTGAGATGTTTCTACAACTTGATTGGAGTCCACCTATGGTAAATTCAATTGATTGGACATTATTTGGAAAGGGACACACCTGTCTATATAAGGTCACAAAGTTGACTGCACGTCGGAGCAAAAACCAAGCCATGTGATTGATGGAATTGTCCGTAGAGCTCCGAGACAGTATTGGGTCAAGCCAAAGATCTGGGGAAGGGTACCAAGAAAATTCTGCAGCATTGAAGGTCCTCAAGAAAATGAAAGTACTGAAAAATGCCCAGCTAGCACAGTGGATCTGGGCTGATTCCGGCTGAGAGTCGGGGCACTGGGCTGAGAGTCAGACTCAGCCGACGTCATGTGACCCGAGTCTGGGGGGGTTGTATTTCGGGGGACACACGGCTCTCGACCTTTGCATCTTTCGAGGCCGTACGGGACTTGCAGCAATGGTACAAAACATTTGGATATGCCAAAAAGGTAATGAAAAATAAATAAATAAATGATACAAAACATTTGTGTGTGGGTATAATTTGTATGTATAAAATGTATAATAGTAATATTTAAAATGACTAAATCGGGTAATTTTGTATACATTTATTTAAAATTGCATCGGGCCGCTTCTGGGGGGGATTCTGGTAAGATGCCGGCAAAGTCGGCTGAATTCCGGTAGACGGAAACGGCCCGATGCATTGGGTCCTTTGTACTGGGTAAGCTAAGTCAAGCTCACCTCAAGTATTTGAGTTAGGCCTAGATTCAATCAGATCCACCTTAGCCCGAGTTAACCGAAAAAATGCATAGCATATTTTTGTTTTTGACAATGTCAGAGGTGTAACTGCGTTGGAACTGTCATATCGGTAAGTGGCTGCTCTCACAGCAACCTAGGGTGTTGTGGATGGGCTTGAGGAAGGAGTAAATCGTGAGCTACGGCTTCAAACAGCTCCGGTTCAATCCCAGCACTAGGCACTGGTTTATTCACTTGAGTTTTTCTTTTTTATACCTAACCTAAACCACTCGGAATGAATGCCTAAACTTAACCACTCAGAATGAATGCCTAAATGTAACCCTCATTTGACGAGTGAATGACATTGAACAGTTTGACTGATGGCTGACAGGACATGTTGAGATGTCGTATTTAGTTGGACATTGGGATTCATATTTGGCTGTTTAGAAGTTTGAAATGTGGGGGTCGTAATTCTGGAGGTTGTGTTGTGCATTAAAGTATAACAATTTTGAGTGTTAACAGAGAAATGTGTGCAAATTCAGGTGGAATTGAATGTGAAGAATCTAACTACAACAATGAAGATGTTAATTATTTATTTTACCTTCACTTAACTACGCAAGTCAGTTAAGAACAAATTCTTATCTACAATGTCAGCCTACACTGGCCGGCTTGGCCGGACAACTCTGGGCCAATTGTGCACCGCCCTATGGGACTCCCAACGACCAGTTGTGGTACAGTCTGGATTCGAACCAGGGTAGTGATGCCTCTAGAACCGAAACGCACTGCCTTAGACTGCTGCACCACTCGGGAGGATGATGGATATTGATGACGACACGTATGCCAACAAGCCCATAAAAAAGTATGAAGTTGGTTTTAAATGTTTAGGTATCACTGCAAATCCATACAAACACACGCACACACACACACACACACACACACACACACACACACACACACACACACACGCTTTTAATAACAGGTGAGAGTACTGTGGTACATGTTATTTTTAATGATCAATTGAGAAAGTGAAAACATAATACAATCAGAAACAGGGTACTGCGATACCCCGTGATATAGCCAATTTTTTTGTGGTGGAAGAGACCCTCCAGCGTTGCTGGGGCTGCTGTGTGTTTTCCTACTGGCTGGGATCATAGGCCTGTGTGTCTACTGTAAGTTTAGAATGTTTTTGACTGACACATTTGTAGTCTTCAATGGTGTGATAGTTACACGTGTTTGATGAACTTTTTGCTTTTACAGAAGGAGTCATTGGACATCACTAACCAACCGAGAGAGATTAAAAGGCCAGTTGCAGCATTCTGACTAAAGGAGATCAGCAACCGACCAGTTATAACAAACTGACTAAAGAGCAAGACCAGCTACAGACCAGTTATCACAACCTGACTAATGAGGAAGACCAGCTACGGACCAAAAATGCCAAGCTGACAAAAGGTGGAACCTAGCAAGACACCAATTAGAACACCATGACTAAAGAGAGAGACCAGTTACAGACCAGTTATAACAATTTGATTAAAGAGAGAGACCAATTAAAGACTAGTTATAACAATCTGACTTAAAAAAGAAACCAGATACAGAATAGTCTCAATACAAGAAGTAGGGAGAGAGACCAGCTACAGAATAGTCTAAGTACCAGGACCACAGAGAGGGACCAGTTACAGAATAGTTTCAACTCAAGGACCACAGAGAGAGATCAATCAAATATTAGTGTGACAGCCCCAGACTAAGGAGGTAGACAAGTTGCAGAATAATCTCACCACTAAAACTAGAAAGAGAGACCAGCTACAGAATAATCTAAATAATAGGACCATGAGGGAGACCAACTACAGAATAGCCTCAACTCAAGGACTTGGGAGAGAGACCAGTTGCTGAATAGTCTCAATATCAGGACCACAGTGAGAGACCAGTCGCAGAATAGACTCAATACCCAGACTAGGCAGAGAGACCAGTTGCAGAATAGTCTCAATACCTGGACTAGGCAGAGAGACCAGTTGCAGAATAGTCTCAATATCCAGACTAGGGAGAGAGACCAGTTACAGAATAGTCTCAATACCCGGACTAGGGAGAGACCAGCTACAGAGTGAGACAGGAAGTCTTTATCGGTCAAAAGTGTCTCTGTATCTGTTTACATGTCATGTACAAATGGCTAATTTAAAATACACTGAAGAAAGTAACCAAAAACATACATTCTCTGTCCGTGATAACTTGATACTTAATTGCTTTCTTGATAGTTCCAGTACTTCAATGAAATTAGTATCAAAAGATTGTGACTAAAGGAAGGAAATGTAAAATCTTGTATGTGCTTTATTCTGTCTGTGTGAGTAATGGCTAAATGTTACTAATTCCCACTTATTTGTTTTCTGTTTTGTACATGTCTTGTATCATGTTTAGGGCTGTTGTGGTGACTGTATTACTGCCACACTGCCGGTCACGAGTCATGAAGGCAGTTAAATTTCAAATCAAAGTTTAGTCACGGTAATTAGGCTTTTCCAAGCTCTGATGCTGCTGCTGGTCATTAGTAGCCTATCAAACTTGCTAACTGCCTGGTACTCAGCACTCTATTGTCCACTCTAATCACTCTGACATCAATGCAAATGTATTCAAAAATCTAATCAAACACTTCATGAGGGCCCATGAGCTCATGTTGCGCAACATTTCTATAGGCTATGCAATTGCGGGAGAAAACAGAGTGAAGGCCGTTAATAAAAAGTGGATGATCCCATCAGCTTTCTATAGGCTAGGGCTAGGCCTACTATATTTATTTCTCAACTTTCCTAATATTAAGCACATTGCTTATATTTACAACAGGAGTATAGCCTACCTGGCAGACATGAAAATAAATCACAGGGAAAAGCATCCTCCATTCACTATTTAAGTGCATAGATGACATGTATTCCTTCCTGCTGCCCCTGTTCTGATACAGGTGCATGATAATGGTCCATTCTAAATCAAAACAAATGTCACACATATATTAATTAGTATATGTTAAGCCAAGATTAAATCAAGAAAAGTCTGATGGGTGACAATATTAGCCTATCACTTTTGAATTATATATTATCACTTGTGAATGATGCCCAGCATAAGAAACAATGCCTTTTTTTGCGATTAGTCGCACACCTCATTGAGCCTAGCCCATAGGCCTATATGTTTTAATAATAAGGTTTATATCACAACTAAAGTGGCCAAAAAACTTCTTAAAATTAAGCACATTAATTAAGGGGTGTAAAGCCTAACTGCCATATATAAGCAGCGCGTGAGTTTCAAGTTTGGGGAAGATCATTTTCACCATAAAAATGCACCTTTAAAATAAAAGCATTACATGCATAATTACATTTTAGTCATTTAGCAGACGCTATTATCCAGAGCAACTTCATTTCATGCATTTTTTTATATATTTTTATTTTTATAATATTTTTTATTTTTTGTACTGGCCCGCCGTGGGAATCGAACCCACAACCCTGGCGTTGCAAACACTATGCTCTACCAACTGAGCCACAGGGAGAGGGACCAAATTGCATTTGCAGTCACTTTTGATAATGGTGTTTTCCGTTAATGGAACATTTGCGCTTATATCCTATTACATTATTGCTGTGCTTATAATGTGAAGAAATAGCCTAATAGTTTATCAACATTTTAAGCTAAACGTTCTGATCTGTTGCATCCCCCACATTGCTTAAAACATGTTTTTTGATGCTAGTGGTTGTATTAATTTGGGATCTATCGCATCCCTCAACTGTCCCAGACTGTTTAGAATTTATCTCACAGAATAGAATAGGTTGAGTTTTGTACTATGGGGGACAGTAGACATAGGCTAGTGCTTTTGTTGTTCGTTAGGCCTACTTGTCACGACTTCCTCCGAAGTCGGTCCCTCTCCTTGTTCGGGCGACGTTTGGCAGTCGACGTCATCGTTCTTCTAGCCATCGTCGATCCACCTTTCATTTTCCATTTGTTTTGTCTTGTCTTCCCACACACCTGGTTTCAATTCCATCAATTACATGTTGTGTATTTAACCCTCTGTTCCACCCATGTCCTTGTCCGGTATTGTTTATTGTAAGTGCTTGTGCACATTATGTCTGGTTTGCGTCAGGTTTTGTACCCATTTATTGATTGTTCTGTTTTCCGGTGGTTTTTATTATTAAACTGCGCCGTTGGAAACACAGTTTTTGCTCTGCTGCGTCTGACTTCTCTGCCGCCAGTACGCACCCCTTACACTACTCATCTTGTTAGCTGACGAAAAGTAAATGTGGCCAGTTCCCCCAATATCTTCAATATGCACCTTGGAATTGGAGGTGCATATTGTTGCGTCCCCGATATATCTGTCTTAACTTGTAGCCTGTGTGAGTGAGAGACGCAATCCGCAGCACACTCAGGGAGAAGGGCACAATGCAGCACTCCGGGCCACAAAAGGCATGGATTCTTTTAGAGTGCATTACGGCCACAAAGGGGATGCCACCGTGAAATTCGAGGCATTATCAAGCGCTGGTCAAATTGTGAATGAGAGACAACTGGAGTGTTTACAGCACGTGCCAAAAAAAAAAAAAAAAGAGCTCATGCCTTTCAAGTGACTTTTTTCAAATCATCATCATGCAGCCTTACAATGTATAAAAAATGTAAACATATAGCCCGTTTGTAGAACATCTAAGGTAGGCCAGTTGGTAGGCCAGGTAGGCCAGTTGAGAACAAGTTCTCATTTACAACTGCGACCTGGCCAAGATAAAGCAAAGCAGTGCGACAAAAAACAATGACACAGGGTGGCACTTGGTGACAAAACGGATGGCACTGTGATAGACCGCATCCAGTTTGCTGAGTAGAGTGTTGGAGGCTATTTTGTAAATGACGTCGCCAAAGTCGAGGATTGGTAGGATCGAAAGTTTTACGAGGGTATGTTTGGCAGTGAAGGAGGATTTGTTGGATTTGTTGTGAAATAGGAAGCCGATTCTAGATTTAATTTTGGATTGGACATGCTTAATGTGAGTCTGGAAGGAGAGTTTACAGTTTAGCCAGACACCTAGATATTTGTCGTTGTCAGAACCGTCCAGAGTAGTGATGCTAGTCGGACGAGCGGGTGCGGGCAGTGATCGGTTGAAAAGCATGCATTTAGTTTTACTAGCATTTAAGAGCAGTTGGAGGCCACGGAAGGAGTGTTGTATGGCATTGAAGCTTGTTTGGAGGTTTGTTAACACAGTGTCCAAAGAAGGGCCAGATGTATACAGAATGGTGTCATTTGCGTAGAGGTGGATCAAGGAATCACCCGCAGTAAGAGCGACATCGTTGATATATACGGAGAAAAGAGAAAAGAAAAAAGAGTAATTTAATAAGCATATAGAAGTACCTATTTCTTTGTAATTACATTAATAAGCATAAAGAAGTACCTATTTCTTTGTTAACCTGTAACGTCTGCTTCCAACTCACACTCTCAAACACGTAGATCCCCTGAATGCAGCTCACTTTCCAGCCCACTTTCCAGCTCACACTCTCAAACACATAGATCCCCTGAATGCTGCTCACTCTCATAATCCCAATCACCTGAATTCTGATCACCTGTTCACACACCTGAGGTTCATTATCACACACTATTTAGTTCAGTTCTTTGCACCCATCATTGTGAGGTATTGTTTGTTTTGTGACACACTTCTATTCGGAGCTCTGGTTTCCCCGTAATTTAATCCTCCTTAGTATGATAATTTTTGCCTGCCTCACTAACGACGCCTTTTACCTGTACCTTAGCCTATTGGATTTCCTGTTATCAACCTATTGCCTGATTTCCCGGACGAGGTTACTAGCCTTTTCCCTGCCTGTACTGTTTTTGGACTCCCTGTACTGTTTTTGGACTACCTTCTGCCCCTGGACCCAGCTACCTGCTTCCTCCTGTGGTCCTTTACAAATAAACACCTGCGCCCTGCGCTTCAAACCAGCTCTGTCTCCCATCGTGTTCATTAGAACAGTTCATTCAGAACTGCTCAACACAGAATAGTCGCATGTGCACACTCCTTCAAATCGTTTGGAGAAACTATATTTTATTCAGCTTTGTTCAGTTGTGTTCTTCATACTATATAATAATATAAAATAATGCCACAGAACTATTGTCTGCTAAATGAACTAGTGTAGCCCACAGCCATTTGGCATAGCCACATCAGGACCTAACATAAGGACAACTCAGAGTATGCTATTCTTTTCTTCTGAAGTAGACTACATATTCTTCATATCATGCTTCTTTAGATCTGTCTAAAATAAATAATGGATTTATTGTGAAAGTGTAGGCTATATTGCATGGATTTATTAGACTTTTTAAAATGGCTTGAAGGCGACGTGTGGAAGTTAGGAGATGCTAAATGTGTTTGTTAATTAACGGTCAATTACCGTGAGACTGACAGTTATTTGCTTGACAATCACAGGCTGAGGAAATTGTGACCGCCACAGGTCTAATCAATTTTTTTTATATTCTTGTATGTTTGTCACGTTTAATGTTTTTTTTAAACATCTACTGTTAACTACAAAATCTTTAAACACAATCTTTCTCCACAATCAGCTTCTCACCTGGCCCAGTAGTTACACTGCACAGTTTGGAACGTTCAATATTTAACTCAATGCTACTATTTGTTTTCCATTGCAAAATGTTTTAAAACATTTTCCACGTCATGCCCTGATGAATACACCCCTGGTGAACCACACTGAGGGAGTAAACAATTAACTTCCACATTTGTCAAGCAGTACAACTCATTGTAGCCTACAGACAATAAACTCAAGGCCTATTCAAAGTTTGTGTCTTTAGGAGTAAAAGATTCCCAAAAATGATGACCAGGACCATTGGTAAGTAAACAGCTTCCAACCCTGTTTAGCTGGACTACTTTATGCTCTGTATACAGTATGACACATTCATAGTAGTGATTTAGATAAACATGTGAGATGACAACTGGAACACTGTACTGAAAACAATTGACCATTGAAATCAGTAGTCTTCAGTTTAGCCATAAATTATCAAAGTTAGTCAAAGAGCCTTTGAAAACAGTCATCGATATAATGGTTCTATTGGTCACAGACAAAAGAGTATTAGGTCGTTGTCTCCTGGGTGTGTGACACGTGGTCACTGTCTGACGTACATCCTCCTTGTTAAACCTTGTGAGATGCCTCTGACATCATCAGCGTCCATTAAACACGGCCCCATTGAACTCCATATTCTTAAGTATTTTAAGATATTTTAACTTGTGTCATCTTGTTTTCCACCATAAATATAGAATAGAACCCAGTACATATATCTATTTTATATTTATGTGTACCAAAGTAATAACGGAGCTGTGAGTCGGAAAGCAGGTGCAGGTGAAACGTTTAACTTAATCGGGGTAGGGGGCAGTATTTTGATGTCCGGATGAAAAGCATGCCCGTAGTAAACTGCCTGCTACTCAGGCCCAGAAGGTAGGATATGCATATTATTAGTAGATTTGGATAGAAAACACTCCGAAGGTTCGAAAACTGTTTAAATGATGTCTGTGAGTAAAACAGAACTCATATGGCAGGCAAAAACCTGAGAAAAAATCCAACCAGGAAGTGTGGAAATCTGAGGTTTGTAGTTTTTCAAGTGATTGCCTATCTAATACACAGTGTCTGTGGGGTCATTTTGCACTTCCTAAGGCTTCCACTAGATGTCAACAGTCTTTAGAACGTTGTTTCATGTTTCTACTGTGAATGGGGAGAGAATAAGAGCATATGGAGTCAGATGACTGAGAAAATGACATGAGCTCAATCACGGGCGCTCCCATGAGAGTTAGGTGTGTTCCTTTTCATTTCTGAAGACAAAGGAATCATCCGGTTGGAATATTATGGACGATTTATAAAAACACCCTAAAGATTGATTCTATACATCGTTTGACATGTTTCTACGAACTGTAATATAACTTTTTTGACTTTTCGTCTGAACTTACTGCGCGAGCACAATGCATTTGGATTACTCGACTGAACGCGCAAACAAAATGGAGGTATTTGGACATAAAGATTAACTTTATCGAACAAAATGAACATTTATTGTGGAACTGGGATTCCTGGGAGTGCATTCCGATGAAGATCATCAAAGGTAAGTGAATATTTATAATGTTATTTCTGACTTCTGTTGACTCCAAAATGGCGGGTATTTGTATGGCTTCTTTTGTTGTCTGAGCGCTGTACTCAGATTATTGCAAAGTTTGCTTTCGCCATAAAGCTTTTTTGAAATCTGACACAGCGGTTGCATTAAGGAGAAGTGTATCTATAATTCTTTGAATAACAGTTGTATATTTTATCAACATTTATGATGAGTATTTCTGTAAATTGATGTGCTCATTCACCGGAAGTTTTGGGAGGCAAAACATTTCTGAACATTACACGCCAATATAAAATTTGGGTTTTTGGATATAAATATGAACTTTATCGAGCAAAACATACATGTATTGTGTAACATGAAGTCCTATGAGTGCCATCTGAAGATCATCAAAGGTTAGTGATTAATGTTAGCTGTATTTCTGGTTTTTGTGACGCCTCTCCTTGCTTGGAAAATGGCTGTGTGGTTTTTGTTGTCTAGGCGCTGTCCTAACATAATCTAATGTTATGCTTTCGACGTAAAGCCTTTTTGAAATCGGACACTGTGGTTGGATTAACGATAAGTGTATCTTTAAAATGGGATAAAATAGTTGTATGTTTAAGAAATGTGAATTATGAGATTTTGTTGTTTTGAATTTGGCGCCCTGCTATTTCACTGGCTGTTGGCGAGTGTGTCCCGCACGTGGGACGCTAGCATCCCACATACCCCAGAGAGGTTTAATAAAACAACAAAGCCAGAAATGAGACAATTCCATGTGGCTATACGCCGGTAAACAAGCATAATACCAACTGGTGAGAGAACATAAGAGAGTGACATATAAAGGGGAGGAAATGATGGTAAGGTAATGAAGTCCAGGTGTGAATCATAATGATTAACAGGGGCACGTAATGAGTGCCAGGTGTGCGTAATGATGAGTCCCAGGACTGGTGGTTAGTATTCTGGCAACGTCATACGCCGGAGGGGAGGAGCAGGAGAAGAAGTGACAGTACCTCTCACCGAAGCGCGGCTCCAGCTGCAGATGGACGCCGACCAGAGGGACGACCTAGAGGAGCGGCTCGGTCCGGGCAGTGAAGGTGGAAATCACGGATGATGTTGGGGTTCAGAATGTTCGCCACCGGAACCTAACACCGCTCCTCTGGGCCATACCCCTCCCAGTCCACCAGATATTGGAGCCGACCTCCACGACGTCAGGAGTCCAATAGAGATCTGACAGCATATGCCGGACCCCCCCTCAATGTCCAAAGGGAGTGGAGGTGTGTCATGGGGGACAGTATCAGCTAGGGGACCAGGAACCACTATCCTAAGAAGGGAGACATGAAAAGAGGGTGAGATATGATAGTGACTGGGTAGTTGTAACCTGTACGTCACCTCATTGACCCTCCAGAGAACCTTGAATGGCCCCACAAACCGGGGGCTCAGTTTCTTGCAGAGCAGGCAGAGGTTCCTGGTAGAGAGCCAGACGCGGTCCCCAGGATGGAACACAGGGGTCTCACTGCGGTCTGCCTGTTTCTTCTAACAATGGACGGCTCACTGGAGTCTCACGTGTGCGTCGCTCCACACCTCCTCCGCGCACCAGAACCACTCATCTCCTGCAGGAGCCGCGGTCTGGCCCGGGGTCCACGGGGCCGGCTGGAAACCCTAAACACACTGGAAGGGGGTCAACCCAGTGGAGGAGTGATGTGGGGAGTTCTGGGCATACTCTACCTAGGGAACCCTGCCGGTTCTGACAGTGACTCCTCAGGAACCTCCCCAGCTCCTGGTTCATCCTCTCCACCTGCCCATTGGACTGAGGCCGATACCCATAAGTGAGGCTGACCGTCACCCCGAGCTTCTCCAAGAAGACCCTCCAAATTCGTGATGTGAATTTGGGGCCACAGTCAGAGACTCTGTCCTCTGCCATAATGCCGGAAGACCTTCTGGAAGAGTGCCTCAGCGACCTGGAGAGCAGTGGGGAGACCAGAAAGAGGGATTAATCGACATGACTTGGAAAATCTATCCACTACCACCAGAATGATGGTGAAACCATCAGAGGGGGGAAGATTGGTTACAAAGTCAATGGTTAGATGTGACCAAGGTTGCTGAGGCACGGGAAGCGGAAGGAGCTTCCCTGCTGGAGAATTCTGGGGGAACTTGGTTTGAGCACATACGGAACAGGAGTTGACATACCGAGTGACATCCTGCACCAAGGTGGGCCACCAGTACTTCACAGCGATGGAGTGGATGGTGTGAGAAATACCTGGATGTCCAGCGACGACAGCTGTGTGCACTGGTCAGCAGCCGATCCCTTATCCCTGTGGGAACAAAGATGCGCTCGGGAGGACTATTCCCTCTAGAGCGGGCTCCCTCTAGAGCCTGGCAGATGTCCACATCTATGTCCCAAACCACTGGACCCAGGACACAGTAGGATGGGATTATGGGTGCCCTCTGGACAGGAACCTCTCCTGAATCGTAGATACGGGACAGAACATCTGCCTTGATGTTCTTAGAACATGGGCGATAGGTCAGCGTGAAGTCGAACCTGGTGAAGAAAAGTGCCCACCTGGCTTTGAGCGGATTCAGTCTCTTCGCTGTCCATATGTACTCTAGGTTACGATGGTCGGTGAGGATGATGAATGGTTCCTTGGCTCCCTCCAGCCACTCCTCTAATGCCAACTTCACACCAGGAGCTCCTGATCGCCAATGTCATAATTCCTCTCTGCAGAAGACAGTTTATTGGAGAAAAAAAGCACAAGGATACCATTTCAATGGGTTACCCTATCTTTGTGACAAACTGCCCCCACACCCACCTCAGATACGTCTACCTCAACCACAAAAGTTAGCATGGGATCTGGGCGTTTTAGCAAGGAAGCGGAGGTGAAACGCCCCTTGGGGAGCCGAAAGGCCTCATCGGCTGCTGGAGACCACACCAGTCTACAAGGCCCACCCTTGAGGAGGGAGTTGAGAGTGGCGACGGCACTGAAGTTCCTGATGAAGTCGGGAAGCAGGTGCAGGTGAAACGTTTAATAAAACATCAAAACCAGAAACGAGTCAGTTCCATGTGGCTATACGCCGGTAAATAAGCACATCACCAACTGGTATGAAAACATAAGAAAGTGACATATAAAATGGAGGAAATGATGAAGGTAATGAAGTCCAGGTGTGAATTATAATGATTAACAAGTGCGCTTAATAATGAGTGCCAGGTGTGCGTAACGATGAATCCCAGGACCGGTGTTTTGTGTTCTGGCGAGGTCGAATGCCGGAGGAGAGGAGCAGGAGAAGATGTAACTACCATGTAAGATTGGTCTTTTCACAGCTATCTTGTAATTGACCAATATGAAAGGTTCCACCAAATTATCTTTTTTATGAGATGTAAAAAATTATAGAGCATATAAGCATAACCATGTCCAATAATACTTGTATACCAAATGTATTGTTTGAGGTAAACACAAAACATGGCAAGCGTGGTGGTTTGGGTTTGATAAAGCACCAGGCCTGCAAGCTGGAGCCAGTTAACTGTCCTACCCTCCCTCCCCCTACCCCACACTGGCGACTTCATAATGACAGAGTCCGTCTGTAGTTGCCCCACCTTAAACATTCTGCTACTTTGGCCTCAGTCCGACCTCTTCCTCCCCAAACCATCTCCCCAAACTCTCCTACTTGCCTCCTCTTTGACCCTCAAAAGTCTTGACAGATGCGTTCTTTCCCCTTTAAAAAAAGAGAGGCTACGATGAATCTCTCAAAGGCATACTGTGTTCAACTCACAAGGGAAACAGAGAGAAAGAGGCAGAGATGGAGACAGAGAGAGGTGGGGAGAGAAAGACAGGGAGGGAGATGGAGAGAGTGGGAGAGACGATGGAGAGGGAGAGACGAGGCCTCACATGCCTGTGTTGACCTGTGTTTTGAACTCTGGTGCCTTGACCATTTAATTCACTTAATTTCACAAGACAGGGACATGACAGATCATTAGCCTGGGAATATAGTAACTATTTTGATTCTATCTCAAACTGTTCAGACTTTACAGATGTTTTCGTGAGAAGACCTGTTTCCAGGATGTCTCCTCGTCTCACAAACTCTGTTGTATGTCAGCTGTTGTATGTCAGAACCAAATGGCCGACAATGGAGAATGCAGTGGATTGAGACGCAACCCATGCAAAAACCTGAAGTCTCTAGCTTATATTATATTAAATATTATACTAATTTGATTTTGGTGCGGATGTGGATATGAACTCCATATATTAACTTTTTCTATGTTCTACTAACTAAATAATATTAGTGACATGTATACAGTGCCTGTAGAAAGTCTACACCCCCTTGAACTTTTTTTTCACATTTTGCTGTCATAAAATTACATCTAAAAAGGTATTACATTTTTTTAAATCCTATAGATCTACACAACCTTCTCCACATTTTCAAAGTGAAAATGTCAAAATTAAGAAAATAATATAAAACTGAAATATCATAATTAGATGGAAGTACCTTTAGCAGCCATTACAGATGTGTTATCATTTTCATTAAGATTCTACCAACTTTGCAACTCTAAGGGCAACATATACATGTATCCATAGTTTTTGTCAAAAATGCTCAGGCTCAGTAAATTTGGTTGGGGATTATTGATGGACAGTGATATTTTAACCTTGTCTCCAATTTTTTTAAACAGTCAGGACTGAGACTAGACCACTCAGGAACACTCAACCCAACTTGGAAAGCAATTTTGGTGTGTCTTTTGCATAAACTTTTGTGTAATTGGAAAATAAAACCATATGCCAGGGTTAGGTTTTCAGAATACTTTTTACCTGGGCTTTGCTTCTTTCATATTTGTTTTGATCCTAACAAACTCCCCAGTCTCTGCCGGTGACAAGCATGCCCATGACATGATGCTACCACCACAATACTTAAAAATACAAAGGGATCAACAAGATTGCATTCACTCAATATTACTGGCCTGTATGACAAAGTGAAAAGAAAGAAGTCTATGTTAAATAATGTATTATGTGTTAAATCATCTATTCTGTTTGCAACAAGGCTGGTAAGTAATACTGCAAATAAAAAAAACTACGGGGTTGGGTCAAATCCAATACAACACAGAGTGAAAATCTCTCTATTTTATGGGTTATTATGGGTATACTTGTCATTGGGGCGGCAGGTAGCCTAGTGGTTAGAGCGTTGGGCGAGTAACCGAAAAGTTGCTAGATCGAATCCCCGAGCTGACAAGGTAAAAGTCTGTTGTTCTGCTCCTAATATTGAGGTGAACACCCTCAATTCGTCGTGGCATGGACTCAACAAGGTGTCGAAAGCGTTCCACAGGGATGCTGGCCCATGTTGACTCCAATGCTTACCACAGTTGTGTCAAGTTGGCTGGATGTCCTTTGGGTTGTGGACCATTCTTGATACACACGGGAAACTGTTGAGCATGAAAAACCCAGCAGTGTTGCAGTTCTTGACACAAACTGGTGCGCCTGGCACCTACTACTATACCACATTAAAAGGCACTTCAATCTTTTGTCTTTCCCATTCACCCTCTGAATGGCACACATACACAGTCCATGTCTCCGTTATCTCAAGGCTTAAAAATCCTTCTTTAACCCGTCTCCTCCCCTTCATCAACACTGATTGAAGTGACATCAATAAGGGATCATAGCTTTCACCTGGATTCACCTGGTCAGTCTATGTCATCGAAAGAACAGGTGTTCTTACTGTTTTGTATTCTCAGTGTATGTTGCCCTAAGAATTTAGAAAATGTTCTATAACTTTCTTTCACTTTGAAAATGTGGAGTAGGTTGTGTAGATCTCTTGCAAATAATTGTGGAAGTAGTGGATACAGCTCTGGGCGAAGTCATCCCCCAAGCCCCCTCCTCTTAGTTGATGTCCTATACAGTACATGAGTCACCAAGTCTGAGTCCCTCTACTCTACTGCCTCCACTCAGACAGGAATCCCAGGAACGGCATGCGGGTGGCTTGTGGCACTCCGGGCTGCAATTTGGTTTACACGTAAACAAGCGTTTCTGCCAACAGGAAACCAAGTCAAAGCATGTTTTGAATTCCCAGTTATTCCCAGCTATTCCTGGTCTATGGCAAAGAAAGAAAAAGGAGGATGTTAAAAAGAATTACCACAAAAAAATAGTGTTTTTCTTAACACTATACCATGTTAAAGGCTATAGTGGGATTATGATTTAAGATCATGAGGCATTTATCCTGTTAGGGCTAGGGGGCAGTATTGACACGGCTGGATAAAAAAAGTACCCGATTTAATCTGGTTACTACTCCTGCCCAGTAACTAGAATATGCATATAATTATTGGCTTTGGATAGAAAACACCCTAAAGTTTCTAAAACTGTTTGAATGGTGTCTGTGAGTATAACAGAACTCATATGGCAGGCAAAAACCTGAGAAGATTTCATGCAGGAAGTGGCCTGTCTGACAAGGTGTCATTCTTCTTGTCTCTGTTTATTGAAGAGTGAGGATCTTAGCTGTAACGTGACACTTCCTACGGCTCCCATAGGCTCTCAGAGCCCGGGAAAAAGCTGAATCGTGGCTTTGCAGGCTCTGGTTGAAAAAAAGTAGCGCGTTTGGATAGTGGCTGGTTACAGTACTGTGAGACTCAGGCGCGTGCCCGCGTCGACCGAATGCTTTGTTTTCTTTCCTCTGTTTACCTAAACGCAGATTCCCGGTCGGAATATTATCGCTTTTTTAGGAGAAAAATGGCATAAAAATGGATTTTAAACAGCGGTTGACATGCTTCGAAGTACGGTAATGGAATATTTAGAATTTTTTGGTCGCGAATTGCGCCATGCTCGTGACCCTTATTTACACTTGGGATAGTGTCTTGAACGCACAAACAAAACGCCGCTATTTGGATATAACGATGGATTATTTTGGACCAAACCAACATTTGTTATTGAAGTAGCAGTCCTGGGAGTGCATTCTGACGAAGAACATCAAAGGTAATCAAACTTTTGTAATAGTAAATCGGAGTTTGGTCAGGGCTAAACTTGGTGGGTGTCTAAATGGCTAGCCGTGATGGCTGGGCTATCTACTCAGAATATTGCAAAATGTGCTTTCACCGAAAAGCTATTTTAAAATCGGACATAGCGAGTGCATAGAGGAGTTCTGTATCTATAATTCTTAAAATAATTGTTATGTTTTTTGTGAACGTTTATCGTGAGTAATTTAGTAAATTCACCGGAGGTTTGCGGGGGGTATGCTAGTTCTGAACGTCACGTGCTAATGTAAAACGCTGGTTTTTGATATAAATATGAACTTGATTGAACAAAACATGCATGTATTGTATAACAATGTCCTAGGTGTGTCATCTGATGAAGATCATCAAAGGTTAGTGCTGCATTTAGCTGTCTTCTGTGTTTTTGTGACATTATATGCTAGCTTGAAAAATGGGTGTCTGATTATTTCTGGCTGGGTACTCTGCTGACATAATCTAATGTTTTGCTTTCGTTGTAAAGCCTTTTTGAAATCGGACAGTGTGGTTAGATTAACGAGAGTCTTGTCTTTAAAATGGTGTAAAATAGTCATATGTTTGAGAAATTGAAGTAATAGCATTTCTAAGGTATTTGAAAATCGCGCCACGGGATTACACTGGCTGTTGCGTAGGTGGGACGATTTCGTCCCGCCTAGCCCAGAGAGGCTAAACATGATAATCAATGGGTATCATTCATTCAATTGTTTAAAAAACATGGCTGTAAATATCAGAGTAAGCCTTTAAGGCTGTGAAACCTTGTGCAATCTGTTGGTTTCGTTCACCTGTGGCAAACATCCTTGTTTGTCAAAGGAGGATTTCCTTGCTGATAGAGCTCATTAAGAACAGGGTGTCTTTTGGTCAAGGAGTTCTCACTACGAAACGCTAATGGTTTATGAGGGCTAATGGCTTGTTTATGAGTAAAAAGCTAAAGGCCTCAGGAAGAGAGAACCCCTCTTGTAGCAAGGCCAATAAAAAAATCTTGGCCAATCAAAGAGACACTTTAACTAGTGCAAACGGCCCAATATTGTTACATTTGTGTCTTGGGCCTGAACGATCTGAAAAGGCCGTGTGATATGAGACTAATAGTCAAACAGATTTCTCTTGACTTGGGATAACACTCACACACACAAACACGTGCACACAGGCACAGGAACAGGCACACACGCGCAAGTGTGCACACACACACACAAACACACGGGCACAGGCAAAAGAACATGAGCACGCACGCACGCACGCACGCACGCACGCACGCACGCACACGCACACGCACACGCACACGCACACACACACACAGGGATAATGCAAGAAGTTCAATAACCAGCAGTCTACTGTAGCTGAGGGACCTTCATGTTTTACAAATGTCTAGCCACCTAGTTATTTTGTCACCCCTCCCATTTCACCCTGCCAATACCCCACTCCAACCAATGAGTACTCCCTTGGGACCAAATCTGCCAATCAGGTGCCAGATAAATCCACATGGTCCCCTCACTAATGTGTCCATGCTCCAATGATATACTGTAGTTCCTGGAGCCCCAGCAAGTTTCAAGTCCTTACAAACATCATCCTCCCTATAAAAACACATAACTGCCTCACCCAGTCCTGTAGACACTGTACTGTATATACACAGACAGAGAACTAGACTTACAGACTCACAGCCCGTGGAACTCTGTGACTCTGTGAACTATCCCACAGATGTGAGCTATAATTACAAGCTCTTAATTCTTTCTGTTGTGAGCTTCTCGTGTCTGTTACGGGAAAGAGATGAAGAGGTGAAATGTTAACCAAAGGCAACCAAATGCATCAGATGAGGGTTGCATAAATCATAAGGACGCCGGTTTAGACTGTAGACTGTATAAAAGAATACCCCAATGCAGATTATAACTGTATAAAGGAATAGACCCATGCCTTGCCAAAGCCACAGTGACAAACAATCACCTCACAGACCCAGGTCTGGATGGATGCGTGCCTCACCACAGCCGAGGAAACCAACAAACACAGCCTTCCACATACTGACATGGAAACTAACTGGCAGCAACAATATGACTCTGACAACAAACAATCCGTTTCCAGTCATCCGCTTTCCACAATTTAATATCTGGGCTTGTGCATAGTGTATACAGTATGAATATTCAAATACCACACAGAAAAATGTGGGCACATTCTAGCATTTATAACATAAATGAATGTAAAATCTACAGCATGTGTGTGCGTGTGTGTGGTGTGTGTGGTTGGGGCATTTGTGTGTGTGTGTGTGTGTGTGTGTGTGTGTGTGTGTGTGTGTGTGTGTGTGTGTGTGTGTATTATGATGACGTAGGACAGATCCATTAGCACCAGTGCTCTCCCTTTCATTAAGATGGCCTACAGGAGCATGCTAGAGCAGAGGGGTATAATCAGTATAATGACAGGGTGACACATACTGATGATAGGCAATGGAGACCAGAGCCAGGTTAACAGGCCAGGCCCACTGCACATTTACTGCAGGTTAGCACCAGGTTCAATGCACATTCTTCCCCCAGCGCAGGACCCAACAAGCTCAGGCTGGGAGAGGGGAGAGAGAGGACATGCCAATCCTGAATTTCCTCCACTATGTGTTCTGTCTGTCTCTATCACACACACACACACACTGTAGTCTAAAATAGTTGTATTCCACACATCTATATGGTAAACAGACAATATGCACATTTTTCTGTGTGGTATTTCAATATTCATACTGTATACACTAAACAAGTCCAGACATTTTGAGATATTTAACCTAAACTGTCTCCATCTCCAATTCCCAAATTACTTGCAACACTCATACATTTTGGTCTTCTGAATCACTCAGATTTCCTCTTTCTGTTTCTTTCAACTTCTGACGGCTGCTGGCTAACTCAATTCCCATGCAATCCCTCATACTGTGGCCCTCCCCTTCCTCCCTCTCCCTGTGCCGGTAACTGTTGACTCACAGTTAATTCAAATAAACAGACTGAGTTAGTGGCATCCTCCTGGGCTGGAGTCATTTCTGCATGGTGTCTGCTCAGCCATTTGGCCTCTACCAGTTCAACGACCCAGGAGTGCTGCTCAAAGGACACCCGCACTAATGATAACAGGAAGCACTGCTTTTCATCAAAGTCCATCTACAAGGCAAAGATTGACACTCCACATTAATCAGTGGGGTTTAGACATATGGTTAGTGCAAAAGTAATCTAACCTCTTAGAAATGGGGGAAGAGACTGCATATTCCAATGAGCAACATACTGTCATTCAAATGTGTGTATAAGGCAAAAGTACTGCAAACAAAGACTATGGGTTTTAGTTACACATGGCTGTAGTAACGATATGCAAATATTGTATTTTGCTCTGTCACCATAATAGTAGTTCATAGATAAAACACGGTCTAAAATCATGTGGACTAAATGTCTCCTTTTACATGGAGGTTAGATCAGCTTTAATATTGCTGATAGATTGAAGGTTTTATCAATTTAATTGTTTGCATAATTTCTGATCCCCCTAATTTATATTTTCTCAATACATTTTTCCCCCTACCATCCTACCCTAATTGGACTTAACTAACGGTGTCACGGCTGTTTAAATGATCGGACCAAAATGCAGCGTCTGTTTCGTTCCACATATTTATTAAACTGTGAAACGTAATGCAATACAAAAAATAAACTGAAGGACAAAACAACAAACCGTGACGCAGGAGGAACAAACACTACTCACAAAATATAATCACCCACAAAAAACAAGTGGGACAAACATCAACTTAAATATGACCTCCAATTAGAGACAACGACAACCGGCTGCCTCTAATTGGAGGTCATGCCATACAAAAACCAACCTAGAAATACAAAACTAGAAACTAAACATAGAAATACAAAAACAGAAAAACACCCCCGTCACGCGCTGACCTACTCTACCATAGAAAATAACAACTTACTATGGTCAGGACGTGACAAACGGACAATACTTCTACTGCTACTTACAGCTATTTTGCTTACATCTATGGTACCAGTAGTTAAATAATTATATATATTTTCCTAAATTTCCTCTTTCATCAAGGGCTGGATTTTCACCGACAATGGCCAATCCACCATTCATTTTGATCTTAATTCCAACCCTACGATATCCACAGATCAAGAGTTCATTTCGACTCATATTTTTACTATTTTCTACTTGTAGAATAATAGTGAAGACATCAAAACTATGAAATAATACATATGAAATTATTTAGCAACCAAAAACGGGTTAAACAAATAAAAATATATTTCATATTTGAGACTCTTCAAAGTAGCCAACCTTTGCCTTGATGACATCTTTGCACACTCTTGGCATTCTCTCGATCAGCTTCATGAGGAACAACATATTCATTCTCTCAACATCACCAGGAATGGTTCAGAGTTGAAAGCTTAACAAACATAGCCAGGTATCGACTTTTATAGAGAAAATACAACCCCTTTCTGTACACATGGCAGTCAGCATATAGTGTGTAAAAGGTCATTAGTTGTCTGTGCAGACTTTAAGATAGCATGAGGTTGATAGCACTAGCATATACAAGAGACTATTTTTTAAGCAGTAAAACATGGGATAGCATGACTAATTATGTAATTTTCCACAACATCTGAAGTTTCTAAAACTGTTTGAATGATGTCTGTGAGTATAACAGAACTAATATGGCAGGCAAAAACCTGAGAAAAATCCAACCAGGAAGTGTGGAAATCTGAGTGTTTTAGTTTTTCAAGTGATTCCCTATCCAGTATACAGTGACTTAGGGTTCATTATGCACTTCCTAAGGCTTCCATTAGATGTCAACAGTCGTTAGAACGTTGTTTCATGCTTCTACTGTGAATATGGAGCGAACAAGAGGGCCTGGAAGTACATGAGTGAGAAAATGACATGAGCTCAGAGGCGCGCACCCACATGAGAGTTAGCTGTGTTCCTTTTCTTTTCTGAAGACATTGGAATTGTCCGGTTGGAATATTACTGAAGATTTATGTTAAAAACGCCCTAAAGATTGATGCAATACATCGTTTGACATATTTCTACGAACGTAAATAGAGCTTTTTTTGACTTGTCGTCGTGACATTTGCGCGCACTTCCTGCATAATGGAGTACTCGACTGAACGCGCGAACAAAAGGAGGTATTTGGACATAAATGATGGACTTTATAGAACAAAACAAACATTTATTGTGGACCTGGGATTCCTGGGAGTGCAGTCTGATGAAGATCATCAAAGGTAAGTGAATATTTATAATATTATTTCTGAGTTTTGTTGACTCCACAAAATGGCGGGTTTGGTTTTGTGTCTAAACACTGTACTCAGATAATTGCAAAATTTGCTTTCGGCGTAAAGTTCTTTTGAAATCTGACACAGCGGTTGCATTAAGGAGAAGTGTATCTATAATTCTTTAAATAACTGTTGAATATTTTATCAACGTTTATGATGAGTATTTCTGTAAATTGATGTGCTCATTCACCGGAAGTTTTGGGAGGCAAAACATTTCTGAACATTACACGCCAATGTAAAATGGGGTTTTTGGATATAAATATGAACTTTATTGAGCAAAACATACATGTATTGTGTAACATGAAGTCCTATGAGTGCCATCTGATGAAGATCATCAGCGTTTATGACACCATAGCGTTTACCTTGATGGCCAAAAAGCTAAATTTCAGTCTCATCTAAACTGAGTACCTTCTTCCATATGTTTGGGGAGTCTCCCACATGCCTTTTGGTGAACACCAAACGTGTTCGCTTTTTTTCTTCTTTAAGCAATGACTTTTTTTCTGGCAACTCTTCCGTAAAGCCCAAATCTGTGGAGTGAACAGCTTAAAGTTGTCCTATGGACAGATACTCCAATCTCCGCTGTGGAGGTTTGCAGCTCCTTCAGGGTTATCTTTGGTCTCTTTGTGGCCTCTGATTAATGCCCTCCTTGCCTGGTCCGTGAGTTTTGGTGGGCGACCCTCTCTTGGCAGGTTTGATGTGGTGCCATTTTTTAATAATGGATTTAATGGTGCTCTGTGGGATGTTCAAAGTTTCTGATATTTTTTTATAACCCAACCCTGATCTGTACTTCTCCACCACTTTGTTCTTGACCTGTTTGGAGAGCTTCTTGGTCTTCATGGTGCCGTCTGCTTAGTGGTGCCCCTTGCTTAATAGTGTTGCAGACTCTGGGGCCTTTCAGAACAGGTGTATATATACTGAGATCATGAGACAGATCATGTGACACTTAAATTGCACACAGGTGGACTTTATTTAACTAATTATGTGACTTCTGAAGGTAAGTGGTTGCACAATATCTTATTTAGGGGCTTCATAGCAACGTTTTTTTTTTAAACAAATTATTTTATTCCCTTTATTTCACCAATTTGGACTAATGTGTTTGTCCATTCAATCAAATCAAAAATAAAAATCAATTTAAATTACAGGTTGTAATGCAACAAAATAGGAAAAAAACCAAGGTGTGTGAATACTTTTACAAGGCACTGTATGTGGGTTGTAAAGGGTTGTTTTCGGTGGAGGTCCGGTTTTCCAACCTCCCCCTGATGCCCCCTGTTTGGTAGGTTCGTTTCGACATGTTCTGGCGAAATGTCCCTCCTTTCCGCAGTTGTAACAAGCAATGTTCCTGTCCTGTTGTTGCTGTTGTCTAGCCCAGCACTGGCTTCCCTTCCTACTTATCCTCTACCCCTTCCTCTTCCCTTCTGTCCATCATTTTGAGGTCTTCCCTGAGCCTGCCGCTGCTGGCTCTGTCTTTGATAAAAAGCCAGTTGTGCAGCTTGTAACTCCTTCTTTTTCTATTCTCTGTTTTGTCTTTTCTTCTTGAGACAGTTGCTGCCTCTCAGCATGTTTACAGTGTTCAGTAACCGCTTGTAGACCGGTAGTTTCCCAGCCAATGCAAGTTGTTTTAACCTGTTCACCAAGGGCTGGCAAAAGTCCATTCATTAGGGCAGCTTTAAAGAGGCTGTCGTAGTCATCATTGCGGTGGCCATCAGTCATTGGTTTGAGCCCGCTATGCTTACGGTAGCTGTTCTCCAGACTATGTCTGTAGTCTTCCAATGACTCTTTAGCTTCCTGCGTGCAACTATGGATAGCTGCCCAATCGGTCATGGGTGGGTAATGTTCTCTTATGCGATCACACAACGTAGCCAATTGGGTCTGATAGGCTCCACCCTTTCCTATTGGTAGTTTTCATCAAAGCCTCCCTCCACGTCCGCCCATCGCAGCATCATCATGATACGGCAAATGTGCGCGATCTCAGCTGCAAAATGGCTTGTACAGCCTGGCCATCTTAAGTAGCTGTGTAATCACCAGTGTCCTTTGTAGGATCTGGAAGTTCTTTAGCAATGTCCTTCATTTTGTCCTGTCTCCAAGTCTTCTGGATGTCGACAAGCGGGTGCCATTCGTCATGGCCCTCCACACCATCTACAGGTCACGGTTGTGAATTAGGGAACGTTACCAGTGGTGCCTGGAGAAAGGTTGTGTTTGGGTCCCCTTTTTAACCTGTTCTGGTCGTGACTGTTGCGGGTGAGGGACTTAGCTGTGTGGTAGGGGTCGACGTCGATGGTGGAGTAGAGTCCATCAACACCAGAGACGAGACTCAATGTGGGCGGTGCATGGAACGGATTTCCACTGCTCATGGGCCACCTCCGAGGGGTCTGCTGGTAGAGCCGCGGTGGGGGAGACGGCTGAGCGAGCTGCTGTCAGACAACCAGTGCTGGTGCTGGTGCAGTGGATACAGGGGAATAATAGGGGGATGGAAAGTCATTACGATCATCATCCCTGTTTCTCCTTCTTTTCTTATCTTCCTCCGTCTGTTTCTTCTTCTAACTTTCTTTCACCATTATTCCTTTAACTTTCCCTGTCTGCTTGTCTTTCGGCTTCCCTCTCACACTTCCTAAACTTACCCCAATCTATTAGACATGTCTTGCCTTTTTTGGTTTCCTCAAACTTCTCTAAGCTCTTTCTACATTCGGCTAATAAAATTTCACTCAATGTGCCTTTGAAGGGAAAATCTTCTAATTTGTACCAGAGCGGTACCTGTTCCAGAATGTCCTTACCCCATTTATCGGCCATTACTTTCACTGGTCCGGTCAGTGGATCGGGCAGGCAAGGTTCTCCTTTGCTGCTCTTGGCTCCAATTGTGATACTCCACTATACACACACACACACTCAAACACAAACACACAGGCAACAGTGTTTAATTAGGAATGTCTTCCTTCCTTTTTTATTTTATATATATATATATACACTGCTCAAAAAAATAAACACTTAAACAACACAATGTAACTCCAAGTCAATCACACTTCTGTGAAATCAAACTGTCCACTTAGGAAGCAACACTGATTGACAATAAATTTCACATGCTGTTGTGCAAATAGAATAGACAACAGGTGGAAATTATAGGCAATTAGCAAGACACCCCCAATAAAGGAGTGGTTCTGCAGGTGGACACCACAGACCACTTCTCAGTTCCTATGCTTCCTGGCTGATGTTTTGGTCACTTTTGAATGCTGGCGGTGCTTTCACTCTAGTGGTAGCATGAGACGGAGTCTACAACCCACACAAGTGGCTCAGGTAGTGCAGCTCATCCAGGATGGCACATCACTGCGAGCTGTGGCAAGAAGGTTTGCTGTGTCTGTCAGCGTAGTGTCCAGAGCATGGAGGCGCTACCAGGAGACAGGCCAGTACATCAGGAGACGTGGAGGAGGCCGTAGGAGGGCAACAACCCAGCAGCAGGACCGCTACCTCCGCCTTTGTGCAAGGAGGAGCAGGAGAAGCACTGCCAGAGCCCTGCAAAATGACATCCAGCAGGCCACAAATGTGCATGTGTCTGCTCAAACGGTCAGAAACAGACTCCATGAGGGTGGTATGAGGGCCCGACGTCCACAGGTGGGGGTTGTGCTTACAGCCCAACACCGTGCAGGACGTTTGGCATTTGCCAGAGAACACCAAGATTGGCAAATTCGCCACTGGCGCCCTGTGCTCTTCACAGATGAAAGCAGGTTCACACTGAGCACGTGACAGACGTGACAGAGTCTGGAGACGCCGTGGAGAACGTTCTGCTGCCTGTAACATCCTCCAGCATGACCGGTTTGGCGGTGGGTCAGTCATGGTGTGGGGTGGCATTTCTTTGGGGGGCCGCACAGCCCTCCATGTGCTCGCCAGAGGTAGCCTGACTGCCATTAGGTACCGAGATGAGATCGTCAGACCCCTTGTGAGACCATATGCTGGTGCGGTTGGCCCTGGGTTCCTCCTAATGCAAGACAATGCTAGACCTCATGTGGCTGGAGTGTGTCAGCAGTTCCTGCAAGAGGAAGGCATTGATGCTATGGACTGGCCCGCCTGTTCCCCAGACCTGAATCCAATTGAGCACATCTGGGACATCATGTCTCGCTCCATCCACCAACGCCACGTTGCACCACAGACTGTCCAGGAGTTGGCGGATGCTTTAGTCCAGGTCTGGGAGGAGATCCCTCAGGAGACCATCCGCCACCTCATCAGGAGCATGCCCAGGCATTGTAGGGAGGTCATACAGGCACGTGGAGGCCACACACACTACTGAGCCTCATTTTGACTTGTTTTAAGGACATTACATCAAAGTTGGATCAGCCTGTAGTGTGGTTTTCCACTTTAATTTTGAGTGTGACTCCAAATCCAGACCTCCATGGGTTGATAAATTGGATTTCCATTGATTATTTTTGTGTGATTTTGTTGTCAGCACATTCAACTATGTAAAGAAAAAAGTATTTAATAAGATTATTTCTTTCATTCAGATCTAGGATGTGTTGTTTAAGTGTTCCCTTTATTTTTTTGAGCAGTATATATATACTGCTCAAAAAAATGTGAAAGCATGTGAAATGTATTGTCAATCAGTGTTGCTTCCTAAGTGGACAGTTTGATTTCACAGTCAAACTACTTATTTCCCTCATTAAAATGCAAATCAATTTATAACATTTTTGACATGCATTTTTCTGTTATATTTTTGTTGTTATTCTGTCTCTCACTGTTCAAATAAACCTACCATTAAAATTATAGACTGATCATTTCTTTGTAAGTGGGCAAACCTACAAAATCAGCAGGGGATCAAATACATTTTCCCCCACTGTATATATATATATTTAATTATACTATGTAATTTTAAATGCTATACCCACATGGTAGATCCTCCTATGCAAATTCCCAAATAGGTTTTACGTGTATTGCTGGTTTCCCAATCCTAAACAACTGTTTTACCAGTGCACTGATACATACATTTTATTTTGCAATGTTTTTCTAAGCTGCAGGAATATTTTTTTACTTGAACCTCAGGACCCTGCCCTGGAATCACATAGCTCGTGCATTTACATTTTACGATCGTAACCCATGGCATATTTATTCAGGACTTTGTCCTGGTATCTCTATAGTACCTCAGTATCTTATTCTGGAATCGCTTTCATCAGGGCTCTCTCCTGGTATCGCTAACACAAAGTTAACTTTCCCCAATTGGAGGTTTGCATTTAAGAAAATCAGTCTCACTCTTAACTCTGCATGTTCGGAATGGCACAGGCTCCCTGCCTGTGCCATTAAACCCCTACAACTCATCCAGAACGCCGCAGCCCGTCTGGTGTTCAACCTTCCCAAGTTCTCTCACGTCACCCCGCTCCTCCGCTCTCTCCACTGGCTTCCAGTCGAAGCTCGCATCCGCTACAAGACCATGGTGCTTGCCTACGGAGCTGTGAGGGGAACGGCACCTCCGTACCTTCAGGCTCTGATCAGGCCCTACACCCAAACAAGGGCACTCCGTTCATCCACCTCTGGCCTGCTCGCCTCCCTACCTCTGAGGAAGCACAGTTCCCGCTCAGCCCAGTCAAAACTGTTCGCTGCTCTGGCACCCCAATGGTGGAACAAGCTCCCTCACGACGCCAGGACAGCGGAGTCAATCACCACCTTCCGGAGACACCTGAAACCCCACCTCTTCAAGGAATACCTGGGATAGGATAAAGTAATCCTTTTAACCCCCCCCTTAAAAGATTTAGATGCACTATTGTAAAGTGGTTGTTCCACTTGATATTATAGGTGAATGCACCAATTTGTAAGTCGCTCTGGATAAGAGCGTCTGCTAAATGACTAAAATGTAAAATGTTAAAATGTATCCACTCACTGACGCTCCCAGCCGGTCTGGGGCAGGTCCCTTTCTGCTCCGTTTTAGTCGGAGTGTGGGCTCCCTGAGCCACATCTAACGCAGCCCTGCGCGCAGGTAACCTCGTCTCCATCGGGAGCAATCAGCAAGTGGAGTTAGCCGTCCATCTTTGTCGGCAATTTTTCAGGGAAATTCTAGAGGACGAGAGAGACAGTAGATTTTTCCAACAATAGCTTTATTATAAGATTTGCAAAAATGAAGTAGTCAACATCACCAAGAATGGTTCAGAGTTGAAAGCTTAACAAACATAGCCAGGTCTCTGCTTTTATAGAGAAAATACAACCCCTTTCTGTATATGTGGCAATCAGCAGATAGTGTGTAAAAGGTAATTAGTTGTCTGTGCAGACTTTAAGATAGCACAAGGTTGATAGCCTTGTGGCTCAACCGTCTAATTGCACTCACAACAACAAACACTATATTGTACTCCTTTCTGCAAGGTTCCATACATGTGACTTTCTGTAGATAGTAAACCCATGGGATTTCACATGCTGCGGTTGCACCCAAGCGTCTCTTAGCTGTAAGCCCAGTCTTATGACTAAGTCACAACAAGATAAGTTTGTATCAGGTTAGAAAAAACACTGACATATAACAATAGACTATTCTTTAAGCAGTAAAACATAGGATAGCATGACTAATTATGTAATTTTCCATGACACCTTCATTGTTGAATTGCATGATGATTGAACAGGTTTCCTGTTATATTCATCAGAGGTGTAGGGAGAGTGAAGTCTGTGAATCTAAAAAAATAGTAATTATCCAGATGTTTAACAAAACATGCACACAACAGTTTTCATACCTTGGTTTTTGTTGTAAATGTGAATGAAAAAAAACTGTTTTGATAATGGTTTTAATACACATACCTTGTCCATAATGTAGAGGCTTATGGGATTTTCAATAAAGAGGTAAAGGAGGAGGATGGTACATGTGATCTGCATAACATACCAATACCAATAGACATACCTTAGTATGTCTCCTCATCTGTATACCTGCAGACACAGACACAAAAGTGAGCAGTTCAGGCATCTGCACCCAATACAGCTAGCCTTCAACATATACTTATAGCATACATATTCTTACCTCTTTGTTGATTGATAGACAGTTGAATTCGGAAGTTTACATACACCTTAGCCAAATACATTTTAAATCAGTTTTTCACAATTCCTGACATTTATTCCTAGTAAAAATGTCCTGTCTTAGGTCAGTTAGGATCACCACTTTATTTTAAGAATGTGAAATGTCAGAATAATAGTAGAGAGAATGATTTATTTCAGCTTTTATTTCTTTCATCACATTCCCAGTGGGTCAGAAGTTTACATACACTCAATTAGTATTTGGTAGCATTGAATTTAAATTGTTCAACTTGGGTCAAACGTTTTGGGTAGCCTTCCACAAGCTTCCCACAATAAGTTGGGTGGATTTTGGCCCATTCCTCCTGACAGAGCTGGTGTAACTAAGTTAGGTTTGTAGGCCTCCTTGCTCTCACACACTTTTTCAGTTCTGCCAACACATTTTCTATGGGATTGAGGTCAGGGCTTTGTGATGGCCACTCCAATACCTTGACCTTGTTGTCCTTAAGCCATTTTGCCACAACTTTGAAAGCATGCTTGGGGTCATTGTCCATTTGGAAGACCCATTTGTGACCAAGCTTTAACTTCCTGACTGATGTCTTGAGATGTTTCTTCAATATATCCACATCATTTTCCTGCCTCATGATGCCATCTATTTTGTGAAGTGCACCAGTTCCTCCTGTAGCAAAGCACCCCCACAACATGATGCTGCCACCCTCGTGCTTCACAGTTGGGATGGTGTTCTTTAGCTTGCAAGCCTCCCCCTTTTTCCACCAAACATAATGATGGTCATTATGGCCAAATAGTTCTATTTTTGTTTCATCAGACCAGAGGACATTTCTCTAAAAAGTACGATCTTTGTCCCCATGTTCAGTTGCAAACCGCAGTCTGGCTTTTTTATATCAGTTTTGGAGCAGTGGCTTCTTCCTTGCTGAGCAGCCTGTCAGGTTATGTTGATAAGGGACTCGTTTTACTGTGGATATAGATACTTTTGTACCTGTTTCCTTCAACATCTTCACAAGGTCCTTTGCTCTTGTTCTGGGATTGATTGGCACTTTTCACACCAAAGTGCGTTTATCTCTAGGAGACAGAACGCGTCTCCTTCCTGAGTGGTATGATGGCTGTGTGGTCGTGTGGTGTTTATACTTGCGTACTATTGTTTGTACAGATGAACGTGGTAGCTTCAGGTGTTTGGAAATTGCTCCCAATGATGAACCAGACTTGTAGAGGTCTACAATTTGTTTTCTGAGGTCTTGGCTGGGCAGGGGTGCTGGGCAGTGAGTTTGAAGGTAGGCCTTGAAATAAATCCACAGGTACACCTCCAATTGACTCAAATGATGTCAATTAGCCTATCAGAAGCTTCTAAAGACATGACATCATTTTCTGGAATTTTCCAAGCTGTTTAAAGGCACAGTCAGCTTAGTGTATGTAAACATCTGACCCACTGAAATTGTGATACAGTGAATTATAAGTGAAATAATCTGTCTGTAAACAATTGTTGGAAAAATTACTTGTGTCATGCACAAAGTAGATGTCCTAACCGACTTGCCAAAACTATATTTTGTTAACAAGAAATTTGTGGAGTGGTTGAAAAACGAGTTTTAATGACTCCAACCTAAGTGTATGTAAACTTCCGACTTCAACTGTATTTCTCTCAAATTGTGTGCACAAATTTGTTTACATCCCCGTTAGTGAGCATTTCTTCTTAGCCAAGATAATCCATCCACCTGACAGGTGTGGCATATCAAGAAGCTGATTAAACAGCATGATCATTACACAGGTGCAACTTGTGCTGGGGACAATAAAAGGCCCCTCTAAAATGTGCTGTTTTGTCACACAACACAATGCCACAAGTGTCTCAAGTTTAGAGAGAGCTTGCAATTGGCATGCAGACTGGAGGAATGTCCACCAGAGCTGTTACCAGAGAATTTAATGTTAATTTCTCTACCATAAGCCAACACCAATGTCAAGAATTTGGTAATATGTCCAACCGGCCTCACAACCGCAGGATACGTGTAATCACGCCGGCCCAGGACCTCCACATCAGGCTTCTTCACCTGTGGGATCGTCTGAGAATAGATACCCGGACAGCTGATGAAACTGAGGAGTATTTATGTCTGTAATAAAGTCCTTTTGTAGGGAAAAACTTCTTCTGATTGACTGGGTCTGGCTCCCAGTGGGTAGGCCTATGCCCTCCCAGGCCCATCCATGGATATACCCCTGCCCAGTCAAGTGAAATCCCTAGATTAGGGCCTAATAAATGAATTTCAATTGCCGGCTTTCCTTATATGATCTGTAACTCAGTAAAATCGTTGAAATTGTTGCATGTTGGCTTTATATTTTTGTTCAGTATAGTTCTATCACGACAAAGTTCTTTCAACAATGAGATGGAGTCTTAAGAGTGTTGTGCATGGGCTATAAAACACCTTGATTCTTTATTATTAAAGAATGCAGAACCTCCAGGGTGCTTTGTCTGCTCTTTGCATACAGTACAATGAACCCGATGGCATTCATTCAATCACACAATCCGCGGAAATCTCCTTTTGCTCCACTGGGTGAAACGTAATAAACATCTCCTGTTACAGCACATGCATTCCATCCGTGCAGCTGTGGCCACCATCTACAAAGCAGGCCGGGCTTTAGTGAAGCATATGTGACCCAGTCTCACGAACAGACCTGTGTTCAAATACTATTTGAAATACTTTCAAATACTTCAGCTGGTCTTGATTGAGCTTGCCTGGCCCAATGGAACCAATAGATTAGTCATGGAAAGTGCAAACCCCTTCCATCTGTCATCCAAGGCAGGTCAAAGCAAACGCTTAATGATTTTGAATCGTTTTTTAACCCAGGTCTGCTCGCAGATGTTTCAGCTTCTGAAACAGCACGTAGCACAAGTACAAATGTCCCTATCAGTTAAACGCCATATTCTCAAGGGTGCTATAGGGTGATAATTCTATTGGATATAGGTCATTAAAGGCCCAGTGCAGTCAAAAACGTGATATCCCTGTGTTTTATATCTATTTCCACACAATGGGGTTGTAATAATTATGACAATGCCATTTTAATGTAAGAGCTGTTTGAAAAGACTGCCTGAAATTTCAGTTTGTTGTGCTGGGATGGAGTTTTGGCCTTACATGGTGACATCACCATGAAGTAACTTAGTTAATAGACCAATAAGAAAGGATTCCAAACCGCTCTGCCAACAACAACTCATTCTGTTTTCCCCTCCCCACTCAGACAGTCCTAGCAAAACTGTTTCTTGAGAAATTGCTCTTTGCTAAGAAGTAATAACATTTTTCTTTGACCATTTTAATTGAAAACTAACATAGTAAGGTACTTAATTGTTCCCCAGAAATGAGTTGATATTGAGATAAAAACGGCTGCAGTAGACCTTTAAATTGGACTAATCTATCAAATGGAAAATTGGATGGAAATGCCAAGATGTGATTTGAGAGTTAGTCCAGGATTAATGCTTGGTAGGTTAAGAATGTATCGTAGTACGGTGACCCTAAGGGGCAAACCAGAGTCTAAACCAAACATTTCTCCTGGATTATATTTGTCTACGGAATCTTGATTCTTGATTTAAAGGCCAGCCTACATCCATAGACACGCAATGACATGATAGTATTATAATGAACATTTCATAGGTCTGAGATCAGTAAAGATGGGGGATCATTCCCTGGCCAGCTAATGGTCGATTTTCTTTTTTTATGGGGGTGGGGACCACAAAAAATCTAAACTAATCATCAGGGGCCGCAGTGGCTTGCAGGTCTGCGTACCCACATCCATACCCACACATACAGTCAGAGCCAGCCATAGCATTTTGGGGGCGCTGAGAAAATTATGGTTGCAGTTCTAAAGGAAGTTTGCTGCAGTTCTATACATTTTGCCATGGGGTGGAGAGAAGATTTAGAAATTCTACAAATTTTGCCATGGGTCTGAGAGAAAAAAAAATCTGTTTTACAGCTAATTTCCTGAAATTCTACACATTTTGCCATAGGGTGGAGATCCGTTTTTGCAGTTTTTTATATGATATCTGAGTGCGAGTGACTAACAAAATCAATGGGGTCCCCCCGGTTGGTAATTTCACCATGATTACTACAAGTTTAGATAGCTGGCCGACAGACTAATTTACCAATAAATAAAACAATTATGACATGGCTAATTGAGTTTCTAACCAGGTTTATATACAACCTTTTTATGCAAGTTAAGTGCATGTCAGATAAAAAATGTAATGACAGGCCTGATGGAAACAGCAAATTTGTTTGTAAACTTTCCAAATGTCGACAAAAGGTGAGATCTTTTTGTGTCTGTAAACTTAATTATGCGAGAGAAAATAACCTTTATGAGCAAATATTTATATAATAACCATCATATCGAAGTAAACTTGGAGTCACGTGATGTTGTGTGCTCCTTCCACTACGACTCGGGAAAGCATAAAGTATATTAGGCTACAGATGAAATAAATGATGATGAGCTTCACAGGGTGGTGAAAGTGCATGTTAATGAACTTGATGCTCCTTTCCAATAAATACTGAGGATCTTAAATTCTTATTCTGGTGACATGATGATCAATGCTTGGCTTCCTTTTGACAAATAAAAATAATTTAGCTCTTTTGTCCATAATAATCTCATCATGTAGGCAAGCCTACACGCACTGTATCTGTGAGCTGTTGGCTAGAGTGCATTTACCAAGACCATAACAAAAACTATTTTTGAACAAAACTATTTGTAGAGTTGAAAATGTGATATAAACCCATTTAACTTACATTTTTTATTGGGTAGATTGGAATTTAACCACAAAAGTAATATTTATGTGCATTATGTCATCACGCACATCCTTTTATCCTCAACAAGTCAATTATATGGAAACATCTCTGGTGGGAAAATGTGCATATTGTTTTTATGCAGATTTTTTTTATATTAAAACAAATTGTCAGTGACTGACATAACAAGAGAAACTGCTGATGCACAACTACATTTTGAAATTACACCTTGTGTATTCTACTATTCTCACTCTCAACAGTAAGTTGAGAACCCCCCCCCCCCCAAAAAAAATGTGTTTTATTACATTTTTTTCGGGAAAACAATGTCAGGATCTGAGCCTAGCAGCCCTCCAGTTGCCAGGTCAGTACATCCCCTTTTTCCAACGCCAGGCCCGGGATTCGAACCAGTAACCTTTCGGCTACAGGTCCAACCCAGTGGCTAAGAGTTATCTACCGCCCAACCATTTCTAAGTTTGGAGCAGTCTGACCGGGTCAGATGCCTTTTATTAAGATTCTCCTGAAAATTCTTGTTGGAAGTTGTCTCCCACTGTGATATCATTACAATTGTATGCACCACATCTGACCATTAATGCACTGGTATAAATTGCGTGTATGCCATGTTGAGAAAAACTCTGAGGTGTCTGACCTCAAATCTGGAACTGTCGTTCCCGATAGTCTGGGACTGTCGTTCCCGCGTCTCCTCATCTAAACTAAGCTTTACTCATCCTAAAATGAAAGGTGTGTTTGACTGTCCTTTTATCTGGCCTAGAATTGAAACAAATTAGATTTTCAGATAAACCACCAATATGTTCTGTGGAAATGAGTTGTACAGCATCCACATTTAGAAGTTGTCAGACCAAACTCCCTCAGTTCTCAGTTTTCAAACCATTCAAAACAGTATCACTGTGTCTCAAAGTGTTGGTCACTTTTGAATCGTTGTTGTTCTATCTCCAACCAAACATAAAACTAAGTATGTGTGTGTGTGTGTGTGGTGTGTGAGAAAGCGTGTGTGTGTGAGTGTGTGTGAGAATGCGTGTGTGTGTGTGTGAGAATGCGTGTATGTGTGTTTGTGTCCCTGTGCGAACGTGCAAGCATGTGTGCACAAAACACATGCAAGAGTATGCATGTTTGAGTTTCTGTACATGTATGTGGACACTATGCACTGTGCAGAACAGTATTGAGTATTGAGTAACATTTTTGACATGCGTTTTTCTGGATTTCTTTGTTGTTATTCTGTCTCTCACTGTTCAAATAAACCTACCATTAAAATTATAGACTGATCATTTCTTTGTCAGTGGGCAAACGTACAAATTCAGCAGGGGATCAAATACTTTTTTCCCTCACTGTATGTGGACACTATGCACTGTGCAGAACAGTATTGAGTATGTTCATGTGTATATTTGTGGAGTGGTGTTTTGTTGGTGTTTGCACTTTTACTAATAGTATGTCTTAGGAGTGGTAAAGTTAATCATACAGGTGTGGGCATGCTAAAGTTAACCTGCACTGCAGTTCAGGTAAAAACATTTGCTTTAAAAAGGGACACAATTGCACTGTCGGGTATATTTCAGAAATGTATTTAACTGCATAGATTATTGTTAGATGATCGCTGATGGTGTTGCTGCTTGGCGTCACCCAGTAAGAGAGTTTGTCACAGTAACAATGTACCGTTACTGCAACAGACATTTTGAAAAGAAACCTTTTTAATATCCACAACTGTACTGTATCCTTGGAGTCTTGTCTCATTTGTTTTCTCCTCCTACTATACTGGGTCGTGTTTATTGGGGCACATCGTAGCAAAGCACTATGTAACGGGAAACAAAAATGAGTGTTTTTTATCAGACAAGTTCAGGTAGTGCCCTCCCTGTTTGGGTCTGTTTTATCCCAGTTGGTGCCTACTGAATATGACCCAGTTCTCTGTTCCACTTCAGGAATGTCTATCCTTGCCCTTACAGGAAGCCAGTGTTGGTTCCCAACTGTAAGTAATGTATGAAACCTCACAAATGCAAGGACCATTCATATCTACTTTTCTTATTACAAACACTCATTCATGGATAGAGTTACCTGTATCCACTCACATAATAACACTATGCTGAATTCAAACTGAGGCGCATTATGTGATGAATTGAAATAAGTTGTGGATGAAAATGACATTGCTAGAGTTTTCATTTGGAATGCATAAAGAGACATCCAAGCCGATAGAAAGTGAACAAAATTACTTGAGTCTGACATGAAATAAAAGTGGTTTGAACAAATGGGCCGTTGATGTTTTCCAAATGTTGAAACATGATGGTGTCACATCCAACTTTTCAGTCATTTTGAAAAGGAAAACATTTTTAGTGCCATTTAGTTTGATATTACTCAAATACTCTAGCGGTCTCGCTGGATGGTAGATCCAAGTGCAGCCCAACTTAACGGATATAGACACACACACACACACACACACGGTCACCTATCCCACAGAGGCCTAGCGCCGGCCAAATGTGGGGAAAGTCTTGAACACTTAGTGATTACGACCATAACAGCTGTCCCCATTCACACCGTCAGCACACACACACACACACAACACACACACACACACACACACACACACACACACACACAACACACACACACACACACACACACACACACACACACACACACACACAGCTCCCAGGGAATGAGGAAACATTGGGCTGTGCTTCACTTTGGTTCCAGTCAGAGCATCGGGAATGCTCCAGGAAAGAAACACAGCTGTCTTTCTTTCCACACTTTCACTTCCTAATGATGTGTAGAAGCATACGTCCCCTCAACCTCTCACTTCTTGCTCACAATTGAGATGACACGGAAAATTCAATTACTGTACATTCACCGTGTTCGCCAGTGAAATATGTCATGTTTTCATTATGTTGCTGAGCTTCGACATTTTGAATGATGATGTCAATGGTTGACTGCACTTGGTCCAGTCTTGTTTTGTTGATAGCTGTACATGCGATTGACATGAATGATAGTGGGCTTGTTCAACAGAAAGGCTGAAACAATTGACTGCTAAAACAGATTTAAAGTATTTATTTTGTTATTATATGCAAGTGCTCTCTTTGTCTTGTAGCTCCTACTTTTCACTTTCATACTCCGCCGTAGAAACCCCTAGTGAGGGTAGAACATGTATATTCACATTAACCTAATTTGCAGGCAGCCCATTTAAGGAAAAGTGATATGGGTCTGTTAAATAGATTGAGCACTTTGAAGTGACTAATACAGTAGCTTAGCCTACCATGTTACCTTCTCACCTTGGGTGACTAAGAAACAAAAGGGGAATGGCGACCATATCACAAGTGATTTACTGTAAGTATATACATTACTGTATTACTTTCACTGGGATGAACATATACCATTAGCAGCAGCAGAAAACTGAAGGTGCATGGATTTTCTAACCGTGCTTGGTGAGGCTTTTCCAGGGCTATGGACACAAAAATAACCAGGGGTGGAATTGGGACACACCCACACACCCCACACACACCCCAATATCACCCCTGCACCTAACCAACCTCCTCTTTTCTCCCCCTCTATCTAGTGATGGGAAACAGCCCTTGGACTTCCTCTGTCTCAATCTGCCCCTTCAAAAGGAGGCTATGGTGTGGGTGGGCGGTGGTCGGAGCACATCTCCGTGTAACATGCAGTAAATAGTTTCTGTAATTAAAGCCCCCAAACTTCAGAGCCCGGTTTAATCTGTTAAAGCCCATCGCTACAGCTCTCATCAAAGAACAGGATGAGCTAGGCACAGGACTGTGTACTTGAGTTAGCGTGTGTGGCCGACTGGCTGTGTATGTGTATGGTTTGGGAGGTACATTTTACTGCAACTCGGTTGGCTTACATAATGTGACTATTAATAAATTACATATTTGCCATACATCAACCTACAGCTGTCGACACACAGTGATATGGGAATATTGTAATGGGCTTTTCATAAAGAATCCGGACTGCAATTGTACCGTCGGTCAATCTCCTGTACACTTACAATCCCCTACACACAATACAAACAAACAGTTCTGATTGCCCTCATGAACATGGGAAGAAAGGAGGAGAGAACCAGGGGCGGGAGGGAACAACAACCAATGGAACTCTGTGGCTGGAATAGCTACTATTTTTAATGAGCTCTCTCTTTCTCTCTCAGTCGGTCCTCTTAGCCACAAAGAGGCCAACACAGCTAGGTGGTCATTATGGGCTTACGTGGGTAACGCTTAACTGACGACTCCCGTCTTAGGCAGTCTGATTCAGGCCCAATCTTAGAGGGTGGTGGTGGTTCTTAGAAGCAGTGGGGTGTCAAACAATCCTGCAGGGTGTAATTCTTGTGGCTGTCCCTTCGGCTACAACGGGACATGGGTGGAGTGCTGTCCTACCCACAAGCTAAGGGGAAAGGAGTGGAGTCTCCTGGGTAGTCTGGTAGCTAGATTATGCCCATGTTTGGAGCCTGTCTGAGCTGTGGGGGTCACCTGGTGCAGTATATGGTCTGTTATGAGGTCAAGCCGTCAATCATTTAAACAATTTGGCCAAGGAGAATGGGGCTCGGTCTGGTCGACATCATAACAAGCCTCTTCGACAGTGTCATCACCTCTCTAGCCAAAGTAAAGAAGTGTGTTTATGTTTTCATTCCAGGCGTGTGTAAAGGATGGTGTCTCTGTAGCATAAAATATGCTCTGTCTTACTTTGCTGAACTGCACTATACATTTTTTTCATATACTCTATAAATCATAGCTTTCCACATAACCTAGGGGTCTAATTATGGAAACATATAGGAAATCTTCCAAATCCCAAATAGTTTTAATATAGATCATTCATTTGTAAATGTTCAGTCTCAGACCGTTCCATGTTAAGAAACACTGAAATAACAAGGAGAAATATCTCTCTCTCTCTCTCTCCTCTCTCCTCTCTCTCTCCTCTCTCTCTCTCTCCTCTCTCTCTCTCTCTCTCTCTCTCTCTCTCTCTCTCTCTCTCTCTCCTCTCTCTCTCTCTCTCTCTCTCTCTCTCTCTCTCTCTCTCTCTCTCTCTCTCTCTCTCTCTCTCTCTCTCTCTCTCTCTCTCTCTCTCTCTCTCTCTCTCTCTCTCTCTCTCTCTCTCTCTCATTTGAATGTGATTGAACTTAATTAAAGCCCTAATCAGACATTTGATCAACAAAAGAATAGTGTAAGCCAAGCCATAAACGCAAGACAATTAGTCAACACATTCCCTGAAGAAATGAAAGTAGAGGGCTCAGGACAGACTGAAATTCTGCACCTGAAAGAAAAACTCAAACCTAGGATTTGAGGCGCTTCAAATCTCCCCAAACAGTAATAAAATAAGCCTGCCCTCCTGGTGTACGTCAGGGCAATATAACTATCTTCCATCTGTGGAAATGCTTTGGAGATCTTGGCACTGGGGGCGAGATTGTATTATGTGCTGTAGTGCTATTGTTGTAAAATGAGAACCCACTGTAAAATGACACTTTAAAGGCAGCGCAGGGTGCTTCTGTTATTTATTAGGCTACCCCACCAATCACCCTCCATCATCCACACAGTCACCTCTGTCCTCCACTACTGAGGTGTGTGTGTGTGTGCGCATTACGTCAAGTTACATAGAGGCCCTCATTCAAAACACCTGGCCCATCCAGACCAGACCAGCTGATAAACATACTGTATCAGTACAGTAGGTCTGCAGACAGTGGACGACGTGGAAGGCTCTGCAGGAGAGAGAGGAGAGGAGAACGAGGCACTGTGGTTTACTGCAAGACCTTCAATTCACTATCAGGCACATATGAGGAGGATGGAGCATACCTGTGAATGGACTGTGTGTGTGGTGTGTGTCTGTTTTAATATGCCAGAGTGTGTTTCTTCATAGGTCTGTGTGTGTGTGTGTCTTCATACGCCTGTGTGTGTGTGTGTGTGTGTGCGTGCATCCATCCAAGAGGTTTTTTACTTCTCTTGACAAGGTGTCAGCTGTCTTTATGCTCTGATATAAAACACAGGCAACCCCACATGAGGAGGAAAGATCTGAAGCTTTACTTATTGCCCCCACAAACAGCTTTTAGTTTCAAGGGAATTATTTGTGAGGCCATTTTCTTTTTGTCTGTGTCCTGGAGTGAACTCACCATCTCCACATTTCCAGATTACAGGTCTGACCTTACGTACTTTGTTTTATTTTTGGTTAGAGATAGAACAACAACGATTCAAAAGTGACCAACACTCTTTGGTAGCTGAATTCAATTAACACAGGAAGAGACTCTATTGGCGTAATATTTTGGGATTATGACTGAAACAGTTAATTTTTCCTTGTTATTTCAGTGTTTCTTAACATGGAACGGTCTGAGACTGCGTCACCACCCAGAGAAAGTACAAAGATATGACCTTTCCACCACATTTTTCAAATGCAAACGAAAATGATAGACTTTCAGGAATTCAACAGCGACAGCCTAAAAAACCTCCTTAAAATTTAAAATAAAATTCTACTGTTCTTAGAATGTCTAAATCAGACAAATTCAAAGGTTTTTATTTTCCAAATCTGACAAAGGTCCGTGGCACACCGCCCGTTTACTGTGATATACTGCTATCAGGAAGTTGGATCACTTTGTAACTCCTCATTGGATATAGACTGAATATTTACAAATGAATTATCTATATTAAAACTATTTGGGATTGTATTTGGGATTTGGAAGATTTCCTATATGTTTCCATAATTAGACCCCTAGGTTATGTGGAAAGCTATGATCGACAGAGTATATGAAAAATGGTATAGTGCAGTTCAGCAAAGTAAGACAGAGCATATTTTATGCTACAGAGACACCATCCTTTACACACGCCTGGAATGAAAATATAAACACACTTCTTTACTTTGGCTAGAGAGGTGATGACACTGTCGAAGAGGCTTGTTATGATGTCGACCAGACCGAGCCCCATTCTCCTTGGCCAAATTGTTTAAATGATTGACAGCGACGGCTTGACCTCATAACAGACCATATACTGCACCAGGTGACCCCCACAGCTCAGACAGGCTCCAAACATGGGCATAATCTAGCTACCAGACTACCCAGGAGACTCCACTCCTTTCCCCTTAGCTTGTGGGTAGGACAGCACTCCACCCATGTCCCATTGTAGCCAAAGGGACAGCCACAAGAATTACACCCTGCAGGATTGTTTGACGCCCCACTGCTTCTAAGAACCACCACCACCCTCTAAGATTGGGCCTGAATCAGACTGCCTAAGACGGGAGTCGTCAGTTAAGCGTTACCCACGTAAGCCCATAATGACCACCTAGCTGTGTTGGCCTCTTTGTGGCTAAGAGGACCGACTGAGAGAGAAAGAGAGAGCTCATTAAAAATAGTAGCTATTCCAGCCACAGAGCTCCATTGGTTGTTGTTCCCTCCCGCCCCTGGTTCTCTCCTCCTTTCTTCCCATGTTCATGAGGGCAATCAGAACTGTTTGTTTGTATTGTGTGTAGGGGATTGTAAGTGTACAGGAGATTGACCGACGGTACAATTGCAGTCCGGATTCTTTATGAAAAGCCCATTACAATATTCCCATATCACTGTGTGTCGACAGCTGTAGGTTGATGTATGGCAAATATGTAATTTATTAATAGTCACATTATGTAAGCCAACCGAGTTGCAGTAAAATGTACCTCCCAAACCATACACATACACAGCCAGTCGGCCACACACGCTAACTCAAGTACACAGTCCTGTGCCTAGCTCATCCTGTTCTTTGATGAGAGCTGTAGCGATGGGCTTTAACAGATTAAACCGGGCTCTGAAGTTTGGGGGCTTTAATTACAGAAACTATTTACTGCATGTTACACGGAGATGTGCTCCGACCACCGCCCACCCACACCATAGCCTCCTTTTGAAGGGGCAGATTGAGACAGAGGAAGTCCAAGGGCTGTTTCCCATCACTAGATAGAGGGGGAGAAAAGAGGAGGTTGGTTAGGTGCAGGGGTGATATTGGGGTGGGGGGGGGGGGTCACTCCATGAAACTTCCAATGCAACATCCTAGGAATTCACTTTAAAAAACACTTTTTATATGTCGTATAACTCTGTTCTTAAGCGTACTCCCAATTCCACCCCTGGTTATTTTTTTGTCCATAGCCCTGGAAAAGCCTCAACCAGCACGGTTGGAAAATCCATGCACCTTCAGTTTTCTGCTGCTGCTAATGGTATATGTTCATCCCAGTGAAAGTAATACAGTAATGTACAGTGGGTGAAAAAAGTATTTGATCCCCTGCTGATTTTGTACGTTTGCCCACTTACAAAGAAATGATCAGTCTATAATTTTTAATGGTAGGTTTATTTGAACAGTGAGAGACAGAATAACAACAAAAAAATCCAGAAAACGCATGTCAAAAATGTTATAAAATTATTTGCATTTTAATGAGGGAAATAAGTATTTGACCCCTCTGCAAAATATGACTTAGTACTTGATGGCAAAACCCTTGTTGGCGATCACAGAGGTCAGACATTTCTGATTTACTGTATATACTTACAGTAAATCACTTGTGATATGGTCGCCATTCCCCTTTTGTTTCTTACAGTCACCCAAGGTGAGAAGGTAACATGGTAGGCTAAGCTACTGTATTAGCCACTTCAAAGTGCTCAATCTATTTAACAGACCCATATCACCTTTCCTTAAATGGGGTGCTTGCAAATTAGGTTAATGTGAATAGAAATGTTCCACCCTCACTAGGTGTTTCTACAGCGGAGTATGAAAGTGAAAAGTAGGAGCTACAAGACAAAGAGAGCACTTGCATAAAATAACAAAATAAATACTTTAAATCTGTTTTAGCAGTCAATTGTTTCAGCCTTTCTGTTGAACAAGCCCACTATCATTCATGTTAATCGCATATACAGCTATCACCAAAACAAGACTGGACCAAGTGCAGTCAACCATTGACATCATCATTCAAAATGTCGAAGCTCAGCAACATAATGAAACATGACATATTTCACTGGCGAACACGGTGAATGTACAGTAATTGAATTATCTGTGTCATCTCATTTGTGAGCAAGAAGTGAGAGGTTGAGGGGACGTATGCTTCTACACATCATTAGGAAGTGAAAGTGTGGAAAGAAAGACAGCTGTGTTTCTTTCCTGGAGCATTCCCGATGCTCTGACTGGAACCAAAGTGAAGCACAGCCCAATGTTTCCTCATTCCCTGGGAGCTGTGTGTGTGTGTGTGTGTGTGTGTGTGTGTGTGTGTGTGTGTGTGTGTGTGTGTGTGTGTGTGTGTGTGTGTGTGTGTGTGTGTGTGTGTGTGTGTGTGTGTGTGTGTGTGTGTGTGTGTGTGTGTGTGTGCTGACGGTGTGAATGGGGACAGCTGTTAGGGTCGTAATCACTAAGTGTTCAAGACTTTCCACACATTTGGCCGGCGCTAGACCTCTGTGGGATAGGTGACCGTATGTGTGTACGTGTGTGTGTGTGTGTTTATATCCATTAAGTTGGGCTGCACTTGGATCTACCATCCAGCGAGACCGCTAGAGTATTTGAGTAATATCAAACTAAATGGCACTAAAAATGTTTTCCTTTTCAAAATGACTGAAAAGTTGGATGTGACACCATCATACACTGCTCAAAAAAATAAAGGGAACACTTAAACAACACAATGTAACTCCAAGTCAATCACACTTCTGTGAAATCAAACTGTCCACTTAGGAAGCAACACTGATTGACAATACATTTCATATGCTGTTGTGCAAATGGAATAGACAACAGGTGGAAATTATAGGCAATTAGCAAGACAGCCCCAAAAAAGGAGTGGTTCTGCAGGTGGGGACCACAGACCACTTCTCAGTTCCTGTGCTTCCTGGCTGATGTTATGGTCACTTTTGAATGCTGGCGGTGCTTTCACTCTAGTGGTAGCATGAGACGGAGTCTACAACCCACACAAGTGGCTCAGGTAGTGCAGCTCATCCAGGATGGCACATCAATGCGAGCTGTGGCAAGAAGGTTTGCTGTGTCTGTCAGCGTAGTGTCCAGAGCATGGAGGCGCTACCAGGAGACAGGCCAGTACATCAGGAGACGTGGAGGAGGCCATAGGAGGGCAACAACCCAGCAGCAGGACCGCTACCTCAGCCTTTGTGCAAGGAGGAGCAGGAGAAGCACTGCCAGAGCCCTGCAAAATGACCTCCAGCAGGCCACAAATGTGCATATGTCTGCTCAAACGGTCAGAAACAGACTCCATGAGGGTGGTATGAGGGCCCGACGTCCACAGGTGGGGGTTGTGCTTACAGCCCAACACCGTGCAGAACGTTTTGCATTTGCCAGAGAACACCAAGATTGGCAAATTCGCCACTGGCGCCCTGTGCACTTCACAGATGAAAGCAGGTTACTACTGAGCACGTGACAGACGTGACAGAGTCTGGAGACACCGTGGAGAACGTTCTGCTGCCTGCAATATCCTCCAGCGTGACCGGTTTGGCGGTGGGTCAGTCATGGTGTGGGGTGGTATTTCTTTGGGGGGGGCCGCACAGCCCTCCATGTGTTCGCCAGAGGTAGCCTGACTGCCATTAGGTACCGAGATGAGATCCTCAGACCCCTTGTGAGACCATATGCTGGTGCGGTTGGCCCTGGGTTCCTCCTAATGCAAGACAATGCTAGACCTCATGTGGCTGGAGTGTGTCAGCAGTTCCTGCAAGAGGAAGGCATTGATGCTATGGACTGGCCCGCCCGTTCCCCAGACCTGAATCCAATTGAGCACATCTGGGACATCATGTCTCGCTCCATCCACCAACGCGACGTTGCACCACAGACTGTCCAGGAGTTGGCGGATGCTTTAGTCCAGGTCTGGGAGGAGATCCCTCAGGAGACCATCCGCCACCTCATCAGGAACATGCCCAGGCGTTGTAGGGAGGTCATATAGGCACGTGGAGGCAACACACACTACTGAGCCTCATTTTGACTTGTTTTAAGGACATTACATCAAAGTTGGATCAGCCTGTAGTGTGGTTTTCCACTTTAATTTTGAGTGTGACTCCAAATCCAGACCTCCATGGGTTGATAAATTGGATTTCCATTGATTATTTTTGTGTGATTTTGTTGTCAGCACATTCAACTATGTAAAGAAAAAAAGTATTTAATAAGATTATTTCTTTCATTCAGATCTAGGATGTGTTGTTTACGTGTTCCCTTTATTTTTTGGAGCAGTATATTTCAACATTTGGTTTTTGGAAAACATCAACGGCCCATTTGTTCAAACCACTTTTATTTCATGTCAGACTCAAGTAATTTTGTTCACTTTCTATCGGCTTGGATGTCTCTTTATGCATTCCAAATGAAAACTCTAGCAAAGTCGTTTTCATCCACAACTTATTTCAATTCATCACATAATGCGCCTCAGTTTGAATTCAGTATAGCGTTAATATGTGAGTGGATACAGGTAACTCTATCCATGAATGAGTGTTTGTAATAAGAAAAGTAGATATGAATGGTCCTTGCATTTGTGAGGTTTCATACATTACTTACAGTTGGGAACCAACACTGGCTTCCTGTAAGGGCAAGGATAGACATTCCTGAAGTGGAACAGAGAACTGGGTCATATTCAGTAGGCACCAACTGGGATAAAACAGACCCAAACAGGGATGGCACTACCTGAACTTGTCTAATAAAAAAACACTCATTTTTGTTTCCCGTTACATAGTGCTTTGCTACGATGTGCCCCAATAAACACGACCCAGTATAGTAGGAGGAGGAAAAAAAAATTGACAAGACACCAGGGATACAGTACAGTTGGGAATATTAAAAAGGTTTCTTTTCAAAATGTCTGTTGCAGTAACGGTACATTGTTACTGTGACAAACTCTCTTACTGGGTGACGCCAAGCAGCAACACCATCAGCGATCATCTAACAATAATCTATGCAGTTAAATACATTTCTGAAATATACCCGACAGTGCAATCGTGTCCCTTTTTAAAGCAAATGTTTTTACCTGAACTGCAGTGCAGGTTAACTTTAGCATGCCCACACCTGTATGACTAACTTTACCACTCCTAAGACATACTATTAGTAAAAGTGCAAACACCAACAAAACACCACTCCACAAATACACACATGAACATACTCAATACTGTTCTGCACAGTGCATAGTGTCCACATACAGTGAAGGAAAAAAGTATTTGATCCCCTGCTGATTTTGTACGTTTGCCCACTGACAAAGAAATGATCAGTCTATAATTTTAATGGTAGGTTTATTTGAACAGTGAAAGACATAATAACAACATAAAAATCCAGAAAAACGCATGTCAAAAATGTTACTCAATACTCAATACTGTTCTGCACAGTGCATAGTGTTCACATACATGTACAGAAACTCAAACATGCATACTCTTGCATGTGTTTTGTGCACACATGCTTGCACGTTCGCACAGGGACACAAACACACATACACGCATTCTCACACACACACGCAGGCAGGCAGCCAGAGCGTGTGCACACAGCCACACACCTCCTTGTTCACCTTGTGGTAGGCCGGTATCCTGCGTTGACAGTGCGGACAAGGACTCCCATTGAAAAGTTCACTCTTCTCCTCCTCCCTGGCAGATGTTCACAGTTAGCGGGCAGTTTGATAATGACAGATACACTCACGCGCCATTTTAGATATCGCAAATACCCTGAGACATGGCATGGACAGAGGGAGAGAGGCAAAGAAGAAGGAAGAGAAACCATGCATACCACACATGCTAAATGGATGGGATAGTCTTGTGTGCCTCAGTCGGTGGCGCTAGCAATGTCAAGGGTTCAATTCCCACAGGGATCACATAGACATACTAAAAATGTATGCACTCACTAAGTGGCATGTATTAAGTTACTGAACATTGCTGTATGCAGCGATCGACAAGTGAATTGACATTATGAATCTCTGTGGTATCTCTATGGTACAGAGGAGTGACTGCACAACAGTCCCGGAAATCTTCGCCCCTTCAGAGGACTCTAAAAAACATGTATCTTTATTGCCTGAATTCCAATCTTCTCTAGCACAGTGAACAGACACAGATGCGTCATTCTTTGGAGAATCAAATATGTTGTTTATCCTAATTCCTAGAGTGGCCCAGTTCAGTTGGACTGGCTCATCTCTCACCCCAGAGAGTCATGTAAGAAGTACATTTCTCCACGTAGAGCGGAGTGGAGTCCAGAGAGATATATGAAAGGAATGGACATCCATACCCCCACTGCCCTGCAACATGTCAAACATGAACACTGTGTGCCTGTGCTGCACAAAACGGGGTGAGAAAGAATCATTAATGTCCACTCCAAATAGACAAGAACCAGTGCCAAGTTGGCCAAAGACAGGGCCGCTGCAGGAGCCTCACTGGAGGGAGGGAGGGAGGGAGAGCAAGATTGAGTGAGAGACAGACAGACAGAAAAAGACAAAGGGAAAGAGAGCGAGAGGCAGGGAGCAGGAGGGGGCAGCTGAAAGCAACCATCTGTCATGGAAAGAGGCCATTACTGATGAGTTTCAGATGATGATTATGACTTAGAGGTTATGTTGCAGGTACAGTATGTGAATAAAAAATTACCTCTATTATCCGTTGAGTTCATGAGGGCACAATATAAGAAAATGTTTCAAAACATTGTGCAACGCGAAACGAGCATGTTCGAACAGTACCTTACCGCATCACTCAGATTCGGACCATTTTCCTTCGTTTCCTGCCAGTAAACACGACCCTGGTCTCACTCAGAGGTGGGTGGGTGGGGGGGATGATGCTGGACTCATGTGTCAGGAAGAGAAAATCAGCCTATGATTGGACATGAGAGATCAGAGAAAAAAATATCAGAGAGATCAGAGATTTAGATTGAATGCACCGGAAATTCTCTGGATATTTTCCAATCAATCCCAGAACAACAGCAAAGGACCTTGTGAAGATGCTGGAGGAAACAGGTACAAAAGTATCTATATCCACAGTAAAACGAGTCCTATATCGACATAACCTGAAAGACCGCTCAGCAAGGAAGAAGCCACTGCTCCAAAACCGCCATAAAAAAGCCAGACTGCGGTTAGCAACTGCACATGGGGACAAAGATCATACTTTTTGGAGAAATGTCCTCTGGTCTGATGAAACAAAAATGGAACTGTTTGGCCATAATGACCATCGTTATGTTTGGAGGATAAAGGGGGAGGCTTGCAAGCCGAAGAACACCATCCCAACTGTGAAGCACGGGGGTGGCAGCATCATGGTGTGGGGGTGCTTGGCTGCAGGAGGGACTGATGCACTTCACCAAATAGATGGCATCATGAGGGAAGAGGAAAATGATGTGGATATCCTGTTTGGGCAGTATTTTCACGGACGGATAAAAAACGTACCCGATTTAATCTGGTTACTACTCCTGCCCAGAAACTAGAATATGCATATAATTAGTAGATTTGGATAGAAAACTCTCTAAAGTTTCTAAAACTGTTTGAATGGTGTCTGTGAGTATAACAGAACTCATATGGCAGGCCAAAACCTGACAAGATTCTATACAGGAAGTGCCCTGTCTGACAATTTGTTCTACTTCTAGGGCATCTCTATCAAAAATACAGCATCTCTGCTGTAACGTGAGATTTTCTAAGGCTTTCATTGGCTCTCAGAAGGCACCAGAAAGTGGAATGACTTCTCTGCAGTCTCTTGGCGAAAAACAGCAGGGGTTTTGGTGAGTGGTCCGTCTGGGAACAATGACACTGGGGCGCGCGTGCACGAGACGACTCCATTTTTTTCTTTCAGTGTTTGAACGAATACAACGTTGTCCGGTTGGAATATTATCGCTATTTTACGAGAAAAATTGCATAAAAATGTATTTTTAACAGCGTTTGACATGCTTCGAAGTACGGTAATGGCATATTTTGAATTTCTTTGTCACGAAACGCGCCGGCGCGTCACCCTTCGGATAGTGACTTGAACGCACGAACAAAACGGAGCTATTTGGATATAACTATGGATTATTTCGAACCAAAACAACATTTGTTGTTGAAGTAGAAGTCCTGGGAGTGCATTCTGACGAAGAACAGCAAAGGTAATCCAATTTTTCTTATAGTAAAATCTGAGTTTGGTGAGGGCCAAACTTGGTGGGTGTCAAATTAGCTAGCCGTGATGGCCGGGCTATGTACTCAGAATATTGGAAAATGTGCTTTCACCGAAAAGCTATTTTAAAATCTGACACCGCGATTGCATAATGGAGTTCTGTATCTATAATTCTTTAAATAATTATGTTTTTTGTCAACGTTAATCGTGAGTAATTTAGTAAATTCACCGGAAGTTGGCGGTGGGTATGCTAGTTCTGAACAAAACATGCTAATGTAAAAAGCTGGTTTTTGATATAAATATGAACTTGATTGAACAAAACATGCATGTATTGTATAACATAATGTCCTAGGAGTGTCATCTGATGAAGATCATCAAAGGTAAGTGCTGCATTTAGCTGTGGTTTTGTTTTTTGTGACATATATGCTAGCTTGAAAAATGGGTGTGTGATTATTTCTGGCTGGGTACTCTCCTGACAATCTAATGTTTTGCTTTTGCTGTAAAGCCTTTTTGAAATCGGACAATGTGGTTAGATAAAGGAGAGTCTTATCTTTCAAATGGTGTAAAATAGTCATATATTTGAGAAATTGAAATTATAGCATTTTTAAGGTTTTGTGTATTTTGCGCCAGGCACTACCATTGGATATTGGTGAGGCATTCCGCTAGAGGAACATCTGTCCATAAGAGGATATATTGAAGCAACATCTCAAGACATCAGTCAGGAAGTTAAAGCTTGGTCGCAAATGGGTCTTCCAAATGGACAATGACCCCAAGCATACTTCCAAAGTTGTGGCAAAATGGCTTAAGGACAACAAAGTCAAGGTATTGGAGTGGCCATCACAAAGCCCTGACCTCAATCCCATGAAAAATTTGTTGGCAGAACTGAAAAAGCTTGTGCGAGCAAGGAGGCCTACAAACCTGACTCAGTTACACCAGCTCTGTCAGGAGGAATGGTCCAAAATTCACCCAACTTATTGTGGGAAGCTTGTGGAAGGCTACCCAAAATGTTTGACCCAAGTTAAACAATTTAAAGGCAATGCTACCAAATACTAATTGAGTGTATGTAAACTTCTGACCCACTGGGAATGTGATGAAATAAATAAAAGCTGAAATAAATAATTCTCTCTACTATTATAACTTTTCACATTCTTAAAATAAAGTGGTGATCCTAACTGACCTAAGACAGGGAATTTTTGCTAGGATAAAATGTCAGGAATTGTGAAAAACTGAATTTAAATGTATTTGGCAAAGGTGTATGTAAACTTCTGACTTCAACTGTATGTTCTGGCTCTGGCCGAACCCATTGGTTCTGGGATCAATCAGAATGTTGCGTTTGCATTCTAGAAATTGTCGGAGAGGTACTCAGATCCAGACTCATTGCGGAGAAGAAACTAGCGTGGTGTGGCCGGAGCAAAGAGTTTGGGTAGCCAGGAAACGAAAAACACACCTTTACATGTCAAAATGTTTCCACTCCTACTTGTAATGTCTTGTGCAGAACAAGTCTTTCACTGAGAGCAGTGATGTGTTGTGAACACTGGCCTATGCAGTTGTCTTAATCCATTTAGAATGAACACTCCCCATGTCTACATCCCATAACTGACTCCAATGCCACAAAGTATTTATTTTAGCTGGCACCACCTTTACAACTGTGTCGAAAGTCAGTAACCATCGTTGGATTTGTCTGTCCCCTTTAATGTGGGGACAGAAATAAGCCCTTGTGGTTTGGACGAGAGACCCAGCTGGATTTATAGGTCCTATTTAATGTGGAATTTAGAACTCCATTAGAGGTATCAAGTTCAGCAGTGATGACTTGATCTGTGTCCATCTAAGTCAGATTAAATCAACTAAAGTCAACAGGAAGACATAATTCCGTGGCTATAAACTGCATCGCAAAACAAATGAAAACAAAGACGACCATAGTCACTCAGTCACAGCAGTGACTGTACAACTAAATTACATTGGTCAATGAATCCTTCAGTTTATTGCATCTTAATCCATTGTTAGATATTTGGGTTTATTTCCTGTATTTACTAAGGTGGGACAACAGGCAAATGGGGTCAAATGGGACCCTCCGCAACACAAAGTAGATGCTCAGAGGAAAGTCAACAAAACACTATGAGATGAGTGGGTGACACACCAAAACTGGGTTGTAAACGGAAGAAAATGTCCTGAAACAGGTTGGGACTACCTGAATTTGTCCAATAAGAAACGCTTGCTTTCGTTTTCAACGGTGTGCCCTATTCAATATGACCCTGCAGTCAGTTAGGTCATTCACCCTAATCTCAACTATTTTAACGTTTATTTCCAACCTTGGTCACCGAAGTGTTTACAATAGACTTCAACATGATCAGTTGTGGCATCTTTTTTAGACTCTGCAAAATGAGATACTCTTTGTTGACGTTGGAGTTGCATGAAAGACAAAGCCTTATGAGCTAATCAGGACATCATGACAATGGTGAAGCCAAAGCGTAGTGTTGTCTTTTGTTTGGAGCCTGCCAGAGAACGCGTCGGCCTAACAGGACACACAGCTGAAACACACGCACACACTTTAAATTAAACACATCTGCATAGTGAAACATTACAAATGTACAACACACATCTGGGGATCTAGCGCAATCTCAATGTCCTCATCAGTGGCCTGATGGAGAAAATGACCTGCTTTCTCAATTGAAAACGGTGTAATGCTCCAATGCAATAAGGTAGACATCACAGCCCATGGGGTTTGCCTTTAATGAAGCATCCCATCTTGAAACACAGGAATTCTAGATGGACCCTCTTAACCTCCAGCTGTTTCTAGGTTTATGATGGACTTTACAGCCACAGAAATAGAATTTCTAGAACGGAGGGAAAAAAGATCATGCAACGTCAATTTGGCTGCACCCTCAGAATGTCAGCTTGACCATTCTAGTAATATGGTTGGAGGCTTGGAGCCGACCACCACCACTCTCCCCCAGCTGAGGATGAAGGGGTGGGGTACAGCCAAGCGACCAGCCAACCATGACATACTCTAGTTGTAGAAGTCTCTGAGGGATGGTCAAAGCTCTGTAGCGTGTCAAACCCCTTGTCCGTCCAAACACTTGTGCCATTACTGAGACAGCGCTATGTCACTAAGCGATGCACTGTTTGGTGATCTCTGGTCATCAGAGCAAGTTGAAAGCAAAGCAGCATCACGGCAGAGTTCTTGTTTTTCAGGTCCTGAATGTACATACGAAACAGCTATCAAATCACACTGTTAATAATTTACCTTAGAGTCCTCTTCATCTCAGGGGCAGTAACAATCTTCAGCCACAGCTTGTACCCTGTTCCATGAGACCAATCTCTTCTAGCTCAGCCACCAATATGAATAACATCACATTAAAAAAACAGGCACAGCCATAACTCTAAATTAACTCACAGGAATCCATGTTACAGGACCGATCAGGAGCTTGTGTGCGTGATAGCAAATGCAAAGACGTGTTAAGAAATGAATCCCCCACTAGAACAGGGGGTGTGTGTTTAAAAGGCTGAGGTGAGGCAGCAGCGTAGGGGCGCATGACCGCGGTGCAGGGGGAACCAGTAGGGGCCTTCCTGTTGTAGCAGATCTACCTTGGCCCATGGTCCAAAACTCCCTCAGAGGGGAAAAAATAACAAAAAAACATTTCAATTGAGTATTTAAGAGACACACAATCACTCGCTGCAGGGAGTCTATACACATTCTGTAATGGCATGAGACAGACCCAAGAGTAGAAACTATAGGAAGATAGCCATTCCTTTCCATTTTGTGAACTGAATACATAGTGTTTCATTGACGATTTAGGATTCAACACTTGGTCATTATCATTACTACACAATATCTGGTGTTCTTGGTTATACATAGAGCAAATGCATTTCTATTCTTTGAGACAGTACTCCACCTACTGGCAATGATAGGAAGTATCGTCAACATTCAAAGTATCACATGAAATAAATGGTAGGAATATAGAGAATGTTTCCATATCAAAGTTTATTGCTGACATGCATGTAGAGATTTGATGAAGTACAAAAATATGTCTTTTATACAAACTTTTTTTCTTTTTCTTCTTCCATCTCTGTACAATTAGCCAGGTTTTTGTATTAGATGCCCATATCCAACCAAGCAGTTTACTACAAATCCTGCTGGTTGTCAACCATTTTTACCACCACATATCATACACCATAATCTATTTTCCAGTTAAAATATTCAGCAAATCAAATACATCATTAAACTGACAGACATTTCCTCCATTTTAGAATTATGGTAAAAATGAAAAATTATGTTGAATGTTCATTAAATGAAAATCGGTTGTAGTTATGAAAAACATTAGGTTTTTCCCCTTAAGACTCAAATTCCCAATTCTTCCTGGTTGGTGGATTTCAGGGAATTATATTGTGGGACCACCTTGCAAGTAAAAAAATTCATGCAAAAAATAAAAATCGCATTTTACAAAGAGCTCAACATCATGCTTCGTATGGTGCTTTCAGTCCACAGACTGTCTGAAGGAGACAACTTTCATAGACATCAAATGGGACAATTCCAACAGCTAAATGTGAACACCATCTTGATAATGCTACAGATAATACATTACTATCAAGGGTTTTATCTAATAAACCTACATATTTATATAAAATAGTGGGTTATGGTCACCCTCAAGTAAGATGGGATGACAAATTTGCCTTCAACAAGGGCTGTGGTTCACAAAATACCTTTTTCTCATGAACTACTGACACACTATCAACTACAATACTGCTTTTATACCCAGAAATTCACATTGAGGTGGGGGAAAAAAGCTAACATCCCTCAAAATCCAAATGGGGTGGCTAGTATTGCCTCTAATGTATGTCTATATCTAATTTGTGTTAAAGCGGGGCTGTTCAGGAGGGTGCAATGTTACAAAACGTTCAGATAGAAATTAAGATATGATTTCCTGTCATGTTGAATTCAGAATGTCAGTTCTATTCAACACATTGCTATCTGCAACATTTCACCTCACTGAATGTACCCCTGATCAGAGCTGGGATCATTCCACGAGATGGAAGCTCTACTGGTGTTGTCGCTGTCATGATGGTATTATATTTACATACTGACCAAAAGTCTGGTATGGGGCGATAAACAGTTGGCCTGGTCCCAGATCTGTTTGTCACTGTCAAGGCAACAGTTGGCAAGACCGCACAAACAGAACTGTGACCAGGCTAATAAACAGAACATCACTACCATAAATCATTATAATGTGCGATTATTTTCTGTGTAAAAAATAGAACTATGCAGTCAGTCTCATTATTAGTGTAGCTTAAATTGACCACGAGTGTGTGGCAATGGTAAAAAATAATAAAAAGATCTTTAGAGGGAAAAAACTGCAATGGCGGCTCAAGTTTGAATGTTTGGAGAAACAAATGGAACCAGAACACTTCTTGCTTTAAGCTAAAATGGCAGAGATTTGATGCCTGAAAATCGACAGTGAATAAATAACAAAATCAACATACATGAAATTGAGGAAAAAGACAATATACAATGAAATAGGAGGAAACTGACTCAAGTTTCTACCCATGTGATCAATTTGGATATAAATAGGGTGAAGGTCTAAGCAATGCGGATACCCATAAAGATGGGCAAGCTTATGTGAACAGATGCCTAATATTGTTCACGAGTTAGTAGCTTAGCAACATTGCTAGCTTTTTTGGACAAACTTTGCTAACTTATGACATTGCCATCTGCCTAAATTAAATTTGACGACAATGGCAAAGTTGTTTCCTACTAAATATCTACCAACTATAGCAATGTCACCTTATTTCCAGGACACTGGTGTAATTTAGACGATACAGCCTCTGTGCAGAATGATAAGATTGATCGCGACGTTTGGCACCACTATGGCGCCGCGAGCAGAGGGAGGCTTGAGAAAGTGCATAACAATGGCATGACGCGACCGAGTGATGGAGACGCGACCGAGTGATGGAGACGCGACCGAGTGATGGAGACGCGACCGAGTGATGGAGACGCGACCTCATTGTTGAGAGTTTCTCTGAAATATTACACTATCTATTCAATTATCATTATCAACATCATAGTAAGTCTTTCATGATCAGCTACTACAATATCACTTACAAACAGCTAAAAGGGCTTGTGAGCTACTGTGATCATTACGGTTTTGTTTGATTTTAAACTTAAGACGTTGCTAAGCACTAGAGCATTCACGACGAAGACAGGGCCAACATGAGGGATGCCCATCTTTCATAGCAGACACATTCAGTCTAGCCAGTCTTACAAAAGCCTATATATTCTCAGTGTGTGCAAGCAACTGAGGCAGGCAAGATAAAGCGATTGAGAGGATGGCTAGTTTAAGGGTGTGCACTGACTCACTGGGCTTAAATAACGTGGCTCTAGTCTGCACCTACCACTGAAAAGGACCTGGCTTTGTCTAATACACCCCTGGGCCCAAATCACACTTATCTACACACTGACAATCACTGGCATTACCATTCATTCACATTCATGCCCAATACTTGTCCCACAATGATGATGTCACACAGGATAAATGGGAAGTTGAATACCTGGAAGTTGTTCAGTGATGAACGAGGGGGAGGTATCACACAACAGCAATAACAAGAGAGGATCAACCTTAAACATCTAATAAATGTCTAATAAAACATCCCCCATCCAGCTCTTGGCATCACAACCTCCAGGTATTTGACACTAGACACCTAAAGGCAAAAAAAAAAAAAAAAATGGTTCCACAGGGTGTGAGCGAAAGCAAGAAAACAATGCAATCGGCTAGACTTACAGATAGAAGTTGGCGTTTTGGCAACTAACTATAGTTAGCAACTTCAATGTAGAATAGATAGAAGGGTAAAATGCTACTTATTACTCATAAGGAAAAAAGCTTATTCATATTCCAAACCTTTACGCACCAAAACCTAGTAATGCTTTCTGTCTACGGTGACAACCCTACCCCGACAATTCCTTGTTTTTTGAGAATGGTGGACATGGTGAAAAATGGACACATGGAAAGAAAAAAAAAAAGAATGAAAAATAAAAAGATTGAGAGAGGTAGATTTGAAGTCGTAGTTTAGAGACAGGACTAGTCCAGATCATTTTGGTTATGAGGACACTAAAGAGAGCGGAGCGGGCGGGCGCGTGAGTGACGTCCATGATCAAGTGATCCCAGTTTGGAGAGTTGAGGGAGGTTAGAGGAAGGTTGCTACATGGTTCTTTTGGCCCTGTATTGCTCAGGGTTATCAAGAACAAATGGGGGGTAGGTAGGAGGGCGATGTCCAGATCTCAGCAGAGGGACACAATGGTGGAGCTTTTCATGTCCAAACACACACGCAACCGTGTGTGGTATCCCCCTGGCCTGTAAGACTCCATATGTGCCCATTGCTGGCTGAGACAACCGTGTGCTAAGATCAGTGGTGGTGGGGGGTCAGTGGGAGCCTTTGGTTCAGATCTTCAGATTCTCCAGCCTTGCCATTCCTGTGCACACTGCCAACACCCAGACATGAAGTGTGAAAACTATGAGAGGTTGTCAGGTGAGTGATCAGTTCTGGTGCCCCCCCCCCCCCCCCCCCACCCACCCCACCTAACTCAACACAGCTAGGGGCCTCTCTACCCAAGGGAGGGTCGAGCTGGGGCTAAGCTCCCACAGATATTCTCAGTTTTAGGGTACCTTCCCAACCCAACCCTTATGTGTCCCTCACTCCACTTGTCAAGGCGATGGATGAAGGGGCTACTTCCGGAGAAAGCGCTGGGCCAGGATGGCAGCGTCCAGAGGGCTGACGGGCGTGGCGTCGTGGCCCAGGCGCCGCACGGGAGGGATGGCGCCGAACTGGCGCTTGGTGAGGAAGCTGGCCTTGGCCTCGTGGATAGTGTTCTTCTCCTCGGCCAGAAGCAGCTGCTGGCGCATGTAGTTCTCAAACTCGTACTGCGATGACTCCTCTGTCATTTTCACCTGGGATAGAGACAGAGATGCTTATTAGTTAGTTACACACTGGGTCGTGTTCATCAGGGCAGTGATTGTCAAACCTCTTCTCAGTGACCCCCAGACATCTTACAATTTTATTATTGATTAGTTGACTCAAGTGTACTAGATCTGGTATAGCTCAAATACATGGAACGTCTGGAGGTCCCTGAGGAAAGGTTTGAAAACCCCTGCATTAGGGCACATCATGGAAAAGGTCTTAAAACATTTAGCATCAGAAAACTAACTGGCCGTTTCTTATTGGACCTGGTCTACCTAGTCCCTTCCCAGTTTGTTCGTTTTCTGTTTGGTGCCAACTGAACACGACCCTGCTGTTACACAGAGATACTGTTACACAATGAACACAAGTTAGAGAGCCTGGTTAATGATCAAGAGATCAGCATCCTTGTCAAAACGGAGATAACGAACCTACGCCAACAAGCTCATCGACGGGGCTGTAGCAGAGCAGGTTGAGAGCTTCCACATCACCAACAAACTAACAATTCGCATCCTGTAGCTCCAACTCAAAAGTTATGGGACACTAAAGTCCATGGAGAATAAGAGCACCTCCGCCCAGATGCCCACTGCACTGAGGCTAGGTAACACTGTCACCACCAATAAAATCCACAATAATCGAGAATTTCAATAAGCATCGCTCTACGGCTGGCCAAACTTTCCTCCTGGCTACCCCAACCCCGGCCAACAGCGCCGCACCCCTCACTGCAACTTGCCCAAGCCTCCCCAGCTTCTCCTTCACCCAAATCCAGATAGCAGATGTTCTGAAAGAGCTGCAAAACCTGGACCTGTACAAATCAGCTGGGCTAGACAATCTGGACCCTTTCTAAAATTATCCACTGCCATTGTTGCAACCCCTATTACAAGTCTGTTCAACCTCTCTTTCCTATTGTCCGAGATCCTTAAAGACTGCAAAGCTGCCGCGGTCATCCCCCTCTTCAAAGGGGGTGACACTAGACCCAAACTGTTAACCTGTTATGGCTAGGGGGCAGTATTTTCACGGCTGGATAAAAAACGTACCCGATTTAATCTGGTTACTACTCCTGCCCAGTAACTAGAATATGCATATAATTATTGGCTTTGGATAGAAAACACTCCAAAGTTTCTAAAACTGTTTGAATGGTGTCTGTGAGTATAACAAAACTCAAATGGCAGGTCAAAACCTGAGAGATTCCTTTACAGGAAGTGGCCTGTCTGACCATTTCTTGAACTTCTTTGCCATCTCTATCTTTTACAAAGGATCTCTGCTCTAATGTGACACTTCCTACGTCTTCCATGGGCGCTCAGAGCCCGGGAAAAAACAGAATGTCGTCATCCCAGCCCCAGGCTGAAACACATTAATCGCCTTTCTCAAGTGGCCGATCAAGGGACTGTGGGCTTAGGCGCGTGACCTGGCCGCCCCCGTCTTTGTGATTTTTCCTCTGCCGAAAAGGAGATTCCCGGTCGGAATATTATCGCTTTTTTACGAGGTAAATTGCATAAAAATTGATTTTAAACAGCGGTTGACATGCTTCGAAGTACGGTAATGGAATATTTAGAAATGTTTTGTCACGAATTGCGCCATGCGCACGACCCTGATTTACCATTTCGGATAGTTTCTGGAACGCACGAACAAAACGCCACTATTCGGATATAACGATGGATTATTTGGGACCAAACCAACATTTGTTATTGAAGTAGCAGTCCTGGGAGTGCATTCTGACGAAGACAACAAAAGGTAATCAAACTTTTATAATAGTAAATCTGATTTTGGTGAAGGCTAAACTTGCCGGGTGTCTAAATAGCTAGCCTGTGATGGCTGGGCTATGTACTTAGAATATTGCAAAATGTGCTTTCACCAAAAGCTATTTTAAAATCGGACATATCGAGTGCATAGAGGAGTTCTGTATCTATAATTCTTAAAATAATTGTTATGTTTTTTGTGAACGTTTATCGTGAGTAATTTAGTAAATTGTTAGTAAATTCCCCGGAAGTTTGCGGGGGGTATGCTAGTTCTGAAAGTCACATGCTAATGTAAAAAGCTGTTTTTTGATATACATATGAACTTGATTGAACAAAACATGCATGTATTGTATAACATAATGTCCTAGGTGTGTCATCTGATGAAGATCAAAGGTTAGTGCTGCATTTAGCTGTCTTCTGGGTTTTTGTGACATTATATGCTAGCTTGAAAAATGGGTGTCTGATTATTTCTGGCTGGGTAGTCTGCTGACATAATCTAATGTTTTGCTTTCGCTGTAAAGCCTTTTTGAAATCGGACAGTGTGGTTAGATAAAGGACAGTCTTGTCTTTAAAATGCTGTGAAATAGTCATATGTTTGAAAAATTGAAGTTTCTGTATTTTTGAGGAATTTGTAATTCGCGCCGCGCCTATCATTGGATATTGGAGCAGGTGTTCCGCTAGCGCAACGTCTAGATGTAAGAGGTTAACGACCTATATCCATCATCACTGCCTTTCAAAAAAGTCTTTGAAAGCCTAGTTAATAAACAGATCACTGACCATTTTGAATCCCACTGTACCTTCTCCGCTGTGCAATCCGGTTTCCGAGCTGGTCACGGTGCACCTCAGCCACTCTCAAGGTACTAAACGATATCATAACCGCCATCGATTAAAGAGTACTGTGCAGCCATCTTCATCAACCTGGCCAAGGCTTTTGACTGTCAATCGCCGTATCCTTATCAGCAGACTCTTCAGCCTTGGTTTCTCAAATGACTGCCTCGCCTGGTTCACCAACTACTTCTCTGATACAATTCAGTGTGTCAAATCGGAGGGCCTGTTGTCCGGACCTCTGGCAGTCTCTATAGGGGTACCACAGGGTTCAATTCTCAGGCCGACTTTTCTCTGTATATATATCAACGATGTCGCTCTTTCTGCGGATGATTCCCTGATCCACCTCTACGCAGACGACACCATTCTGTATACACCTGGCCCTTCTTTGGACACTGTTAACTAACCTCCAAACGAGCTTCAATGCCATACAACACTCCTTTCGTGGCCTCCAAATGCATGCTTTTCAACCGTTCGCTGCCGGCACCCGCCCGCCCAGCATCACTACTCTGGACGGTTCTGACTTAGAATTATGTGGACAACTACAAATACCTAGGTGTCTGGCTAGACTAAACTCTCCTTCCAGACTCATATTAAACATCTCCAATCCAAAATTAAATCTAGAATCGGCTTCCTATTTCGCAACAAAGCCTCCTTCACTCACGCCGCCAAACATACCCTCGTAAAACTGACTATCCTACCGATCCTTGACAATGTCATTAAAAAAATAGCTTCCAATACTCTACTCAGCAAACTGGATGCAGTCTATCACAGTGCCATCCGTTTTGTCACCAAACGCCCAAAATACCACCCACCACTGCGACCTGTATGCTCTAGTCGGCTGGCCCTTGCTACATATTCGTCGCCAGACCCACTGGCTCCAGGTCATCTATAAGTCTTTGCAAGGTAAAGCTCCGACTTATCTCAGCTCACTGGTCAGGATAACACCCACCCGTAGCACGTGCTCCAGCAGGTATATCTCACTGGTCGTCCCCAAAGCCAACACCTCCTTTGGCCGCCTTTCCTTCCAGTTCTTTGCTGCCAATGACTGGAACGAATTGCAAAAGTCGCGGAAGCTGGAGACTTATATTTCCCTCACTGACTTTAAACATCAGCTATCCGATCGCTGCAGCTGAACATAGCCCATCTGTAAATAGCCCACCCAATCTACCTACCTCATCCCCATATTGTTTTTATTTACTTTTCTGCTCTTTTGCACACCAGTATTTCTACTTGCACATCATCATTTGCTCATCTATCACTCCGGTGTTAATTTGCTAAACTGTAATTACTTCACTACTATGGCCTATTTATTGCCTTACCACCTTATGCCATTTGCACACACTGTATAGAGACTGTATAGTAACTGTTGTTGTTTGTGTCGCACTGCTTTGCTTTATCTTGGCCAGGTCGCCGTTGTAAATGAGAACTTGTTCTCAACTAGCTTACCTGCTTAAAGGTGAAAAAATCAATAATTGTCCAAGCACACCGAGACAGTCGTGATGAGGGCCCGACAAATCCAATTCCCACTCAGGAGACTGAAAAGATTTGGCATGGGTCCTCAGATCCTCAAAAGGTTCGACAGCTGCACCATCGAGAGCATCCTGACTGGCTGTATCGCTGCCTGGCACGGCAACGGCCTCCAACCGCAAGGCGCTACAGAGTAGCGCGTATAGCCCAATACATCATTGGGGCCAAGCTTCCTGCCATCCAGGACCTCTATACCAGGCGATGTCAGAGGAAGGCCCTAAAAATTGTCAAAGACTCCAGCCACCCTAGCCATAGACTGTTCGCTCTGCTGCCGCATGGCAAGCGGTACCAGAGCGCTTGCCAAGTCTAGGTCCAAGAGAATTCTAAACAGCTTCTACTCCCCAACCCATAAGACTCCTGAACATCTAATCAAATGGCTACCCAGGCTATATGCATTGCCTGACCCCCCCCCCCCCCCCCTCCACACCGCTGCTACTCTGTTATTATCTATGCAGTCACTTTAATAACTCTACCTACATGTACATATTACCTCGACTAACCAGTGCCCCCGCACATTGACTCTGTACCGGTACCCCCCTGTATATAGCCTCGCTATTGTTATTTTACTGCTGCTCTTTTAATTTGTTCATTTTATTTCTTATTCTTATCATTTATTTTTTTTAACTGCATTGTTGGTTAGCATTGCTTGTAAGTAAGCATTTCACTGTAAGGTCTACACCTGTTGTATTCGGCAGCTTTATAACTGAGAATGTATGTCAAGCTTTACTTGCACACACTTTTGTATTTCTTACAACACTTTTAGATTTAAGAAGATTGGATTCAAATGTAATGAAAGTGCTAGCCTCATGGTGGCGCAGTGAGATCATCACACACCAAGTCACCAGTCAATAAGAGAGGAGCATTTGGCTCTGTTCCCCAGAAGGCTTTGGGTGAGCTGAAGTTCTGAGGATTAGCCATGTGCTAATGCTAAAGGAGGATCAAGGGGTTGTTGACCACAGGGATCTCACCTCCTGGAGATGCTCTGGGTGGCTGACCTGGTCATCGATGTCCGGTACAACCTGAAGTGGTCCGGTCAAAGAGGATACTGACTGCCTGCGCCACACACACACACACACCACAGTTTATCGACACAGCAAGGATTGACTGATGATTCTATTAATGCCACCAAGTTAAACATCTTGACGGCATTAAAGATGATATTCTCACACCAGATGAGAATGCATTGTTGTTATGCACTTTTTAAACCACAACTGCCAATATTTACAGTTCTCTCCCTGTCCACCAAATAGCGTGACTCACCACGAGGCAATAATGCCGCTGAGAGACTCCAGGACCTCGACGGCGGTCAGCCTCTGCTGGGGGTCCAGCACCAGCAGCTTCCGTATAAGACACACAGTGTTCTCCGACACACGCCCGTCCCTGAGGGGAGAGAGGGAGGAAAGGAAAGAAGGACAGAGGGGGAAGGGTTATATTTATGGCCGTCAACACCAGAAGGAGAAACTGTTGCATAATACATAGGAGGAACCAATAAGAGCACGGTCCTCCGTAGCTCAGTTGGTATAGCATAGCGTTTGCAACGCCAGGATAGTGGGTTCGATTCCCAGGACCACTTGTACATAAAACGCATGCATGCATGACTAAGTCACTTTGGATAAAAGCATCTACTAAACAGCATACATTACTATTAGTTCTAATAGTGTGTGGCTCAGAACTTAATTGATATTGGCAGACTTGCACCAAGTCCTAGAGTAGACCAACTGTCATGATATGCATCATTGTAGCTTCTTCCAATTCACACCAACGCAGTATAAAAATGGCCTTGAATAATGCTTACGTGGTGCTGTACGGGATGGAAGGTGTGGTATGATATGTAGCACACAACTCTGTATGAAGTAATAATGCTTGTGTGGTTTTGTATGGGATGTGTTGTATGTTGACCTACTCTGGGATGGAGTACTCTGCAGCCTTGATCTTACGGAATAGCTCCTGAGGTATGCTGTCGTAGAAGGGGAACTGGCCGTAGAGCATGGTGAACAGCACCACTCCAAGGGCCCACATATCACTGGGCTTACCGTGGTACGGCCGGCCTGCAAAGGAAGACAATAGATTCATTAAAAAAATATTTCACGAACTAGGTTTCTATACAAATGGCGACAGATTTTCATGCGAATCTTAAAATAAAAAAGCATTTTCCCACCAAATATGGGTTTCCATCAACTGGACTTGTTACAGATAAAAGGCTGTAAGTGATGACGTAGTGCACATAACTTTTGCAGTTAAATTCCCAGGTACCGAATTAAAAAAAAATAATAATACTGGCATGGGCACTCCAGCCAACAATGCTATCTGAGCACTGTTGGCTAGAGAGCTCGTATAGCCTACATGAGATTATCGTTAGGGACAAAAAAAAAACATGATTTTGTCAAATGGCAGCCAAGCATCGACTATCCTGTCACCAGAATAAGACCCTTGATATTTATTGGAAAGCAGCATCAAGCTCAACACTATGCACTTTCGCCACTCTGTGAAGTGCATCATTTATTTCATCTGTAGCCTAATAAACTGCATGCTTTTGTGACAAGTCATAGTGGGAAGACCACACGTCTTCGCCTGACTCCAAGTTTCCGATACGACGTTATTATATTCATTTGAGCATAAAAGCATTTCCACCAGCATTTCTCACATTATTTTACTGGCAAAAAGTTTAAATGTTTCGTCGACATTTGGAAAGTTCACAAAAAACATTTGTTGACAATACGTAAGTTTACCGTTTCCATTATGCCGTCATTACATTTTTGTATTCGACATATACTCGCATGAAAAGTTTGGATGGAAAACGGGTTAATGTTTGACATTTTGTGACTGAGAAAATGACGCTTCTTTAAAAACATGTTTTGCATATCGGCTTCCACATCATGTACGTACATGCACCAGTACAAGCACACTATCGAATCTTAATTTAGCCACAAACATTGTTTGTCATTACTCTTCAACCCACTGTCCTCCTCCAGAACCACCCATAATATCTCATTAATCAACCACAGAATGAATGATTAACCAATTGGACACAGAAGACAATGTGACTCGACACGCCAACTGCAGCTCTAGACTCATCTTTCCACGAAATTCTCAACCCCAATCCCATCTGGCAATACCATACCTCCATTATGCTTAAACCTATCAAACAGTAAAGGCACGAGGAGTCAGAAGACAGTGACGTATAGGAGGACAAATGACCATGGTGCTCTTCTTTAGGACCAGAGACAAGTGTTGTTATAAAGAGGTGGTCGGCAGTTGCTTGCTTCCCTCCCTCCGCCCATGGGGCAATAATGGTAATGCATTTGCCACACACACACACACGGGGGGAGGGGTTGGGAGTAGTTTCCCTCTCGGTGAGTCATCAGTGTGACTCACCGGAGCTCAGTTTCATTGTTCTGTCTTCAGCTTGTCACGTTCCGCTCATATACGGGTTCTGGGTTTTAAATGGAGAGAGTGGAAGAAGACACTATCCAAATCTGCTCGTTTCACACGTTTCCCCGCCAATCGTGTCTAGACTGAAGGGCTGAGAATACTTTTCAAACTGTGTGCACGAAGTGCGTGCACAAACTACCGAGTGATGGAATATTGTGTGCCGTCTCTGCAGCAAGCGATTAAACTAATATAAAAACGTAGCACAGTATACATGTTTGCAATAAACAAGAACACCACATACCCTAACACGTAGCTTATCATGAGAGAACATCATGCAACTGAGATGATCAAGTCAATAAATGAATTTTTTTTTTTTTTTTAAATACCTTCACTAATGTTCCAAGTTGCAAAATAGGCCATCGGTGTTACCTAATAACCGGAAATATCCAACGCAACAGTGGCCTGCCAAACATTATGCAAGCCTCCTGACTGACTCGCAGTTTCCCAGCTCGAACCAGATTAAACTAGGCTGACCCTTCCTTTCAAAAGAACAGTAAAAGATACAACAGGAGCTTATCAGTCAAACCCCCACATTTCACAAATAACATGCGAGTTACCCTTGGAAATCAATAGGCCTACATGATTTGCATCCACTTGTTACATAAAGTAAGCATGGAGATATGGAAGTTTCAATTCAACTGTTATGTGATTGTGTTTGGCATTAGTCAGTAGCATTTGTGACAGACTGATAGAGAACTTCCTTCTCCTTTCCCCTCTCATGCCATCTGTGTGTGCGCGCGCGCCCGCATGTCCTCTCACCACTCAGTACGTCAGGGCTGATGTAGGCTGGACTTCCTCGCTGGTCCTTCAGCAGGTCGTCCTCGCTCACCAGGTGCTTGCCCAGGCAAAAGTTGGTGATGGTAATCCGGTGAGTCCTAGGGTACACAGAAAGACACCAACACACACACACACACACCAGGGTCATATTCTGTAGATACAAACTGGAAGAAAACTGTCAGAAACTGCGTGAAAGAAATGCAGCACAGTATGCCCTAATGAATATGACCCAAGGAAACTGTACTCCACTTCCTGACTGTAAAAGTTTGCCTCGTGATCACCAAAAAATATGTTTTTGGTAGGCCTGTGAGATACACGATGCTTCATGAAACTAAATAGATGCAGACTGATGTGGGAGGCGTAGTTCACCCACTGCTTAATTTGACTGCAGCACATTTAACTGAGCAAAGCATTAGGCTCCTTAGCATCATCTTAAAAGAAACCAGAAGAAGTTTCAAAGAAACACAAGACTATACGATCACAACTACCAGTTGAAGGGACAACTCCAAACCAGGAGGACAGTGATATCTGGAGACAGGGTAAACTCCAGACAGTCTGGCGCTCAAGCCCCGTTGCTAGGGACATCATATTGGTTTCTGTAGAAACATAGGCCTATCAGATGTTTGCATGAGTCATCGTAGATAAACAGTGTGTGTGTGTGTGTGTGTGTGTGTGTGTGTGTGTGTGTGTGTGTATAATGGTAGGCCTTCGTACAGTAGAGAAACATGTAGAGAGAAAGAAAGAGGAAATAAAAAAGGCTGCACTTTGACAAACATGTGAGTCAACCTGTGGTTTGGGCTAATTATCTCGATGACTAATCCTGCATGGAATTGAATTGACGAATGTGTATGCAACACACATAAGGAAAAGTGCACACACAAGCTTAAGTCCACCCACGCAAAGCATGCACAGGCTACACAAATCACAACTGCAATTTAGCGCCTTAGTCCACTCAAGGTCACGTTCTCACCCACATCCCCTTTCTCCAAGGACCGAGGTCAATGCAGCTCACTCTCACACTGTATGCGGTTAACATTCTGCTCAGATAGTAGGCCACATTTAGGCTACGGTTAATTCCTGTGAAAACATGCTTGCTAAAAATGCCACGTTGTAAAAATATTTTTGAAGATGAAACAATTGTCTTGACAGTCTACCATCTGAGGAGGCTGTTCAAAATTTGTGAGCATGAGTTGTCTATAATGCAGTAGCCTTTTGAACTTGACAGCATGACAGGAAGCTGCGCTTGAAGGGCTCTAGATAAAAAAAAAAGCTGCTTTATGAAGGGGGCCTTTCTTTTGCCTGCATGCATCACACAACTGCGGTTGCTATTCTTACTCTGTATCCTCTCTCCATGAAAGATAGCGTGTTCGCCTCATGAGAGGGACCCTTAGGACTGGGTTGACCAAAAGAACCACACCGTCTCTGCTTTCTGGTCATGTGACCCCAGGAGACAGGAAACCAGAAACCTCCACATCCCTTGTGACTCTCCCTCCCCCATCCTGCCCAAAATATCCAGACTGATGGGAAAGGGGTTGAACATGGCATCCTCTGGCTCTACATGAAGCTCAAATTGCGCAAAAAAAATTAAAAAAAATAAAATCAAAATTCTCAGCAGGAGTGTCCCTCAAATATTTAATTTAGATTTTATTTAAAAATATATTTAAAAAAAACTGTGTGGTGAGGTCAAGGATTTCCCTCAAACATTTTGGGATTTACCTGTGTGTGACTAGTGTCCCATCAAGGTCAACTTTGCTTTCCAGTTTTAAACACAGATGGACTTTGAAATGCTACTAATTTGTGAACCCCGCACCACCAGCCAAACCCTTTTTAAATTTGATTTGCAATTTTTATTTCCAGCATAAGCAAACTCCTGACAATGATAGAGCACACTGAGCTTTGCAGGACAGGGAGAAGTTGGTGAAGGGAAGATTGCACAGGTGTAAACTAATCTTCAGCACAGTCAGTGGGAATATATGCAGAGGCTGATGTCACCGTCAGCTGACAGAAGCATGATGACAAACAAGCACCTCATAGTCTAAAGACTGTGCAGAGACAGGCGAGAGAGAGAGATTACCTAAGGAGGCGGCTCAAGTCTAGTTTGCAATGAACCAAACATCTTAGAACCCTAAAGTACACCCTCAAAGTTACGGTTCATTTAAGAATTACAAGCCAACAAACACCAGCTATTTAAAACAACTTACTGGCAAAATGCAATAATAGCCTCATTTCATGTGGATTAATGACCTGAACCATGATGGAAACAGGAAATGCAGATACCTTTTATTCATGTCTGCCAGCAATGTTTGTCTAAAATTACACGAGAAATGGCCGTGGAAAAGCCTTTATGCACAAATTGCTATAATATAACTATCATATCATGCGATGATAGGACCACACAACATAGCCTACCACTAGGACTGGGAAAAGCATGGAGTTTATTAGGCAGATTAAATAACTTATGAACATCACAGGGTGGTGAAAGTGCACAGTGATCGAAGGACAAATAGGGGGTGCTTACATTTGTCCTGTTTCACATGTACCAGTGTCTGGTGTAAAATGTTTTGTTGCATATCCCAAATCTGGGAGAGGCCTTTCTCCATCCATCCCCCATACTGTATGCATGCATGCACCTTCAGTGAGGACACATGAAACACAGAGAGCCAAGGCGAAAGCCAAAAAAGGAAGACAATGAGAGGGAATGGAAGAAAGGAATCATGAGAAAACAGAAAGGAGTAATGAGCAAAGAGTTTGTGAGAAAAAAAAAAAAGCTTCTGACAGACAGAGCAGAGGGAGGGAAAGTAAATAGAGGGCTGAGTGTATGTGTGCAAGAGAGACATGTGTGTCCATGGTGAGTCAGCCCTGAGCTATGGAGGGCCTTTGGCAGGCCTCTCCTTTTGTCTCCAGCTGGGACAGAGTGTTCTACTCGTCTGCTCTGCTCTGTTCTGTGCAGCAGCCCCACCGGCCACAACAAAACACTTTGTTTCATCACCACTACTGCTGCCGAATGGTGCTCACTAGGGATGCACGATTTATCTACTTTTAATCTAAAATTGCGATACTGACATCCACAATATCTATATTGCAAGAGGCAGCGATATCGTTCTAGATTCACTATAGATGGGTTAGCTGACAACGTCAGGAAAACGATGTGCCCGCTTCCATGGTGCAGAAGTCAGTGTTGAGATTCTGGATGGTCAGATTGTGCTAGAAAGAATTGACAAGAAACTGCCATGTGGGGAATCATAAGTGTCTCGTTTCATCTTATTGATACAATGCCTTGTTTTGAGGTGTTGACTGATTCATGTCAATGCTAATAAGGCAGAAATTCACCATCTAGCATACCAATAACTAACTATGCATTTGAGAGACAAGTGCTCATTGTGCAAAATGTACACTACCGTTCAAAAGTTTGTGGTCACTTAGAAATGTCCTTGTTTTTGAAAGAAAAGCACATTTGTCCATTCAAATAACATCAAATTGATCAGAAATACAGTGTCGACATTGTTAATGTTATAAAAGACTGTTGTAGCTGGAAATGGCAGATGTTTAATGTAATATCTACATCGGCATACAGAGGCCCATTATCAGCAACCATCAGTCCTCTGTTCCAATGGCACGTCGTGTTAGCTAATCCAAGTTGATCATTTCAAAAGGCTAGTTAATCATTCGAAAACCCTTCTGCAATTATGTTAGCACAGCTGAAAACTATTGTTCTGATTAAAGAAGCAATAAAACTGGCCTTTAAACTAGTTGAGTATCTGGAGCATCAGCATTTGTGGGTTCGATTACAAGCTCAAAATGACCAGAAACAAAATAACTTTTCTGAAACTCAGTCTATTATTGTTGAGAAATGAAGGCTATCCCATGCGAGAAATTGGCAAGAAACTGAAGATCTCGTACAATGCTGTGTACTACTGCCTTCACAGAACAGTGCAAACTGTCTCCAACCAGAATAGAAAGAGGAGTGGGAGGCCCCGGTGAGCAACTGAGCAAGAGGACAAGTACATTAGTGTCTCTAGTTTGAGAAACAGATGTATGGGCACTAGTATTTAGATATGAATGTGTATGCATGAATGAAACTCATTCAGACCCATGAATGCGCCACTTTCTCGTTATTTAACCCTCCTGTTATGTTGCAGGTCAATTGTGAATTTTTCTTTGGTGAAGAGGATTCAGAGGGGTCTGCCATACCATCTCCTCCATCAGCTGAGAGCGCATGCAACAACCATCATCCAGAGAAGAGAGGACATGGAAGTCTAAAGACGTTACTATAGAATGGTCACCGTCACCACGACAAAGTCAGGGTAGACGGTCAGCTTCCAATGTAATCAAAATTGTTCCAGGGCCTACACGATTTGCTCTGCCCCTCTCGCCAAGACAGTAAGACCAACACCACTTACTGTAGAATGTAATAAATACATCTGCAGAAAGCACACACGTACATTGTGTCAATTCAATTCAACATGTGGAGAGAAAGACTGAAGGGATAATTTCGACCAATAAGGTCAAATCACACCTAAGTGTTACTGGGAAACACGAAGAAAATAAAAAACGCCTACTTGGGGAAACAGAAAATGGTTGTTTGTGAGAAATATTTTCAACAAATAGTTCTTAGAGTTTTTGAAATCAAACATTCTTGTAGTTCTTTCTGAAAGGTCTGACAAGACAAAATAAAGTTGTCTGTTTTTACTTGATTCTTTAAGTGTCGTGTGTGTTTAAACTGTGCGGGTCAATCTGACCCATACCACAATGGACGCCATTTTTTTTCTTCAGAAAAGCACAAGGGTTAGTTCTTGTTTGCTAGCTAGACAGTTGCATACAGGTAAGTTATAGCCAGCTAGCTAGCTGAGATGGCCAGTTGCATTCTGCATTTAATGTTGATTGCTGATGTGCAAAGGCAGGACGATAATATGTTTGTCCGTTTGTTATGTTTAGCTAGCTAACAAAAATAGCCACTGTGGTGCGAATGCTAATCGATTAGCAAACTAATCAAACCCCAAGTTAAGAGACAGGCACAGATGAAACGGCTAAATAGCTAGCCACCGACATGTTCAACTAGCTGACTAGCTAGATTAATACTAGCCTCGTTTAGAATCCAAGAGTGAAATAGTTACACTCATCTGTAACATGTAGGCTCAGCATTCCCGAACAGTCCCATTAAAAGGTCAGAATGTTAACTTCATTTCAACTTAGGGACATCGGTGGACAACCGGTAAACTACGTTGGAGGTAATTTGATACAAAATATCCACAGGGAAGTGTTATCAACCCAACCTTTAGTACGCTGGTCTGCATTTCCAGTTGTTATTTTCAACACTAAACGCAATTCGCACATGACAAACACTTGAAAAATATGGCCAAGCCTAACTACAACGGCAAACACTTCCAGCTGACTGCGAGGAAACGTGTGTCAGATGACTACATTTCGGTTACATTCGGCTATTGTTAATACAAGTGACAAACTACCGGCACTGCAAAAAGCCAGGTAAACATCACTATCCTGTGGATACCCCATCTCTACCTCCCATCAACAGCATGTACAACCGGTAAAGTGGAAATATAATTTCATTCAACATACTGGCTTGTAGAAAATATTGCATTGTTTTTTAGAGCGACTTCTATCAGACAAAAAAGAAATCCATGGAGTAACCATGGCATTTAGGAAAGATGAATACCATGTACATCTAGCCTGCTGGTAATGATGAAGTTAAACATTTGCAAATTATTAGCTAGTTATCTTGTAATGTCTGCATTGCCATTGTTTGGCTGGATACAGCTTGAGTGTATACAGGGCATTTTAGTAACAGGCAATAACAAGTTATAAGAGATTAATTCACACTTTCTTGACCTATTGTTCTGGAATTTGTCTTTCAGCATAAACCTGCTCTCCCCACAAGTGTAAGGAGATGAACAAGCAGCACTTCAGGTATTTTTCTTGGTACTTGAGCTTATTGCTTGTGGTTCAAAGAATGTTATTGCTGGTATGCAAGGTTTTAATGCCTGGTCTATTTTTGTCTGCCTTTCTCCTTTACAGCTTAAATTGTCTGGAGCCTGGTGTTCTGGCCAAGGAGCTTTCACTGATGGAGCTAGGTATCAGCTGCTGTGCAACTTTGGTGAGAATTTGGTGAGATAATGTACAGAGAAATCATTTTGGCAATTTGGTGAAAGTATTCCTTTTCTAAATATACGTTTCCCAAGGATTAATGTGGAGCACGTGAAAATCGCAGCTAAATGTTTGAATGCCCTTTTCTCTTAAATGGGATAAGTTTATTAACTTTTAAAAGCAGCATTACTTCCCCATGTTCTCCAACTACAGTGTATGATGTACCATTTTAAAGCTCTGAGTCTGTACTTTTACCCAATGTCAAAAAAAAAATATATATATATATATATTTCAAATTTTGGAACATAAGACTGAAAAGAGATTTTGGGGGGGGGGGGGGGGGGACAGCACTGTGACCTGATGTGCACCCGAGCCAGAGTTCCAACCATGTGCAGTTCCACCCCCCTCTCTCACAGAGAGCGCAAAGTAAGAAGGCACGTTCTTCACCCTCTTTTTCTCACTAGGTTCCCATCGCTGCCTTCCAAAACGCGACCACAGGGAATGATTCACTGACTCGTACGAGAGAGAGAGAGAAAGAAAGAGGGGTGAAGGGGGACTGGGCTGGGAGATCTGTCTCTTCCTTGAGGCTAAAGGGACTTGACCCTGCTCGGGTTGAAGGCCAGTTGCACACCGGACACACACTGGATGGGGCCTCTCGCATGGCTGAACCAAATATGAAAGCGTGACTGAGTCCTTACCGTTTGTTGAGCACCATGTTTCCAAGCTTCAGGTCTCGGTGCACAATGTTTTTCTGCAGGGTGAAAGAGGTAGAGAAGGATCAGATTTGTCACCGTCAGACGGTTTCTGAATGAAGCACTGGAACAAAAGCAACTCAAGTCAATGCTGTTACTGCTCTATAGGACCGGTTTAGCTTGGACGACTCATCGGAGGGACTACATAACAAAAATGTAACATTTTGATTTGTCTGAACCTGCCCAAGACTTAAGTTGGAGACCGTAAAGAAAATACACTTGCATAATAAATATTTTAGAAAACAAAATTGTCAAAGCTATGGGTCATAGATGACTATATAGTCAAGTCAGTGACCAATTACTTGATCATGAAGGTCAGCCTGTGAAAGGCAGTGACCAGATAATCTGACCTACAACTTCCCAACAACTGGCCACGAACAGATCATTTAAAGTCTGGTCAATCTGTAAAGCACAGACTGAACCCTAGTCGAGAAGCAGATGGACGTGTTCGAAACAGCCTAAATCCAAACAGCTACATTGTAGTCGGACTGAGTTGAATCACTGATCTACAAAATCGGCTCGCATATCAAATAACTAGGCATACGCAATGTGCTCATGACTAGCGATTCCGCGCATCGTCTTCCTCAAACGGATCCCCTCAAAAACGTGCTGTACGCGTTTTGTTGGTCGGACTCACCTTGTGCAGGGCCTCCACCACGCGCACCACGTCGTAGAAAATGATGATGGCCTCGCGCTCGCTCAGCCGCTTCTCCTTGATGACGTAGTGCTGCAGGTTGATGAGGTCCGCAGTCTTGTCACTGAAGTCGTGCGCACAGAGGCAGTCCAGCACCAGGCAGATCCGCTTCTTCATCCGGCGTACCTTACCATTGTTGGCCTCCGGGTCCTCTACAATCTCGTACGCCCGGTCCTAAAGTGGACAGGGGAGAGAGAACGGATTGGTTATGGTGATTAGAGAGGAGACCGTATCTTTATCTGTGCGCGTTACGATCTGTTGGTATGGGTAGTGTTCAGTAAGCACAAACAAAAGGCCACAAAACAGAATTAAATGTGCTTGTCCAATAAAACGTATTTTTATTGCAAGACATTTTGCTACGTGTGCCCTAAACAATACATGCTGGAGATGCCCCAGAGTTGTTAGAAAGAACATAAATCCGTCCCCAGCTGATCCCCATTGTTATTGGTTTGTCCAGATTTAGATGGCTGGGCCTCAAGGCTTTCCTGAGACAAATCATTATTAACTGGCCCTCTTGGAGACGGAACTATAATAAACCAATCAATAGCGTTGTAGCCTTGAATGAATCATGCCGCATGGCTCAATGTAGCTATTCTAGGAAGAGCGAGTCGAGGAGGAGGAATAGGGTTGTGAAAGAGGCGGCAGAGGGAACAATAACAAAGTTATAAAGAAATGGGAAGGGCAGGAGGGCTGAGTCACTGTGTGAGTGGTCAACTGGGAAAGTGATGGCTTGAAGAAAAAGGTGCTTCAATATTTCTATGGAAGTGTCTCTAAGCTCAACTGGAGTGGGACCGTGCAGTGTGGTTGGTAGGTAGGGGGTGTGAATAGAATGTTTTTCCCTAAAGGGGTGTTTTTGGGAGGCTGGTAGAAAACTATGCAAGTCTCTCATCAGAAAGAATAATGTACAATCACAGTAATTCAGTACAGGTCTGTGAAGTTCTCATCATTGAAAGACATTACAAAGGGCTGCAGCACCAAGCGATGTACCTGAAAGTTTGTGACGCACCAAGTAAACTCTTGCTATTTACCTGGAACAGGCCATGGTGGTGCACCACTCCGTCCTGGTTATGGAGCAGCGAGAGGAGGGAGTACTCGGTGTGCAGCAGCATCTTCCCCTGCCTCTCTTCCTGGGTCTCTGCGGCCGCGTCTGCCCGCTCCTCCAGCGTCAAGATCTACAACAGAAAGCAGCAGCAAGGTTGTGTTCATTTGGCACCAAAAAGTAGAAAACTGACTGAAACATCTTGCCTGCCTAGATTTGTCCAATAAGAAATGCTTGATTTTTGTTTCCCATTGCAAAACATCATGCTACGGTGTCGCCTAATGAATTCAATCTCGAGGTCACGAGCACAGACGCTCTGGGACTGGGGAGAAATCCCTGAACCACATGCAGTCGTCACCCCTAGAACAATGCCTAAAGATGCAGCATAACAGCTGACACCAGCAGCTGATCTAGGCCTTGGGAAAGAACTTAGGAAGATGGGGGGGGGTTGAGAGCCAGAGGGGACAAAACAGGCCCGCATATTTGGCACATCAAATCAAATTTTATTTGTCACATGTGCAGAATACAACAGGTGTAGACCTTACAGTGAAATGCTTACTTACAAGCCCTTGACCAACAATGCAGTTTTCAGAAAATAAAAAAGTTAAGTATTGACTGAAAAACAATGTTTTTTCATGCTGGTTTCATTTTATCCTTCGCATGCTACAGTCACACACACTCAGGAGACACTTGGGGGGGGGGGGGGGGGGGGGGGGCGACTTTGCACAGGGGCTTAGCAGTGGGACTGAGGTAGGGTGGGTGTGCCACCTTTTCGCTGTTCCTCCTCCTAAAAACACCTTGTGTGTAAAAGAGATTATTGGATTGCCCCAATAAACAAATTGCCTCTACAGTTTGTCTTCCGCCTAAGCAAGCGCAGGCTGCTGCACTGAAATAGGGCCGTAAAGGAATAACTGAACACCAACAAAGACGTCTGTTTAGGAAGGTCAAAGGTTCAAAAGGCTATTGGGACACTGTAGCTAACTAGCTATTGTTTGAAGAGCCTAATTCATCTCCATCGAACAGTGAAAATAGATCATTCAAAAGAAACAGATAGTGTGAGAGTGTGACCACTCACTTTTAGCTGGTAGAAGTCATCTGTCCCATCCTTCCTGGCCAGACACTGCACTATACTTGGCACGGGCGAGTTCCCCAAACGAGGCCCTGTAAGGAAGAAGTGGCAACAGCTGCGTGACCAAAAGGTAAGGAGAGTGTGTGCCCTAATGCAAACCATTAGGATGCATGCAAACTTTAACACCCCTAACATAATCTAGCAGACAGCAGAAGCCATCTACCCAAAGTCAAATTCTTCACATACTTGCCTCAAGCTAACTGAATCCCCCCCACCTCTTTCCTAGTTTCCTGCGCAAACACAGTTGTAAGAGGCCAACATTTCCCATTTTTGCCCCTCAGTAAACCCCATCTCTTACCCAGAATAAAGGGACCTGCCCTCTTCGCGTTGCTTCCAGCGATTCCAGGACAGAGGAGCTTGCTGGCCCTGCCTGAAGTCTCTCCGGCCCCCCTCTCCAAAGAGCGCCGCTTAGACATGCTAGAGCTCTGCAGGAAGAACACAGCAACAAAAAGCTAATCGGACAACATCAGATCAAGATAAGTACGTTAAGTGGTGTAGGACAGAAATGTGACCACAAGGAAGCAAAACTCTCAAACTAACTGATACAGTTGATGTTCTTCCAGGCCACTAGCAAAATATCCATCTTGAGTTGCATAATTAAACCCCTAAGATTCTGACCAAAATTCAACCAACGTGTCATACAGTAGAAAATGCATTAGTTCTCAATAATACCTGAAACTGCATGACTACACATGGGGTCTCTCCGAAAGTTTGAGACTTGACTAATGCAGCAGACTGTCTGGCTTGTGGTATGAGAGAGGAGAGGGTTTAACCCCTACCAACCACGTTAGAAAACCCCTCCCACAAGTTTACCAACACAGTGTGAATGGCTAGCCATTATAGGTTCATTCAGATGTTGTCTCTGGTGAGAAAGATGACACCTCAGCTTTAATCCTCAATGTGGCATGCAAACGAAACATCCATGTGCTCACATTGAATGACAAATGCCTTGATGCATTAGGATGACAGCAACATCAAATCCTGCAAGGGTGAAATTCTGGTGAAATGCTAAAGATGGCAAAACATGCATTAGGCTAGGCTGAATGCCATTTTGTGCATACATGCTTTTTCATGCTGGTTTCATTTTATCCTTCGCAATTACTTTCTGAAACTCCTGCAGCGGCTTTTAGGACCTCTATCAGGCGGTGTGAAAGGAAGGCCCGGAAAATCGTTAAATACTCCAGCCACTGTTCGCTCTGCTTCCACACGGCAAGTGGTACCGGTGCATCAAGTCTGACACCAACAGGCTCCTGAAGAGCTTCTATACCCAAGCCATACGACTGCTAAATAGCTAACAGAATGGCTACAAGGACTGACTGAGTTGACCCTTTTATTTTTTTTTTACACTGTCTATGCACACTCACAGGACTCTCCAACACACACATTCATACTGACGCCACACACATGCACTCATCATTTATGCTGCTGCTACTCTGTTAATCACCTTACCCCTATAGATATCTGGGTAGCCTAGATCTAACCACTAGGCTACCTGCCGCCCCATATATAGTTTCTTACTTTGTGTTCTTATTTCTGTTATTTTTAGTACTACATTGATATTGATTACTGCATTGTTGGGTTTACAGCTAGCAAGAAAGGCATTTCACTGTACTAGTGCACGTTACATTAAAACTTGAAACTCAATCTGCACTGGTTCGTGGTTCTCTAAATCTGTGGCGAGTTATAACCATTGACAGTAAAATGCTACGACTTCCTCTCAGAAGACAGTTTCCCATAAAAAAGGTTGGGCTCATGGCTTTTTTCATGACCGAAAAATAAATAGCAACCCTACCGTTTCCGATAAGGAAGTGAAGGCACATGCCAGGGGAACCTGTGTGTGATATCTACTTACAGTAACATGCCAACCTCAGAATACCATGGGTTTTATAATCTTCGAGAGGTATATGCTTTGTTTGCTGCCTGCTGATAAGGAGTCCCTAAGTGATGAAACACGCTCTGGTTCCCGTAACAGGAAAGTCATGCTCAGAAGCAACTGGAAGAGAGTGAGTCACTCGGTTCAGTCGCCCCAGGGTTACCATGGACTAGGATTTGTCAGAAATGCTAAAAATGTCAGAGGGATGACACCAATAAGAGCATAAACTGAAACATGTCCCAGGGTGTAAAAAGGAGTCATCGTTTCAGAGTGAAAACAACGTGACAATTTCTGTAGTGAAACTGCAGCACAAAGATGGTAGGTCAATGTGCCTAAAGACAGCATTGTGGTGACCGTAGATCTTTAGTGGACATATGCCAGTACAAGCAAACCCTACTAGAGACGTTCCAGAGAGAGATGATTCGGGCTGATAAAAGTGGCAGCAGAGGGCAATAACAACGCATTTGAATAACCTGCATGAGAGTAGATGTTGGACACTGACACACACCCAACAAACTCAAAGTATACATTACAGGCAACACTAGGCCAAAACCCACGGGAAAAAAGACATCTTTCCATTTTGAAACTGTTCCGCCATGGGCCACACAGTTTGGCTCTGGTGAGGACAGGACAGTTTGCAGAAGTCTGCGGGCCTACACAAATTCTCACTTCTATGAGGATTTTTTTTCAAATCTCAAACAGCAGACGGTGTCAAAATCATGTCTCTCGCCCGTCTGTCGCCATCTCAACCAGTCATCAATCACCCAGGGAGGCTTATGAACAGTGCCTTTCATATGACTGCCAGTCTAATGTGCAACTGTAGGACAGCAGCACTCAATCAATTACCATACTATTTATTTACACAAGTCAACTAAACTAATTGTTAGCCACTGCATTTTGAAAAGATAGTACACAGGGTATGCTGCTAAAATGACTGTCCAACAAGAACTATTACAAACAGCACCTGTCAGCTCTGATTCAGATTTCTACAAAAGCACTGTACTGCCCTAAAACCATGTGACAAAACAATTACATTTCTGTAATGCATGCACCTTAGGCCTGCCTGAAATGGGCAGCTCACAACTTGACTTCAGATTAGTTTGGCATTTGATGAATGTAAGCAAATTACCAATAGTTCAAGAACCAAGGTCAAACCACCCGAGGAAAGCACAATGATTGGCAAGAATAACTTCAGTGCAATGGCATGCCAAGATGCAGTCTTATCTGATGACTGCACTGAGAAAGATTAGGAACATAGCCTACTGAATCATATCAGACAAAAGGCACCAGAGACACAATATCCCACGCCATCCACGGGAACATGCGCTCTTTAAATAGCTAGAGAGCGCACACACACGGCCGCGATAGGTGACCGGAGATCCACCCACGTCCTATTATAGCGGCATGAATCATGCATTCCACACAGTGTTCTGTTGCAAAACAAAATAATTAGCTAAAAGCACTAGTTAAAGGAGCCAACCCTAAATAAATCTTATAGAACCAAATGTCATTTTTACACATTTATTTATGGAGCCTAGGCTATATCCTGATGAATATTAGTCCAAGCTATCACAATGTTGTCAGAGGAGATGATTTATAGGTTGCACCAGTCAAGCACCCTCTAACTATATTGGACATCATGATAAAGATGCCCATTACGAGCTAGCTAGGCTTTTTTGATGTACCTGGATGAAAGCTCAGCCTTCAGCGCTCTGGTTCCCTACCATCCTGCAGCCCATTGTTACATTTTGAATGCCCTTAGCCATACAAGGTCACCAAAAATAACTAGAGAGCGGAATGACGATAGCATGTTGCAAGGTGGTGTTAGTTGCAACATCGTATCAGGCTATAATTTAAGACAAATGAAAAGGAGCACGCATCGAAGGGATGCAATCCCGCAAGTGTAGTGTAACGACCCCTTTTGACTCCTACAACAGACACTAGTGCCGACCATCACCATTTGTCCTCAAGCCTTTGAGCCATCCTGATCTTATGTCATGACATGAGTAAAATCTAACTAGGTACCATTTATAGTACCGAGTGACCGACAACCCAGAAGCGTTTCCAAACGAAACGCGATCCACGCCCAAACGCTATGTTGTAGCAAAATAAGTTTGTAAATGAATAGGAATTAGTAAAACACCGCGCATGTACGGTGTATGGGAACAGTGGGTAAGTTAATTACAAAACAATGTACGATAACCGGCGTCATTAAAGCTATGCTAGGTAACGTTAGCTAAATCTGATACGTTCCATTTGTCACGAACAACCCAAAGCTAGCGCGAACTACAACAATGCACGCCGTTCACACATAGGAACAACCCCAATGACAAATATACATGGTATTTGTGGAAATACATTTGTTCAGTTTCAATTTACCCATTGTCTGCTAAACAATACACATTGCGCAGATCGTGGAGGCCATTTAAACAAAGTACATGCTAGCAAGCTACTACTAACGTTACTACCGCTAGAGCAAACTCGTTCGCCACCTCGCTCACTCAGGTCTTTTTTCTTTATCAACAACTTACCTCGAGCTGAAAACGCCGAGGAAAGTCTGCGTTGTATTGCTACAGCATGAACATTTCTTTAAACGTATTTGTTCGGTGCATACGCAGTTGGTTACCCCCCCAAACGAAAGGAGACCGTATATGGAGGGTTGATATCGCGCTATGTTTGTTTTAGCCACTATTACCGAAATGACCACTCAGCAACAGCTTCCATTCGTCAGCTTTCTGATCGCATCTTTCCATAGCAGCGCCACCTGACAACGGAAATGACGCATATTGAATGACTGACAGACTTGCTCAGCCAATAAAAATAAAAACATAATTTGATTTAGTAATTTTGTCTAGCAGATGCAGCTGATTGATTAAGAATTTGATGAAATGTGTTCAATAATAGGACTAGGAACGACGTAACGTTGACCAGAGGTGCAGTGCCCAACTATGTGTCCAATTCAATTCGATATAGTTTCAAAATGCACACATGATTTTACAACACTGTTATACAAAGATGAAAAAGTAGAATATGAGCTTGGGGGAAAATATTGTATCCATTCAACTAATCAGTGGCAACAAAAAGTCCAGCATTACACTCCATTCTCCATTCACATGCTGTGATAGCTTTGTGCTTTAGTAAAATTCTAACATTATATCCATGATCGCTAACAATTCCTCCATTCATGAGAAAGGATCTAGCAAGTGAGAGGAAAGCCCCTTGAGAATGAAATTGGCTACAATAACTTTATACTCCTATCATTATCCTCATCTCTACTCAGATGGATAACAGGCTTTTGGTTTCAACTCCCAAACATATCTACACCTTCATTCTAATGCATGCCTATCGTACATATTGTACGAAATCATTTGAGTATTATACAGTTATACATACAGTACATGTATTTGGTTGATTAGCAATCTTATAAGCATAAATGAAAGGTGTAGATTCACTCTGAAAAAAGAATAGTTCCATGTGTCTGAAATGTGCTCCCTTTCCTCCCTGACCTGTTATGCTGACTAACATGTCTTTTGGCCCCAAAAAAGAAATCCTTCTACAAGCAGACCCTCCCATGCTGATCCAAATTTAGCATACCTCTTATGGAACAATAATCCCGCCCCCACCTACTAGTTTCGATCCAGTGGGTAGGTATAGGGGGATATAAAGGGCACAAAGTGATTTGGGCTGCACTAGTCTTCCTGTGTTGACTCAGCACACTGTACGCCCCTGACCACATGAAACACTTGTCAGCCTGTGTGGTTAACATTGTTCCAGCCCACAGCTTTTGATGAGGAAACTGTGAATCATACCTCAAGAGAGCTTAGAGGTACAGCGGGACATACAATATAATTCTAAAGTGTTCCATTTAATTCTGTGGGAAGTGACCCAGCCTTGTAAGAGTCATCAATTTGCATCCATGGATATGGGACATTCCCTCTTTACATGCTTTAATTCAAACATGAAACATGGTGGATGATTGGTTTAGGAATATAATGTATCTTTTTGTTGGTTTGTTTGTTTTTTAACCCTTGTTTAAGAAAATAAGCGGACTGAGAATTCTCCTTTACGGGAACAACCTGGATATGAGTAGCAGAGGAGGAGGGGATGTGCTCCAGTGACTTTGTTTTCCAAAGAAACCATGCCCTTGGGTAAGGCACTGGTCTGACGTCTCTCTCTCCCCAGCAGACTGTTAGGAAGGCCTCACCTGAATCCTCCACCACAGGTCCATTCAGCACAGCCATGTCTCAGCATGTTTTGACTGCTTGGTATGCATTGATCTTGTGTCTGTGTGTGTGTGAGAGTGAAAGAGAGAATGTGTGAGTGCATGGTTGACTGGGGAGAGGGTTCTTCAGAGACATGCCCAGACTATCCGGTTCTCTTTGACTTGTTTTGAGTAAGCACTCAAAGAACCCAAACCCATGCAGGTACTGCATTGTGCCGTTTCCACTGCAATCTGAATTGTAGGCGCAGACAAGGAGGGAGTTGAGGCCACATTTGGTATGGGTGAGATTTATTTGGACATAGTGTTTGTGTCAGATATTAGGTTTGTATGTTATGATGGCTAATCCCATGTTCCATATAATCCTGTGATGTTTTATAGAGATGAGTTGACTAGTTTTTCGTGACAGATTTGTTTCTAGGTGCCAATATTATGAGTTGACTGACATTAGATGGGCAATGTGGGTGTCTTTATGCAAAGGTAAATGAATGCTAAAGTCACAACCCAGGGAGTGGGAAAAGATAATGAGAACACAACTTTTTCAGTATTGCTCGATTCAAAAACTCATTAAAATCTAAATGTCTGAGCAGTGTGTGGGCAAGGAGGTGATAGTGTGGACGGGGATAAACTAGATGACAAGAAATGAGGAGCAATATTCTGCCCTTGAAAATTACATTGAGGGATTGAATGAATGTGCTGAATCATGAATCATCTCTGAATGTAACGAAAACTCCTGAAAAAAATGACTTTCTGCACTCTCATACTGCTAGGCAAGCAGTATAGACATGACTAAATACAAAAAGCGATAAAGCAACAGCTTCCTCTAGTGACAGGACTGCTATACAACAACAAATGTAACCTTAAATTAACTAGGCAAGTCAGGTTAAGAACAAATTCTTATTTACAATGACGGCCTACACCGGCCAAACCCGGACAACGCTGGGCCAATTGTGCGCCGCCAACCACGGCCGGTTGTGATACAGCCTGGATTCGAACCAGGGTGTCTGTAGTGGACACCTCTAGCACTGAGATGCAGCGCCTTAGACTGCTGTTATATTCTTCTAGAATCAATGGGCATATATAATTAATTTATAAGTCCAAAAATGGATGTAGCAACCTCAGATTGCCCCTTTAAATATAAATGAACACAGTACATAAATAAAAGCTAATGAGAGTTTCATATTTTATTTACTTTTCAATCTATGCACTACAACATTTCTATTAAAAAAAAAATATATATATACTTTTTTTTTTAACAATCGTTAATATTTCACCCCAAAAAAATTCAACAAACATGTACACCTCATGCTAAATAAATAATTCCATAAATATACATCTTGGACCATCTGTCATATTGCATCAAAGAATCAGCTGCTTCGATACATTGTGGTTACATTAGTGTTGTGTCACACTTAATCCATGAATCTATTACCATCCCATTTGATGGTGACATATTGCAATAATTCACATATAATATATTTACAAATAATTTGTCTTCCTTTATTTGAAGACACTAAAGGTCACCCTAAACATACTGTATATATTTATCCCATACCAAAAACAAAACTCAAGGTACAGTAGACATTTCTCAAAATATGTTTTGGGATCCATGTTTTTGAATTACAATGACAAGTGCACTTGGGTTTCTTTCATTTCCACCAGTCTCTTTAGGTCAGGGGTGTCAAAATAAATCCCTGGAAGGTCGTGTGCTTGCTGTTTTTTGTAATTTATGTCAAATTAAGGCCTAGAGAACTAGATGAGAGGAGCGAAAACACAGACACAAGACGCTCCAGGAATGAGTTTGACAACCTCTAGTTTAGGTCCTGTTCAATACCCAGTCAGAGTAAATCAGATTAGGAAAGCCATCAAAAATGTAAATACTGTATTACAGCAGATGTGTGAGAGAAAACATCATGCCGTGATAACAAATGAAAGAGGAACTTACTTTTCCTTCCAGATAAATAGTAACAAGAAATATTGTTTAAATGTGACATCCATGGAATGCCAACTTTAAATACATTGATTGAAGCAGGATCAGCAGAGCAGAAATCATTGATTGAAGTGGAACAAATGTCCCAACGACTCCTTTTGACGTTTCAGTGTGACCAACTAGTATCTGTAACTTTTAAAAACTCTTGAGATTACCACCATAATAGCACAAAATACAACCAACGGCCAGTTTATTAGGTACACCACCCTGTTCACAAAAACAGATCGCTCTTACAGACAGTAAGTCATTTGGCCTGCTATATAAAGCAGACAGACAGGCTTCAAGGCATTGAGTTACTATTCGATTGAATGTTAGAATGGGCAAAATGAGTGACCTAAGCGACTTTGAGCGTGGTATGATCATCGGTGCCAAGTGCGCTGTATCCAGTATCTCAGAAACGGCCGCCCTCCTGGGCTTTTCATGCACAACAGTGTCTAGGGATTACCGAGAATGGTGGAACAAACTAAAAACACCAGTCCCGTAGGTGAAAAACAGCTCGTTGATGAGAGGGGGTCGAAGGAGAATGGCAAGAATCGTGCAAGGTAACATGCGGGCAGCAAACAGACAAATAACAGAGCAGTACAACAATGTGCCGAACGGCATCTCTGTGCACAACGCATATCTCGTCAATCCTTGTCACGGATGGGCTATTGCAGCAGATGATAACACCGGGTTCCAGTCCTATCAGCTAAAAACAAAAGAAGCGACTCCAGTGGGCACGCGATCACCAACACTGGACAATTGAGGAGTGGAAAAACATTGTCTGGTCCGACGAATCCCGGATCCTATTGCGTCATGCTGATGGCAGTCAGGATTTGGCATAAGCAGCATGAGTCCATGGCCCCATCCTGCCTGGTGTCAACCGTACAGGGTGATGGCGGTGTAATGGTGTTGGGAATATTTTCCTGGCACAGGTTAGGTCCCTTGATACCAGTTGATCAACGTTTGAATGCCACAGCGCAACTAAACATAGTTGCTGACCAGGTGCATCTCTTCATGGCTACTGGGGGGGGGTCCAACCCAGTACAAGATGGGTGTACCTAATAAACTGGCCCCGAGTGTATATTCGTTTATGAAGTTTCCCCACTCTCTTTTGCAAAATGCACAGTCGATCCTTGCTGAACAAATTAATTGACCTGCTCACGTCACAGCGTCGAAAAGCTCGACAGACAAACAAAGATGAGGTTGGTGTTGTGTGTGCTTTTGTTAGACAGCTGCCATGTTTGCAGAGTGAGCAGACGGCACAGCAGAGCAGAGCAGACAAGACACTGTCCTACAGTAGAACACACCGTTGCTAACCAACTCAGCCTTGAGCCCAGCCCTCGGATTCTGGTCACCATGGTAACACTGTCACAGCCCGTCCATCATGGCCAGAAGGTCATCCCCTTTACTGTTGGCACTCGATGAGCATGGCTCACTAGCCTCCTCCGTGAAGTCCCCCATGATCTTAGCCAGTTCCGCATTGGCTTGCTGGTTCTGAAAGAAGGAAAGCCACCAATGGCAGATCTGAAAGGTCTTGATTGGGGAGGGGCTTACATTTGATTACGGTACATCATGTTAGACTGGCCCATCCTGATCGTAGTGCATCTCAGATAACCTAGACTGTCAATTACAGAAGCTATTCTGTAAGTGCTAAGAGATGACTGCACAGGTGGAGTAAGTCTCCTGTGACAGGTTTTCATGGGGGACCTGGTTACACCACAGCATGTACAGTAGGACAGTCGCAATCTATGAAATGCGTCCATATCATCCCTTCAAGTTACATAAAAGCATGTTATATGGTTGAATATTTATCTAGCCTCTGTGACAGAAATATAGGTTAGAATTAACTTTACCTTAGTCGCTTGGATTTTTATGACGTCATATGAAAACTCGTCTGGTCTCGATATCAAGGCCTCCCTGAGAGGAAGACAAATCCACATTATTGTTAAAGGCCCAGTGCAGTGAAAAACTATATTATTCTGTGTTTTATACACTGTGACCAAACATACGTGGACACCTGCTCATCTAACAACTCATTCTAAAATCATGGGCATTAATATAGAGTTTGTCCCCCGTTTGCTGCTATAACAGTCTTGTGGGAAGGCTTTCCACTAGATGTTGGAACATTGCAGCAGGGCACTGAAGTCGGGCACCGATGTTGGGCGATTAGTCCTGGCTCGCAGCCGGCGTTCCAATTCATCACAAAGGTGTTCAATGGGGTTGACATCAGGACTCTGTGCAGACCAGTGAAGTTCTTCCACACCAATCTCGACAAACAATTTCTGTATGAACCTCACTTTGTGCAAGGGGGCATTGTCATGCTGAAACAGAAAAGGGCTTCCCTAAACTGTTGCCACAAAGTTGGAAGCACAGAAGCATCTAGAAAGTCATTGTATGTTGTAGCGTTAAGATTTCCCTTCACTGGTACTAAGGGGTCAAGCCCAAATGAAAAACAGCCCCAGACTATTATTCCTCCTCCACCAAACTTTACAGTTGGCACTATGCATTGGGGCAGGTAGCGTTCTACTGCCAGCTGCCAAATCCAAATTCGTCCGTCAAGACTGCCAGATTGTGAAGCGTGACTCATCACGGCAAGGAATGCGTTTCCACTACTCCAGAGTCCATTGGCGGCGATCTTAACACCACTCCAGCTGACGCTTGGCATTGCGCATGGTGATCTTAGGCTTGTGTGCAGCTGCTCGGCCAAGGAACCCCATTTCATGAAGCTCCCGAAGAACAGTTCTTGTGCTGACGTTTCTTCCAGAAGCAGTTTCAATCTCGGTAATGAGTGTTGCGACCGAGGACATACGATTTTTACGCGCTACGTGCTTCTGAACTTGGCGGTCCCGTTCTGTGAGGTTCTGTGGCCGATTACTTCGTGGCTGAATCGTTGTTGCTCCTAGACGTTTCCACTTCAGTGTCAGCACTAGCAGTTGACCGGGGCAGCTCTAGCAGGGCAGAAATTAGACGAACTGACTTGTTGGAAAGGTGGCATCCTATGACGGTGCCACATTAAAAGTCACTGAGCTCTTCAGTAAGGCCAGTCTACTGACAATGTTTGTCTATGGAGATTGCATGGAGGTGCGCTCAATTTTGTACACCTGTCAGCAACGGGGGTGGCCGAAATAGCCGAATCCACTAATTTTAAGGGTGTCCACATACATTAGTATATATTTCCACACAATGAGGTTGGAATAATACTGTGAAAATTACGATAATGCACTTTTAGTGTAAGAGCCATTTTAAAAGACTGCCTGAAATATCAGCCTGTTTTGGTGGGATGGAGTTTTGGCTTGCCTGGTGACATCAAGCAGTAAATTAGTTAATAGACCACTAAGAAAGCCAATTCAAAACCTCTGTCAATAATAACCAGTTTTCAGTTTCCCCTCCCCAGTCAGACCACTCCCAGACAGCCCTAGCAAAATTCTTGGTTGAGAATTTGCTCTGCTAAGAAGCTATTTTTGTTTCTTTCTGACCATTTTTATTGGAAGCAATCACATTAAGGTACTTAATAGTAAGCCAGAAACTATTTGATAATGAGATGAAAACGGCTGCACCGGACCTTTAACGCTGATACTGATTCTTAACACTGACAGTGATTTTTAACACTAGTTTAACTTAACTCAAAAATCAGGTTCAGTTCGTTTCATCATGTTGTGAGGAGTACCAATTTCGTGATATCAAATTGGTAGGTACAGTCTTGTCCCATCACTGCAACTCCCTTATGGACTCGGGAGGCGAAGGTCGAGAGCCATGCGTCCTCCGAAACACGACCCGCCAAGCCGCAATGCTTCTTGACACACTACTTGCTTAACCTGGAAGCCAGCCCCACCAATGTGTCGGAGGAAACACTGTACACCTAGCGACCGTGTCATCGTGCGTGTACAAGGCCCAACCCCGGAGTCGCTAGAGCGCGATGGGACAAACACAACCCGGACTGTCAAAGCCTCCCTTAACCCGGACGACGCTGGGACAATGGGTCTCCCGGTCGTAGCCAGCTGCGACATAGCCCGGTATCGAACCCGGATTTGTAGTGATGCCGCTAGCACTGCGATGCAGTGCCTGAGACAAATGCGTCACTTGGGAGGCCCGGTACTGTTGTAATTCCATATTTAATTTATCTACAATGACACAAAAATACGACAAAACAATGCTCATAACATAAGAGGACTTACTCTTCTTCCTCATCTGTGGCAAAGAGGTTGACTCGGAAGCCACTGTCTGCATTTCCTGGTTTCTGGACTTCCATACCCCCCATTAACCTGGCCAACATGTTCAGCTCCTCTTTTGCCAGGGGGTTTGGAGCTGTGTTGACCTGTATACACAGTGAAGGTGTGCATAATCATTAACACAACGCATGAATTGCATGATTTAGCTGTTTAGGGCATTTTCCATTAAATTTAAGGCTGGTTTCCATTACATTTAAGGCTTAATTACAGATGAAGCTTAGTCTGACTTGGACAGATTGTCCTTACTATAGCCTAATCAATGATGAAATAACACAGATATCAATACTATTTCGACCCTCTGTCAAAAATATTATATTGTAGGACATACTGCAAAATGACATTTATGAGCAAAAATGCAAGGCCTTGCAGGATACATGCCTGTAAGAAAAAAAATACAGCGTAGTGGTTAAGCATAAATTCAACTCACCGACTTTTTCTGTGCAGAGTTTTTGGACGTCCCTGACATGTGTGTTTCTACCGGACGGCTTACACTGTACCTGTGGGTAAACAGAAGCCAAGCACTTGACAAGCTGAAATACAATGTAGCATTACGGGGGGGGGGGGGGGGGGGCAAATAAACCTGTCACTGTGTAAATTACTTAACAATTTGCAGTGACTTTTAGCTACCATGTTGATTTAGGCCTACAGTATATGACCATTGACCACAGTAGAGGAAATAGTAGAGAATTTAGTAGTTTCAGTGGGGGTAAGTCCAGGAAGGCCAATGGTTGTCAATACAGTGTGGAGCAGCACATACATGTTGGTGCCCAGCTTGATGACCCTCTCTCCAAACATCTCAAAGGAACCCTCGCGGAGAACACCGGTGTAGTTCCCACCATTGCGAAACTGCAGTCTCTTCACCTCTTCGCCATTGCAGCTGAACATTCTGATGGTAACAAAAAATACACACACACAAAATATTCAGCAAAAACATTTTTAACATCATATCAGGCAACCAATAATTTCCTAAAGATAATTTGCAACTTCTCCTGTTTCCCAGAAGACACTTCTAACAATGCAAAGATGTTTAGCTAAGCGGTTGCAATGTACTTGTAACAGAGTGGTCACTAGTCTGATATCATCTGTCTACACTTTCACATTGTTCAATCTCAAGTTCGCCACGTGAGCTTAAGTTCCTAAGACACAATAAATTAGTTTTAAGCACGGCTGCACTCAATCCCTTGGCAAATACAGCTGTTCTAAAAGTAAGCTTTACTAAATTTAGACAGCTGCTCGTTTAACAACCTCAGTAATGCAATTAGCTTCAGATATGTTGGTCTAAATTAAGCCGACAGCATCAGCTAAAGGAAAGCAAATAGATGTCATCAAAGAGCACAACAGCAACAAAAAATATATATAAAAAAAATAATGGCTACAGCCATATTCAATGCATGTAATAAAATTTAGATTTTGCTCTATTGCAACAAACTTGGCTTGGTTGGATTCGTGAGATTCCATGTTATTTGGGCATGGACAATTATAGCGGTGGTACCTGATAAGTCCTGGGATGTGTGTTCCGTGGGGCACAGGACCCGAGATCGGGAGGACAAAACGTCCGTTGGAATTCTGCACTTTGTCTTTGAGGAAGATGGACACCTGCAAATACAGATGAGCAAAACGTAGTGATAATTGTGTAACACTTTGTATAATCTCTCGTGGACAGACGACTAAAACATAAATGATACTGTAGATCTGTCCTGATACAACGGGATGCGTGAGATAACGAGCTACATTAGTTCCGGTGCTTTGGACAAATCAAGATTTCACCGGTGTTAGCATCTGACCAATTACGCAAGACTTTAGTTCTGGGTTAACCGAGATTACACTGTGTATAATTCATTATGATGGGGTTATAATGCATTGTAAAGGGATAGTTCACCCAAATTACAAAATGAAATAGTGGCTTCCTTACTTTGTAAGCAGTCTACGGACAAGTTATGACAGCAATTCATGCTTTGGTTTAGCTTCCCTGGCACGGTTTTCAAATGCTAACGTTTTAGCATTTGACAAAGTCATGGTACTGTTAACATTTTTAATCACTGAAACCCATCAAAAGATGCCACACTCCCCCTTCCCAACACACTCATCATCTGTCGGAAAAGTTTGAAAATTCTGCGAGATCATGAACTCACCCTTATGTGCATGTCTTGAAAGAAGATGAGGAGCGTTTGCCGGATGAGCTGAAATTCACCACTAGACAAGGGTGTGTACATCTATAAATAAGAGCACAAAACATGCGATGAATAAGAGATCATACTGAACACTTAGCTGAGGTTTGGGCAATTGAAGGTAAGTTTATTGTACCTCTATGAGCTGTTTGTATGTCTCATCAACCTGGCTGAGAACGCTTGGGGTGTCCTTCACAAAATCCTTGATGGCATCCATATGGTTGAAGGACACAAGGAGGATATCTTTGGCCCGCGGGCAGAGGAGCACCTGGTACTTGAAGGCCATGGTCATCAAGTCATACAGCTGTGGGCATTAACAACAGTCATATGGATGATGGGTTATTGTTATGCTCAAAAATAGCTGCTGCCAGTTCATAACGTACACCAGATGGAGCCGTCAGCATATTTAAACGAACTAGGATCATGCTCTGCTGTCACGGTTGTTGTTGGTAGAAATGGAGGACCAAAACGCAGCAGGTACGTGAATGCTCATCTTGATTTTTAATTATCTTCAAAAATGAACATACAAAAACGAAACACGAACAACTAACAAACAGTCTGGCAAGGCAAAGCTCAACACAGAACAATCACCCACAAATCACACACACAAACACACCCTAATATATGGGACTCTCAATCAAAGGCAGATAGACAACACCTGCCTTCAACTGAGAGTTCCAACCCCAATTAACCAAACATGGAAACACACACACTAGACTAACCATAGAATACAAACACATAGACCATCAACCAAAAACCCGGAAATACTAAATCAAACACCCTTTACACAAACACACCACTCCGAACCACATAAAACAAATACCCTCTGCCACGTCCTGACCAAACTACAAAAACAATTAACCTTATACTGGCCAGGACGTGACATCTGCAGGTAGATTTATACAACATTTAGACTTATAATCAGGATTAATACTTCAAAATGCTGAAGATATTCTGTTTGATAGCCTATATAAAACCACAACAGATAGAACTCTTCAATAAATGATGAAAGCTTTGAAAATATAGGTCTACATGGGGTTTTAAGTGACTTGGGCAATTTCCCCAAGTACCTACAATTAAGAGTATTAAGGGGTCACTGGGTAAAGAGGATGTGATTCTGAGAATGTGATGATAAAAGTGTTAATGTTGTCATGACAGCTTCTCAGCTGACTCCAAAATGAGGTGAATGATAGTTAGATAGAAGTTGTTAGATAAATCCCTTTCTCAGAAAGGGGATAACAACTCGATGGCCTTTCACTTCCAATAAAGGGTCCTTTTAATCAGGGATGAAACGGAAGAAAACAGACTGAAACACAGAGGGATTACACATCCTTGTCCAATAAGGAACACCTATTTTTGTTTTCTGTTGCAAAACCTTTTGAAATGTTTTGGTACAGCGTGTCCTGAACATGAACCAGGTGACAAGATTCCATCCATACCTTGTCCATGCTGGCCTGGTTGAGTCTCATGATGGAGGCATGGGCCAGTCGGTCAAACACAGTCCTGAGGGCCTTCTTGGAGTACAGCTCCTGTGGCTTGAACAGCTCCTCCAAAAACTTTTTATTGAACATGGTGGTGATGATGTCATTCATAACTGGCAGAGTGAGGGCACAGGACACAAGGTTGAGGTCAGCTCACAAGTAGGGGACTGGAATAATGATGGTCTGTAAAGTTAAACTCATCAAGATGACATCATCAACATAAACATTGGGAGGTCTTTCCAACTTAAAAGACATATGATTTGTTTGTTTCACAAACAACTACATCTGCTAAAACTGTCATTATTGACTCTTTCTAATGTAGGCGTGCAAATTGGAAAGAGCCGATGATATAACGCAGTCTTGATAGAACTGGGCTCATATTCAACAAGTGTCTCAGTAAGAGTACTGATCTAGGATCAGGTCCCCTTGTCCACTAATTATAATATAAAAGGCAAAACTGATCCTAGATCAGCACTCCTACTCAGAAGTATTATGAATTCGAGCCCTGGATTTAACTGTTGATGTTTGTAGATGTGAAGTCGCCCCCTTGTTTATGATTATTACAACTGGGGTGTATTCATTACGGAAACCGTTAAAGATCCAAACAGAAACAAACTGAGCAATCAGAACGAAATGGGGAGGGACCTACCTGAATTTGTCCAATAGAAACTGGTTGGGTGTAATTTGTGGAACGTTCCAACAGGAATCTGTTCCAAAAACTTCGTAAAGTACAAGGATGCCAACAAAGTAGCATGATCAGTTCACCGAGCTAACTAGTTGCCGAAAAACGTAATTAAATAGCCCACTTCCTACCCGGTATCCTATTCTGCCGCTATACAACTTTGTATGCGTTGTTTGTTGGCAACCGTGTTATTTACGAAGTTTTTGTAACAGATTCCTGTTGGAACGTTACACAAATTATACCCACTCATAGAAACTCTCGTTTGCGTTTTCAGTTAGGAGTAAACGGTTTCTGTTGCATAATGTTTTGCAACAGACGAAATGTTTTGCAACAGAATCGGCGTAATGATTACACCCCTGGCAAAGTCTACCTTTAAAATCAAGAAGTTCCGTGCTCAAAGGAGTCTACCTTTAAGCAAGCAGATATGCATTCTATAGGCAAGGCTTAACGTCCACCTATTCCCAATTGCCCTAAGAAAGCAACAGCCTTTTAAACCATCAGCAGCACTATCAGCTTGCAAAGTTATTTGAAACCGGATTTCTCTTCTTAATGAAGCCCATGGCTGAAATCTCTACAATCTTGGAGGCAGAGTGAATGAATATCTCTGGGCAAAGATTTCATCCAGAGTATTGTATTTGTAGAACACTCTGTTGGTTTCCTTGAAGGCCTCAAAGCAGAGCACGTAGGCCTAGTGATGCATTGCATGAAAAATATCAAAATACCTCTCCTTCTGTCATCCTCTATCCAATCAGCTACAAGTACAATGAAGAATTTGCAGGTTAAAACACAGACAGGGAGACAAATGAAGGTTCTCCAATTTATGGCAACCAGTTTGTGGACATGACAAGGTCAGTGATTCACCTGTAGCTAGTTGAATTCTAGCCTAATACAACCAGACAGTTATGCTAGCTAACTATAATGTTACCTTTCTTGGCTTTGTCAGCGGGAATATTCTGAGCTCTTAGGCGTTGATCCAAGATGTACAGCATTTCTCCACCGAGATTAATAAAAAGCAGGGGTAGCGTCCTCGAGGACATATTTGTCGTATTGTGCTGGATAACTAACGTTAGCTAGCGAAACGTCCCTTCTGCCTTGTTTAAGCGTATGTAAGCTTCCACTTGGTTGCCAGTTCACAAAGAAAAAGGACCAATCAGGTAGCACGTAAGCTAACGTGCAAATATGTTTTGTTTTGTGCAAATCAAAAATTGAGACGTTTTGCGAAGGCTCAACCGTTTATGTTCATTTATACCTGTGTTATGAACGTCACTGAGACACTGGGACAGCAGCCTGTAAAAAGCCTGTAAATCATCCTGAAAAAGGACCCAAATGCCATTGAAAACAAGAAAAAACATAACTTTATTGTATATCTTATGTTCATTCATGGTGCTATGAATTCTTTAAGCAGTACTGTTTGAGGGTAGGGGTCAAATTTAAACAATACAGAAGTAAAAATGTACATAGTATAACAATGACAATTTGTATCAACAATATGTGACATGAGGTTAATTTATCCTCCAGTTGAAAATGTCTTCAAATTACTGTACAAGTCAAACATCCCCATTTCTGATGCGAATTTCACGGGCCATCCTGCACGTCTCAAATAATCCACAGCAACAGGTCATCAATGCATCATTGCATATTGTCCCCTGTAAGAAAATATGATATTCAAATATGATGAGAATGAATCCACCAAATATTTGACAGATCACGAGGCTAATTTATTTGTCAGTATGTGAACTGATGAAACGGTCCCCTTCTGTCTTTCATAATAAAAGGGTGAGACTGGCTGGGACAGGAATGAGTTGCAGTTCTCCCTAGTGTGCTTTAAAATGACATACTCAATGCATGAATGCATCACTATCCCTAATTTCTTTAGGCTCCTATAGGTAACATACCTGAATCCCATAGGTCAATCTCATGTGGGTCCTCATGGCTGTCATGCCTCCTGGAACACAGGCCAGGCACGCGTTCTCACCGTACTTGTTAGCTGTGTAGCAACTTAATGCTAGTGGGCAGATGAAGCCCAAGGCACCTGTATGACAACATTTTACCTTATTGTAAAATCCAGAAAATAGGAAACACTTTTTACTTGAAACACTTGACAACCATTAAACCCTATGGTATGGTACGAGGTAGGACTACTTAGAGATGATACTTAAGGTCTTATTATTTGTCTCAATACTCACAGACTAGGATGTCACTGCAGCAGGAGCATAGCCCAGTGCTCCACTCGCCCGTCTGCACATTTGTCCCATAAGAGCCTGCTCCTGGCTGGTGGGTGATAACTGGGTTTGACATGTCAATCAAATGGGGTCAGCTTCAGTCACCTAAAAACGAACCACATCCAACAGTTAGCACAGTGATTGAAGTTTGATAATTTCCCCATTACAGTAATAAAACAAAACTAGCAGCATGTTATTCCTTCGGGATAATTGCACATAGGAAAGTTCAAATAAAAGTTCCATACACTGGTACTCAAGTAATTTATTTGGTACTCAAGTTTATACACATGTCCATTCATACCCTGAACCACCATCTTACATCATATACTACAACCCTCTCATGTATTGCAATAGGTTTTAATATAATTACATATGTAAAATGGGATATTGTTGTATTGCCATTTCATTAAACAAAGACTAATAATAACTGTTGTATAACTGTCATGTATCATCAAAAGGACAAGACATGGTGTTCAATCTCTGAGAAACCACTTCAAATACTTTGTATACTCTAGTATAGAAATATGCCAAATGTCATACATGTACATCCCTTTCAACTGTTCCTCAGAAACATTTTAGGTAGTTGTTTATTGATAAGTAGTTACTCTATTGTAGCTTTTTCTACATATGTGAGAACAGAGGAAAAAGCATGTCACTTACCTATCTTGTCTGCAGCTCTGAGCCTCTCCTGATCTGAGTCGATACACTTTAACAGGAAGTTACTAAAGCTGTGAACAAGCGCTGGTTACACACTCCTACTATGTTTCTCAAGACAACTCTCAACCGCAGTGAAAACACCAAATTCACAGTAAGACAATTAAGCTGTTTAATGACCTCAACATTCCGCAGTATTATAGGTTTCAAGGTCAATTCACAGGTGACAGATCATGAGTATAACCTTGGTTTAACATAGGTCGGTCGATAAACACCAGATATCTGATGTTCTTTCAGTTCTCGTAAACACGATTCCAAGCTATGTTCAGGAAAGTCATCATATGATTAATCTTACACTTCAGTTTCAACCACAGTTCAACCATAGGGCGTAATGTTATTTTTTCTCATATCTTTCATTAGCATTTTAATCAGCATCAAGCAGAAGTGTTTTATCTCTTTCAATTGGGGGTAGTTACATATCACCATACACAAGTGACTATATGTGGTAAAAGTGAAAAAAAGACAGCAAACAAATAGATTATACAATACATTTTATTAAAATGATTAATTGTGGGTTTATTTGACACTCTCAGGTCACATAAGACGGAGCTCAAAGACATTGCCCACACCAAAACCACATATCTGCATCACTGCATTTATTTGGCCAAATGTGGTTTGATGATGCATCTACTTGCAGAAGGGACAAGAAGAATGAAGACTTGGTGTACTACAAACAATAGGTTATTTATGTTTCTTATTACAGTATAACAATACATGGGAAAATTCATTTTACATGGCCTGGTGGCATGGGTTGGTGGAGATTTCTCCTTAAGACAAATGGAATGGTCGAAAAGGAGCAAACTCCGCTCACTGGGCCATGCAAAACGAATTTGTCCATTGAGAGCAAGACTGAATGCATAGAGTAAGACAGACGTTGGATACTGTAGCAGTTTATTGGGTTCCTGTAGCTGCTGTCCTGGCTGGTTCTGCCAGCGTGGGGGGAGGGGTCTGCTTAATTTTCTTCCTTTGCTCCAGTTTCTGTTTCTGCACCTCTTTGAAGACCTAAGAAAGGACAGTCATATAAACCTACAGCAAAAAGCCCAACAATGACAACAACAACCAAATTATAAATGTCTTCATTTGGGGCGGAAAATAGCCTAGTGGTTAGAGCGTTGGACTAGTAACCAAAAGGTTGCAAGATCGAATCCCCGAGCTGACAAGGTAAAAATCTGTAATTCTGCCCCTGAACAAGGCAGCTAACCCACTGTTCCTAGGCCATCATTGAAAATAAGAATTTGTTCTTAACTGAGTTGCCTAGTTAAATAAAGGTAAAATAAAAATCTTTGCTTTGACTTTTAGATTAAGTCATGCATTAGACTAATGGTAAAAGCCATGGTTCAACAGCCTGCATACAGCAGAAATATTAACAAGAAAATTGCTAGTCTGGTCCCAGATCTGTTTGTGCCGTCTTGCCAACCATACAGTACAAACCACTCTGGGACCAAGCTAGAAAATTGCACTAAGTAAAGTGAATTTAGTTTTGTTGTGTACCTTTATGCACAGGGCCTTCTTGGCCAGCCAGCGTCGGGTGGCATGTCTGTAGTACTCCGGGGGGAAAGTGTAGGTGATGCCCAGCTGCTGGCAGACATGTTCAAAGGCGTCGTAGCGTGTTACCCTGAGGTGCTTGAGCAGCTTCTTCCTGCGGTCTATGGCCATGAGCATCCATCGCTTGTTTGCTTTGTCCTGATACAAAGATGGGGGGCCAAAACACAGAGTAAGAGGTCAAATGGAGAAAAAAAACAAGCTTAAAGAGATAACAATATTTAAGGCTTGATTCAATCCATAGCGCTGAAGAGCAGCACTGTAGGGCGATTGAAATGTAAAGGTAATATCTCATTGATCTGACCAATGCAGCATTCACTGTGAAAGAAGTCGCCGCAAGAATATTGCCTTTAAATTTATATTGTGCTGTAACGCAGCTCTTCATGGCTACAGATTGAATCGAACCCCTAGTCTGGGAACATGTCTTTTACATAATAGAGGAGTTTTTTACTAATTAAAAATAGCATAGTGATTTTGAAACTGTCAAAACCAAACTGTCTAAAAGTGAGATACAGTATAGTGAGACTGCCAAACCTTGGCTTTAACATTTTAGCTGTGCTAAAGGATAGTTATATTTTGCAATACGTCTGCAAAAATGTTGGATACAATGTTACGTGTATACGTTGTGACAGTGTAAATTCCCAGCATGCAGCAGCACCACTACTACTCTGTTAAATGTCATGGTGGGTGTATGCACTACACAGGAAATCCTGTTGACAAACCTCACACCAGACAGGGAGGGGATAGGAAATGAAACGCATGGAAATAATATGCATTCACGTCACTGTTACTATAGGGACTTAAAATTACACAGTCTTGCATTTACCCTTCGCCCATACACACCTTTGTATGTTTGTGCAGGTGCTCCTGGTAGTTTCGGATTTTGGAGGTCAAAATGGCCACTAAAAGGTCAAGAAAGGGGTTAAGAAATGAACAAACAATTGCTGAAATAAGGTGTTTCCTCAGAGGAAAATCACGTTTGTTCACTAGGTCCAAAACGGGAACCTACCCTTGACTTCTGTAGAGCTGCGGTCAGCTTCATCCCTCTGGACTTTTGCAATCAGCTGCTCCGTTTTCAATTTCAACTTCTCGCTCTAGTGACACACAACATGGTGTTTTGATTATGCAATATCCAGCATAGGTATAGAAAAACGGTCGTATCATAATATAAACTATAGCAACTAACAGAGGTATACACAAACTGTAGTTACTCTATTGTAGTTATTCTTATGAGCGCAAAGAGAAAGACTAGATGAATAGAATGTAGTAACAAGGTGAAAAGAACATACATGGCTTGCTAGTTCCAGTGTCAGAAGTCTTTTGACCAGGTCATCAGCTCTGTAAACAACATAATAACAGATCAGCATTAGGAAGAGATGTACTGTATAGTAGAGGTATAGTACAAAGGCAGAGTAGGCCTATATATTGTACAAATAAAGACAGAATAACTATTTTAAACAACATCATCTCAATGCTGTAGTTGTTTGGACATGGGAGAGTTGAACATACATGAGCCATGTCTGCATGACATAAAATACATTTAATTTAAGTTTGGACAAATTAAATGTACATACGTTTGAGCGAGTGGAACAGCGGCATATTCCATTTTCAGCATTGTCGGAGGAAGATCACTCAACTGACTTTTCATCACTGATGGAAAAAAAAACTTAGACAGTAAATATCAAACATCCAAGTGGTCTTAGATCAAATATTTGACCTTGGTCCTCCATACCTGGCTTCTTCTTTCTTATGACACGGGCATAGTTTCTCACAGACTGAATGGTGAAACTCCCAATACCTGGTAAGAATTAAACAAATTATCAAACAATACATAATTACTCTTAGTCCATTGCTTTATGAACCATAGGATGGTGCCAGATTTATGCCTGCAACTACACTGAGTGCACAAAACATTTTGTGCACTCCACCACCCCAAGAACATCCAGACAACTTGGCACAACTGTGGGAAGCATTGGACTCAACAATGGCCAGCATTCCTGTGGAACGCTTTTCGACACGGTCTATGCACTGACGAATTGAGGCTATTCTGAGGGACAAGGGGTGGGGGGGTGCAACTCAATATTAGGAAGGTGTTCTTAATGTTTTGTACACTCAGTGTATGTGCCTGCATGAGAAAGCATCTGTAAGCATGTTCAGCAGCAACATGGTTTGCAGTAAGAGTTGGGATATCTTACTGTAGTAGTACTTGTTTTGATGTAAGCCTACATTTTGTGAACTGTAGTGCTGAGATAATAGAAACAAGAGTTGAGTGTCATGTTCTGCATACATGATCAAGAGTGGTGGAGTGAGAAAAGCAGCTGCAGACACATTGCAGGGGGCCTGTGGGGAAAATAACTCTAGTTCCCACATCCTTTTCATAAAAAAACACTTCTGGCAGACTGACTGATTAAATTATGAGAAATGTATTAGTCATATGTCTGGGTTAAAATGGCATTACCTTCGCACCAGTCTGGTTAAAAATTATTCCTTTCATTTCAGCTGTTTAGATAGGTAGCTACTAGCTAGTTATCGCTACATTAGTATACTATAAGGATCTATTTTTATGTAATCTATTTTTATAATGAAACCATATAGCTAGCCTAGTTAGTACACACAGGATGATAAGGACAATGGAGTAGTGAATTGATGTCCCTATAGAAATTGAAAGCCTGTGTCACTGTGTACACACAGAGAATAACTCGTGTACCTGTCTATCATGTTTGCTGTTGTTGTGATTAGCTATCTGTGCATTAGATATCCTAGCTAATTGCTGCAGTGCCCTCTCCTGGCATACCCAAGGAAGAATTGTACTCACTACATGACTAATGGAAAAGCACATTTTTACGAGGTGTTATGATGATGACAATAAGTGGGGTTTCACACAAAATCTACCTATTCCGTATTTTTCAGTAATGGTTCATTGATTCTTGCTCGGCGTGTGCAGCTAGCTAGTTGACATGCATGCGAGCAAGTGCAGAAAATCGACAAGACGTTTCATTGTTGCATAGACTTATACAGCCTCCTTAGCTAACTAACATATCGCAAGCACACATGTCTACTCTGTGAAATTAGGAGTATAAATATATATTTATTTACCTGTCAATGCAGTCTCATTGTTGCTGTGTGAAGGTCCTGTGATGACAGAGGTGAATGCCCCATGTTTCAATTGGAGAGACGCACAGGTTCCTTTCAGCCTGGATAAAACACCACATTCTCGCAGAACGACAGATGTTGATTTAAGAGCACTTCTTAAAGCCATGCTTGATAACATGGCTGATTCAGAGATGATTTGATATATGTCAGGTATTAATGGTCAAAATGTAACGAGTAAATAGCATTCGTCCCTTACATGAGGATCGCCATTTTGATTAGACATAACTAATCAGACGGAGAAGTCGATTCAGGAATTGAGAAGGATGCTTGAATAATCGTACCGGTATGTTCAAAAAAGACTCTAGCGTTATTGTCCTTGGTATTTACAGTATTTATTTCATTAACGTGAACGAGTTAAATTTTTACAGAATTCTTTTTTTATGAAAGAGTGAAAAATAGTAAACTTTATAGGGCCAATACCAATACATTAAAGGTATTGCACACTCATCCTATTTCCCAAGTAACAATAGCCTTTGAATGACCAAAACTTCAACCATAATATTTTCATGCTATTAAAATGCTCAGAATTTAAGAAATTGTACCTTTTCTCTCATCTCAAACTATCAAGAAGCCGGAAAAAAATAGGTTGAGTGGGCAGGGAGCAGAGCCGGGTTGCCATGTCTGCAGTTTTCAGGCAATTTACGGACTACTTTGAAAACTATGCTGCTGGTGAAAATGTATTGGTCGCGGGTTGTAGGTTTTTGGGCTAATACTAAATTGCACCGCGGCCACCATGGCATCGCTTTACGTTTGTGTTTTATTAATTTCACACTGCTACTGCTGACTAGCATTTAGTTTGCAACAGCACAGGTTTGTATGACCCCAGAGTGTAATGTGGATTTTAGCAAACAACAGCTAAACTAACACAGTTACACCAAACTCTGAAATGACAGATACCGTTTCATTTGTTTTAGCTGTTTTGCATTGACATTTATATCTATATTAATGATGCTGTTGTATGATTTCGCCTGGTCATAAAAATGGCTAGCTGACGTCCAACATGTTAACTCTATGGCAGGAGGGAGATCGAATTCGCATTTTGCAACAATGTTGCCGAGGTCGGAGTGGCAAACAACAAGGTTCATACAAACAGAACCCTCAAGGTTCTTTGCCTTCACTGGTATATTGCACCTTTTTACTAAAGGGTTCTTTAATCTCGTCCAAATAAGCAAAAGGTTCAATTTGAACCCCAAATAAAAAACATTTCTAAGAGTGTAGGATTGGGGGGGGGCGCTCAGGATACAACGAATGAGGCTAACAAGAATTATGATTGAAAAGTATGTAGCTAGTGCTAGTTAATTGGTTAGATGTTCTCACATCACTTGTCATGTCTGCCTGCTGTAGCGCTCTCTCAACACCAATGAATGTGCTCAAAACACACACCCCTTCGGCTCCCTCTCACTCAGCAACAGCCTGCCTGCTAATTAGAAGCAATAGGAAATAATGTGTTGAAAAGCGTAAACTCTTAGGGTGCGTTCGTAAATTCACTCTGGCTATCTACTCCGATTTCAGAGAACACTCATCTGAGTTTGCCGGAGTGAAGAATAACTGATTAATTTACAAACTCGCACCACACGTTGAATATGACCGTTATCAGTAAACTCCATGAAAAAAACACCATTAATTTGTTGCCAGCAGCACAGTTAGTCACCAAATCAAATGTATTTGTCACATACACATGGTTAGCAGGTGTTAATGCAAGTGTAGCGAAATGCTTGTGCTTCTAGTTCCGACCATGCGGTAATATCTAACAAGTACCAATTCCACAAACACTACCCTGTACACACAAGTGTAAAGGAATGAATATGAATATGTACATAAAAATATATAAATGAGTGATGGCCGAACGGCATAGGCAAGATGTAATAGATGGTATGGAGTACAGTATATACTGTCGAGTCGCGTCAATTCGAATCTGGTATTAGAACAAATTATTTAGCAAAGAGTATCTCATGTTTTCTTTGTACTTTAATTAATGCAAACACTTGAATGGTAAATATGATGTTCGTATATACGGTCTCACTGTAACACCACGCAGGGCAGACAGAGAAGAGAACGTCACATCCTTTGTTCTCCCTTATATACTCTGACAGAGATAGTTCCCGCTCACTGCTGGCCTGTCAGAGGGAGGATGAGCATGGTTTAAACTTACTCATCCTATCGGTGGCGTGCAGGCTGGTCCCAACCTCGTGACGCACTTCCTGTTGCCGGGTGTAGTTCTTGTCTTCAGCAGTTGACTTATCCATAGTTTATATACTTAATATTGTAGCATAGCTTCTCCGTTATATTATATAGGTTATGCAAACAAATAGCCAGTTCAACCCTAACAATCCCCCCTTTCACACCCCCTGGGGTGTGAACATACTCCAATAAGACATTTCAGAGAAATTTAGGATTCCCCCTTTTGACACCCCTTAGGGTGTCACTCAACACAATTTGTATATCTCCATTTTAATGATTAGATAATTAGTTAAAAACCCTCACATCCTTCCAGCTACACCTCACTTGTACTAGGTTGACTACCAGTCACCCAGGAACTTCAAACCTTCACATAAGGAAAGACAAATAGTATACAGGATAAATTCAGAACATATTATTTAAAAAACGTATAAAAAGAAGACCTTCTTGCGGCAGTGGCTACACCTAACATGTGTGGGACAGACTCTTTGTCTCAGAACTTAAAACCTTCTCATCCACCTGCCACTACATTCAATACATATGAGAACATTTTGGATAAGCTTTATTCAACCACTTCCTCAACAGCAAACCAAGGATCGTCCTCAAACAGACCCATCTTTTGCCCAGAGGTTGCTCTGACAACATCTGTGAAAGACTTTCTTAATCAAGGGATTATACAAGCAGCACAACATATCAATAATAGGAACACAAGCACTAGGGTCAGAAATCCAGTAACCACCCTAGATGTATACTTGCCAAAAAAGTTATTCATCCAATTCCCCTCGTCTACCCCCGCTACACCCTTCATTTCAGCAGATAGCTTGTCAAGTCCCAGTAGGGCTTAAAATCATATAATTTCCATTACAATCCACCCGTTTTGCTAGATATTTCACATACATTATAACACATCTATTTTTATTGGATTCAGAAATTTCACACAAAATCAAACTAATTCAGGAAACTCTAAAGATGGTCTCATCTAACATGGGCTCCTCATAATTGAATGAATCCTCCACCTGGCTCGGCGGTAGGTATTTGTCATCCCATTGGTCTGAACTTTGACTCGATCTGTATCTCACTATTTGCTCCGTTATCGATCTCTCTAGAGTTCTGGTGATTAAACCTCATACAGGTGAAAGCAGCCCATAATACAGTTCTTACAACACTTTTCCATTTCACAAACATGAGCTGTGTTATCAGGAATGTACGTACAGCAATGAACCTAATCATTCTACCTACACCATCCTCTTTTGCCAATAACATATCGAGAGTCAGTCTATTTTACCAGGTCATGAGGGAGGTGGCGGATAATTGGTCAGAGAACCTCTTTACTGCATCCCCGGTTTCATTCATGAATCTCTGTTGATTATAAAAGATGTCATTAATTCAATCCACATTTGTATTTATTGTCAACCACCAAAATAATGTAGTGTTAAAGCCTTCACATATTTGATTCATAGCTTTGTATTCTTCTGGAACTTCCCTGAGGATGCCAATAGCATCCATCTACATAAAGCTACTCCCATCCTGGTCAAAACTCCTCCTGTGCCTACTTTAGCCTCCTATAACTGGCCTCTGATAACTAATTCGAACTGGTTGGACCAATAACCCCTGGGCGCAAGTTCCTAACCACCCTTTGTGGTCATTTCTGTTGTATGCGTCCTTTGCTGGTAATAGCCCACCCTACATCAGTTATAGGTGCTGTGAGGTTAAGAATTTTCTATTCATCTTTCAAACCTAAGTCAGTCACATTAACAATTACTTTCCAGCTATTAAAATCATCCAAGTTCTCGGTGCCATTCTTGTATTTATAACACTGGTGCTCATCAGGAATTTAAGTGAACCTAGGTGGGTTGGCCGAGTACTTCAATCTGACCCACCCAGTCCCTGTACAGTTGTCTGCTTTCCCAGGAAGTTGTTTAATGTTTACTTTAAATCCTACATCTTGATCTTCTTTGACTCCTCATTCTGTAAGTCACTCATCAGTGTATTATATAGTTTATCTTCTACTTTTTCTCAATGACAACGGTATTGTATGATTAGTACCAGAAGGTGGTGGATCTGAATGTATCAGAAAGATTAGACTATGATGCAGCTCAGAGTCTCTACTCTTCCCAAAAACCGCAAACCTTCTCCAGACCCTAAGTCTCTCTGCTAGGTACCACCCCATACTCACACCTCTAGGAGCACAAACAGTGATGAACGGTCGGGATAGGAAATCTTCGTTAACCTCTATGGGCTAGGTGGGACGCTTGCGTCCCACCTACTCAACAGCCAGTGTAATCCCGTGGCGCGTTATTCAAATACCTCAAAAATGCAAAAACATAAATTTTTCAAACATATGACTATTTTACAACATTTTAAAGACAAGACTCTCGTTAATCTAACCACACTGTCCGATTTCAAAAAGGCTTTACAACGAAAGCAAAACATTAGATTATGTCAGCAGAGTACCCAGCCAGAAATAATCAGACACCCATTTTTCAAGCTAGCATATAATGTCACATAAACCCAAACCACAGCTAAATGCAGCACTAACCTTTGATGATCTTCATCAGATGACGACCCTAGGACATTATGTTATACAATACATGCATGTTTTGTTCAATCAAGTTCAATCAAGTTCATATTTATATAAAAAAACAGGTTTTTACATTAGCATGTGACTAGCAGGTGACTAGCATTCCCACCGAACACTGCCGGTGAATTTACTAAATTACTCACGATAAACGTTCACAAAAAGCATAACAATTATTTTAAGAATTATAGATACAGAACTCCTCTATGCACTCGATATGTCCGAATTTAAAATAGCTTTTCGGTGAAAGCACATTTTGCAATATTCTCAGTAGATAGCCCGGCATCACATGGCTAGCTATTTAGACACCCAGCAAGTTTAGCACTCACCAAAGTCAGATTTACTACTATAAGAAAAATGTTATTACCTTTGCTGTCTTCGTCAGAATGCACTCCCAGGACTTCTACTTCAATAACAAATGTTGGTTTGGTCCCAAATAATCCATTGTTATATCCAAATTGCGGCGTTTTGTTCGTGCGTTCAAGACACGAACAAAGGGTAAATAAGGGTGACGAGCATGGCGCAATTCGTGACAAAAAATTTCTAAATATTCCATTACCGTACTTCGAAGCATGTCAACCGCTGTTTAAAATCAATTTTTATGCAATTTTTTTCATAAAAAAGCGATAATATTCCGACCGGGAATCTGTGTTTAGGTAAACAGACGAAAGAAAATAAAGCATGGGGTCGACTCGGTCATGCGCCTAAGCCCATAGTACTCTGATCGGCCACTTGCCAAAAGCGATAATGTGTTTCAGCAAGAGCCTGCCTCGATATCGTTCAGCTTTTTCCCGGGCTCTGAGAGCCTATGGGAGCCGTAGGAAGTGTCACGTTATAGCAAAGATCCTCAGTCTTCAATAAAAAGAGCCAAGATGAAACAACTTGTCAGACAGGCCACTTCCTGCATGGAATCTTCTCAGGTTTTGGCCTGCCATATGAGTTCTGTTATACTCACAGACACCATTCAAACAGTTTTAGAAACTTTAGGGTGTTTTCTATCCAAAGCCAATAATTATATGCATATTCTAGTTACTGGACAGGAGTAGTAACCAGATTAAATCGGGTACGTTTTTTATCCGGCCGTGTCAATACTGCCCCCTAGCCCTAACAGGTTTTAAGGAGGTAGCCCCCGGACCCTGTTGGTACTCGGTTCTTCTCCTAACTCTGTGTGTGATCAGCAGTGGTCATATGTGTACATACCTTCTTGCAGTGGATAACGTGGACCCAAGTGACTCTCTCAGCTTTTCTAATGGCAAAGGCAATGGTTTAACAGCACCTGGTATGGGCCTTCCCAACGGGGCTGCTTCCCGTCTTTTCTCCTCAGGGACTGGATCCACGCCCAGTCTCCTGGTTGTACTGAGTGAATCCCCTTCTCTTGTGATTCACCTGTTGGACACAAAATCTTGGACATACGGGTTTGGTTAACAAACAGTCTTCTCATGTGTTCTGTTAGTATTTCTTCAACTTCTATGTCTACCTGTTCTGGTATCTCTATTCTCCCTAACTTTGGCATTCTATAGGCTCTACCTGATTAGCTAAAATGTCATCCATCATTTAAAGAGATAGATTCCAGTAACCCAACTCTAGGGATAATATATTGACCTAATATTCTAGCTACCATAATCATGTCCACCAAGTAAGTTGGGAATGCTTCTACCCATTTGCTATACTTATCTGTTATTTTTAAACACCCCTTCTTCCCATTAATTCGGAATAGTTCAATAAGTCTATTTCCAAATGTTGAAATGGAAATTCTACAAAAAATGTTTTTGTTTGAGTAGTATCCTAATCTGTTCTATCGCCTGCTCTACCATACTCCCCCTATTTATACATGGCGCAAGCCATGTATCAATATTGCTGCATATCTAAACAATGTCTTTGATAAGATCAGTAAATTATCCTTATGTCAGCCCTTCTCTTGTAGGATTGCCCCCTTTCATTTTCCACATGTCCAACTCTCCCTGGGGCATTCATCCTTAGCTATCCTGTAACAATTCTCTGTCAAGTGTCTTATTTAAGATTTATCTGTGCTGCTTTGTGTGGTTTTAAATGCCTATGTGCTTGTCTGTGTAAATAGTCATATCTCTTCTTAGAGAATTTACCAAACATAAACTTAAAATCAAAACTAAAATACATGCCAATGGAGCCCATAGTCCCTCCATGTATTAATATCCTATCTAAACGAACCAAACTAAATTATCTTCCTATCTTCTATTCTTATCTCTTTTCTGTCTGTCCCAGTGTTATTTCTGTCCTCACCTGTTTATAATTTAACTATGCTGGTCTTCACTCACTAACCATTATCTAATTCTTCTGTGTCACTTTTATCTTCTCTTCCTGGCTTATGCTCTCCTCCTGCTACTTCCAACCCATCAAGGTCTCAGCAGTGCAGGGGAGGACTTCTCCATCTGCCCTTCCTTCTATCTATGTCTGTCGCTCTTTCTCATAACTGTCAGTATCAAATATGGTTTGTTTCCAAATATTGACTAAATGTCTCATGGTCTCCCCTGTTGCACTTCTGAATTCTTTGAAAAATCAACCTGTCTAGATATTGCATATCTAGACAGGTTCTTTTAATTTTATCTCGATTCCCTCAATGATCCTGGATCACCTACAAATGTCATATATCTCTGTCTTGTTGACATAAGTCTACCATTATTAAACTTATTCACAACAAAATATAAGAATACTGTTATGTCAATTCCACAGCCTTGTTGCGTTAAATCTCTTACACTGCTTACAACCACGGCTGACTTCCTAAGGGAAAATACTTATCTAGATAATGTAGAAAATACCCCTGCTCATCAAAAAGATATTCAATTAACATAATCAGATCAAAATGACAAATCTGAACTACTCCACAAAGAAAAATTATTGCACCCTTATCATCCTTCTGTCTTCTCATTGGCTCAAATTATCAATTGTCTCTAAGAACTTTAACTCCATCATAATTATGAGTTCTACAAATTTCCTTAAAATCAATATCACCAATGACCTTAAATTCACCATCCAAATGGCTTTTCATTGCGGCTGATCAGACCACAAAGGAAAAGTCACCAGAGGGGTCAAAAGTCATACCACCTTTTCAGAACCGTTTTTCTTACTACATTAGACATATGAGAGCTAAGAACTGTATCTATATTTTGTATCTCAAGTTCCCAGAACATTCCCTATCAAAAGAATTTCACGTGCTTAATTTAAACTCAGAAAACAAAATTTCCAAAATTCCATGTGTATACCCCTTTAAGATATCCTGTCCCTAGGAATTTTTCCCAAAGAGAGCTAAGCGCTCCTTTTTCTGGCTGTAGGCACCTGACCTTCTTCTCGCTGTATTTGTCTCAACCCCCTCTCTGGCATCTCTTGCCTCTGTTACTTCCCTCAGATCTGCTAGCCCCCACCCTACGAGGTTCTGTTTAATGGCACGACTTATCTCGGGACGCATTCCACTGAGGAAAGCTATTTTTAATTGCTGATAATACGGGGCATCAAATCCATCCACTACCGGGGGTTCTATTAACCCACTATTTGTGTTGAACACGTCCTTTACTCTCTCTAGGTATGGTCTTATATTCTCACTGTCTTCTTGTTTACACTCGTGAACCTTAGAGAAATCTGCATGTCGGTAATGGTGATCCCTCAGATTATTACACAGCTGTGTGATTTTCTCGACATACTGTGCATCTATCGCCCAGGGCACTACTATCAAATCACCATGTCCTGGTAACCAATTTATTTGTTTAACCATTGACTCCAATCTTTCAACATTTAAAACGCAAATGAAAAAGGTATTTCAAATAACCAAATGCAACCTAGCTAATTTCCAAAGCATATGTAATTGTTTTATTACAGAGGTACCAAAACTATACTTCAAGGGCTCAGAGCGATTGACCTCACCAATTGAAACGCTATTAGCGCGCACCAACGCGGTTGCACTCACCCCCCTTACAAAGAGCGCGTCCTCGAGTTAGCTTGCGACTCTACGTCCTACAGGAACGCGCACGCCGGCCAGGCACACGCACAACTATGATTAATTTGCACTGTTCCTGCGAAATAAAATAAACTCACCCTGCTATCCACCTTTCTGACCTGACATTGTTTCATGCAATGGAAACATTATAATGTTAGCATTCATTCACTTCCTGTTCAATTCACTGGTGTTACTAAACAATCAAACCACGAATCAATAACCAGAATTTATCACAAAACTTTTACGATTCCATTATTCAGACCAGAATCACTTCCAGCCACATATAGTCCAGTGCTCACACCCAACTCTCCTCTTTTCACCCGTAGGGAAAAACATTACCTCTTTTCAAACAGTGTTCTGCCTTACCTCTATCGTAAGATTAAAACCAATGTTACAACTTTATCTCTCTTTTGGCTTCACGCTGTCACGTTCCTCGTATTCTCCCTCATCGGAAGATATGTCGAAATCACTCGATGACCAATACGCAGCAGGTTGACTGTTCCACATCATATTTATTTTAGATGGAAACGACAAAACAAAATAAACACTCAGAGGAGAAAGGTGACAGTTTCACAGGTGAAACGAAACACAGTGCAAAATTACAATTACCCACAAAAATCAAACAAACACACCCCACTATATGGGACTCTCAATCAAAGGCAGATAGACAACACCTGCCTTCAACTGAGAGTCCCAACCCCAATTAACCAAACAAACATACTCACTAAACTCCACATAGAAATACCTAACCTAGAACCTACCCCAACACTCACAACCCCACTATACCATAACCAAACATAACTGCCACGTCCTGACCAAATATAATACAAAAAAACCTAAGTATATGGTCAGGACGTGACATTACCCCCCCCTAAAGGTGCATACACTGAATGCACAAAACCAACAGAAAAAAACAAAACAAAAAAAAAACAACACACAATTAACCTCCTAACTAAAGGGAGGGAAGGGAGGGTGGCTGCCGTCAACGACGGCACAGTGCTACACCCCCCCTCCCCAACCCACCTCTATTGGAGGTGGCTCCGGTTCTGGCCTACTGTCCAACAGACCGTAGACAGACCTGTTGGGCTTAGGACAGTAGGCAGACTTCTTTGGTTCTGGTTCGTGGGCCGACTCCGTCGGTCCCAGGCTGTAAGCAGACTCCTTCGGTTCTGGGTTGTAGGCAGAATCATCACAGTCATAGTTAATCAACTTTATTTTAGAATTGTGACCAGACTCACCCGGTTCTGGGTCACAGGCAGCTCCCCTCAGTCCCGGGTCGCAAGAGGTTGTCGGATACTCTGGTCCGCACCCCGGTGTCGGATCCTCTGGGCCGCACCCCGGTGTCGGATCCTCCGACGGCCCTGACCCAGGATTCACCAGGCTGGGGAGACATGATGGATGCCTGGCCCTGGGCACAGGCACAGGACTCACCAGGCTGGGGAGACCCACTGAAGGCCTGGTCCTGGGAGGTGGCACAGGATGAACCAGGATGGGGGGACCCACTGGAGGCCTGGTCCGAGGAGGTGGCACAGGACGGACCAGGATGGGGAGACCCACTGGAGGCCTGGTCCGAGGAGGTGGCACAGGACGGACCAGGATGGGGAGACCCACTGGAGGCCTGGTCCTGGGAGGTGGCACAGGATGAACCAGGATGGGGAGACCCACTGAAGGCCTGGTCCTGGGAGGTGGCACAGGACTCACCAGGCTGGGGAGACCCACTGAAGGCCTGGTCCTGGGAGGTGGCACAGGATGAACCAGGATGGGGAGACCCACTGGAGGCCTGGTCCGAGGAGGTGGCACAGGACGGACCAGGATGGGGAGACCCACTGGAGGCCTGGTCCTGGGAGGTGGCACAGGATGAACCAGGATGGGGAGACCCACTGAAGGCCTGGTCCTGGGAGGTGGCACAGGATGAACCAGGATGGGGAGACCCACTGGAGGCCTGGTCCGAGGAGGAGGCACAGGATAAACCGGGCTGTGGGGGAGCACTGGAGTTCTGGTACGGACACTCTTTACCCACACTCCAGGCTGAATGCCCACTTTGGCCCGGCACGGGCGGAGAGCAGGCATTGGGCGAACTGGACCCTCCCAGCGCTCTGGAGACACAGTGCGCAACGCCGGCGCAGGATAACCTGGACCGAGGAGGCGCACTGGAGACCAGACGCGCTGAGCTGGCACCATCCGCCCTGGCTCGATGCCTGCACTCGCATGGCACTTGCGGGGGGCTGGTATGTAGCGCACCGGGCTTTGAACGTGCACTGGGGACACCGTGCGCTCCACAGCATAACACGGTGTCTTACCAGTACCACGCTGCTTCCGGTAAGCACGGGGAGTTGGCTTAGGTCTACCACCTGACTCCGCCAATCTCCCCGTGTGCCCCCCCCCCAAAAAATTGTGGGGCTGCCTCCCGTGTCCGTTGCGCTCCCTCTCCTCATACCAGCGCCTCTCAGCTCTCGCCGCCTCGATCTCCCACTGTGGGCGGCGATAATCCCCAGCTTGAGTCCATGGTCCTTTCCCGTCCAGGATTTCCTCCCAAGTCCATGACTCCAGATAGCCTTTCTCCTGGTGCCTCTCCTTGTGCTGCTCCTTCCTCTGCTGCTTGGTCCGTTGTCGGTGGGTAATTCTGTCACGTTCCTCGTATTCTCCCTCATCGGAAGATATGTCGAAATCACTCGATGACCAATACGCAGCAGGTTGACTGTTCCACATCATATTTATTTTAGATGGAAACGACAAAACAAAATAAACACTCAGAGGAGAAAGGTGACAGTTTCACAGGTGAAACGAAACACAGTGCAAAATTACAATTACCCACAAAAATCAAACAAACACACCCCACTATATGGGACTCTCAATCAAAGGCAGATAGACAACACCTGCCTTCAACTGAGAGTCCCAACCCCAATTAACCAAACAAACATACTCACTAAACTCCACATAGAAATACCTAACCTAGAACCTACCCCAACACTCACAACCCCACTATACCATAACCAAACATAACTGCCACGTCCTGACCAAATATAATACAAAAAAACCTAAGTATATGGTCAGGACGTGACACACGCTTATGAAATGTCCAAGACTTTAAAAAATACCATGTATATCTCCAAATTTATAAAATACTTCTTTCAATACTTTAGCATAAAAATAAGACACCTTTCGGTGGTTACAATTCTATAGGATTCGGCGAATGCTCCACACAGTATCTTTGGTTCCCTTCTCTCTGTCTTTTCCTGCTCCTCCTCGTTACTTTGTTTTTCTTTCCACATTTTCTTAAGTTTCTCCATCATTGCCAGTCTTATTCTCTCCTTCAGTCTGGCTTTCTCCATTGCTTCCTTGATTTGACCTTTTCTGGGTTCTCCCTCTTTCTTCCATTCCCCCTCTGCTTTCTGAGTTTTCCGCTTCAATGCTCCCAGTATTCTACCTGGCTCACCTTCTGTGGGAACTCCATCGGGGGACAATACCCAACCATCCTCTATCCCTTCCATATAGAGTTTCTCTCCTCGTCTCTTCCATTCCTTCCCTCCATTGATTTCGAGTGTGGATTTTAGAGCCTTTAATACCCTCTCCGCTTCTTCATTGGTAGTCATGTTTTTGTTTTACTGTATTATTTTCGTTTTTATTTGTAACCAATTTGATAATTAGTCTGTTATTTAAAGTATGTTAACCTATTTATTTAAACCAAATTGTTTCACCCTATTTAGTTAAACTCGATGCTTATTTCAACCTAATTATTTGGAACCGGAGTTCTTCAATATAAATCAAACATCAAATCAAATAATAATCCAAATTATTTCAACCCCATTATTTAACCTGTTGGGGATAGGGGGCAGTATTTGCACGGCCGGATAAAAAACGTACCCAATTTAATCTGGTTACTACTCCTGCCCAGAAACTAGAATATGCATATAATTGTTTGATTTGGATAGAAAACACGCTAAAGTTTCTAAAACTGTTTGAATGGTGTCTGTGAGTATAACAGAACTAATTTGGCAGGCCAAAACCTGAGAAGATTCCAAACAGGAAGCGCTCTCTCTGACTATTTCTTGGCCTTCTTGATCATCTCTATCCAAAACAGGGGATCTCTGGCATAACTTGCCATTTTCTAACGCTCCCATAGGCTCTCAGAAGGCGCCAGAACGTTGAATGGTGACTTTGCAGGCCATGGCTGAAAAACAGTAGCGCATTTGGATAGTGGTCGATCTGAGAACAATGAGACTGGGGCGCATGCACGAGCCGACACCATGTTTTTATTTTTTCGTCTTTGAACGAAAACAGGGTTTCCCGGTCAGAATATTATCGCTTTTTTACGAGAAAAATCGCATAAAAACTGATTTTAAACAGCGTTTGACATGCTTCGAAGTACGATAATGGAATATTTTGAATTTTTTTGTCACGAAACGTGCCGGGCGCGTCACCCTTCTTTACCCTTCGGATAGTGTCTTGAACGCACAAACAAAACGCCGCTATTTGGATGTAACTATGGATTATTTGGAACCAAACCAACATTTGTTATTGTAGTAGAAGTCCTGGGAGTGCATTCTGACGAAGAACATCAAAGGTAATCCAATTTTTCTAATAGTAAATCTGAGTTTGGTGAGTACCACACTTGGTGGGTGTCAAAATAGCTAGCCCGTGATGGCCGGGCAAGCGTCCCACCTAGCCCATAGAGGTTAAACAATGCTGCTTTATATGTTTTCATACCCTACAATACTCATCTCATATGTATTGTTAGGGTTGAACTGGCTATTTGTTTGCATAACCTATATAATATAACGGAGAAGCTATGCTACAATATTAAGTATATAAACTATGGATAAGTCAACTGCTGAAGACAAGAACTACACCCGGCAACAGGAAGTGCGTCACGAGGTTGGGACCAACCTGCACGCCAGCGATAGGATGAGTAAGTTTAAACCATGCTCATCCTCCCTCTGACAGGCCAGCAGTGAGCGGGAACTATCTCTGTCAGAGTATATAAGGGAGAACAAAGGATGTGACATTCTCTTCTCTGTCTGCCCTGCGTGGTGTTACAGTGAGACCGTATATACGAACATCATATTTACCATTGAAGTGTTTGCATTAATTAAAGTACAAAGAAAACATGAGCTACTCTTTGCTAAATAATTTGTTCTAATACCAGATTCAAATTGACGTGACCCGACAATTGGTGACCCCGACGTGATCTGGTATAGGAATTTCGCTGAGTATTGATCAGCCGATTGGACAAAGCTGTCGTGGGACGGTGTGTTTCACAAAAAGTCCGGACAACTAAAAAGAGGTAAGCAGACACCTATTGTTATAATAACTAAAGATCTGCATATTGGCTTTATCCAAATTACTTTTGTGAAGCACCTGATCGATGTAAGTGAACTAAATTATGAATTATTATGAGTAGATAAGAAATATTATAGTGACATTATTGTGACATGCAAACCCGTGGTGAATGTGTTGTTAGTACCATGGTACCATAGAGTATTGGTCTACCGGAAAGATTCGTAACTTCGAGGATACGGTTGGGTTCGGGGAGAATACTGAAATCTTTCGGCAAGATTTGTAACTTTGAGGGTGCGATTAGGTTCGAAGATATAGGGAATAATTGGTTTAGTAATTGGTATCGGCAAGATTCGTAACTTTGAAGGTACGGTTACGTTCGAGGAATTACCCCGGCAAGGTTTGGGAAATTTTAGATAGAATACTGAAATCTTTCGGCAAGATTCGTAACTTTGAGGGTACGATTAGGTTCGAAGATATAGGGAATAATTGGTTTAGTAATTGGTATCAGCAAGATTCGTAATTTTGAAGGTACGGTTAGGTTCGAGGAATTACCCCGGCAAGGTTCGGGAAATTTTAGATAGAATACTGGGTGACCGGCAAGATTCGTAACTTCAAGGGTACGATTAGGTTCGGCGGAGTAATTCTTAGGAAAGGAGGTGAGGTTGTAGGCGAGGTGAAAGAGGAATAATAAATGAGGAATTTAAAGGCAAGAGAATAATAGTATAATAAAAAGTTTGGAGATAAAATAATATGCTCAATTCATGTGTAGAATAAAAGGTGATATTTAACTGTTTGAATTTATTAACGAAAAAGCATCAAAAGGACTTGAGGAATATTTTAGATAGGACGATAATTGTGGCTATTGGCAAGGCACATACTACAGGCATTTAAATGGTGGGGTAATGTTGGCTCTAACGGAGAGTTATTACTTGATTTGATATACTAAGGATGTGGTTAGGTTTGGGAAAAATATATGTTTTAAATGATCGGTTATTGTTGGCTCTATTGGGGATTTATCAGTTGATTTGATGTTTAGTGTTTGACAAGGGTACAAGAACCAAGTTCAGATAGATGGGCTAGAGCGGGATAATTTATTAAATAGTTTGATGTTGGACACTGTATAAAATGAGTTTAAATAATTGGGTTGGAATAATTTGGATTAGTATTCAATTTGATGGTTGCTGTTTGACATTATAAAACACGGGTTTAAGGTGGCTAGTGATACATTACATCAGGATGGCAAGATGCAGTAGATGGTATAGAGTACAGTATATACATATGAGATGAGTAATGTAGGTTGTGAAAACATTATATAAAGTGGCATTGTTTAAAGTGGCTAGTGATACATCTAATTACATCAAGATGGCAAGATGTAGTAGATGGTATGGCGTACAGTATATACATATGAGATGAATAATGTAGGTTATGTAAACATTATCTAATATAAATGATATAAAGTGGCAAGTGATAAATTGATTACATACATTTTCCCATTATTAACCTGTTAGGGCTAGGGGGCAGTATTGACACAGCCGGATAAAAAACGTACCCGATTTAATCTGGTTACTACTCCTGCCCAGTAACTAGAATATGCATATAATTATTGGCTTTAGATAGACAATACCCTAAAGTTTCTAAAACTGTTTGAATGGTGTCTGTGAGTATAACAGAACTCATATGGCAGGCCAAAACCTGAGAAGATTAGTAAATAGTAAATCTGACTTTGGTGAGTGCTAAACTTGCTGGGTGTCTAAATAGCTAGCCCTGTGATGCCGGGCTATCTACTGAGAATATTGCAAAATGTGCTTTCACCGAAAAGCTATTTTAAAAAAGGACATCGAGTGCATAGAGGAGTTCTGCATCTATAATTCTTAAAATAATTGTTATGCTTTTTGTGAACGTTTATCGTGAGTAATTTAGTAAATTCACCGGCAGTGTTCGGTGGGAATACTAGTCACATGCTAGTCACATGCTAAAGTAAAAAGCTGGTTTTTGATATAAATATGAACTTGATTGAACAAAACATGCATGTATTGTATAACATAATGTCCTAGGGTTTTTGCATTTTTGAGGAATTTGAATAACGCGCCACGGGATTACACTGGCTGTTGAGTAGGTGGGACGCGTCCCACCTAGCCCATAGAGGTTAAAGTGGCTTGAGTTGAGTCAGTATGTTGGCAGCAGCCACTCAATGTTAGTGATGGCTGTTTAACAGTCTGATGGCCTTGAGATAGAAGCTGTTTTTCAGTCTCTCGGTTCCAGCTTTGATGCACCTGTACTGACCTCGCCTTCTGGATGTTAGCGGGGTGAACAGGCAGTGGCTCAGGTGGTTGCTGTCCTTGATGATCTTTTGGCCTTCCTGTGACATCGGGTGGTGTAGGTGTCCTGGAGGGCGGGTAGGTTGCACCCGATGATGCGTTGTGCAGACCTCACTACCCTCTGGAGAGCCTACCGGTTATGGGCGGAGCAGCTGCCGTACCAGACGGTGATACAGCCCGACAGGATGCTCTCGATTGTGCATCTGTAAAAGTTTGTGAGTGTTTTTGGTGACAAGCCAAATTTCTTCAGCCTCCTGAGGTTGAAGAGGCGCTGCTGCACCTTCTTCACCATGCTGTCTGTGTGGGTGGACCATTTCAGTTTGTCCGTGATGTGTACACTGAGGAACTTAAAACTCTCCACCCTCTCCACTACTGTCCCGTCAATGTAGATAGGGGGCTGCTCCCTCTGCTGTTTCCTGAAGTCCACGATCATCTCTTTTGTTTTGTTGACATTGAGTGCGAGGTAATTTTCCTGACACCACACTCCGAGGGCCCTCACCTCCTCCCTGTAGGCCGTCTCGTCGTTGTTGGTAATCAAGCCTACCACTGTAATGTCGTCTGCAAACTTGATGATTGAGTTGGATGCGTGCATGACCACGCAGTTGTGGGTGAACAGGGGGTTCAGAAGAGGGCTGAGAACACACCCTTGTGGGGACCCAGTGTTGAGGATCAGCAGGGTGGAGATGTTGTTACCTACCCTCACCACCTGGGAGCGGCCCGTCAGGAAGTCCAGGACCCAGTTGCACAGGGCGGGGTCGAGACCCAGAGTCTCGAGCTTAATGACGAGTTTGGAGGGTACTATAGTGTTGAATGCTGAGCTGTAATCGATGAACAGCATTCTTACATCGGTATTCCTCTTGTCCAGATTGGTTAGGGCAGTGTGCAGTGTGATGGCGATTGCGTCGTCTGTGGACCTATTGGGTCAGTAAGCAAATTGGAGTGGGTCTAGGGTGTCAGGTAAGGTGGAGGTGATATGGTCCTTGACTAGTCTCTCAAAGCACTTCATGATGACGGAAGTGAGTGCTACAGGGCGGTAGTCATTTAGCTCAGTTACCTTAGCTTTCTTGGGAACAGGAACAATGGTGGCCCTCTTGAAGCATGTGGGGACAGCAGACTAGGATAAGGATTGATTGAATATGTCTGTAAACACACCAGCCAGCTGGTCTGTGCACGCTCTGAGGACGCGGCCAGGGATGCCGTCTGGGCCTGCAGCCTTGCGAGGGTTAACACGTTTAAATGTTTTACTCACGTTGGCTGCAGTGAAGGAGAGCCCGCAGCTTTTGGTAGCGGGCCGTGTTAGTGGCACTGTATTGTCCTCAAAGCGAGCAAAAAACTTGTTTAGTCTGTCTGGGAGCAAGGCATCATTATCCGCGACGGGGCTGATTTTTCTTTTGTAGTCCGTGATTGACTGTAGACCCTGCCACATACCTCTCGTGTCTGAGCCGTTGAATTGCGACTCCACTTTGTCTCTGTACTGTAGCTTAGCTTGTTTGATTGCCTTGCGGAGGGAATAGCTACACTGTTTATATTTGGTCATGTTTCCGGTCACTTTGCCCTGATTAAAAGCAGTGGTTCGCACGTTCAGTTTTGCGTGAATGCTGCCATCAATCCACGGTTTCTGGTTGGGGAATGTTTTAATAGACGCTGTTGGTACGACATCACCGATGTACTTGTTAATGAACTCGCACACCGAGTCAGCGTATTCGTCAATGTAGTTGTTCGCAGCAATGCGGAACATATCCCAGTCCACGTGATCGAAGCCATCTTGAAGCGTGGAATCCAATTGGTTGGACCAGCGTGGAACAGACCTGCGGGTGGGAGCTTCCTGTTTTAGCTTCTGTCTATAGGCTGGGAGCAACAAAATGGAGTCGTGGTCAGCTTTTCCATGGGAGGGCGGGGGAGGGCCTTATATGCGTCACGGAAGTTAGAATAACAGTGGTCTAGGATTTTGCCCGCCCTGGTAGCACAACCGATATGCTGATAGAATTTGGGGAGCCTTGTTTTCAGATTAGCCTTGTTAAAATCCCCGGCTACAATAAATGCAGCCTCAGGATATGTGGTTTCCAGTTTACATAGAGTCCAATGAAGTTCTTTCAGGGCCGTCGATGTGTCTGCTTGGGGGGGGGGGGGGGGGGATATACACGGCTGTGATTATGATCGTAGATCATAATGGTAGATAATGCGGTCGGCATTTCATAGTGAGGAATTCAAGTCAAGTGAACAAAATGACTTGAGTTCCTGTATGTTGTTATGATCACACAACGTCTCGTTAATCATAAGGCATACACCCCCACCCTTCTTCTTACCAGAGAGATGCTTGTTTCTGTCGGCGCGATGCGTGAAGAAACCAGGTGGCTGTACCGACTCAGATAGCGTGTCTCGAGTGAGCCATGTTTCCGTGAAACAAAGAATGTTACAGTCTCGGATGTATCTCTGGAATGCTACCCTTGCTCGGATTTAGTCTACCTTGTTGTCAAGAGACTGGACATTGGCGAGTAGTATGCTCGGCAGCGGTGCGCGAAGTGCCCGTCTATGGAGCCTGACCAGAAGACCGCTCCGTCTGCCCCTTTTTCTGCGGCGCCGTTGTTTTGGCTCACCGGCTGGGATCCGATCCATTGTCCTGGGTGGTGGGCCAAACAGAGGATCCGCTTCGGGAAAGTTGTATTTCTGGTCATAATGTTGGTGAGTTGACGTTGCTCTTATATCCAATAGTTCCTCCTGACTGTATGTAGTAAAACCTAAGATTACCTGGGGTAACAATGTAAGAAGTACATAAAAAAGCAAAATACTGCAGTTTCCTTGGAACGCGAAGCGAGGCGGCCATCTTTGTCTGCGCCGGAAGTGGTGTAGATAACATGAAAACAGCCAAAACAGCTCTGCTAGTGCGAGTAAAATGGTCAGAGTGAGGTGCTCTCTCGTTGTGTATGGAAGTAGCTAGCAAGGTAGCGAATGTTATGGGTGTAAGGTGGCACAGTGATGCCACCTGTTGGTAAATGTTTATTACTGCAACTCCAGTGTTTTACCGGTGTGCTTGAGATACCCGGATGTATTGCAATATACTGAACAAGACTGGTTACTCGCATCAATGCCTCTGTCTCGTCATTTAACATTCAAACATGGTGTCAGAGTCAGATAACTAACCATACTTTCCGCAAATTAAAGTCACCTGTTCTGGTTTACCCCCCAAAAAATGATTATTTGAGTAAAACTTCGCCGGAATTGTCCTTAGCTAGAGTGAGTTTGCTAGTTAGCTTCAGTGTTGTTAGCACCGGTTAGACATGGCAGCGAACATTCCCCCTCCCACCGTTATGAAGCTCAGCGGAGATTGGAGCACAAACTGGGATACGTTTAGAGGTGAATGGGAGGACTATGCACTACCAATGGGACTTCGGGAAAAGGACGATGAGGTAGTGGCTGCCACTTTGAGGACTATAATGGGAGCTGAATGCCGACACGTATACAAACACAACCTGAACCTAACAGCAGCTCAGCAAGGTAACGCTACAGGTATTCTTGATGCTCTTGAACATTACTTTAAGCCAGCAAAGAACGTTATCCACGAGCGTTATGTTTTTGGTTGTTGCAAACAAGAGGACGGGGAGTCCATTGACAGCTTTGTCACTAGGCTAAGGGAAAAGGCAGCTACATGTGACTATGGTGTTTTAAGAAATGAACTGATCAGAGATAAGATAGTGCTTGGCATAACTGATGAGGGCACCCGCAGACGTTTGCTGCGAGAACGTGACCTGACACTGGTCTTGGCAGTGGAGACATGCCGTGCAGCAGAGCTTACTGATATACGGATAAGGTCCATGGAGCTAGAAAGGCAACATATGGACAATGTCAATGCTACATTCAGGCAGCCAGTAAAGAAATTCCCCTTTGCCACAGCTAATGCTAATACTACAGCCAACTCTGCAGTAGACATTTTTACATTTAGATGTACATTTTAGTCATTTAGTAGACGCTATTATCCAGAGCGACTTACAGTAGACAACCCCAATACATGCCGATATTGTGGCATTTCTCATGGACGGGGAAAAGAACACTGCCCAGCCTATGGAAAAATATGCATATCCTGTGGTACAGCTAATCACTTCGCAAGGGTCTGCATGAAAAGCAAGAGAAAGGAGGGTAAAGTGCACTCCATTGAAACAAACACAGATGAAGGGAACAACAGCACAGAGGATGTATATGCTAGCGAGTGCATAGGGGCAGTAAGGGCAAAAGGACAAAGTGGTTTGTCACTTTGCTACTTAATAATAAACCACAGCAATGCCAGCTAGATTCAGGGGCCACATGTAATGTTATGAGCCTTAAAGATAAAAGGAGGCTAGTGCCCAGAGACAAACTCACACAGAGTAGCACCAAGCTGAAACTGTATTCAGGCCAGTTCATGACCTCTTTAGGCCTGTTTGTGACAGAGTGTGTTTTACGTGGCCAGAAACACACTCTTGAATTTGAAATAGTTGAGGCTAGTCAACAGCCATTACTGTCAGGTTCTACATGCGAGCGCCTTGGGCGTATTAACTTCACCATCCCAGCTGATCTTAACATTATAGTCAAAGTCAAGGCTGGGCCCCTGAGCAAGGAGACACTCCTAAGCAAGTATCATGATGTCTTCAATGCACCGGTCGAGTCAGTTCCCGGCAAAGTCCACTTTGAGTTGGACACAGCAATCCAGCCTGTCCAGTGTGCACCCAGCAATGTACCAGTGGCCATGAAAGCAGCTACGAAGGCTCATCTTGACAAATACGGAGCAGATGGCCACATCATATCTGTCACCGAGCCTACAGACTGGATAAGTAATATGGTTATCGTCAAGAAACCAGACAAGCTACGGATATGCATTGATCCTAAACACCTCAACCGGGCTCTGAGACATTACATTATGCCCACGTTGAAGGATGTTCTTTACAAGCTCCCAAAGGCCAGAGTCTTCACACTCGTGGACGCCAGAGATAAATAATCAATACAATTTAAGACGGTATTGTGTTCAATACCGGATAAAAACAACGTGAAGCGCCAAACAGTAGAGTCCACTTGGCTTGACACAGCCCTACGTCTTCATATCTCAAAAGAAAAACATCAACCAATTTCTAAAGACTGTTGACATCTAGTGGAAGCCATAGGAACTGCAACCAGGTTCCTATTAAATAGGGCTTCCCATAGAAAACCAATTGAAAACACAGTGACCTCAATGTTTTTTTCCCTTGGATGGTTTGTCCTCGGGGTTTCACCTGCCAAATCAGTTCTGTTATACTCACAGACATTGTTTTAACAGTTATAAAAACTTTAGAGTGTTTTCTATCCAAATCTACTAATTATATGCATATCCTAGCTTCTGGGCCTGAATAACAGGCAGTTTACTTTGGGCACGCTTTTCATCCGGACGTGACCCTATCCCTAAGAAGTTGTAATGTAGGGGGTGGGAGTGGGATGAAGAGATCGGTCCCACAGACCTCTACTGTACACCATGACAGTGAGGCCTTTAATGTTAGAGCTGTTTATTACTGTGTCAGTGTGAAAAGTAGATAAATAACTACGGAAACTGACAGATCAATAACGTTTCATTGCCAAACTCACATTGCACTGAAAAAACTGCCTTCCTGACTGCTCAGAAGCATCCGCATGGTCCTAAAGCACACTATTGACGGTTTTTGTATCAATTGGCAAAGATAGAACTGGGGGGCCAAAAAATAGAATTTCAGAATGTGGGGGGGACATGGCCCCCCTGTCCCCAGTGAAAGTTGCGCCCCTGTGCATGGGAATACTTGGGAAAAGATTTCCAAATGAAAATCACTTGGAGATGATTTTCTGGTGTTTTTACAGTCTTATGTCCAACAATGATAATACAAAAAAAAAGAAATATTAAAAAAAAAGTTTTTTTTGCTCAGACAACTTGGGGGGGCCAAATAAAACCAACCATGGCCCAAATTCGGCACACTTGCCGCTAGTTGGGGATCCCTGCCTTAGAAGCTTAAACATAAGGGAATGTATATGAAAACAGCATACAATAACTGTACTGGACAATTTATTGGTGCCTCTGTATTAGCATTATAAATGACAATATTGATCAGACATTTATTTTATGATTTACATCAGACCAGAAGAGACAAAATATTGATCAACATGAACACACATGAACTTTATTAATTACTATTTTTCAGTGCACTTTTTTGTAGCACTAACATTCACAAACTGGGCAATCATGTTGGCCCTGTCTTGAAAACATCATTGGTGTTGAACATGTATCTGCCATTCTGTGACAAACATCTCACATATCTTGCATACATTTCAAAATCTCAATACCACTGATTAGGTTTCACTTTGAACATCATTTATTGCCAAAGCCCTAAGCAAGGGAAAGTCATCCCAAAGAATGCATAACTCTCCCCTTCCTGGGCTGTCATTCAGGCATTCTCTAAAGGAAACTTGCTCCCCAGATGTCCCACGGACGGGAACATTCTGGTACTCCTTTGGGCTAGAGGGCTCCTCGAGCTCCTCCTCCAGGAGTGGCTGTGTGGACTCTGAGCGCAGGTAGGCATGGGATTGGCTTGGTGGCTGAATTGAGTATGGGCTATCAAAGACCACAGTGGCATACGGAACAGAGTGTTGGTGTGACCCTATGTAGCTAGGGCTGAGGGCATGGGGGGAGCCACAAATGGACTCGCCCAGGTCACTGGTGTCACTGCAGCGGCACCAGGGGTCATCGGTGATCTCGCCATCCCTCTTCTCGAGACCCTTCTTGGGCAGGTCCAGGAGGCTGAGATGGGAGAGATAAACCAGGCTGGATTCCTGCATGTCCTCAACAGGGGGAATATCCTTCAAAGAGAAAAATAAACATGTATCTCCTTGGTCAAACCACAGAAACATTAAATAGAAGAGAAGCATAAATGCCTAAGAGATTAGTAACCCTTATGTTTAGGGATTATACACACACACAGATTACATGGTTTGTCATGATAATCCTAATACTGCACCTGCATTGAATCCAATGTGGTCCACCTTTTGATGCTGCTGTTGGCAGGGTCAGGGATCTTGGGCCAAAAGCACATCTTCAACCTTCGGATAAGAACAGAAACTTGTATTGTTTTTAAATAGCACAAACACACAAGTATTTACTGACATGAAGTCAATGTTGAGTTCTCACCGTTCATGTGTTGAGAAGCAGACCAGAACTGAGATAATGATGAGCAATGACAGCCCAACACCAGAGGAAATAACTATCAAGATGATAGCCAAGTCGTCTGAAAATATATAGATTTAGATTTAGGACATATGTTTTAGACAATTTACTGATACAGTATCTGACCTCACATAGGGTGGAGCGCCATGAGTCTGGAAGCGAGACTAGTCCTCAAATAACACCGCACATTACTTTTATTTAAAAGCACTTCACTGATTGACTTTACTTTTTGACAAAATTCTAATACCAACCCATTGGTTCAGTTTTGAGTGTAACCTCTGATCCGTTCAGACTCCCGCCACCTGTGCTAACCATAATAAAGGCTTTGTAAGAGGATGAATGGTCGAGCTCTCGTAGGACCACCCTCCTCTTTTCCAGCTCAGCAGTCACAACTGTAAAAGAATGACACAGCAACTGCAGTATGAGTTTACATGTTAATTTATTTAACCAGGCAAGTCAGTTGGGAATAAATACTGGTAACACTTTATCTGGATAGTCCATCTGTAGATGCTCCACTAACTATCTACTAACCCTAGCTCTAAACCTAACCTTAACCATTACCATTATCCTAACCCTAAACTTAACCCTTACCCTAAGCCTTATTCTAAACCTAACCATAACCTTAGAAAGCAGTTGATCGTATGACCATCTGTAGAGCATCTAGACTATTCACATACAGTGTGACCTAAATACTTATTTACAATGACAGCCTGGCAAAATAAGGCTTTTGTATGAACTTTCAGTCATCTATAGTTGTATCATCAATGGTGAATCATCAACATCATCACAATAAGCATCTTTCCACCTTTGGTGTTTCCCTGCTCATCCCAGTAGAAGATCTGGTAGCTCTGCACGATCCCATTCCTCTGGCATAGTGGAATCTCCTCCCAAGTAAGCTCAATACGAGAATGCAACATCTCCCTCACCCTCAGATTTGGGGCGGCAGATGGGGCTGCCATAAACAACGGAGAACATTAAGGACTATATGGATTAAATGGCAGTAAAAGTAGTGGTGATTACCATATCAATTATATAATGTCATAAACTTAATAGTGCTTTGATTTGTTGGTATTGTCATGCTGACAAAGAGCTATAATGTAGGCGCTTGATGTAAATAGAGTAGAATAAGCTTGTAGTAATGGTGGTAGCAGTATGCGGAAGTGTAATTTGCTATATGTCTCCAATAGAGGGAGGCATTGTACCACCTTTCATCAGCTTGTTTGCAGCTATTTCGCACCTCATTGACTCAAAGGAAGCCTGCAACACCTCCCTTGATCTTGTAAAGATCTTACAAAGTCCAAGATATAAGGGTTAGTGTTTACCGACTTACCCTTTTGTCTAGAGTACGCCTCGACGGTTTGAGGAAGGCCAATCCCGTCCTTATACCTTGGATACACAGAGATCCCATAGGGATTGTATGGCTCGATGCTCTCTGTAGACAAGGAGAAAGAGATAACAGTGGATCCAAGTTCATAAATTCATAGTATGTGGATAAATCCTGCAAAGAAAGTCTGCACAAATCAACTCAAACAACAAACTAGAGAACACACTCGCTCAAGCTGATACCGTAGATGCAATTCAATGAAAACGTTATTGTCCCTGCAGATAAATGAATTGTGCAGCCAGGAGAATTGTACATAAAAGGAGTACATAGTCCTCCCACAAACTTCTAACACAGAACTAGAGACACATGACAGGTAAATGAAACCACAGAGTGTACATTATGAATGTATACCGTTATAACTGACATAAACCATACCTGATATTAGAGTGCTGGATTGATTCCTGTCAATGTGGTCAAACAAGATGAGGGAAGGGTCCATTTTCCACAATGGCCTCCACTCCACAACATAGCCTGTGACACTGGATGAATGTATGCTTGTCCACTGGACCAGTAGTGATCTCTCATCATGAGGAAGGACATTGACGTCAGAGACTGCTGCCAGAGCTGGAGACAGATAGAGATTTTTAACCACACAATATGTCACAGGTAAGCTTAAACACACATAGATTGAGTCCCAAATGACATCATATTCCCTGTATAGTGCACATAGGACTCAAAAATAGTGCACTATATAGGGAATAGGGTGTTAGGGTCGCTGACATAACACACATAACACCTTTTGCTTATGCATATATTCTGATTTCTAAATTGACCCCTGGCCTAGATCAGAGGATTGCATAGGTGGACGAAATATGGTGACATTTCCACCCAGCCAATCAGAGGAAGATATTACCATAATGCTAATATATATGCAATCCTCTCAGATCTACAGGAGTGCCTAGGGTGTAGGGGATGATTTTGAATTCAGCAACAGGGATATTTCGTTTTCGCTCTATACTGAAAGTGCTCTATCTTGAAAAATGTACTACTGACATACTATTTATTGGGATTTTATTAACAGTGGTCTAATAAAGAAAATGCTAAAAGATTGAGTAAAATACCCCTTTATACACAATCTAACTATTAATAAAGCTTTACCTCTGTGTTGAAACACTTCCACCTCCGTAGGGCTGGATGTCCCTGCAGCGTTCCCAGCACTGAGGAACACTTTCCTTGCCCCTCTGGGAAGCTGGAAAACACAGTGGCTATCCAATGTGACGCACAACTGTCCCTTTTTCAGGGGTTGTCTCTGGCGCGAGACAACATAGTACAGGATCTTGCCATTGGCACGGAACTGCTTCGATGGCTACAAAAGGAAGAACGGAGATGAATGAGGAAGGGCAAGTTGTGTGGACCACTATCACAGGAAACAAAGTTTGTGATGTGTCAAATTTGAATGTGTTCTGTGTGTCGTTCTCACCTTCCAAAACAAGTGTACACTGAGAGACTTTTGCCTCTGCTCCCTAGATACCTTCATCCAAGAGTCGAGTCGTCCGGTGGGAGCTGAAAAGAAGCAGAAGTGTCCATTTTGAAACTCGTCAAATGTTTGTGCCTCTGTTGTGAGGAGAAGCAAAGAATTATTGCAGACTAGACAGGTGTAGGCTATAAATTCACTTCCAAAGAGCCTAGTGTTAGTCAATACATACATTCTACCAGAGCTGTAAAAAGAGGGATAGAAAATGTAGGACATTTCATTAGCATAGAGTGAAAAGTAAACCCAATGAACGTAAGAATAAGAAATAGATTAAAAGATTTGTACCATGGGAGTGATAAATTACATTATATTAAAACAGAATTGATGCATGACATACCCCTCTCAAGCGTGACTGCAGTATTGCTGTTACTCCATTCGCTCCATGGACTCTGGTGATACCTGACCCGTATCTGGATGTGGTACTCAGTCCCGTGAAGCAGACGACACACCTCCATGGGTCTCTGGCGCATTAAGCGGGGCACAGGGACCTAACACACATTCACGCACGTGCGTACGCACACACAAACATACATGCACACGCAAACACACACACAAACACACACACTCACAGTAATGTCATTATTTTTATGGTTACCTAGTACCTCATTTATACCTAATTTATTTTTCATGTTGTTTAATCAAAATAATTTTTGTTCAAACGGTTGCAGTATGTGGACACTTAGGTAATGGACATTCTCTTACTGGTTCTTCACTCCACTGCTTGCTGTTTGCTGTTTTCAGTCGCACCTCCAAGGTCACAGTGGTCACCCACGCTTGCTGTTCAGAGAGACCCCAGCTGAGCCTTAGGCAGCCATACCTGTTTGGCTCTGCTTGGACCTTCATAACTTTTGGAGGGTCAAACTTGGCTGCAATATGAGAGTTATATTAGAACTCCTATGATGTGAGTAGCTTAATCTCAATACCATGCCACAAAGTACTTGTGCATAAGGTTCTGTGTTTTAGGTTTAAAGAATACAGTGAGCTTCAGAATAACTATCTTTTTACATTGTCTGTATTAGGACAGCTTCAGAGTCACAAGTGACACCAAGTCGGTGTGACTGAGGTTGTCCTAATATGGACACCATATTCTGTAAATCATGGCCCAAATCACTACTTCCTTACCTGATTCCATTGGCTCCAGAAGCAAAGGTGTTGAGGTGGCTTGACCCAAGGCATTCACCGCCTTGACATGTATTTCTATCTCTGAGAAGAGAACAAAGCCGGTCCGTGGTATCTTGTAGTGATGTACCCCTGGCGGCAGCATGTACGTGTTGCTCTCTGGTAAGTCCCTGTTAAGATGAAGAAATAATACAACTTCTTGAGCAAATCACAATTATGCATCTTCCCCTTTTAAGTTCTTTGGATAACCTCCACACCTATGCATAGTGATATTAGTAGGTTGCCACAGAAAGCATCGTGGAAGTAACATCTAAACTGGTGTCACGACTTCCGCCGAAGTCGGTCCCTCTCCTTGTTCGGGCGGCGGTCGACGTCACCGGCCTTCTGGCCACCGACGATCCACTTTTCATTTTCCATTTGTTTTGTCTTTGTCTTACACACCTGGTTTCACTCACCCAATTACCTGTTTATTATTTAACCCTCTGTTCCCCATGTTTGTTTGTGAGTGATTGTTTATTGTATTTTCGGTCCGTTATGGTGTGCTCGTGATGTTACTTTGTACATTTGTCATTCTGAGTAAAAGTACATTGATTACTCATAATGCTGTCCTGCGCCTGACTCTCTACACCAGCTACACACAGGACCCTTACAGAATCACTCACCCAAAGAATGGAGTCAGCAGGAGCAGACGCCCTCCCAGTTGCAGTGGATGAGTGTGTTCAGCAGCACGCGACCATGTTGCAACGTCTGGACATAGCCATGGATCGTTGGGAGAGAGGAGGAGATTTTCCAGCGCCTCCACCAATCCCACTACAACAGGTCCCACTGTCCACCCCTCTTCCACCTGGTCCCAGCGGGATTCGACTCGCGCTCCCGAGGGAGTATGATGGGACAGCTGCCGGATGCCAGGGGATTCTACTACAGCTGGAGCTCTACCTGGCGACCGTCCACCCGGCTCCTTCGGGGCTTGAGAGTGTGTCCGCCCTCGTCTCCTGCCTCACAGGCAAAGCCTTGGAGTGGGCCAACGCTGTATGGAGTGAGAGAGACGTGGCGTTGGACCATTATGCAGAGTTCACCCGCCGCTTTCGGGCAGTGTTCGACAACCCGCCTGAGTGGAACGTCTGTTCCACCTGAGGCAGGGGACAAGGAGCATGCAGGATTTCGCCTTGGACTTCCGGACCCTGGCCACCAGCGCGAGATGAAACGATAGGGCCCTGATCGATCACTACAGGCGCAGTCTGCACGAGGACGTAAGTCGGGAGTTGGCCTGCCAAGACACCACCTTCACATTGGACCAGCTGGTGGACATGTCCATCCGGCTGGACAACCTGCTGACTGCCAGCTGACGTCCGGATCGGGACCTGTCAGTTCCATCCCCCAGTAGGGCGACCGGAGGAGGGGCCATTCCCTGCACCATCTGTGGCCGCAGAGGGCACACTGCTGGTCGATGCAATGGGGGTTCCTCAGGGAGTCGAGGTAGCAGGCAGAGCACTATCGTGTCACCCCAGGTGAGTCGGCACCAGGCTCACCCAGAGCCCCCTGTTGCTCACATGTATGTGTTTATTTAATTTCCTGAGTTTTCCCCGCATTCCCAGCGTAAGGCGCTAGTAGATTCAGGTGCAGCTGGGAATTTTATTAACCGTTAATTTGCTCATAGTTTAGGGATACCCCTTGTTCCTGTGGATATGCCCTTCCCTGTGCACGCCCTAGATAGTCGACCATTAGGGTCAGGGCTGATTAGGGAGGCCACCGTTCCACTTGACATGGTTACGCAGGAGGGTCACAAGGAGAGAATCAGTCTCTTCCTTATTGATTCTCCTGCGTTTCCCGTGGTGCTGGGCCTACCCTGGTTGGCCTGTCTTAACCCCACTATTTCGTGGCAACAGAGGGCTCTCAAGGGGTGGTCACGAGAGTGCTCAGGGAGGTGTGTGGGGGTTTCCATCGGTGCGACTACGGTGGAAAGTCCAGACCAGGTTTCCACCGTGCGCATCCCCTCAGAATATGCCGTTTTGGCTCTCGCCTTCTGTAAGAAGAGGGCGACTAAATTACCACCCCATCGAAGTGGGGATTGTGCGATAAATCTCCTGGTAGACGCAGCATTTCCCAGAAGTCACGTGTATCCTCTGTCACAGGAGGAGACGGCGGCTATGGAAACATATGTCTCCGAATCCCTGGGGCAGGGCTACATTCGGCCCTCCACTTCACCTGCCTCGTCTAGTTTATTTTTTGTGAAGAAGAAGGATGGGGTCTGCGCCCGTGTATTGACTATCGAGGGATCAGTCAGATCACAGTGAGGTATAGCTACCCGTTGCCTCTCATCGCCAGTGCGATCGAGTCAATGCACGGGGCGCGCTTCTTCAGAAAAGTGGATCTCAGGAGTGCTTACAACCTGGTGCGTATACGGGAGGGGGACGAGTGGAAGACGGTAATTAGTACCATCTCAGGGCACTATGAGTACCTCGTCATGCCGTACTGGTTGATGAATACTCCATCAGTCTTCCAGGCCTTTGTTGACGAGATTTTCCGGGACCTGCACGGGCAGGGTGTAGTGGTGTATATCGATGACATTCTGATATACTCCGCTACACGTGCCGAGCATGTGTCCCTGGTGCGCAGGGTGCTTGGTCGACTGTTGGAACATGACCTGAATGTCAAGGCTGAGAAATGTCTGTTCTTCCAACAGTCCGTCTCCTTCCTAGGGTACCGCATTTCCACTTCAGGGGTGGAGATGGAGAGTGACCGCATTTCAGCCGTGCGTAATTGGCCGACTCCCACCACGGTAAAGGAAGTGAAACGGTTTCTAGGGTTTGACAACTACTACTGGAGGTTTATCCGGGGTTTTGGTCAGGTAGCAGCTCCTATTACCTCACTGCTGAAGGGGGGACCGTGGCGGCTGCAGTGGTTGGCTGAGGCGGACAGGGCTTTTGGTCACCTGAGGGCTCTGTTTACCTCGGCTCCCATGCTGGCTCATCCGGATCCCTCTTTGGCGTTCATAGTGGAGGTGAACGCGTCCGAGGCTGGGATAGGAGCCGTGCTCTCTCAGCGCTCTGGCACACCACCAAAGCTCCGCCCCTGTGCTTTCTTTTCAAAGAAGCTCATAATTTCAATTTCTCAAACATACGACTATTTTACACCATTTTAAAGATACACTTCTCCTTGATGTAACCACATTGTCCGATTTCAAAAAGGCTTTACAGCGAAAGCAAAACATTAGATTATGTCAGCAGAGTACCAAGCTAGAAATAATCAGACACCCATTTTTCAAGCTAGCATATAATGTCACAAAAACCCAGAAGACAGCTAAATGCAGCACTAACCTTTGATGATCTTCATCAGATGACAACCCTAGGACATTATGTTATACAATATATGCATGTTTTGTTCAATCAAGTTCATATTTATATCAAAAAACAGCATTTTACATTAGCATGTGACGTTCAGAACTAGCATACCCCCCGCAAACTTCCGGGGAATTTGCTAACAATTTACTAAATTACTCACGATAAACGTTCACAAAAAGCATAACAATTATTTTAAGAATTATAGATACAGAACTCCTCTATGCACTCGATATGTCCGATTTTAAAATAGCTTTTTGGTGAAAGCACATTTTGAAATATTCTAAGTACATAGCCCAGCCATCACGGGCTAGCTATTTAGACACCCGGCAAGTTTAGCACTCACCAATATCAGATTTACTATTATAAAAGTTTGATTACCTTTTGTTGTCTTCATCAGAATGCACTCCCAGGACTGCTACTTCAATAACAAATGTTGGTTTGGTCCAAAATAATCCATTGTTATATCCGAATAGCGGCGTTTTGTTCGTGCGTCCCAGACACTATCCGAATGGTAAAGAAGGGTGCATGGCGCAATTCGTGACAAAAAATGTCTAAATATTCCATTACCGTACTTCGAAGCATGTCAACCGCTGTTTAAAATCAATTTTTATGCAATTTATCTCGTAAAAAAGCGATAATATTCCGATCCGGGAATCTCCTTTTCGGCAAACAGAGGGAAAATCACAAAGACGGGGGCGGCCAGGGCACGCGCCTAAGCCCACAGTCCCTTGATCGGCCACTTGAGAAAGGCGATAATGTGTTTCAGCCTGGGGCTGGGATGACGACATTCTGTTTTTTCCCGGGCTCTGAGCGCCCATGGAAGACGTAGGAAGTGTCACGTTAGAGCAGAGATCCTTTGTAAAAGATAGAGATGGCAAAGAAGTTCAAGAAATGGTCAGACAGGCCACTTCCTGTAAAGGAATCTCTCAGGTTTTGACCTGCCATTTGAGTTCTGTTATACTCACAGACACCATTCAAACAGTTTTAGAAACTTTGGAGTGTTTTCTATCCAAAGCCAATAATTATATGCATATTCTAGTTACTGGGCAGGAGTAGTAACCAGATTAAATCGGGTACGTTTTTTATCCAGCAGTGAAAATACTGCCCCCTAGCCATAACAGGTTAACCCTCTGTTCCCCATGTTTGTTTGTGAGTGATTGTTTATTGTATTTTCGGTCCGTTATGGTGTGCTCGTGATGTTACTGTGTACATTTGTCATTCTGAGTAAAAGTACGTTGATGACATATTTTCTGTCCTGCGCCTGACTCTCTGCACCAGCTACACACAGGACCCTTACAACTGGTTCTCTTTGGATAACCACCACACATATGCAGGCATTTATATTACAATGGCCCTGAGGGGCAAAGTAGCTAGATTGTCCAAGAAAGCATTTAAAAAATACCATCGTAATTACAATAAACATTTACATTTTACATGTAAATGTAAATCTAAAAATACAACAGATGCACTTGTTCTCCGCCAATAGCCACTTGTTACCTGATCTCAGTGTAGAGAGTGTACTGTGTGGGCAGGTGGGTGTCCTGTCCTGGGTCCCATTGGCATGAGAGGGTTTCCGGTTTGGTCAGGTTAGTCAGGCAGCTAAGGTTCTGTGGTGCTGGGGGTGGAACTATGAAAATAACAATTATTGGGGTGAGCAAAACAATGTAAAAGTTAGTTAGTGCTCAGCCCTCAGAGCCTGGGGGGGTTCCTGCCTTTCTAGGGAGTTTTTCCTAGCCACCGTGCTTCTACATCTTTCTTGCATGCTGTTTGGGGTTTTAGACTGGGTTTCTGTATAACGACTTTGTAAAATCTGCTGATGTAAAAAGAGCTTTAGAATTACATTTGAGTTGATTTTGATTTGATTTTGGAACAGAAAATGATAAAATCTTCAGAACTGCATTACTGAACTGTTCATTATCAGTTCAGGTTTTTATTCTTTATCTGAGGTGAAACGTATGTTTAAAACATGTAAAGGTAGACTCAGCGATATGAAGTAGACGCAGAAAGTAAACAGCATAGTGGGTCAGTTTTCTCAATAACTAAGAGAGTTGAAGCACGAGGCTCAATTTCACAGCTGTTTTGGTCGTGTGGCGAACCCGTGCACATGCACAGATACTGTGTGTGACTGTGTGAGAGCGAAGTCCACCTTTAAAAACATTTGAATTAATTATTATTTTATGCTCAGATTTCTAAGAACTGCTCCTTGAAATGAAACTACAGCATGTTCAATACTAGATGTTGGACATGAGGGAAACCAGGGAGGTGTGGCACTACATGACAAACCTGCATTTTTTCATTCCAACATTAAAAAAAATAAAGAAATACCATTCTTTACCATGGTCCCATCTGTAATCTTTTTATGTGGGGTAAGGGATATCCCTTACTATGAATGATAATGGAGCTATGGTAGACTATACATACAGCACACCACTGAACAGGCACAAACAAAACAAAGAAGAGAAGGAGAAGAGAAAGAAAGAAAGAAAGAAAGAAAGAAAGAAAGAAAGAAAGAAAGAAAGAAAGAAAGGAGAAGAAAGAAAAACGTCTCTCACATCCAGCTCTTATCTCCACTGCTCCTACGATCTGACACGGGAAGGTGTGGAGGACACAGCATGTGAGATATCCCTTGGTGTCCGTGAAGCTAGGTATAAACACTGTTGAGTTCCAGCCACTCTGATTGGCCACAGAATATAAAACAGTGGAGATCCAGCCACTTTCATTGGTGGCCGCTGCAGAGGTTCTACCACTCTCATTGGCTGCTGCAGGACTGCTGGGAATAAGGCGTTGGTTGAGGTGCCAGACAATGTGGTTGAGGTGCCAGACTGCCCCCTTTATGAGTGGGCAGTCATCTCTGATGATGCAAGAGGCAGTCACCGGTGACCCCAAGGCCACCACAGGGGTGGAAGTGTGTACCCGCACAGATGGAGACGTGTGAACCTCTGTCAGGAATGGAAAGAGAGCCAAGAGCAGATCAATGCATCAGCAACATTGAGGGAGAAGGTAGAAAAGGTTCTCTTTAAGCCACCAAATAAAAGACTTACAGCTCCATATTTCTTGCCTACTGTATATTTGCGTGTCTCAGTGAAACTCAAATTACACTGATCACCTCAAGATTTGCATTTCAAAACAACATTTTTAAGACAATGGGATGTGAAGTGTCTATTCTATTGTCTGTGCTACTGCTGGCAAGGTGTTGCCATTTAGAGAAGGTTATTTATTACAAAGACAGCACTCACCATCTTTCGTTCCGTTCACAAATGCCAGCAGCAGCGTGGCAAACATTGTTATCCAGGCTGATGCCATGGTGATACAAACCTGTGAGAGGGGAAGATGTGAAATGAGTGATTTTGAAGAAGAATGGGTGAAAGTACATTGCATTTAATGGAATCAAAACAACATTTGAAATTCCGGAGCTCGTATTGATGGACAACAGTGTATAAATTGTAATGGAAATGATAATGACTATATTTTTTCTAACCTGTCATGAACACACTGTTTGACACTACAAGCTGACATGAATGAAGATGCATCATCCACAACTGACACACGGAAATTACGAGGGAAAAAAAGAATAGACAGCTGTCTATGACAAACAAAGAAACACTGGGATACTCACAATTCCTCAGTCATAGGAAATTTGTTAGACTGATTCTAAAGTCTAAAGATCAGAGTGCACCAATCACCAATGGTAAGATGGCCATCAGCCGATTCACTCAGGTCATGCTTGTGTCTCTATATGTTCTGTGAGGAAAAAGAGAGGTCGGTTATTTCCTCTCTGTCATGTGGGACTGTCCCCTTCAGGTACACTGCAGCAAAACATTATGCAATGCAAAATGAAATTTGAGCGCTTCTTATTGGACAAGATCAGCTTGTCTCTCTTATTTTTCGTCCGTTTGGTGCCTAATGAATATGACTCTTGTTTTTACAACCTCTGTGTTATCTCCATGCTGAGAAGGCACATACTGGTGACAGGCAACTGAAAACCACATCCTTGTGAAACCTCTTGTGAAATGTAACTAGGCCCTCAGGGCTAAGATGGAGGATGGAATGCCCAATGAGAGTGTGTGTTCGGAATTAGATTATAGCTTGTTTGAGGGTGTTGACATGTACATCCTTGATTTCTCTCTCTCTCGTTCTCTCTCTGGTTGCAAACCTCTCAAACATGCCTGTCTCTTTGCCAGTGGACCCAGGCGTTTCAGTTTCTTATTTTAAATGTTTTTATTTTTTGTTACTTTTACGCCCCTTTCTCCTCAATTTTGTGGTATCCAATTGGTATTTACAGTCTTGTACTATCGCTGCAACTCCCGTACGGACTCGGGAGAGGCGAAGGTCGAGAGCCGTGCGTCCTCCGAAACACAACCCAACCAAGCCACATTGCTTCTTGACACAATGCCCACTTAACCCAGAAGCACCAATGTGTCGGATGAAACACCGTGCACCTTGCGACCGTGTCAGCGTGAACTGCGCCCGGCCCGCCACAGGAGTCGCTAGTGAGTGATGTGACAAAGACATCCCTGCCGGCTCAACCCTCCCTTAACCCGGACGACGCTGGGCCAATTGTGCACCGCCCCATGAGTCTCCCGGTCGCGGCCGGCTGCGACAAAGCCTGGACTTGAACCCAGAATCTCTAGTGGCACAGCTAGCACTGTGATGCAGTGCCTTAGACCACTGCACCACTCAAAATGCCATGCTCTGCAGTTTCTGAACAGTTGCCAAATAATGTATCACTTAATATTTAAAATCACTGAAATAGGAAAATAACTGAGAAAATGACATCCTTGTGAAACGTCTTGTCACCCTCTGGCAATGGACCAATCACAGCCCTGCCCCCATTACTGTTATTTGGCTAGAATACATATGCCAAGTAGGTGAAATGTAACTAGGCCCTCATGGCTAAGATGGAGGATGCCATGACCAATGAGAGTGTATGTTGGGAATTAGATTATTGCTCGTTTGAGGGCAGTGACATGTACATCCTTGAGATCTCGCTCCCTTTCTCCCTCTCCCTCTCTCCCTTTCTCCCTCTCTCCCTTTCTCCCTCTCTCAAACCTGCCTGTCTCTCTGCCAGTCTACCAAGGCTCTGCAGGTTCTGAAACGTTGACAAATTATCTATCATCACTTAATATTAAAAATCACTGAAATAGGGAAATAACTGCTATAGACCAGTGGAAATTGAAATGTGTTTCTGAATTTGGTTACCCTTTGGTTACCATTCAGCGGTCTGAAAATCAAGTAATAAATTGGCTGTAGATAATTTGAAAAACATTTATATGAATAGAAGGACAGTAAAACAGTTATGCCATGTGTTTGCTGAGTAGTTAGATGAAATTCACTACAATTGTGTTTATTTTCCACTTTGATGACACATTTTCTGTACTGCTAACATTAACTTCCAGTCATTTTTGCTCGCATTGCTGGTCCCGTTGTATTGACTTTTTCCGCAATTATGCAAAGAGTTATGGGATATTAGAATCCTCTTGTCCTAACCTGTATAGTAGGGGACGGAAAAGACGTCTGCTTTCCAAATGGCACCCTATTCCCAACATTTGGGACGCAAACCTATGTAGTGGATGCATGATGCAAGGCCATTGAAGTCTTCTTCTATTTACTGCTTATCAGCTGTCTGCATAAAGGCCTCCACTTCGCTCTTCTTCCCATGCAGAGATTTGCCTTATTATTATTGCAGGGAGCTAATTGCCTATGGCTCCTAAATGTCCCTTGCTGCCTTGAGAGAGAGAAAGAGAAAGTGACAGAGAGATAGACTGACAGACAGAGCGTGACAGGAGAGAGAGCGAGAGAGTGACAGAGAGAGACGGACAGAAAAAAAGTTATTACATTTGGAGTGATTTATTTTGTCACCGGCTAGCATGTCGCTCTCTAGCGTCATTATTTAGTATGCTTGTGAACGTAAATGAGAATGCCAATTTCCTGTTTTCGATTAGGAAAGCAGGGTTATGATATATTTTCCTTCTATAGGCTAACTTATCAGTGTAATACAAATATGTCAGGATGGTCAATAAACAAGCCTAATTTATGTAAAATGTTTGAGTACCTTTAGATGCCATGTCTACAGGCATTCCATGGAATGGTTGGATTTTATAATGTAATTTACAAGTATGGAGTGGACTTTTTTGCCCTAAAGGGTTGTTCCCCAAACTACCTATAATGGCACATTATTCTCACAAAAGTATGTTATTGTTTCAGAGAGATTTTGACACCCTTTGTTGTGTAATGGATGTGTTGCAAAGATAAAATATTTCAACATGTTCTATACCTTGTTCCTCTGTCTCCCTTTAAACGTGTTCTTCTCTTAAGCCATTGTGGTAAATGTTACAACAGTCCCTCTTTCTCGATTAGGCAATATCCTCTAACAGGCTGACAATGTTAAAGCTAGGACTATTTCTCCTTTTGTTCCTCTTTCTCCGCAAAGCTTCAATTGTACTTTTAGTTAATTTGGTGAACATATCATAGATATGTACAAATCACTATTTGACAATCTACCCTTTAATTTTCGATTAGAGGTATCTTCTTTGCTGGAAGGTGACCTGAGAAACTAGACCTCTCAATGACTAATAATTTGTCATAAAAACAAAAGGGCAGAAAGAGGAAAACAATCTCTTTCACATCCTCTTTTGCATATATTGACAGCACATAAACATCTTATACCTATCCAAGAATGAGAGATATACTTAGTTTTTCCCATTAATATTCCAAAAGAGTATAAGTAGTATGAGTGCAGATAGTGATCAGCTAGTAGTGATGCCAAAAGTGTTGTATATTTGTCACAATAAAACTGAAAAGGTCATGATGTCAGGTTGGATTCAAAACATTTCAAGTTAGATACATGTCACTACATCCTATTAAATTACCAATAAGTAAATCATTTGACATATCCACACAGTTGAACAGGGAGATTAAATTTCCTAGTCTGAGCTTCTCTCTCTCTCTCTCTCTCCCTCACTCACTCACTCACCAATAACAGATGTTGTGTTTTATTCCCCCCCTCTCCTCTGTTAGATTCAAGTGAATCAGAAGGTTTGGTAGGTAGCGTGATTCAGAGATAAAGAAAATCAATTAGAGAGCAACACCACTCACCACACAGCCTCAGCACCCTGAAAGACTTTCATCAGACTCTGGCGTAGACAGGATCAGATGGAACAGAGTGGAGAAATGGAACTCAGGTTTCAGGGCCACTTGAGTTTAACAGCCAGCCACATCCTTATTTTGAATTCATCATATACAGGAAAGATAACATGACGTGGGGTGGTGGGGCACATAACAGGAGAGATAGGGAAGTCAAGTTAAACGCTTTGAGATAGATTAATGAGTCAAATCTCACATAATGGAGTCAGATGCTCGATGTTATGTGCATTTGTCCACAAGAGATTAATAAATTAGTCAAACTATTTGAAATAAAGATTATTATATTTTAATTTTGAGTATTTCGAATTGTCACAGGTGTCAATTGTCACAGCCTTCTTCAAAGAAAGGCACGCTAATCCAACTCTTGTGGAGGACAAATTTGACATTTGAGAGCTGGAAAGTAAATTAAAGACTGTCAAATTGATATAATTGATTATTATGTTGTCTTATAAGGGCACAAGGCGAGACCCAGATGCAGATAGTAAGAGTCTTTGAAGTTTGTTCAATCCAAAAAGAGGTAAACAAAAGAATGGTCGTGTACAGGCAAAAGCTCAAAAACAGTTCAGGGTGCAGGAGGTACCGAAGGGCAGACAGGCTCGAGGTCAGGGCAAGCAGAATGGTCAGGCAGGCGGGAATGGAGTCCAGAAAATAGGCAAGGGTCAAAACCGGGAGGACAAGCAAAAAGAGAATAGAAACTGTGTACGGAAAAACACACTGGTTGACTTGAAACTGGCACAGAGAGACAGGAAACACAGGGATAAATACACCAGGGAAAATAACACCTGGAGGGGGTGGAGACAATCACAAGGACAGGTGAAACAGATCAGTGTGTGACATCTACAGATATCCATGCATTACTTGAGAATGGTTTTGTTTTGAGCTCTTTCATAGAACATTCTGTAAAATGTAGGCATATAAAAGCACCTCTTAAAGCTTTCTCTGAAGGCAACCATTTTGGGTTCCATGCAGTCTTTTTGAAGAAATGATTGAGGTGTGATCGAGTGTTCTGAGAAGATATGTTGTTCGTGCTCCAAGCATCATATTGAGCCCGTCTTCCTAAGCCAAAGGTGATTGTTTTCTGTTGTGTATTCAAATTGCAATACTACTGTATGTGCTTAATTAAAAGAAGTGGCGACTGAGAACAGAATCGTCCCTGGCATTTCTAACACACCAGCCCATTTTCTTCCCCCTTGAGGCCCCCATTATTAGCCAAATAATGATAATTTAGAAAAAATAACAGGTTAGACAGGCCTAACAATGGACCAGCTTAAAAGCAGTGGCTGACTGTTTTCCCTCCCTTTTTTTGTCAGATAGGTTGTTCATCCCTGTTTTTGGTTAGCTTTTGTGAACTCGGTCATTAACAAGTCAAGTACCTGTGAAAGCACAGTTGCAGTGGTTGTTAGATCTATCCAGTGGAAATAACTGCCGTTTCCTGTTATCTACTTCTTACAAGCAAACCCTTATAAATGGCAGCCAAAAACCTGTTCTGAGCTCTTTCATAGAAAAGCTCTAACAATGGAAATACATGTCCACACCCACACACACACACATGCCGGGGCAGGCGGGAGAAGGTGAGATCAGATGGGAGCATTCTAGTCAATTTTATTTCAAAAAAATTATTTAACTAATGATCTTTTGTAGAAAACATATCAATACACTCCTAACAACATAAACATGACGAAAAACTTATATTCAAACAAATAAGCCTCACCTATTAAAATAGCAATTCACTTTTATCTTTATCAAATTTGACACTCTCTCATTGCCCCCATATAATAACTCCTCACTTGTTCTTCTTAACGCTACAGTTAAAGCCTCCTCCTGCATGCCTCCGGAGTCAATCCTCTCTGGTATGGCCTGGTAAAAGGCTGCTATATTTGCTCCCAAAGAGAAAAATCTGAAGACAAATAGGAATGAGGTATTAGAACTATTGACTGGCCATTAAAGCTCTTCCTCTTCGTCACATTAAGACAATATTTTTCATAAAGAAACATGGCTTCAGATTCCAGTAATATTGTACAGAACACCAATATCTCAACCCTGATAGAAACCTAAACATTTTGAAATCCGTTCATATGCAAAGTTTTACTGCAAACAAAAAACACACATTTTCATAAATAACTGTTTAGCAAATACATTCAAATGGAACTTATAGTGCATGAGACTATGTTGCATTTCTACAGTTCCCTTATCTAGGAACAACATAAGAGTTTAATATGACCTCCTGTTCTTGAGTTTCCTCCATTTTAAGCTATATACACCACTGTCTTCTCCAATGTGTTGTGGCCCCTCTCTGTCTGTCTAACCTTTTGTTGCTTTGCTAATAGAAACAGCTCTTAAATGTGATTGTAAACTGTGCCTTGACCCTCAAGGGCACTCGGAGCCAGTCGCCATGTCACGTTTATTAGCTTATTAAGTTGTAAAATGATTTTGTGTCGGAGGCCTCGGTTTCAAACATAGAGGCTCACCCACTCAACTTTTCATCTAACTACCATATCCCTGCTCTCCCACTCTCCTGCGTCCTCACAAACCATAATGAAACCTAACTGTTAATCAGAGGGCACAAGAGAGAGAATTAAAGGAATGCATAACCAAGTCATTGGGTGAAAATCAACAGAGAAAAGAGAAGTAGACACTAATTAAAAATGCATTAACTGATTATCGTGCAGTTGACATATTTTGCTTGATCATTTTCTTTAATCAGCGTTAATGAACGGTGTGCTCTCAATCTACTGGGTGTACATGTTACATCTCAGTAAAATTAGCTCGGGGCCCCAAGTGAACCCGGACTGATGATGAACCATCCTCGCTTGATTGGGAATCCTGTGTATGTACTCTATTTTACTGCTCACTGACTGTCTCTCCCCTTTAGCTTCTTACGCAAGTTAACAGAGACTCACCCAAAATGAGACATTGCAGGGTAAATATTCGGCACCGTATCTTTTCCAGGACCCTTTTCTGGTGAAATACACGGAGTGTACAAAACATCCCTGTGGAATGCTTTCGACACCTTGTAGAGTCCAGGCCCTGATGAACTGAGGCTGTTCTGAGGGCAGAAAGGGGTACAACTCAATATGAGGACAGTGTTCCTAATGTTTTGTACACTCAGTGTATATTGGTAATAGATACATGTCAAAGCTCTTATTGCAGTGGGTAATGAACCCATAATGTATTCAAGATAAACCCCTACACATTTGAAGCTCCCCTCATGGATTTACCTTTACATTTTTACTATACAACATCTAAAATATGTGATTCACTTGTTTGACATCAACACATAGTTTGTCCCCCCGACCCCTGCTGCTTGGCTGGTATAGTGTTTTTGAACTGGCAATAGTTAGAGGAAATAGGACTGTGGCTGCATGCACTTCATAGCTGTCTCTGAGAAGCTTGGGGATAGAAATGGGGAGGGTGAAAGAGAGGGAGGGAGGGTCAGACAGGCTCAGACTCACGCTCCTGCTCCTTACATGCACCCAATCCACTCCTATCTAGTACCTGTCAACCGCTGGCCGCAAAATGGAATTGACTATTGATTTCCCTCTTACCACAGGTCAGTGGCACTGGCAGCCTAGTGGGCTCACAGAAAGAGGCTGCTGTGGGAGGGAGGACAAGAGGAGGAGAGAGGGGACGAGGGAGGTAGGGAGTGAGGGATGGATGGGGGGGATAACCACAGTCTTATTAACCACACTGTGCCTCCTGGGATTGTGTGTTAAGATAATTACGTTTGAAGAGGTGTTTGAGGGTTTGTCGACATGATCCAGGAAAGATAAGGCGCATTCAAAGAGTCAAATATGTCAGAGAATGTTGCCCAAAACCAGAGCAACAATGACTGATTACAACATGAAACGGACTTCAAATGTTCAGACAGGTTAAAGATGGATTTTTAAGCCTTGAGACAATTGAGACATGGATTGTATATGTGTGTCATTCAGAGGGTGAATGGGCAAGACACAAAATGTAAGTGCCTTTGAACGGGGTATGGTAGTAGGTGCCAGGCGCACCGGTTTGAGTCAAAAACTGCAATGCTGCTGGGTTTTTCACTTTCAACAGTTTCCCGTGAGTGTCAAGAATGGTCCACCACCTAAACGACATCCAGCCAAACTTGACACAACTGTGGTAAGCATTGGAGTCAACATGGGCCATTATCCCTGTGGAATGCTTTCAACACCTTGTAGAGTCCATGCCCCAACAAATTGAGGCTGTTTTGAGGACAAAACTCAATATTAGGAAGGTGTTCCTAGTGTTTGGTATACTCAGTGTATATGGCCCATATAAATTCCACCAGCGTCCAAATGGCACCCGATTTTCTATATAATGTAATACCTTTGACCAGGGCCCATGAGGCTCTGGTCAAAAGTATTGCACTATTTAAGGAATAGGATGCCATTTGGGACGCAGCCTCCTTCTCAGGCAATGTCCACTCGTGTGCCTGCCCAGAGTAGAAAATACAACATCCTTTACATAATAAGCTCTGTCTATAATGTTGTCCTTTCCTTTCCCTAGTTATGGGAATGAGAGGTGCTCCACTGGAGGGCTTGGAGAGCCTGTCACCTCTCTGGAAATACATACACACAAACACACACTAGAGCGAGTGTGCACGCACACACACACACACACACACACACACACACACACACACACACACACACACACACACACACACATACATACATACATACATACACACAGAGAGCATGAGTCACATGGTGGGTGAGAGTGAGTCACAGTATTAGTCAAAGAGTGTTTGTCGTGTTTGTGAAACAAGTGTGCTTAATTAGACTCCCTCAGGTTAGGCAGAGGTTGGCTCCAACAGCCCCAATGTAGTCTCTCCTTGTGATGTACGAGGGAACCGGGTCATTAATTCATTGACCGAGAGGAAACAGATGCATACCGGTGGTGTCGTATAGTAAATACTGTATGGTGCTAATATCGCTGTGAGATTGATTAGACAATTAGTAGTTGATGATTCATTTTCTTTGCTGTGTCTTATGTGTCGTTCCAGGGATACTCTGTCTCTGTGACAGTGTAGCTGTTGTCACACTTCAATTAGAGAATGTGAAGTCTATGCCCCCACATGCATGATAGGTTGAGGCACAGGTACAAAAGTTTGATGAGATGATATTGTGAGTGACAATTAAGAGGTTCATAAAAAAATGTGTCATCAAAATACTGTAGGTATAATTAAGAATGTAGTCTTCCATGAGAGCTTTAACATGGGGTAGCTGGCCAGCGTATACAAAATATTTGGCTTCTGGGTGCAGAGATGATAAAGCATGTAACTCTCAGCCAGGTGAACCTTCACCAGGTGTATTCCACTGAGTTATCCCACCTAGTGGATGATAGGTCCCTCCCCCCTTCACGCCTGCCCACACACCACCCATTTGACACAAGATGTATTACCACACTCTCCTGCTCACCCCTACTTTAAAAAACCCACTTAATTGCTTCACTTTGCTCTGTCACTTACTTTTCTATCTGCTTTCTGGACGAGCATTCATAGCTGGCTCTCTTTGCACATCTGAGATTGATTTATGGCGCGTTCTGTGTAACCTTATCTGTCTCTCCCTCTTTGCACTCCTCAAACTGCCTTTCAGGGAGAGATGAAAGCTGGGAGTGACATGTGCGGTCCTTTCACTGAAGGCAAAGGGAATGGAAGCCTTGCTTTAATTAATCACACCAATGGCACATTCAATTGGTTTTCTCATGCCTGCTCTCCATTCAAAAAGGCAGAAAGAAATGTGCATACTGTATATTGTCCTAAATGTCACTATATTGTCCAGGATCTACTGAACATATGGCCAGTGGGAAGTGGACTTACATCAACAGAAAACCAAATTTGAGGTCTGAAAAAAAAGTGGCAAAGTTTGATTTTGGAATGTCATGTCCCTTTAACATGTTGTAAACTGCCTATACAGTGAATTCAAACATCTTGAAATACCGTAAGATATTTCCAAAGAACTCTACAAAGCAAATTAATGTATGCCTTAGTTCAAATGTTAAAAGTCAGAAAACACACCTTGAGTCTTTGAAAGATCAAGTATACTTGGTGAAATTATCATAATCCTGTTAGTATAACAAGAGACTGAGATTATGGTATTTGCCAGGGGGTAAAATGTTTGATTCACAGCACTGGTTGGACAGCAGTGCAATCCAATATGACACCAGCTTGCTTGCACCAATAGATGGCACTCTGGTAGCAGCAAGCCTTCTGAGATCAGTAAGCTTGGACACGTTTGACAGTAGATCATGTGAGTCCTACAGCAAATAAACTTGAGGTTAATGAAGTGTAGGCAGAGAGGAAGAGGCTAAGAGAGAGGATGTACTCTGCTCAAATTCTGCACACATTAAGCAGATCGTGAATTATTAAGCAAGTGAGGAGTTTTTGTATGGGGGCCAATGAGAGTGTTGAATTTAGTCAAGATAATAATGTATTGCTATTTTGATGTGACACTTATTCGATTTAATATACGTTTTGCACTGCTTGGCTTGTTACGAGTGTACAGGTATAAGTGTGATGCACATGATATCCTGGCAACTTTGGGGACAATAAGTAGACCAGAGCCAGCTGTTCCTTCTCTCATGTTAGCATCGCAGATATAGAGTACCACAGTATGAGTCATAATACCCATAAAACCTAGCGGTCAAATAGGGAAATGGTTCAAATCGTTTCTCCACCATTCATTTTTCCCATAGGGGATTTTAGAAACACTTAAAATAAGGCTGTGTTTCGTGTAGGCTTACCCTGGCGTGACGTTTTGATAACCGTGTAAATCTCTCTAGGTCTAGGGCAAGGTGACTTTTATCAATGTATTCACCTGTATTTATCCCCCAAAAAGGAAATCCTAATTAGCTGCAAATATGGCTATCAGAAAGAACTACAAATGCAATGATGATCTGGACGAGACTGCAAAATCGAGGCAAAGGTAAGAATCTCTGAATTAACTATCTAATCAGTGATGCGCAAAGTACCCAGTTACCATACTTGAGTAAAGATACCTTAATAGAACATGACTCAGGTAAAATTTAAAGTCACCCAGTAAAATACTACTTGAGTAAAAGTCTAAAAGTATTTGGTTAATATACTTAAGTATCACAAGTCAATGTAATTGCTAAAATATACTTAAGTATCAAAAGTAAAAGTATAAATGATTTCTAACTCCTTATGCAATCCAGACACCACAGTTCTCTAGATTTGTTTACATTTACAGATAGCCAGGGGCACACTTCAACACTCAGACATAATTTACAAACGAAGCAAACAAAGTGTTTAGTGAGTCTGCCAGATCAAAGGAGGAAGTGTGTGAATTGGACCATTTTCCTGTTCAGCTAAGCATTCAAAATGTAATGAGCACTTTTGGGTGTCAGGGAAAATGTATGGAGTAAAAAGTACATGATTTTCTTTAGGAATGTAGTGAAATAAGTTGTCAAAAATATAAAGTACGGATACCCCCAAAACAGGACTTAAGTAGTACTTTTCCTTACTTATTTTACAACCACTATCTAATATTAGCTAAATGTAGCAATGAATAAATTGGCTACATATCTTTAAATGGACAATTCTATGAACTGTCTTGTGCAAGTTTTAAATTGACACAATAGCTGTTAGCAAAGATGTCAGCTAGAGATGACGTGTATGAGCTTGCAGGGATTTGCATGTCTACTTTGATAAAAATGGTATTATCGAACCAGAGTAAATAGAGTCGAATATATTGATAAGTCACCTTGTCCGAGAGAGATTTACAAGGTTATCATAATGTCACACCAGGGTAAGCCTACACAAAACACAGTCCTTATTAAGTGATTCTAAAATGGGAAAAATGAATGGTGGAAAAACAATTGGAACCATTCCCTGTTTGACCGCTAGGTTTTATGGGTATTATGACACCTCCACTGTGAGGCTCTAATATGGAGAAACTGTAAGCTCACATAGGAAAGCATGCTCACGCAAGAGAAGGAACACCCACTTACCGGAATATATATATATTTAAACAGCTTAGGTGAACCATTTTCATTTATCCACAATCTTTGGTGTAGGCGTCACATTTATTTAGAGACAACCTCTGGTTGAGTTTCTATCAAATTGGTTTACAGGGACATAATCACTTAAGAGGTAATCAAAAGTTGTAGGTCAAAAGCAAACTGAACAATTTAACAAAATGACATCTTCTGTTCAAAGTATATTTTAAACAACACTTCTGGTGCATTGCTTACTGCTGGATAACTGGTCTTAAACCAAAATTCTATAAATGTAGCACATTGTTATTCTTTACTTGGTCTATCAGTTGAATGTTGTCAAGTAATAATATATCTCAAAAACAGACATTTTATTTGAAGGATAAACACTGGACAGTGGGGGAAGAGCCTTAACCAAATAGTGATGTCATGGATAAGTAAATGCACTGGAATTCAAACACAGCTTACATGTTTTGCCCTTAAAAGTGCACAAGGTTACCGATTTGCTCACCACTGGTATGTTTGGCTCCTCAGACAAAGGTGGTTTGCAAAGGAAAGTTTGTCCGTTACAATCTTAACCAACAGAATCCTGTTTTTTGTGACACTTCATTTTCAGCTCTTTGATGACAGAATGGACAACCCCAGGGCCTGGGACTCATCAGCTCGGGGGCTGATGAGTCCACTCTAGGATGGTGGAGAGGATAAGTCTCTGTGGCCAGGACCATAGAATACTTTTTCCATAGGGTACAGCACCTCTGCTCTGGGGTCACGAAACCACACTCTGGGCTGTTCTACATCTGCTGGGGACAGGCTGAACTACAACAGGATTATAGTAACCTCGAATGGCTGCTTTCTCCGAGTACTCAAACTGACCAGGGGCTACCATTACATTTGATCGAGGCGCAGAATTCTCGACCTGCTCAAAGTTGGGCTTGTGGCTGCTAACAAGTTCTCCCTTGGGAGTGTAGACAGAATGCCTGACAGAGGAGTCAGCCAAACTGGGATCAGAACCGTGATAGTTTAATGTAGACGGTTTGGGTTGAAAGCCTCTGGCAAAGACTTGTCCATAGGCCCAGTCAGTTGGATGGCCTATGGCGTGTTGGTCGAAGATTGTAAGGGACAAACTGGGTCCTAAGGAGGTCCAAACCCAGGGCAGCTGCTCAGGCTAGTGAAAAGACAGCATCAAAACAGAAATGCTAGTGTAAGTATCTTACGCCAAAATATGACATTAAGCAACTACATTGAGGACATGCACAGAGTACCTCTTGCCATGTTGTCACACCAGGAACCTCCAGCAAAGACAGTGCCAATCAAAAGGACACTGCAAGAGATAAAGACATTCAATACAAATGCATGATCTAGGAAGAAACATTTTTAAAGAGCCACAAATTTTACCTTAGATATATGGGCAGAGGTCGATGCATTGTTTCAGTGGTATCGACCCAAACAACCTGATGACCAAATGATTCAAGCACCTTACAACCTCTTGACATGCAGCCACTACCCTGCCCTTCTTGATGAACTAATTATGAACAGCTGGTTGTCATGGAGACCGAACCCAAACATTTCATGTACTCAACCATTAGGCAAATTGCTTCATTACACCAGCTGATTAGATAGAAATGTCTGCTCAGCAGCAGTATTGTGGTGGTTTAACCCATCGATATTAAACAGTGTTCTATATATATGTGGTTTAACCGTCCATTTTTGTTGCATGCAAGTTTTTTTTATTTTTTATTATTATTTATTTATTTATTTCACCTTTATTTAACCCGGTAGGCAAGTTGAGAACAAATTCTCATTTACAACTGCGACCTGGCCAAGATAAAGCAAAGCAGTTCAACACATATAACAACACAGTTACACATGGAGTAAAGCAAACATACAGTCAATAATACAGTAGAAAAATAAGTCTATATACAATGTGAGCAAATGAGGTGAGATAAGGGAGGTAAAGGCAAAAAAGGCCATGGTGGCGAAGTAAATACAATTTAGCAATTAAAACACTGGAATGGTAGAAGTAAGTAAGCTGTAAAGCATGAATTGAATTGAACAGGTCTTTTGAATGTGGAATGTTACAATCTTTACGTAGTCAGGAAAAAAATGATAAAACGAATCCGATAAAAATGATCATTATTACAGACTATGGCTGTGTTTACACAGGCAGCCCAATTCTGATATTTTTCCACTAATTGGTCTTTTGACCAATCACATCAGCTCTTTTCACATAAAAGATTTTTCAGAGCTGATCTGATTTGGTCAAAAGACCAATTAGTGGAACAAAATATAAGAATTGGGCTGCCTGTCTAAACGCAGCCAAAGCATCTCAGCTGAACTAAGATCAGTTTAGCTTTTAATTTCAGAATGAATAATGTGAATACGGCCATGACTTTCATATTCAAATTGGTAAGAATGAGGTAAAAAGCTGAGTAATCATAGGTGCGCACAATTTTCATAATTCCCAAATATACACCATTTCTCAATTTTTGTTACCATGGCAATGTGATGTGATCCACAAGCTTCCTATGACAGTGCTTTCCTATACCTTGTGTAGATGCAGCAATTGCATTTTGTAATTAAATGGACGGAAAATCATGATAATCTACAATTTAGAAATATTAGACTTAAAGACCCATAATCGCCTCAGATGAAATGAACGACAGATGACCTCCCCCCACTTGCAAGATATATTTGGTAACAGCATGTCAGTAAAAAAATATTGTTTCAAATAAAGGTCACATTAAAGCCTTGTTTTGGTGTTACTTCAGCGACTTGGGAAGACTGTATAAATGTAATATGAGAAAAAAAAACATGATTAATTTTATTTCATTAAAGGGAAGAAAATACTTTGCTTTGACTCGTGCAGTGTGGGGATATCTGACGATAAAGCTAAGTAGACCAGCAGAGGCATTTAATAATTCACCCAAATTATTTCTGTCAGGACTGACAAGCTAAACGGCGGCTTGATTTAATTCTGTAATTGCACGTTCACCTTTACCCTAGACCCATACTTTGGTAATTAATAGGGCTTACCGTTATTTGAAATGTGGCACCGCAGGTAATGGAATTCAAATTGAAGATGATATGAAACCAAGGATGTGAACGCTTGCTGAGGCAAGGAGCTCACATTTCTCCTGGCCGGGGTGTCACTGGGGAAGAGATGTTGCCAAATCTAATGGAGCAACCTTTGGAGGGACCAAGGACGGCCTACAGGATTGTTCCTTTATAATCAGAAAGCATATTTACATTGCCATAGGTTAGATTGACTGTACCTACATTACTCTGTGTTAATAGGAATATGTTCTTAAAGGGATAGTTCAGGATTTTGGCAAATAAGCCCTTTATTTACTTCCCCAGAGTCAGATGAACTTGTGGATACCATTTTTATGTCTCTGCATGCAGATTTCTTACTAGCGTTTGCACAATTGCAAACTAGTGTTAGCACAATGACTGGAAGTCTATAGTAACTGCTAGCATGCAAGTAGATACCATAGACGTCCAGTCATTGCGCTAACACTAGTTAGCATTGGCTTGCGAAACTACCTCTAATTTCCTTCATACTGGATACAGTGACATAAAAATGGTATTCATGTATTCATCTGACTCTATGGAAGAAGATAGATAAAGGGCTTCATTGCCAAAATCCCGAAGTATCCCTTTAATTGACTTGCCTGGTTCTTAAATGAACTTGCCTGGTTAAATAAAGGAAAAATAAATGTGTATTCAAAAGTATAGCCCAAACCAACTTCAAACTTAAGTATCCTTGTGAAGGAGGGAAAAAAGAAAGTAAATTGTTTCACCTTCAGACTGCTTTCCCTTCTTTCCCTCAAACTTGTGATTGGTGGACAGTGTTAACACAATTCATATCCCAAGTGGAGGTATAGCGAGGGGGCTTATTTCACCGACATTCCTGCATGAGCTTGGCTAAGCCCTTTGGGGATACAGTGTCAGCCGTGGAGGGTTGAAGCTGGTCCCCACACTCGGGCCCCCCTGGCCTCTGTCTCGCCTCTGGGGACCAATTTGTGGCTAGCCGGGCTATTCGATGCCACCTCCACAGGATTGGCCCTGGAAGACACTTAGACCCATACTTCTCTGGTTAACCACCAGTCGACAACCAACCACATCTATTATGCAAATAAAAAATAAAGGACTGTAACTGGACTGTATAGGGCGCCAAGTAAAACCCTAAACTCTCGATTAGAAACATAATTATAACTCTCTATCAGAGGTTTGTTTTCGGCTAATTTTCCTAAACCCATGTTAATGTGTATGAAAATCAATTAGGCCTTATAATACGCTGTCCTCTGAGGATTGAAACACATCAAAGCCCATAAGCACACAGTCCAATTATGAGTGTTTACTGTGTGTATTGAATTGCTGAACATTGCCCTCTTAAGCCCCAATCCCTGAATCAGTAAACAAGATTTGCCCAGGTGTGTGTTTTTCAGTGGTTTTGTTTGTGTGTGTATGTAATTTTTTTTGCCTTGCTCACTCCATCGCTGCCCACTGAGGTAGAAGGCCTGAGGAAGTATTGGAGTTTTAACATTGTCTAGCCTAGTTCCCCCCCTACTGCCCTTGGCAACTCCACGTATAACCACTGGCCTTCCGGCTGATGACTCATTATTACCCTCTTGTTTCAGGGTATAGCCTGAATCTTGAACTTGTATTCACATCTTCCTCCCATCCCCCTACTCCTCCTCCCCCCTCCTCTTCCTCTTCATCCCACTACCTGAGCTGCCTGCCGGTGTGGTCACCATCTTTATTTCAGAGGCAGGATAGCCTGTCTTGAACTCGTCTTCACATTTTTCCCTCCTACTCCTCCCACTACCTTTGCTGCCTGCTGGTGTGGTCATCAGACACCAGGCTCTTGGAGGCTCTAGGGCTGAAGCTATCCCACAGCATGAATTTCAATCAGCAGAGGGAGGGAGGAAGAAGAGAGGGAGGGGAAGATGAATAGAGATAGAATAAAATAGGAATAGATGGTATTGGAGAGAGGAATGGTGGTAAAGTAAGAGAGAGCGAGAGAGAGTGTGTGGGTGGGTGAGTTTGAGAGAGAAGAACCTATTTTGTCTTTGCATTACCACATTACCAAGTCATCCAATTCATCCTGTGCTCAAACAACATTCATTAAAGTGAAAAGCAAGATATCGGGCCGGCAGAGTCTCGCACAACAATTAATTTGGAAATCTTATTTTCTACCCTTCTCGTCTCTAAACCGACTGAACAATGACTGTTGGGACACAATCTGTCGTCATCCCTGTACTCTCCAAATGAGTTGAGGCGAAGCGCGGTGTTGAGACACGGCAAAGAGACAACACACAGTGATAATTAACAGTGACAATGTGATGGCTCCTTTATATTCTGTCCCAATTAGGGAAGAAAACTTGTTGTCAAATATCACCAATGATATTCCAAAACAAATACCCCCCTCATGGCTGGCTGTTATGTGATGTGAGCCAGGGTGCAGCAGGGATGCAGTCACCTGTCAGGCCTAATTTAGATGCTGTGAATTCCACATTTGCACTGTGCTACCTTCCCCCATCCTCCTCCACCCGCCCTCAGCGTAACTTTGCATTCAGGGACTAATTAGTCCATGCAGAGGGCATGAGACTCAAGCAAGAGGCAGATAAACAAATAAACATTAATCAATAACGGTGTCTTATGTTCTTTGCCGTATTACTGCCATCTAAGAAAATGTTATCCGAATAATTCTCTAGATACATGGCTACAGCATGGTACTGAATATTGTAGTTGGAGAATGGCTGGCTGAGAGACGTGGTGAATGCTGTGAGGTTATGTAACAACTCAAATTAACTCATCATCTGTCAAAATGATGTACAATCTATTAGCTTAACCAGTCCAGGTTGGATAATTTGGGTATATTTTTGTTCTGCGTAACATTTATTTGATTTGATTTATTTAACCCTAATTTTACCAGGTAAGTTGACTGAGAACACATTCTCATTTACAACAATGACCTGGGGAATAGTTACAGGGGAGAGGAGGGGGGATGAATTAGCCAATTGTACACTGGGGATGATTAGGTGGCCATGATGGTACAGTATGAAGGCAAGAATGGGAATTTAGCCAGGACACATGAATTATTTCAAAATGTTAAAGGCCATGTTTCCCACATATGCTGACCATTTATTGGCTGCTTTTCCTTCACTCTGTGGTCCATCTCATCCCAAACCATCTCAATTGGGTTGAGGTCAGGTGATGGTGGAGGCCAGGTCATCTGATGCAGCACTTCATCACTCACCATCTTAGTCAAATAGCCCTTACACAACCTGGAGGTGGTCATTGACCTGTTGAAAAACAAATGATAGTCTGACTAAGCGCAAACCAGATGGGATGGCACATCGCTGCAGAATGCTGTAGTAGCCATGCTGGTTAAGTCTGCCTTGAATTCTAAATAAATCACAAACAGTGTCACCAGCAAGCATCCCCAACACCATCACACCTCCTCCTCCATGCTTCACGGTGGGAACCACACATGCAGAGATCATTCACCTACTCTGCGTCTTACAAAGACACGATGGTTGGAACCAAAAATCTCAAATTTGGACTCATCAGACCAAAGGACAGATTTCCACCAGTCTAATGTCCATTGCTTGTGTTTCTTAGCCCAAGCAAGTGTCTTCTTCTTATTCGTGTCCTTTAGTAGTGGTTTCTTCGCAACAATTTGACCATGAAGGCCTGATTCACGCAGTCTCCTCTGAACAGTTGATGTTGAGATGTGTCTGTTACTTGAACTCTGGGAAGCCTTTATTTGGGCTGCAATTTCTGAGGCTGGTAACTCTAATGAGCTTATCCTCTGCGGCAGAGGCAATTCTGGGTCTTTCTTCCCTGTGGCAGTCCTCATGAGAGCCAGTTTCATCATAGTGCTTGATGGTTTTTGCGACTGCACTTAAAGAACATTTTGAAAGTTCTTGAAATCTTCCGGATTGACTGACCTTCATGATTTTAAGTAATGATGGACTGTCGTTTCGCTTTGCTTATTTGAGCTGTTCTTGACATAATATGGACTTGGTCTTTTACCAAATAGGGCTATCTTCTGTATACCGCCCCTACCTTGTCACAGCTGACTGGCTCAAACGCATTCCACAAATGAACTTTTAAGGTGCACCTGTTAATTGAAATGCATTCCAGGTGGCTACTTCATGAAGCTGGTTGAGAGAATTCCAAAAGTGTGCAAAGATGTCATCAAGGCAAAGGGTGGCTACTTTGAAGAATCTCAAATATAAAATATATTTTGATTTGCTTAACACTTTTTTGGTTAGTATATCATTCCATGTGTGTTATGTCATAGTTTTGATGTCTTCACTATTATTCTACAATGTAGAAAATAGCAAAAATAAATAAAATCCTTGAATGAGTAGGTGTGTCTGAACTTTTGACTGGTTCTGTAGATTGAAAACTGTTGGAACGCTGAGCCGTTTGACTGCACCAGATTGCTGTGTGCGAGTGTGTTTCTTTTGACAATGTCAATGAAACACCGTACTGCAGCCATATAGTTTTGAACCTAGAAGACAGAGACCGGAGTAGGCAAGAAGGAGTAGACTGAGATTGGTGTGAAGCATGTCGAGTTGGTCAGAAAAGCATGGTAAGTTAGAGTGAGTGTCTTCACAACTACCTAGTTGGTTAGCTAGCTAGCTATTGCATATAGATGTAACTTGGAGGTGAAGCATATTTTCTAATATAATTAATAGAGTTGTCATTTAGCTGGCATGCTAGATAGTTACGTTTTACACTTAGCTAGCTTGCTAGATGGCTAGATAATGAACTAAACTGCAATTATCATAAACCATTATTATCTAGCTAGCTACGGTAGCTAAATATCTGTCAGATGTAAAGAAAGCATGATCTTGGCATGTGTCAGAAACAATGCAGGATGGCTATCTAGCTCATGTTAGTTAGATCATATAATCTAGCTAGCTAGATATCTATTGCCTACATATGTAACTTGGAGGTGAAGCATCCTTTTCCCCCCCTTTTTTCTCCCTAATTTCTATCTTGTCTCATCGCTGCAACTCCCCAACGGGCTTGGGAGGCGAAGGTCGAGTCTTGCGTCCTCCGAAACGTGAACCGTCAAACCGCGTGAAGCATAATTTCTAATATAATTAATAGGGTTGTCATTTAGCTAGCAAGCTAACTTACCTAGGCTAATCACCATCTTTGAATCAGTTCGTCGGCAAAATTATCCCTCAACAATCACAGGCATCTAGCTAAGCTAGCTGCTAACTGCAGTCAATTAAGAAGTATGTTGTAGCAATTGTTAGACGTGGTGTCATAATTTAAATAATTGCTGAGCAATAAATTCACATGGATGCCATGCAATTTGTCATAGCCATTATCACAAAATGGCATGCATATTTTTGTATAATCTCAGGTAGTCTAATGGTTAGAGCGTTGGGCCAGTAACCGAAAGATGGCTAGATTGAATCCCAGAGCTGACAAGGCAACAATCTGTAGTTCTGCCCCTGAACGAGGCAGGTAACCCACTGTTCCTAGGACGTCATTGAAAATAAGAATTTGTTCTTAACTGACTTGCCTAGTTTAAAAAAGGTAAACAAATAAAAATTCAATACTGTTGTCATTTACACACAAGAATCATGAACTAGGCTAACTGATACATGAATCCTAAATACAGGTAGGTTACCATTTTCTTTTGTTAATCTGCAGGTTTGTAATCTGATTTATTGGAGTCTGGTGGAGATAGATGCAACCATACTCTAAGGCAAGACATCAGTAAGACATTATTTTTGCATGATACCATTTCAAAGAGCTAATACTCCAATCATTTAAAACCTCTTAGGGCTAGGGGGCAGTGTTCGGAAGTTCGGATAAATGACGTGCCCAAAGTAAACTGCATGTTACTCAGGCCCAGAAGCTAGGATATGCATATATTTGATAGCATTGGATAGAAAACACTCTGAAGTTTCTAGAACTGTTAAAATAATGTCTGCGAGTATAACATAACTGATTTTGCAGGCAAAAATCCGAGAATCCATCCAGAATTTCTTTTTGAGATCACTGTCCATTTCAACGCTTGTCTACGGGATATACAAATAAATAGCTCCCAGATTGCAGTTCCTATGGCTTCCACTAGATGTCAACAGTCTTTAGAAAGGGTTTCAGGCTTGTTTTTTGAAAAATGAATTAGTAGTTGTAGGTTTTCAAGGTGGTTCTCATTTTGACTGTAGTCTTGTGGCGCGCGTGGATGAGGGCGCGCACCTCGTTATATATCTCTCACCTCGTTATTGAACATACTACATTCCGTCTTAAATTTGATCGTTTATTTACATATTAGGGTACCTGAGGATTGATTAGAAATGTTGTTTGACTTGTTTGGACAAAGTTTATTGGTAACTTTTGGGATTCCTTTGTATGCATGTTGAACTAGTGGAACGGGTGGATTACTGAATCAAACGCTCTAACTGAACTGACTTTTTGGGTATATAAAGAAGGACTTTATCGAACAAAACGACCATTTGTTGTGTAGCTGGGACCCTTGGGATTGCAAACAGAGGAAGATCTTCAAAGGTAAGTGATTTATTTTATCGATATTTCAGACCTTTGTGAGCCTCTGCTGGTTTGGAAAATGTTTTTAATGCTTTTGTATGTGGAGTGCTGTCCTCAGATAATCGCATGGTATGCTTTCACCGTAAAGCCTTTTTGAAATCTGACAACGCGGTTGGATTAACAAGAATTTAAACTTTTAAATTAGGTAGGACACTTTTATGTTCATGAATGTTTAATATTACAATTTTGTAATTTGAATTTGGCGCACTCCAGCTTCACCGGATGATGTCGATTTTGATCCCGTTAACGGGATCTGTGCGCTAAGAGGTCATTTAAGGAGTGGAGAAGGCAACATACCTGTCTACTACTGAGGACTCTCTCTCTTTCAAGCAGACTTACTACCTCTATCTTTCTCTCTCCAGGTGCTAAAGAGACAGAACATTCCAAGGACCTTCAGAGCCTTTTGACCAACTACCTGCGATCTCTCCAGAGAACAGAGAAGTAAGCTCCACTCATAACAGTAAACTTGATAGCACTATGTAAACCTCCTTCACTTTGGCTGTCCGCCTGTGTGATGCTAGCATATTATCCAGGGCCAATGGTTAGTTTTACTGTACTCACTCCACAACTCATGCTCTCTCCTTCCTGTAGAAGTCGTAATAAAAACTAACATGTCCATCCCTTTATCCCTAGGTGAGTCTGCTGGGCTATGGAACTCTAGAGAAGCACATGAAAAAACCTGCAACCCTGTTGTCAGCTATCCACAGACCGTTCACTAAGGAAGGATGGATCTATCAAGGCTTTAAATTGCCACATTTTAGGGATGACCAAATGCAATAAAGTTTTGTATAAACAGCTCTTTTTCATTTTTCAATTGTAAGATTACAAAACAATAACTTTTTCATAGAATATTTTTTACATTGATCTTTACATTTTTACCAACTTCAGTGGTAACTTAAACATCCAGACAAATACACTTAGAGCTTATGATTCAAAAGGTCTAAAATAAATGCAAGTCTCATGTCCAGAGTGAATACATTAGTATTCATGTATATCATACACATCACACAGGTGTGTCAACTAAAACACATATACCAGACAAAATTAAAGAATGGGACAAGTAGACAAAGTGAATATAAGTCAGTGATTGCTTCTGTAGCAGTTCGTATGAATTTAAGTGGTTACATACAATACACGTTGACAGAATGGCAAGACAGAGAGAGAAAGACTGTTGCTGTACTCCCAGGTAAGGCCCTTGCTTCCGGTACCACTGCAGGCCTCAGTATTTAGTCATGTTGCTTGAAGAAGATGTCACCATCCAGGCCCATGTCACAGCATGCAGTGGCCTGACAAGGATATGACAATAAATGCATTATGTACCTTTCATCACCAAAGCCATGTTAGCATTCATTGCACATGATGGGGAACAATTCAACCCTTTTATTAGTGTCATATTGCCATCAACAAGTGGTGTTTATTCTATTTTTATTGGCAAATTTATTTTTGCAACATGCCATTTAAAAATCAACAGTAGTGAAATGACAAGGATTTAAATGAAGAAAGAGTCAATGGACAAAATACAGTATTCATGTTGCAAGATCCTGTTTTGTCAGACATACAGTGCATTCGGAAAGTATTCAGACCCCTTGACTTTTTCCACATTTTGTTACGGTACAGCCTTATTCTAAAATGGATTAAATAAAACAATGTCCTCATCAATCTACACACAATTCCCCATAATGACAAAGCGAAAACAGTTTTTCACACATTTTTGCACATTTATAATACCTTATTTACTTAAGTATGAAGACCCTTTGCTATGAGACTTGAAATTTAGCTCAGGTGCATCCTGTTTCCATTGATCATCCTTGAGATGTTTTTTTAAATATATATTTTTTATAAGGGTGGATCAGCTTAACATTGCGGAAAGAATGTTGTTTCCATCAATGTAATCGTCCGCATCATTTCCAATCCCCCATATTTTCGGGGGGTAAATATATACATCCATATACATACAGGCATGCATACATATACACATATATACATACACATACCTATATAGATATACATACTTTTTTTAGAATATACCTTTATTATTCCCCGTGGAGGTCTTATGCTTCCCCCAATTGGAGTAAACTAATAAACAATGACACTTAGGCTTCTACCTTCAGTTTATATATCTTATACACATTTTACAGACACAATCTATTTTACAATAGTTATATTTTGTTTGTTTTTAGTCCTTCCACTATTTCTGATGTCCATCCAGTTTGATTTCTATTTGTAACTGTGCTATTTTACAAAAGTTCTGAGCCTATATACATTTTACAGACCCTGTATGTTTTACATTGGTTATCTTGTTATTAGTCCCACCCTTCAGCTCCATTCAATCCCTCCCATCTATCTCTCAACATCATCCATTTTGGATTTATATTTGCCATATATTTTTCAACTGTGCAGTGATGCTTCACAAAAGTATTGAACTTTTCTATTCTCATAGCTTCTACAGATTGTAAATTAAAAACAAACATTTTTGCTAAAATAATTATTATATTATTGATTGATTGACTATGGCTTTTCAAATCACCCAGTATTGCTATCCGCAGCGTTAGTTCTTGGCAAATGTTGCAATTCTTCAGCCATTCCTGGACCTGTGACCAAAAACGAGCTACATATGGACAATACCAAAATAAATGATCTAATGACTCTGCCTCCTCACAGCAGAATCTGCAGAGCTGGAAAGATAGTATCCCCCATAAATATAACATTCTATTGGTTGCAAGAATTTTGTATAGTAAGTTCCTTACTTTTTTCCCCTTCTACTTGCCTCTAACATTTCTGTGGTAATGCTGCAATTAATTGGTTGTAATTTTGGGTAGAGCAGACCTTTCCATATGTCTGTGTTAGCTATAAGTGTGACATAACTCCACCAGTCCTATTTATGATATCATTCACAAAAATTATACATTTTTAAACATTTATTCGAAAGATATGTTTTTTTTATTATCAATTAGTATATTTGAGTTTAACCACAATATTTGTTGTATTATTTGTTCTGTCTTTTCAGGTGGATTAAACTGAAATTGCAACCAACTTTCTAAGGTTTGTTTAAAAAATAACGATATTTTGGAGATTATTTCCTTTTCAAACAACCACAAGTGAGCAGGTGTAATCTGCATAAAGGGAAAAAGGCCCTTCTTGAACATAGGATGAGACATTCATATCAATTTACTAGAGAACCAGTTTGGATTTAAGTATAACTTTTGTATGACTGATGCCTTTAGTGAGAGGTCTTATGCTGTAATATTGATAATTTCTGCCCTCCGAATTCATATTCATTATATAAATAGGCCCTTTTAATTTTGTCTGGCTTGCCGTTCCAAATACAATCGAATATTTTTTGTTCATATAATTTAAAAAGCAGGTCACTAGGTGTAGGCAAAACCATAAGCAAATAGGTAAACTATGATATGACTAAAGAGTTAATCAGGGTGATTTTCCCACAAATAGACAGGTATTTTCCTTTCCATGGTAGCAAGATCTTATCTATTTTTGCTAACTTTCTATAAAAATGTATTGGAGTGAGATCATTTCTTTCTTTTGGGATTTGTATACCGAGTATCTCCACATCTCCGTCAGACCATTTAATTGGTAAACTACATGATAATGTAAAATTAGATTTTTTTTTGTGATCCAATACTTATCACAATTTGGTTTAAATCCAGAGAGGATAGCAAAAGTATCTAGAACCTCTATGAGGCCGTGGAGAGATTCTAATTGTGGTTTTAAAAGAAAACATGAATCATCAGCGTTGAAGAAAAAAAGCACGGGGTACGGACAGCATCCTAGAAACCTCAATTGTTTGTGATTTAAAAAAAACTGTAGTTTTAAAAGAAAACATGAATCATCAGCATTGAAGAAAAAAGCACGGGGTACGGACAGCATCCTAGAAACCTCAATTGTTGAAGAAAAAAAACACCTTAGTTTTTAAACCACAGATTTGTAATCCCTTAATATTATTGTTTAATCTAATTTTAACAGCTAACATTTCGATGGCAATAATAAATAGATATGCCGATAGTGGACAACCTTGTTTTACTCCTCTAGATAGTTTAAACTTTCTGAGATGTAGCCATTATTTACTATTTTACACCTAGGGTTACTATACATCATTTTAACCCATTTTATAATAGATTCCCCAAAATTTAAATATTCTAGGCATTTATATAAAAACTCCAGTCGTACTTTATCAAAAGCCTTTTCAAAATCAGCAATGAAAACCAGGCCTGGTGTCCCCAATATTTCATACTATTCTATTGTTTCCAGTACTTGTCTTATATTATCTCCAATGTATCATCCATGTAAAAAACCTGTCTGATTAGAATGAACAATATCTGACAATACTTTTTGAATTCTATGCGCCAAGCATTTTGCTAGGAGTTTTGCATCACAACACTGAAGTGCAAGAGGTCTCCAATTTTTTAAATGGACTGGATGTTTATATATACCATTTGGGTCCTGTTTCAGTAATAATGATATCAGACATTGTTGTGTGTCTGATAATCTACCATTTATATAGGAGTGGTTAAAACATGCTAATAATGGTCCTCTGAGTATATCAAAAAAGGTTTAGTGTACTTCCACTGGTATGCCATCCAACCCTGGAGTTTTCCCATCCTTAACCTCTCTGGGCTAGGTGGGACGCTCGTCCCACCTACTCAACAGCCAGTGTAATCCCGTGGTGCGATATTCAAATACCTCAAAAATGCAAAAACTTAAATTTTTCAAACATATGACTATTTTACACCATTTTAAAGACAAGACTCTCGTTAATCTAACCACACTGTCCGATTTCAAAAAGGCTTTACAACAAAAGCAAAACATTAGATTATGTCAGCAGAGTACCCAGCCAGAAATAATCAGACACCCATTTTTCAAGCTAGCATATAATGTCACATAAACCCAAACCACAGCTAAATGCAGCACTAACCTTTGATGATCTTCATCAGATGACAACCCTAGGACATTATGTTATACAATACATGCATGTTTTGTTCAATCAAGTTCATATTTATATCAAAAAACAGCTTTTTACATTAGCATGTGACTAGCATGTGACTAGCATTCCCACCGAACACTGAGGGTGAATTTACTAAATTACTCACGATAAACGTTCACAAAAAACATAACAATTATTTTAAGAATTATAGATACAGAACTCCTCTATGCACTCGCTATGTCCGATTTTAAAATAGCTTTTCGGTGAAAGCACATTTTGCAATATTCTCAGTAGATAGCCCGGCATCACAGGGCTAGCTATTTAGACACCCAGGAAGTTTAGCACTCACCAAAGTCAGATTTACTATAAGAAAAATGTTATTACCTTTGCTGTTCTTCGTCAGAATGCACTCCCAGGACTTCTACTTCAATAACAAATGTTGGTTTGGTCCCAAATAATCCATTGTTATATCCAAATAGCGGCGTTTTGTTCGTGCGTTCAAGACACTATCCGAAAGGGTAAATCAGGGTGACGAGCACGGCGCATTTCGCGACAAAAAAATTCTAAATATTCCATTACCGTACTTCGAAGCATGTCAACCGCTGTTTAAAATCAATTTTTATGCCATTTTTCTCGTAAAAAAGCGATAATATTCCGACCGGGAAAGCGTGTATATATCCACTAATTCCAATATATCCATGACATTCATGATTTCCTTAAGTGCCTGAGATATGGCTTATTAACAAATACGGTCCAAATAATGATGATCCAAACTTCCTTGACAATATATATAAGAATGTGTCAACTCTACAAGCAACACTAGACTCTATTATTATGGTGGGAGATTTTAATACGGTCTTAAATACCTCTATACACCGGAAAGGAAATCACACTACAAACTATCACCCTCAGGCACTTAAGGAAATCATGAATGTCATGGATATATTGGAATTAGTGGATTTATGGAGACTTAAATACCCTGATCTAGTGAGATATACATGGCGGAGGCTTAATCAAGCTAATCATCTTGACTACTTTCTTATGTTATTCTCTCTGGCACCAAAAGTTTAAAAAAAAGTGTTGATATGGGACAGAATGCGGGCGGATCATCACACATTCTTATATATATTGTCAAGGAAGCTTGGATCATCATTATTTGGACCGTATTTGTTAATAAGCCATATCTGTTTATTGTCCAATAACATATTTAAAATAATCCATCTACCTTGACAATCTGTTTGGACAATTTGCACATTTGGATCAAAATTACTGTTAATTAAAACCATCACCCCTTTGAATTTCTTTGCCCATGGGAGAAATATATACTGCTCAAAAAAATAAAGGGAACACTTAAACAACACAATGTAACTCCAAGTCAATCACACTTCTGTGAAATCAAACTGTCCACTTAGGAAGCAACGCTGATTGACAATAAATTTCACATGCTGTTGTGCAAATAGAATAGACAACAGGTGGAAATTATAGGCGATTAGCAAGACATCCCCAATAAAGGAGTGGTTCGGCAGGTGGTGACCACAGACCACTTCTCAGTTCCTATGCTTCCTGGCTGATGTTTTGGTCACTTTTGAATGCTGGCGGTGCTTTCACTCTAGTGGTAGCATGAGACGGAGTCTACAACCCACACAAGCGGCTCAGGTAGTGCAGCTCATCCAGGATGGCACATCAATGCGAGCTGTGGCAAGAAGGTTTGCTGTGTCTGTCAGCGTAGTGTCCAGAGCATGGAGGCGCTATCAGGAGACAGGCCAGTACATCAGGAGACGTGGAGGAGGCCGTAGGAGGGCAACAACGCAGCAGCAGGACCACTACCTCCGCCTTTGTGCAAGGAGGAGCAGGAGGAGCACTGCCAGAGCCCTGCAAAATGACCTCCAGCAGGCCACAAATGTGCATGTGTCAGCTCAAACGGTCAGAAACAGACTCCATGAGGGTGGTATGAGGGCCCGACGTCCACAGGTGGGGGTTGTGCTTACAGCCCAACACCGTGCAGGACGTTTGGCATTTGCCAGAGAACACCAAGATTGGCAAATTCGCCACTGGCGCCCTGTGCTCTTCACAGATGAAAGCAGGTTCACACTGAGCACGTGACAGACGTGACAGAGTCTGGAGACGCCGTGGAGAACGTTCTGCTGCCTGAAACATCCTCCAGCATGACCGGTTTGGCTGTGGGTCAGTCATGGTGTGGGGTGGCATTTCTTTGGGGGGCCGCACAGCCCTCCATGTGCTCGCCAGAGGTAGCCTGACTGCCATTACGTACCGAGATGAGATCCTCAGACCCCTTGTGAGACCATATGCTGGTGCGGTTGGCCCCGGGTTCCTCCAAATACAAGACAATGCTGGACCTCATGTGGCTGGAGTGTGTCAGCAGTTCCTGCAAGAGGAAGGCATTGATGCTATGGACTGACCCGCCCGTTCCCCAGACCTGAATCCAATTGAGCACATCTGGGACATCATGTCTCGCTCTATCCACCAACGCCACGTTGCACCACAGACTGTCCAGGAGTTGGCGGATGCTTTAGTCCAGGTCTGGAAAGAGATCCCTCAGGAGACCATCCGCCACCTCATCAGGAGCATGCCCAGGCGTTGTAGGGAGGTCATACAGGCACGTGGAGGCCACACACACTACTGAGCCTCATTTTGACTTGTTTTAAGGACATTACATCAAAGTTGGATCAGCCTGTAGTGTGGTTTTCCACTTTCATTTTGAGTGTGACTCCAAATCCAGACCTCCATGGGTTGATAAATTGGATTTCCATTGATTATTTTTGTGTGATTTTGTTGTCAGCACATTCAACTATGTAAAGAAAAAAGTATTTAATAACATTGTTTCTTTCATTCAGATCTAGGATGTGTTATTTTAGTGTTCCCTTTATTTTTTTGAGCAGTGTATTTCACCCCCCCAGTCCTTTTTCCACAAAACTTCATCTAAAATTGTTGAATGGGTTTCCTGTAAACAATAGATATTATATTCCTTCTCTTTTAGCCTGGTAAATACTGATCATCTTTCCTTATTATCTGCTAAGCCATTACAATTTATAGCTGGCTATATATATTTCACCACTTACCATAATGGGACACGACTTTCAATTCTATTTATCAAAATATATGTTTGTAAACGTACCATTAAAAAGTAACATGATGATTGAGTGTCTATACTGTATACCTGTGCCATGATATTTGCATTGCTACTAAGTAAACCTCCAATTGGTCCCCACTATTACACCCTCTAAAAGCCCTCCTCATCCTGAGTTGGGTTGTCATGCCAATGCCCGGCAGACCACCCCCGACCCCCTGTATCCCATAGCCCTGAAAAGACTGGGATCCATCCTTCGAAAAGAGCACACAGTGCCATTTACAGAACAGAAGTAGATCAACCGCCAAATGCATTTCCATCGCCCTCACCTCGATTTGTATTATATATAGCCATCAAAATATATATATATTTTAAGAATCCTGTTTTTTATTTTCCATAATTAGCTATTAATATTTGTAGTAATGTGGGCAATTTATGAAAAGGATTTTTCCTCTCACCAGTCTCGCCGTTATCAAAATTACATTATTACAAGCAATTATTATATTAGCAAACAGTTGTTGTGAATCATCCTCTTGTCCCTAACATATTTTACTCCTTCACAACAGTTTTGGATACACACATACACCCACACACGCATACACACTCAACCCTTTCCCCCCACACAACCAACGGCTCACATTCTCAACATTTGCACCATCCCAGACCCCAACTCAAGAAAGGTCTTGATTTACAAATGCATTTACAGTTGCAGCTGTATGAGAAGGCCTGCAAGACCGTGCAAAAAATGGGCAGAAATTGAGAGATTTTATTAACCATTGTCACGTCCTAGATGATGGAGGTCAAATGTACACCTTTTCCCTGAAACATCCACAACATGGTCCCCCGTATTGACCATATTTCCAAGCATCTCCATGCAGTCAGACTTTTGATTTTGTGCCACTAGGGCCACAATAATATACCCCCTCTCTGAATGTCTGAGTGTGACCCCCTCCCCATGGGTTACTGCAGCTAGTGTTGCCAGCACTGCCACTGCCTGGGTGGGGGCACCCCACCGGAATCCCCACCGGCTAGGTACAAGGTCGTCAAGGTTCTCATTAGCAGCTTTGAGAATTTCCTTGTATAGTATGCTCTCCTTTTAGGGGACTTTGACTTTGCAGGACCAACCCTGCCAAGCAGGCTCAGAATCTTGAGGGGGCAGTGCTGCTCTAGATCTCTGACTGCATTTTGGCTGCATACAGACCGCTTACAGCAGGCCCATAAAACAGTTAGGGACTTCTCCTTAGTATCTGGGTCATTCAGGTGGGTGTCTAGGGTTGTGACCGTTCCATCAATATAGGACCATAAATAAATAAATTAGATACAATTTATTTAAAAAATGTAGTTCCCCATGATAGGACAATAAATAAATTAAATGTATAATTTATTTTAAAACTGTTCCACCATGATAAGACAATAAATAAATAAATAAATAAGAAGTGTAATTCATTATAAAAAGTATATCCATCATCTGAACAACATCCTTGAGATGTTTCTACAACTTGATTAGAGTCCACCTGTGGTAAATTCAATTGACTGGACATGATTTGGAAAGACACACACCTGTATATACAAGGTCCCATAGTTGACATTGCATCTCAAAAACCACGCAGAGACAGGATTGTGTCGAGGCACCGATCTGGGGAAGGGTACAAAAAAATCTCTGCAGCATTGATGGTCCCCAAGAACACAGTGGCGTCCATCACTCTTAAATGGAAGAAGTTTGGAACCACCAAGACTCTTACTAGAGCTGGCCGCCCGGCAAAATTGAATAATTGGGGGAGAAGGGTTCTTGGTTGGGGAGGTGACCAAGAACCCGATGGTCATTCTGACAGAGCTCCAGAGTTCTTCTGTGGAGATGTGAGAAGCTTCCAGAAGGCCAACCATCTCTGCAGCCCTCCACCAATCAGCCCTTTATGGTAGAGTGGCCAGAGGGAAGCCACTCCTCAGTAAAATGCACATGACAGCCCACTTGGAGTTTACCAAAAGGCACCTAAAGACTCTCAGACCATGAGAAACAAGATTCTCTGGTCTGATGAAACCAAGATTGAAGTCTTTGACCTCAATGCCATGCGTCACGTCTCAAGGAAACCTGGCACCATCCCTATGGTGAAGCATGGTGGTGGCAGCATCATGCTGTGGGGATGTTTTTCAGCGGCAGGGACTAGGAGACTAGTCAAGATCGAGGGAATGATCAACGGAGCAAAGTACAGAGAGCTCCTTGATGAAAACCTGTTCCAGAGTGCTCAGGACCTCATACTGTGGCAAAGGTTCACCTTCCAACAGGACAACGACCCTAAGCACACGGCCAAGACAACGCAGGAGTGACTTCGGGAGAAGTCTCTGAATTTACTTCAGTGGCCCAGCCATACTCAAGAATACTCGAGGCTGTAATCGCTGCCAAAGGCGCTTCAACGAAGTACTGAGTAAAGGGTCTCAATACATATGTAAATGTATTATTTCAGATTTACAATTTTAATACATTTGCAAACATTTATGGGGTATTGTGTGTAGATTGATGAGGAAAAAAACTATTTCATCAATTTTAGAATAAGGCTGTAACGTAAGGGTTTGAATACTTTCTGAATGCACTGTTGCACTGTCTTCCACTAAAACCCATTTGTTTTATATTTGTGTCCAGAGGGCAGGGACAGATGGTGTCTGCAGTTTGTTGTGTGTAGGAGGCATCTATGGGAGGGACCACCATTAATCCAGAGCAGCGGCAGCAGCCATACAGCTGTCGATCGGAGAAGATGACTGACTTGGGTATAGATGTACGAAGGTCGCCTTAGGCTGGTTAGTGGGATGGGAATTGATCGGAGGACAGTTGTCAAGACCATCATGGTAACCTGTGACTCATCCAGTAGGGTGGAACTGATTTGGGCAAGGATTTGTGTTATGAGCCCTTGCCTCTAGCATGGGGGTGATGGGAGAGCGATTCATATACAGATCCATCTGATTAACTGCAGGCATGTCAATGGAAGGGGACTGATCCAGGATCTGATCCAGATTCAGCTGGACGAGGCTATAGGAGCCTGGGAATCAGCTGAGGCCTGTGGGCTGACAGCCTGGTGGTGGTAATGTGGTCCTGATTCCAGAACATCTGGAGTGACCTGTGAGCCATGGCCATGTGGTGGTGGTGTTGGGGTGCCACTCCATAGGCTTCTCCTGTTGTGGAGACCAGAGGCTGGTTGCTATGTTGTACCTTTCTTACCCCAAATGTGCTAATTCTAAGGAAAAAATATTTAGCCTGATTCGTCCTTTGTTCTAATGAGGGAAATAGCACCAAAAGCGACATGGGGTGTTTTACCACTTTTCTAAACAATGTATCAAAATGAATGGCTCACCACATAATTGGTATGAACCCAATATACACTGAGTATACCAAACATTAGGAACACTTTACAAATATTGAGTTTCTCCCCCTTTCTCCCTCATAACAGCCTCAATTTGTCAGGGCATGGATTACAAGGTGTTGAAAGCGTTGCAAAGGGATGCTGGCCCATGTTGACTCCAATGCTTCCCCAGTTGTGTCAAGTTGGCTGGAAGTCCTTTGGGTGGTGGACCATTCATGAAACACATGGGAAACTGTTGAGCATGAAAAACCCAGGAGCTTTGCAGTTCTTGACACAAACCGGTGCGCCTGGCACCTACTACCATACCCCGTTCAATGGCACTTCAATTTTGTGTCTTGCCCATTCACCCTCTGAATGGCACACATACACAATCCATGTCTCCATTGTCTCAAGGCTTAAATATCATTCTTTAACCTGTCTCCTCCCCTTCATCTACTCTGATTGAAGTGGATTTAACAAGTGAAATCAATAAAGGATCATAGAGTTCACCTACATTGTCATGGAAAGAGCAGGTGTTCCCAATGTTTTGTACATTTAGTGTACATTGTGATATTTTCCCTCTGCTTTTCCTATGTTATTAAACATGTAATGTATTTCAATATAACATAAGATGTATGTATCTTATTCCAGATGTTTAGAATCAATGAGTTGCTTATTTCCTTTTAGGAAATGTGAACTGTTTTCTATATAGTGTGTACACTCATGAGCAAATCTCAGGTTATATTCCAATATTGGCATGCCATATGCTAAACTCAGAGCAATGAAAGGGCAGTCTTCGTGATACTTCCTGGCTGAGTCCTCCCACACTATAATTAGTGAGACTTAGTGAGTACTCAGACTAGTTCGGGTAGATCTTCGTGAGGTGTGGCCACGCCTTAGCAGTTTGATGATCTATCGCCTTGACAAACCTAACGCAACTCTGACCTGCACCATCCGACTCACAGAGAGTTAGCCATCTGCTGATAGGAACTTGCTGAACCTGCATTCTGCTCACTCACAACAAACCGCTGAGCTTTTATCTCTCCTATGGGGACCCAAACCTTCTACTGCACCCTAGTGCCTTAACAAACTTTATCTGAACGGAGTTGACAACAAATTGAGAGAGAACGACGAGATCCTCTGCGTGTGAGCTCCGACGAGGGAAAAAGCTTCTTCGGCAGTAATCTCCAATGCCAGGAACACTGACCTTTTCCCTGTTTCATCTCTGCCATAACAGAAACCCAACTGAACCAGACGACACTCAGCGAAAAATACACGTAAATACATTATTGCATTTCATTTCCCTTTGGGTGAGACTGTGTTTGTATAAAAGTGGTGGCAGTAACTGATTATTGTAAGACTGAATTACATATGAAAAACCAATACTATCCCGGCACTGTCCACGGTGGGTGTTAACCTGATTAGGGAGCCTATAGTTTCATAGCTGTGAAACTTTACTGATGTAGTCTCTCCTTCACTTCTCCTGTTTTCATGAATAAGAATTTCCAATTCTCCAAAGTCCTTTTAAAGTCTTGTCATATCTGCCTGTGAGTAGGCTACATAAGCCTATTCAATTAATCTATGAAGTTCCCCACATCAATGGTACTGCATTTCATTTGTTTCTTGTGTCTATTAAGACAACTGTACCTACCTCATTTTCAATCTATGTTACTCTAGTAATGCAAATTTGAAGTAAATCCATTGCGTTGAAGTCCTTAACATGCGATTGGATTCTTGAAGTCTGAGAGCTCGACAACCATTCTGAATGAGAATATAGTAAATTGACTGTTGATTAAGACTATTGTTGATATAGGATTAAGGGTAAAATGGTTAAATAACTTCTAATAGAGTTAATTCAAGGGGTTTCTCTAAATCAAAACCCTTTGTGGTGCACCTCTTAGATTACTTTGGATAAGATAACTAAATTAATTAGATCAATTAATTATTCCAGTAAATTCAATAATAAATTATCTTCAATATCCATAGCCAAAGTCACAACAGCTGGTAGGAGAGAAAGGGAGGGAGATAGAGAGAGAGAATAGGCCTGGGCATAGCGAGGTTCAACCCAGAGGCTCTCTGCTTGGCACACCAGCTACAGTTCCAGTGAAAAGTTTGGACACACCGACTCATTCAAGGGTTTTTCTTTATTTTTACTATTTTCTACTTGTAGAATAATAGTGAAGACATCAAATCTATGAAATAACACAGGGAATCATGTAGTAACCAAAAAGGAGTTCCCACAATATGCAGAGCACTTGTTGGCTGCTTTTCCTTCACTCTGCGGTCCAACTCATCCCAAACCATCTCAATTGGGTTGAGGTCAGGTGATTGTGGAGACCAGGTCATCTGATGCAGCACTCCATTACTCTCCTTCTTGGTCAAATAGCCCTTACACAGCCTGGAGGTGTGTTGGGTCATTGTCCTGTTGAAAAACAAATGATAGTCCCACTAAGCACACACCAGATGGGATGGTGTAAAGCTGTAGAATGCTGTGGTAGCCATGCTGGTTAAATGTGTGTTTAATTCTAAATAAATCACAGTGTCACCAGCAAAGCACCATCACACCTCCTCCATGCTTCACGGTGGGAATCACACATGCGGAGATCATCTGTTCACCTACTCTGCCTCTCACAAATACATGGCGGTTGGATCCAAAAATCTCAAATTTGGACTCATCAGACCAAAGGACAGATTTCTTCTGGTCTAATGTCCATTGCTTGTGTTTCTTGGCCCAAGCAAGTCTCTTCTTCTTACTGGTGTCTTTTGGTAGTGGTTTCTTTGCAGAAATTCGGCCGTGAAGGCCTGATTCACACAGTCTCCTCTGAACAGTTGATGTTGAGATGTGTCTGCTACTTGAACTCTGTGAAGCATATATTTAGGCTGCAATCTGAGGCTGGTAAATCTAATTAACTTTTCCTCTGCTGCCGAGGTAACTCTGTATCTTCCTTTCCTGTTGCGGTCCTCATGAGAGCCAGTTTCATCACAGTGCTTGATGGTTTTTGCGACTGAACTTGAAGAAACATTTAACATTTCTGAAATTTTCCAGATTGACTGACCTTCATGTCTTAAAGTAATGATGGACTGGCATTTCTCTTTGCTTATTTGAGTTGTTCTTGACATAATAAGGACTTGGTCTTTTACCAAAAAGGGATATCTTCTGTATACTACCCCTACCTTGTCACAACACAACTGATTGGCTCAAACGTATTAAGAAGGAAAGAATTTCCACAATTGAAATGCATTCCAGGTGACTACCTCATGAAGCTGGTTGAGAGAATGCCAAGAGTGTGCAAAGCTGTTATCAAGGCAAAGAATGGCTACTTGGAAGAATCTGAAATATAAAATATATTTTGATTTGTTTAACACTTTTTCGGTTACTACATGATTCCATATGTGTTTTTTCATGTTTTGATGTCAATGTAGAAGAGAGTAAAAATAAAGAAAAATCCTTGAATGAGTAGGTGTGTCCAGACTTTTGACTGGTACTGTATATCCCACCTGTCACGTCCTGACCAGTAAAGGGGTTATTTGTTATTGTAGTTTGGTCAGGATGTGGCAGGGGGTGTTTGTTTTATGTGGTTCGGGGTTTGTTGGGCTATGGTATTATGTAAGAGGGGTGTTTGTTTAGAGTGTTCCGGGGTTTTTCGTCTATGTTCTAGGTTAGTGTTTTTCTATGTTCAGTCTAGTTTTCTACTTCTATGTTCAGGGTTGGTTGATTGACCTTCAATTGGAGGCAGCTGTTCCTCGTTGCCTCTGATTGAAGGTCCTATGTATAGGGGTGTGTTTGTAATGGGATTTGTGGTAGTTGTTTCCTGTTTTGTGTCTGTGCACCTGACAGGTCTGTTTAGTGGCGTTCGTTGTTTTGTATACGTGATTTGTTTGTTTTTTCCTTCTTTTGATTTAATAAAGAAGATGAGTATACACGTTTCCGCTGCACCTTGGTCTAATCCTTACGACATGCGTTACACCACCATTATAGAGTCCAACATTGAACATTGCTAATTGGAAAACAAATATTCTCATTTACCAGCGGTAAAGCAGGAAAAAAGTTTTTGTACTATGAACTTTCCAACCTTAACGACCGTGGAGTTGTTACGAAGTGTCGAGAGAGAAATTGGTCACCCACTCCCGCCCTTCTGTTTTCGTCTTTCTGCCGACAAGGGTATTGCATTTAATGAGAGAGTGGAAGGTGGTCAGGGTGTTCATTTGCTTTGTTAATGAGAGGTGGACAGCTGGTGTGTAATACACCACATGGAGACATCACAAATACATGTTATTGGGTTCACACCACACAGGGCTCATCCGAAGGCCACAACTGGCTGTGCATGGGCCATGAGCCAAGGAGAGTTCCCAGAGGATGTTTTAGAGTTGTTATAGACATCATTTAAGATTTTACTCTCTGACATGAGGGTGACCAAAACATTACGACGCCGCATAAACTTTCCTAGACCCCTAGTAGTAAAAGGGCTGATGACAGTGGGAGTCTCGCAACATCAGGTTACAACAACACCATGTTTTCTTGTGAACACGCAATATGGCTACCACAACAAAAGCAGTCAAACAAGAAAAGGATCTTGATGCGACATCTCGCCTGTAGGAGTACAGAAGACCTTGAGTCTCCACCGTGGCACCAGCACCTGTTAGTCTAGGAGAGATGCAGCCAGGGTGGGAGGCAAGACAAGCTGAAGAGAAGTAGGGTGTACATAATATGGTGAACATTTTAGAACACCCTAAGCCTCACGGCTCACTGCTCTTTGAGTCAATCATCAACCATGGGAGGTTCGGGCCAAGGGGAAGGGGTAGAGAGTGTTACAGTCAATTGGTTGAATCAAGGAGGGGTGAGGCATGTGGTTTAAAGCTGAGGATGTCCTACAATGTGCACCTTGAAGGTGTCTCACCTGCACTGCATTATGCTCTGTCGTTCTGGACTCTGGGCTGGGTGGTGGTAGCTTGTACTGTTGGCAACTTTGTGCTGCTGTGTCCCTCTGTTCTGGTGTCTCTTCAGCCATCTCTGTCAGACCCCACCTGCCCTGCTGCCTGGAAGGGGGAGACACCTGACACAAGATCCCGCTATGCCACTCACACAGCACATACAGTAGGAGCTTCTCTCCGCAAGTTGAAGAAATGGAATGTGTGTTCGGAGTGGTGTGTGGTGTCTTTGTGTGTTTATTTCATATTTGCATTAAATATTCAGCAAACTGTTTTGTGCTCGGTCCAGAAGAACAGCCATATGGGCTGCATACAATATTTTATGATTGTGTGATGTTCATTGAGCATGAATGGCTTTATGATGGACAAATGGTATTGTATCAATTAATGTGGTTTGAAGATTCATTTACAGGTCCGTAATAGTCAGGCGTCTTGTTAACTAGTCAAATACAGTCAACATACATTATTTGGTAACGATTTGCTTTAGTTATATCTCCATAGCGCATTCATTACACATCTATAAGCATTACATGAACATGTTATAACAGGTCCCACCGCATTATTAAAGGTTAATTAAATATATCCATTGCATATCTATAGGACATTCTTGACATGCTACGCAAGAGCTCATATAGGTATCTAAGATGCATCATTACAATGATAGGGTAGTGTCATCATTATGGCTGTTCTCAAAAAGTGTGCTTCTGCCGTACTAGTTAATGTGCCAATAGGCATAAGTACTAAATCAACTAATGTAGTACATCCCAGATATGACAAAGGAAACTACAAAATAAAATACATACTTTTTATTGATATGTCTACATGTCTTTTCATTGAGTGAAAGTATCCTGACGCAAAAGGTCATCAAAGCTCCAGCGAATATTTTTATTCACCAGTGCAGTTTATATAAAAGCAATGGGTGAATCTTCTCCTCTAGTGCATTAGAGCGCAATCCACCAACCATCTGGAGTCCAAGCCCAAACTTTTCTCGAGGAAATAAAAGGAAAAAGCAACGCTGTTGGATACTGCACACTGCACAGCAGTCAACAGTCGATTGGTTTTGCTGAATAACACAGAATTACAGTTTTAATTGGCCGGTATCCTTGTTGGTAGAGGGATACAGTATTGCACACACAGCAGAAATGATTCCAAGAACAACTCCAGCATCGTTGGGCAATGCCTTGTAAGTGTGTTGACAGGCAATGTCAATGTTGTTGGAGGACCGGTGGTAAAAGTTAAGAGAGTGTTCCGCAGTTTTGGTAGGAAAATGGTAGGACTCATGTCGTTCTAATAGGATTTCTGTTGCATAGGTGGATTATTTACTGCACGATTTTTACATGGAATGGAGCTTCCTTCCTTGGAGTCTGTACTTCCTGCTGTGCTCTATAGGGTGAAATAAGATGTTTTTGCTTGTCACAGCATAACAAAGTATGATAGCCAAGCTTTGCATGTAAAAGGATACTTCAATCAACAAAGAAATGTCATTAGATCTCAGAGTCAGGTGAGGGAATTTACTAATTGTATTATGTCCATCACACCACTAAATTCACATGCTGGAATTTAAAGCCAATATCAGGCATGTTCCTTGAACCATTAAATTGAATAGGTTTGCATTACCTTAAGAACAGGTATGGGGAAAGAGAAATGTAATCCAGAAAACAACAAAGGAGAAACCTGTTCATAAACGCTCATTGATCATAACCTTCTGCGACATACAATAAGAAACTCTCTCACGCATACATAATCACATCAGACACAAACACACACGAGTGCACACAAATCCCGTAAATAAGTGAAAGGAATTTCAATGTGAATGACCCAACCATATGTTTCCATGCCAGTCCTCCCACGCCAGCTCTCATCTTTAATCAGGTGTTTTGTTGTGCTAAATTACTCTGTACTAAAAAGCAAAGCACTGCTGCCCAACATACAGAGAGAGAGAACAGGGAACAAACAATGCAGCGGACCTTGATTGTTGTAAGTATCACCTCATGTAAGCAGCAGCCTTAAAGTGGTGCACAATCACAGCAGTAGCCACTTTAGTAGTCAGCCATTATGAAACCTCCACAATTACACAAAGCAAAAGAGTCCAGATGTCGATTGCTTTTTGTCTGCCAAGGACAGTACATAGCAAAATAGATGCATCCCTCTTGAGAGAACTTCTGATTCAACTAAGAAGAAATTACAATGTATGGTTTGAATAGAAATGATCTAGGTTTGATAAAATGCTATGATTTTCCCTATTGTGGACAGCCAAGATAATAGAGGCTTGATGAGCAACATAAACGTGGACTCTTTTCAAAAGCCTTTTCACAATTTCAATCTGTCCTACTTCAGACAAACTTAAAGTGGCACCACTCAATCTTCAAATCCGCCAGACAAAAATGCAGACACACAAACACCTAGCACAATGACAAAACCCCAAACTATGTTGTGACAATATAAAACTTTACAGAGCCTATCATCACATTTCAATAACAAGTATAACAATCAACAAGTAGAAGGGTGGCAGGTAGCCTAGCGGTTAAGAGTGTTGGACAAATAACCGAAAGATCGCTGGTTTGAATCCCCGAGCCAACTAGGTGAAAAATCTGTCAATGTTCCCTTGAGCAAGGCACTTAAGTTGCTCTGGATGAGAGTTTTTTTTCTAAATGACGTAAAATATGTTACAAGTAACAACCCATAAACAATAAATGTCTTCTCGAATGTGCAATCATTTTGTGCATTAAACACAGGCTCATAAGGGTTTAAAATATTCAGAATTCACATTTCCTTCCCATAGTTTTTTGCTGCGCATAATAATTCATCTTTGAGAGTGATATGCTGTCAAGGGAGATTTCTGATGTGCCTATTCTATTCTAGGCTACAGCCTGAACACACGGCCTCCTTTACCCAGCGTGCATGTGTTTCCTCTCTTTTTTTTGTGTTTCAGTAACAAGTGAATAACAACTCCAACCGAAACAATTCAAACAACAATGGGTTGATGCGCCAAGAGATTTCATCAAGCGAATGACGGAGAGGGAGTTTAGCATACCCAGGCATTAGTATGCTAAAGTGGAGTGCGAGTGTGTAACAAGCCGTTGGATGGGAAAAACAGTGACATTGCCTTCAAGTGGAGTTAATGTTGAATATTTCAGTTCCTCTTTTTACACTGAGGAGCGGGATCCTCTAGAGAGCCGTGGTGTGCTTTGATTGTGAATGGCTCCACCTGCCCTTTTAGATCTAGGAAAGTAAAGGAGGACTATCGATCAGAAGGAGGAATCAATCCTCCTCATAGCCTAGCCTAGAGCCCGTTGGTTCATTATTCATCATTCTCTGTCCATCTATCTATCTATCAGCCCATCTATCCTCTATCCATCCATCATGCCTCATGATTTCTCCTAACCGTATTTGAAAACATAGAAATGTAACATATTCTATGTCATTCTATTTTCATTTAGAAATGGTGTACCCTGCGTGGTGAACTCCTTGACGACGGTCATAGGGCAGATGAATATGACTGCACTTCAGAAATGAGTCCTCTCATTGCTAGTCAGCAAGCTTGACCCTGCTCGAACCCAGCCTTTAGAAAAAAACTGTGCCACATTGTGGTGCCTTGGTGATGAAAAACTGGGACAGCATAGAAATAGCTAGTTGCCGGAAGGCATCACAAATAATTTCAGCTGTTGCCTGTAATTGAACAGACCGGCATAGGTTTAGCATTCCAGTTAAAGATATGTATTATCTGCAACAATCATTTCTGGGATTTATTATTTTGTCCCTCAACGCCACGCCACCACCCACTCCCACAACCCTACACCACCTCCACCCACTCTCCCCAGCATGCTTTTGCACATTTTAATCAATGTCAAGCTTAGTTGCACTGTCAGTAACTGTCCCTCACTATAACATTGAGCAGACAGAGCAAAAGAGATCAGGGCATATATTCAAAAAGCATCTCAGAGTAGGAGCGCTGATCTAGGATCAGCTCCCTCCTGTCCACAAATAGCTACCCAGATTATCTGCATTGACCCTTTTTGCACTAAAGTTGCTGTGTCACAACGTCCACAGGTGGCGCCTCTCCCCGTTCGGGCGGCGCTCGGCGTCGCCGGCCTACTATTTCCTTTTCTGTTTTCGTTTGGTAATGTCTGGTTAGGGTAGCACCTGTTTTGTGTTTAGTAATTATTGGGGTATTTAGTCTGTCTGTTTTGTGTTTGGGGTTGTTTCGTGTCTGTTATTGTAGGTTGGGGGATTTTTTCTTTTCTGGTCCATTATTATTTTAGCGTTTTGGCGTTAGGGTTGCTGGGCTGCGTCCCGATATATTCAGAAGACTGTGTTAGTCTTCCTCTGTTTGAATATTTTTCCCTGGCCTTTTTGGCTTGATACTTTGGACTGGTTTTCCTTCATTAAAGTAACTACGTGTTTCACGTACCTGAGTCTCCTGCGCCTGACTTCACCCCTCCTGCAGAACTATTATCTGACATGCTGCTGCTGTTTATTATTTGTAACGTTATTCCTAGTTACAGTATATGTACATATATACCTCAATTACCTCGTACCCCTGTATATCGACTCAGTACTTGTACCCCATGCATATAGCCAAGTTATCATTACTCATTTTGTATTCATTATTCATTTTATTACAACGTGCTATTACTTTTCTATTATTTCTCTATTTTCTTTCTCTCTGCGTTGTTGGGAAGGGCCTGTAAGTAAGCATTTCACTGTTAGTCCACACCTGTTGTTTATGAAGCATGTGACTAATAACATTTTATTTGATTTGAGGCTTACATTTAGGCTCAACCCTAATTTATGTGCTCTCTGTCACCTGGAGCTGCATGGCAAATGGTCCAGGAACACAAGGAAAGCACAAAGGACAATGCCCAAGGACTAGTGAGCCATTCCCCCTCTGAGGGGCAAAATGTATCTCTGAAAATTAACTCTGAATTACTCTATGCAAAGGGGTTTTATTGGAATTCTGACTTATTTACATTGGTCTCATCCCCAACATATGCTTTTAGATGCTGTGACACCCTGAGGAGATTGGGCCTTGGTGGTCAGGTTACACTGTAAACTTGGTATCATCTGATTGTCAATGGTCATTGGTTTTGGGTTGAGAAGGTTACAATTTATAAATGGAATGAAATGGCTTTATTCTCTCTCTTATCCTGTATCCAGTCCATTGAGGATGGTTGTATGATCAATTCTCATTTCCTAGGCCTCTGGCCTGGTAGGCATCTCTTTGTTCGTGTGTTATCTTCAAAGTTAACCTTAGGATCTATATGCTTAGAAGTATGCTTTGTAATGCTTGTTAATGCGTTGTAACTTAAGCTTTATGCTTGTATGTGAAACCATTAATTTGACAAAGTACACTTGTATTTAGAATTCCTTTTTCAGACATGTCTTCATTGCCTAGTACTGTAACTCAACTATAGTGTTCTTGCATATTGCTGTTTATTTTTTTGAGTCAAATAATTCATTTAAGGGGCTAATTGCATAGTCTTCTTACGAGTCGCATGTGAGGTATACGTAATATACGTTATATACACATATCATATATTACTCCACTATATACAGCACGAGTCAAAAGTTTGGACACACCTGCTCATTCAAGGGTTTTTCTTTATTTGTTCTATTTTATACATTGTAGAATAATAGTGAGGACATCAAAACTATGAAAAAACACATATGGAATCATGTAGTAATCAAAAAAGTGATAAACAAATGAAAATATATTTTATATTTCAGATTCTTCAAAGTAGCCACCTTGATGACAGCTTTGCACGCTCTTGGTATTCTCTCAAACAGCTTCATGAGCTAATCATGAATGCATTTCAATTAACAGGTGTGCCTTGTTAAAAGTTCATTTGTGATATTTCTTTCCATCTTATAACGCGTTTGGGCCAATCAGTTGTGTTGTGACAAGGTATGGGTGGTATACCGAAGATGGCCCTATTTGGTAAAAGACCAAGTCCATATTATGGCAAGAACAGCTCAAAAAAGCTAAGAGAAACAACAGTCCATCATTACTTTAAGACATGAAGGTCAGTCAATCCGGGAAAATTTCAAGAAGTTGCAAAAACTATCAAGCGCTATGATGAAACTGGCTCTCATGAGGACTGACACAGGAAAGGAAGACCCAGAGTTACCTCTGCTGCAGAGGACAAGTTCAGATTGCAGCCCAAGTAAATGCTTCACAGAGTTCAAGTAACAGACACATCTCAACATCAACTGTTCAGAGGAGACTGAGTGAATCAGGCCTTCATGGTCTAATTGCTGCAAAGAAACCACTACTAAAGGACACCAATAATAAGAAGAGACTTGCTTGGGCCAAAAAACACGAGCAATGGGCATTAGACCGGTGGAAATCTGTCCTTTGGGCTGATGAGTCCAAATTTGAGATTTTTGGTTCCAACCGCCGTGTTTTTGTGAGACGCAGAGTAGGTGAACGGATGATCTCCGCATGTGTGGTTCCCACCGTGAAGCATGGAGGAGGAGGTGCAATGGTGTGGGGGTGCTTTGCTGGTGACAATGTCAGTGATTTATTTCAAATTAAGGGCACACTTAACCAGCATGGCTACCACAGCCTTCTGCAGCAATACGCCATCTGGTGTGCGCTTAGTGGGACTATCATTTGTTTTTCAACAGAACAATGACCCAAAACACACCTCCAGGCTGTGTAAAAGCTATTTGACCAAGCAGAGTGATAGAGTTCTGCATCAGATGACCTGGCCTCCTCAATCAACCGACCTGAACCCAATTGAGATGGTTTGGGATGAGTTGGACCGCAGAGTGAAGGAAAAGCAGCCAACAAGTGCTCAGCATATGTGGGAACTCCTTCAAGACTGTTGGAAAAGCATTCCTCGTGATGCAAGTTGAGAGAATGCCAAGAGTGTGCAAAGCTGTCATCAAGGCAAATATATTTGGATTTGTTTAACAGTTCTTTGGTTACTGCATGATTCCATATGTGTTATTTCATAGTTTTGACTTCATCACTATTATTCTACAATGTAGAAAATAGTCAAAATAAAAAAAAAACCTTGAATGAGCAGGTGTGTCCAAACTTTTGACTGGTACTGTATATAATCATATTCATTATGATCTAAAAGTCAAAACTCCTAATTTGTGAATATGGGCCTTGGTGTTACAGTAACAGCTGCAATATATTTTCATTCTGGCCAAACTCTACATGTATGTCAATATGCAGAGTGGATTAAGACTAAACCAACCCTGCTCCTACACACATTTAAAATTCTCTAGCAGGGCTGCTTAAATCACACCCACTTCAGTAGAGGGGTATAATTTATTGATGTGGTATGCTGTCACTTAATCTAGGCTTAAACTCAGGAAACTAGGTCCCTATGAAGTGCCTGTGATTGAATGCAAAACAAAGACTGATTAAAAGCTTAGTCAGTTAGCAATCAAAGAAGAATGGGCTCTCAGTTAAATTAATAACATATCAGGATCAATTAAAGCAATTATATCTGGATTAATTCAAGGCAGATTAGGACTGAGTATACATTAGAAAAGCAGGGTCAGAGACAGCATATTGCAAGGCAGACATGTAAAACATCGAATCTGCTAAGACATACAAAATTATCAATTGCTGTAGAATTGATTCTCACACATCATCCCAAACGTTCTTATTTTACAGGGAGGAGAGTAAACCAATTAGAATCCAGTCAGTCAATTGATTTATCTTGCTACATTAACTGTTAACTTTCATTTTACAACTCATCACCTTCAAGCTGTTCATTCTGGCCCCTCTTCTAGTTGAATTCATAGAAATAAAAAATACTTTGGTACAATATTCTCACTTCCACAACAATCAGAATATGCTTTGACTAAAATGAATACTTTCCATGTACATCATTTCTATCAACAATCTTGGAACATACAGACACATAATTGCCATGCTGTGACTACACCTTTTATTTGAGACAAGGCTTATACTGTACATTACCTCATTATAATTTTCAAACTTCAATGTAAGAAAGAGGCTTTTCTAATATGGACACTGTACTAAAAGCATTTTATGTTCCTAAGCATATTGAATATTATTTATCAACTGAATGGAGCAGCGGATGGACACAGAAAAAAACTGTTCCTCTAGTTCCCTCATTATCAATGCTGTCTCAGTTGAAAGTAACAGCCCAGTCAGCCTCTGTGTGCTGCGCTGGTGCTTTCTCTTCCTTTGCTCCCTCTGCTCCCTCTGCTGTCTCTGTCTCTCTCTCTCTCTCTCTCTCTGTCTCTCTCTGTCTCTCCCATTTCATCTTTCTTTATTTCTCTGTGTCCTCTCTCTTTCTCTCTCTCTCTCTCTCTCTATAGGCTCTCTCCAGAGGAAGGCCTCCCATCGTCAGCGTGCACACACCTCCATGATTTATGAGCCATCTGTCATGTCTGATGTTCCTGTCGCCTCAGACAGGATGTGCAAGGCTGGCATGCGGAGACACTGCGCTGGCACCGCATGGGCACAGCGTGGTTAGTTGTGGGCACGCCAAGGTCCACTGTAATTAAATTACAACCAAGTGAGCACACAGAAGTCTCGATAATCCTAACAATCACAAAACAAAAGACATTGGGGCAGAAAATCAAATGGTTAGGAATGTTTGATGTTGTCAGAGATCCAAGAATTGGACTCGAATTCTCCAAAACTAATACCTCACTGACCAACACAATCTCACACTGCAAATATGTAAAAAAAATAATAAATAAAAGTGTTTCTGCAGATTTCGTGCATTTTTGTGTGGATTAATTTGTGTGAAAATTAATTAATTTGTGTGATTTCATTGATAGGAAAATAGATTATTTGAGGGCAAACTTTGGAACAATCTTTTGTACGTTTTTAGAGCAATGCATGATGGGCAATGGTGTTGTCCTACATTTATTTATATATACATACAGTCCAGTCAAAAGTTTAGACACACCTACTCATTCAAGGGTTTTTCTTTATTTTTACTATTTTCTGCATTGTAGAATAATATTGAAGACATGAACACTAAGAAATAACACATATGGAATCATGTACTAACCAAAAAAAGTGTTAAACAAATCAAAATATATTTCATATTTGAAATTCTTCAAAGTAGCCACCCGTTGCCATGGTGACAGCTTTGCACACTCTTGGCATTCTCTCAACCAGCTTCATGAGGTAGTCACCTGGAATGCATTTCAATTAACAGGTGTGCCTTGTTAAAAGTTAATTTAATGCGTTTGAGCCAATCAGTAGTGTTGTGACAAGGTAGGGTTGGTATACAGAAGATAGCCCTATTTGGTAAAAGACCAAGTCCATTTTATGAAAAGAACAGCTCAAATAAGCAAAGAGAAATGACAGTCCATCCTTAAATAAAATTAAATAAATCCATATTTGTCACCTTACAGTGAAATGCTTACTAACAAGCCCTTAACCAACAATGCAGTTCAAGAAAGAGTTAAGAAAATATTTAACAAATAAACTAAAGTAAAAAATAATAAAAACTAACATGATAAAATAACAGTTACAAGGCTATATACAGGGGGTACCGATACCGGGGCAATGTGTGGGGTTGCAGCGAGTAGCAGCAGTGTAAAAAGAAATGGGGGGGGGGGTACATTTGATTAATTGTTCAGCAGTCTTATGGCTTGGGGCTAGAAGCTGTTAAGGAGCCTTTTGGTCCTAGACTTGGCGCTCTCTGTCAGAGTGACCATCGGGTTCTTGGTCACCTCCTCCCCCGATTGTTCAGTTTGGCAGGGTGGCGAGCTCAGCTCTAGGAAGTCTTGGTGGTTCCAAACCTCTTCCATTTAAGAATGATGGAGGCCACCTGTCTTCTTGGGAACCTTCAATGCTTCAGAAATGTTTTGGCACCCTTCCCCTGATCTGTGCCTCAACACAATCCTATCTCAGAGCTCTACAGACAATTCCTTTGACATCATGGCTTGGATTTTGCTCTGACATGTACTGTCAACTGTGGGACCTTAAATAGACAGGTGTGTGCCTTTCCAAATCAATTGAATTTGCCACAGGTGTGCTGTAAGTTGTAGAAACATCTCAAGGATGATCAATGGAAACAGGATGTACCTGAGCTCTATTTCGAGTCTCATAGCAAAGGGTCTGTATACTTATGTAAATAAGGTATTTCAGTTTTAATTTTTTTTTGTACATTTGCAAACAATTTTAAAAACCTGTTTTCACTTTGTCATTATGGGGTATTGTGTATAGATTAATGAGGGAAAAAATGATTTAATCCATTTTAGAATAAGGCTGTAACGTAACAAAATGTGGAAAAAGTCAAGGTGTCTGATTACTTTCCGAATGCCAGCCGTGAAGTATAGAAATATGTAATCTGCATATAATATATCTGCAGCATTACAGAAGTTAGTATTTTTACAGAAGTTACTTTCACTGACTCTGTAGACATTTTACAGCTGTGCAACCCAGGTGTGACATCCTAGGTGGAAGAGGGCAATATCAGTATGCTAGACATGGCATGAGAAACTGCAGAGAGCGAGAGAAACATAAACCCCATAGCGAGCTTACTGAGAGGAAAAAGTAAAATGATACACATTGTACAGAACTGAAATAACAGTGTTCATAACAGTGTTCCCAGAGCTCCTGCCTGCACACCATGTCCTTTTCTTACCTTGTGTAGTCACCGACAATATCATTACACTGCTGCAAGGTCACAGCTAGCATCGCTTCCACCGCCAAAATCGTTAGTGAAATTAGTGTTAGCCTTGAGGGGGTGTCACAACTAACCAGTGTAAATTGGCCCGCGGGAGCATGACTCGCATTTGTTAAGTGGAGTTGTGGCATCTGCAAACTCCTCGCAGGCTTTCTCGTGGTCATGGTGTCGAACATCTGGCAGCCATGTAAACAGGCTGAGGATTGATAGGCCCACCTGTGCATCGTCAAAAACAGTCCTCCCGGGACTCCTTCTCTGACTCAGTTCCACGGCTCCGTGTCCATGGAATTAGCTGGCATGGTGTTTACAATACGATGGATTATTTATTTTCCTCCACAAAATGCCATATGTTTGCTGTTACTTTTGCTTTTAATCCATAGTTTGGAAAATTATTTCGCATTGGATGAATCAGTGATTACCTGAAATACAACAACTCCAAAACACCTGCAAACCATATGTCTTGGGAATATGTACAGGTAACTGACAAAATAATGGAAACACTTTCGCAAATGAGGGATACAAAATATATCAAAAGCAGGTGCTTCCACACAGGTGTGGATCCTGTGTTAATTAAGCAATTAGCCTCCCATCATGCTTAGGGTCATGTGCAGTATAAAAATGCAGGGCCGACCATTGTTTTGGCTACCATGGCTACGCCGCCATAAGATGACAATAACCCTATCCACATGGCACGAGTGGTCACTGAATAGTTTGATGAGCATGAAAATGATGTAAACCATATGCCATGACCGTCTTATTCACCAGTTCTCAACCCAATTGAACACTTGTGGGAGATTCTGGTGCGGCGCCTGAGAAGAATAGTGTCGCATCCTTCCAATAGAGTTCAAGACACTTGTAGAATCCATGCCAAGGTGCATTGAAGCTGTTCCTACCCATGATGGCCCAATGCCATATTAAGACGCTTTATGTTGGTGTTTCCTTTATTTTGGCAGTTACCTGTATCTCTCCCTGTATTCAGCATTGAATGATGAAAACGATCCCCTAATATTTCAGAGTATTCCAGAGGTTATGACCACAATGGCCTTCCTACAATGGAAAAACATGGAATGACTACTGACTATTGCTGCTCTGTCTTGATGATTATTACAGCCTGTATAATGGTTTTACATCTATACTGAGTACAATACAGTGATATTCCTTTTGATTTAGTCTTCCTGGGTATAGCCCTCTTGGTCTTGGTCTAAGAAACAGAACATTACTTTGCAGTGGTAGGAAACGCGGCGAACACACTAATGAACAGGCCCACGGCAGAGCTCCATCTCTGGGCCCTTGTTCGAGCTGCCCGAGAGGGCACATGGGAGGTTAGCCCTTTAAAATTCAGTCAGCCTGAACCGAGCTGGTCTCTACCACCCAGTGTCGGCTTCACCTTCTCTGCTCTGGTTATTCTCTGAATGACACCCTATTGATCGAAGATCACTGAGTGCTCAGGTGGAGACGCTTCATTATTTTTTACCCGAAACGCCAAGCTGACTTTCTATTGATGCTATATTTATGAAGAAAGGTCACTCTCAGGAGAATGTGAAATAGAATGATGCGAACGCGGCCCTCTCGCTCGTGCTGCCTGCCTCAAATCCTCTTTCCTTCCATATAGTAATTCACAGGTTTATTTTTGCTCTAATGTGAAACAGTGGTACAATATTTACAGTACTGGCGTGCATCAGGCTACACAGTACGTGTGAGAGGAGGACGTGTGACATGGAACTGGAATATTTACGATGTCTCCAGCAGCATACAGATGACAGCCATGCGTGGTGGGTGAGAGAGGTATAGTCAAAACAGGCAGCAGCTTATTAGGGTCAACCAAACCCCATCCAGGGCCTTAACAGCTCCACTCCAAGGCGATGCCTGGTCGGTAGACCCATCATCTCCCCAGCAATGATTTCAAAGAGAGGTCCCATGGCTCCAGAACTCAACTCTCTGTTAAGATATTGTTGCCCCGGGCAGACCATCCAACTCCTCACGAACCCAGAAGTGCGATATTACCTTCAGCGATCCGCCCACACATTCATTATTCATTCTGATTGGCGATCGACGTGCCAACACAAACAAGCCCTGGAAGCTCTACAATACAAGCCAAATTCTCAACAGAGGTGAGCAAGACTCTTAAAACTCTTTTTTAAGGAATTTATTTGACAGGGTCAATGCACATTAATTAACATTTCAGTGTTATATAAAAAACAATGTAAATGTGCAGTAGTTAGCAAAAGAGCTGCATTTAAATTTTTAATCAAACACATTGATTTAGATTTAAAGTTCACTATGCATGACTGTTACTGATTTCAGCTTCACCAAGATATCTGCATCTTATTATTTTTATTGGATAGAGGTAGTAGGCTTAATGCACACAGTGGGGAACAGTGGGCTAAAGCACAGTTGTCTAGTGCAATTGTTGTTCGAGAGTAGAGAATGCTTACTTTTAGGTTGTGTGTATTGTTGTGAGCTGTTAGATATTACTGCACTGTTGGAGCTAGAAACACAAGCATTTTGCTACACCCGCAATAACATCTGCTAAACATGTGTATGTGACAAATAAGAGTTGATTTGATTTGATTGTTAACTAATACCACGTTCACGTGCTATCAGAAACTCAGAAAGCTTCCTATGGGTTCATTCTGATACTTTCAAAGTAGGAACCAAAATGAGTTACCAAGTTGGAAATGTCAGTGTCCTAGTTCCGACTAGCACGTGAATGCAGCAAGAATGCAAATGACTCAAGCTATTTGCTCACACGCTAGAGTACAGCTACTGCAATGTATTTAGCCTGTAAATTGTATGAGACTAGCAACTGTACTTAAATAAGCTAATCTAATTTAAAGTACCTTCAGAAAGTATTCACACCCCTTGAAAAAATACCCCCAAAATGTTGTTTGGGTTATCTGTAAATTACTTTACTATTTATATTTTTGAGTACTTTTACTTCACAACATTCATAAAGCAAATAATGTACTTTTAACTCCATAAATTTTCCTTGACACTCAAAAGTACTTGTTACATTTTGAATGCTTAGCCGGACAGAAAAGTGGTCCAATTCACACACTTATCAACAGAACATCCCTGGTCATTCTTACTGCCTCTGATCTGGCAGACTCATAAAACACACATGCTTCATTTGTAAATTATGTTGGAATGTTGGCGTGTGCCTCTGGCTATCCGTAAATTAAAAAAATAAGAAAATGGCGCCATCTGGTTAGCTTAATATAAGGAATTTAAAATGATGTATACTTTTACTTTTCCTTTTGATTCTTAAGTATATTTGAGCAATTACATTTACTTTTGATACTTAAGTATATTTTAAACCAAATACTTTTAGACTTTTACTCAAGTACAATTTTACTGGGTGACTTTTACTTTTACTTGAGTCATTTTCTATTAAGGAATCTTTACCTTTACTCAAGTATATCAATTGGGTACTTTTTCCACTGCTGATATTTTTAAGCATGGTGGTGGCTGCATCATGTTATGGTTATGCTTGTCATTGGTAAGGACAAGGGAGTTTTTTGGTAATAAAAAGAACCGGACAAGAGATAAACACAGGCAATATCCTAGACGAAAACCTAGTTCAGTCTGCTTTCCAACAGACCCTGGAGACCAATTGTCATGTCCTGACCATAGTAAGATGTTATTTTCTAATGTAGAGTAGGTCAGGACGTGACAGGGGGTGTTTTTCTATGTTTTGTATTTCTATGTTCATGTTCTAGTTTTGTATTTCTATGTTGGTTTTGTTTGGGATGATCTCCAATTAGTCAGCCCCAAAATAATGTTTTGGGGGGCACACGGGGAGATTGGCAGAGTCAGGTTGGAGACCTGAGCCAACTCTCCGTGCTTACCGTGAGGAGCGAGTGATCGAACAAGCACCATGTTATGCGGTGATGCGCACTGTGTCGCCAGTGCGCAGCTACAGCCCGGTGCGCTCGGTGCAAGCTTCCCACAGTTGCCGTGCTAGAGTTGGCATTCAGCCAGGAAGGATTGTGCCTGCTCAGCGTTCCTGGTCTCCGGTGCATCTCTTCGGCCCAGGTTATCCTGTGCCAGCTCTACGCACGGTACCCCCAGTTCGCCAGCACAAACCTGTGCGACCTGTTCCAACGCCCAACGCTTGCCGGGCTATGGGGGGTATCCAGCCAGGACGGGTTGTGCCAGTCATAAGCTCCAGACCTCCAGTGCGCCTCCACGGCCCAGTATATCCTGCGCCAGTTCAACGCACTGTGTCGCCAGTGCGCCTGCACAGCCCAGTTCGTCCTGTGCCAGTGACCCGCCCTTATCCAGCCAGGACGGGTTGTGCCAGTCATAAGCTCCAGATCTCCAGTGCGCCTCCAAGGCCCAGTATACCCTGTGCCTGCTCGGTGCACCCGGCCTCCAGCGACGTTCCCTAGTCCAGTGAGACTGATTCCGGCTCCACGTACGAAGCCTCCAGTGATGATCCATGGCCCGGAGCCTGTAGGGATAATCCATGGCAAAAAGCCTGTAGGGGTGATCCATGGCCCGGAGCCTGTATAGATGATCCATGGCGCAAAGCCTCCAGTGGTGATCCATGGCGCAGAGCCTGCAATGATGATCCATGGCATGGAGCCTGTAGCGACGGCCTGCACTCTGGAACCTCCTGAGACGGCCTGCAGTCCGGAACCTCCTGAGATGGCCTGCAGCCCAGAATCTCCAGCGGCGGCCTGCAGCCCGGAACCTCCAGCGGCGGCCTGCAGCCCAGAACCTCCGGCGATGATCCACGGTCCGGTGGCACAGAAGCAGAGGGATCAGCGGGCGGAGCGGGGGCTACGCCCCGAACCAGAGCCGCCTCCTCTGTTGGAGGATCCGCGGGATAAGGTTATGTGTACTGCACCAGAGCCGCCATAGACATTAGTTACCCACCCTACCCTCCGTTTTTTTTTTTTTTTTTTTTTTTGGGGGGGGGGGGGGGTGTGTTTATGTGCGGTCAGAGTCCGCACCTTTGGGGGGGGGGGTACTGTCACGTCCTGACCATAGTAAGATGTTATTTTCTAATATAGAGTAGGTCAGGGCGTGACAGGGGGTGTTTTTCTATGTTTTGTATTTCTATGTTAATTTTCTAGTTTTGTATTTCTATGTTGGTTTTGTTTAGGATGATCTCCAATTAGAGGCAGCTGGTCCTCGTTGTCTCTAATTTGAGATCATACTTAAGTAGGGTTTTTTTCCACCTGGTGTTGTGGGATCTTGTTTTTGTATTGCTCAGTAAAGCCTGCAGAACGTGACGTTGGTGTTTCTTTGTTTCTTGTTTTTGTATAGTGTTCTGAGTATAATAAATATTTATCATGAGCACTCAACACGCTGCACCTTGGTCTACTCCTTATGACGATGGTCACACCAATTTATTTTCGGCAGGACAATAACCTAAAACACAAGGCCAAATAGACACTGAAGAATTTTAAAGAGAATAATGTGCAAATACTTTTCACTCCAGGTGTGCAAAGCTCTTAGAGACGTACCCAGAAAGACTCACAGCTGTATTCGCTGCCAAAGGTGATTCTAACATGTATTGACTCAGGGGTGTGAATACTAACGTATGTAAATGAGATATTTCTGTATTAAATTTTCAATACATTTGAAAAAAAATGATTTGCTTTTTCTTTATCAATATGGGATATTGTGTGTAGATGGAATAAGTCAAGGGGTATGAATACTTTTTGAATGCACTGTAGCAATATCATGATTTGGTTGTTGGAAATTTCAGTGTCCTAGTTCTGACTAGCACTTCAATGTGACAATAATGCAAAGGACTCAAGCTATTTGCTCACACACTAGAGTACAGCTACTGCAATGTATTTAGGTCATAAAATGTATGAGACTAGCAACTCTACTTAAATATGCTAATTTCACCTGTCATGTTTTGGTTAGTTAGCAAACACCCATCCAATCAAACATTGTGTCATACAATAGCTTGGATAGTATTATCTCTGTGGTTGTAGTGAAAAAAATTGATAACATGATTAAACCAAATACCAAAAATTCATGAATTCGACCATGCATCTCTTTGGAGTGTATAGCCTCAAGCAATGTGTACGTCTAAACCTGCTGAGGGAAACAACTGACATAAATCAAGCAAATTGCTCCTATAATAATCACCGAACATGATAATAGATGGTTAATTGAACACTGAGTGTGCTAATGACACATGCCCCCATTAACAGTAAACATCAAGTTAGCCTTCAACTCTATTTCCTCTGCTCCATGGTATCATAAATAAATGAGATCAGAGGTGATCCGTGTTCTGATCCTGAGCTTATTGAATATGCTGCTTGAAAGGGGCTCCTGTGTAAGCTTGCTTTCTGTTTGAGGGGAAGTCAAATATGAGGGATTTGCGAGATGGATCGATACTTCAAATTTTCTGAGGTGCACATTTTAGGACACTCTCAGCCTCAAGTTGGAGGGTTGATGATTGACTCAAGGAGGGGTGAAATGTGATGCTGGGGATGTCCTAAAATGTGCACCAGACATTTGCCATCATAGCCACATGGGAGACAAGGGTGGGCTTAGTCCCTCAGGAGAGCTATCTACAACATGCTGTGCGTGAACTTTAATCATAAATCATATTTCTGATGGAACACAGACATGTTATGCTTGATCAAATACTCTCTAAATAAAAGCACACATGCAGGCGGTCACACATGTAGAAATATGAAAACTCTAACAAAACACACACTTTCATCAATGTTCACACATGCACACACACACACATGCACACACGCACACACAGTGTAAATACATGTACAGTATGTCGTACATTCTTATGATGTGTTGAAGTCTGCTGGGTGCTAGTCTACAGGGAGAGGTTCCTGTGCTGATATAATTAGCTGGCATTTCTTTGTCCATGTTGCTCATGCGAGACTAAACTCATTTCATGGGCAAAGGAAACACATCTCCCTCTCAAATGCCACCGTCACAGCAGGCACAAACCTTTAGCATTTCCAAAGTCAAACTCTTAATTACAAATAAATCTGGAACAAATGACGTTCCCTAACCCCCTACCCAAACCCCTTTCAATGTATCTGATAGTGATGGAGCATATTTGTCAAGTTCCTATGGCACTGATGTTAAATACATCCGGTCATACAAATTGTTAAGGGCAATAGCTGACCATCTGTTAAACACCTGGGAGACGGTGTAGTAAAGGTGCCATGGATGATGTTTGTTCTCTTACTGGAAAGTCATATAACAGATAAGGACATTTCCACGTTAAAGGACCCATGAGCACCAACATGTGAAGTTCATAAGAGCATGTCAAACTGGGTGTCAAATGAAATCTAAGAGTCTATATTTTTGAGAAATGAAGGCATATATAATTTTTTCTTTCTTTTAATCATTTTTTAAATTCTAAAATAGTTTAACAAGCAAGGGTTTTGATTTCAGGTCAAACATATAGAAAAGGGGTCTTAGAGAACACACACCAGAAAAAGTCTTAAAAGGTATTTCTCTCCCTCCTGAGGGAGGATAATGGAAGTTCACAGAGGTACCAAGTAAAGGTAGACCTATCAATTAGTTATAGTGTTTTAACTGATATCAATGTTGTTTATGAATAATTATGTGATTAAAACAAATCGTTACGGAATTTCTGAAATTGAGTTGGCTACAATGGGAAATCATAGTAGTCACAAACCACAGTTGGGTTCACAAGTTTGGACAGAACAGTACAGTAAAGAAAAGTATAGTTCAGTACAGTACTGTACAGAAGAGTAGAGTTCAGTACAGTACACAGTAGAACACACTAGAGTTGTGTACACTATAATGTACTATATACTCGACTTTACTGTACTGAACTCTAGTCTACGGTTCTGTGCTGTACTGTACTATACTGTTTTGTACTGAGCTCAACTGTGCTGTACTTTGATGTCCAAACTTGCGAAACATTAACACCTATGATTAGTTCAGATTTAGTCCACTCAGGACCAACCAAATCTGGTCTTGTTTGGGGGCAGAGCTCATTAAAATAATAGCCAGTGTGTAGAATAAAACCCAAATATTGCATATTTATGTCTTTGTGTAGCTATTCACCATGAAGAGAATGGCATTCATATCCATAATTATGCATTCCTGTGAAGTACAGATCAGTAAACCATGATTAAATCCCATTACTGCAATTCCGTCTCTGGCAGTAAATCCCCTTTACTTACTGTAGTTCAATAACCAAAAATGTCATAGCTGACACCCCATTCTTTCTGCAGACAACGTTGACTCTTAATTCGGACCAGACATTTAACAGAGTTTTTGGAAAACGTGGACACAAAACTGAGGGAGATTTTATCAATAAGTCAATATGTTTTTGTAAAATGTTCTGTGTAAATTGTTAAAAGTAGTCCTGGTGCATAGAGTTGTATGGTTTGTTAAACTTTTTTAATCCTCAGCGCAATTCCGTAACTATCCAAATTCTGGTATACTGTTATAGTGGTGTGATTATTATGCATCACCATAATCTAAGCAGTTTTTTGAGCAGATTAAGTTGGGAAAAAAACTTTAACGACTACTCAAAATCATTACGCATGGAGGCACAAACACATTGAGACATGCACCCACAGAAGGCCAAGCAGTGTTGGAATAAATCATAAGCCATATGACTGCAGGTATAACAGCTCCCAGCATGCACATGAAGCATTAAACATTTAATGTTTAAATATGAGCATAAATGACGACAGGAAAAGGTCGCCAAAAAAACAACGCTCAACACTGAACCCTTTTCAAATGTGACATTCTTGGCACTTCCACACAACCTTAAGTGTTTTCTATTTCTATATTATCTCAGCTCTTGCTGACAGGCTGGACCCACCCTGGAGGTGACTGTGTTTTTTCCTATAACGCACACTTTATGATTGCATCACATACAGTATTCCCATGATTCCAGAGAGGATCAGCGAGAGATTAGTAACACAGAAAGAAGCCGAATCAGCAATCAGAATGACACTTTGCCCGATTGCCACCCGACAAGAACCTCAGTATGTGTGGATGCAGAAGTCACCTTTTGCCACCTCCAATACCCAAACGCACACCTGCAGAAAACACCGAAAGCCCTGTGACTCTTGATCTGTGGTCTCACCTCTCCATACACCTGCCTCCCCTTGCTGTTGCTTACATTACCTCTAGATGGCAATGTGCAGCTGTTTCTAAAATGTTGAGAAAGGAAATAAGTTTGGGTCCCCTGCTGTGAGTTTGGACTGGGAGCCACACTTGAATGCCTCATTTCACTTATGCTAACCCTCTTTCAGTTATTTTTGGTTCTCATTACCAATTGTGCTAGGATAAAATGGTACTTCTGAGGTCTAAGGGGTCGATGAGAGATAAAACATTGCCCATAGTCGAATTTGGAGAGCACTCATGTCAACAGCATACTCAAAATGTTTATCAGTGTCAATCCAGTGATAAGCAATTTTTTACTCAACACGTCTGATGGTATATTGATGAAAGAAGATAAATAGATTAGATAAATTCATGCAAGATGATGAACATAAGGTTTACCTGTGGGCGTCACTCCAGTTAACCCCTAAACAACCTAAGCAAGTCCTGTCAAGGTCACATTATTTATACAGAAGGTTATATTTGGCTCTGATTCTTTTCTACTCGCTAAATTCAATCTCATCCTGCTTATTATACAGATAGGATTTAGCTATGACCCTTATGTATACATTAGTCCCTTTCTCACCCCTCTGTCCTCTCCTTCCTCCCTTATCCTCTCGCTCTGCACAGGGGACAAAGAGAAGAGGGAACCGTGGCATGCAAAAACCATTATCTGCAGACGGTTACACAAGCTTTTCTTTTGCAAAATTGCCTATTTTATATCTGATTTTAGAACGCGTGTAAGAGTGTCCATAAAATACATAACATTGTTTTACTACCCTATCAAACAGTTTGCAGATATTACAGTGCACATAATTCTGGCTTCATTTGACAAAACAACGATTGAATAAGAGCGCTCATGAAAGGACTGAACAAAAAAGCCTCTAAAATGTTGTTGGCTAAGGTCCGGTGCTCCACTAGCCCTTATAACATCCCCCCTTTCTTCAGCATGTGCTGCGGTCCACTAGTCACAGACACCCCTTGCCTCTGGCCCCTCTGTTGAAGCTGAGCTAATTCTCCAATAACAAATTCAATAGCTTACAGAGTAAGAGCTTCTTGTGGTATCAAACAGTCATGCTTCTTTATTGCAGCATCTCAGATTGCCAACTTACTAATAACATAGTGCTGTGATGTTAAATTATATTCCTTAGATTAGAGGCAGGTTTTGAGTGTGATATGGGCCTTGACCAATGCCTAAGCGATATACAGTATCTGTCTTCATTCTACAATAGGTGGGTGGAAAACCCTGCAGAATAAAGCAGAAGAGACAATACAAACATGCTACTTCATGCACATCCATCTATAGTGCCTAAAGATAGAATTCAAACCCCTTGACTTTTTCCACATTTTGTTGTGTTACAGCCAGAATTGAAAATTCATTCAATTGAGATTGTGTCACTGGCCTCCACACAATACACCATAACGGCAAAGTAGAATCATGTTTTGAGAATTATTTTCAACAAATTAATTAAAAATGAAAAGCTGAAATGTCTTAATTCAATAAGTATAAGTATTTCAACCCATTTGTTATGGCATGACTAAATAAGTTCAAGAGTACAAATTGTTTTAACAAGTCACATAATACGTTGCATGGACTCCCTCTGTGTGCAATAATAGTGTTTAACATTATTTTTGAATGATTACCTCATCTCTCTACCCCACACTACTATTATCTGTAAGGTCCCTCAGTCGAGCTGTGATTTTCAAACACAGATTTAACCACAAAGATAGCTTTCCAATGCTTCGCAAAGAAGGGTACCTATTGGTAGATGTGTAAAAACAGACATTGAATATCCCTTTGAGCCTGGTGAAGTTATTAATTACACTTTGGATGGTGTATCAATACACCCAGTCACTACAAAGATACAGGTGTCCTTCCTAACTCATTTGCTGGAAAAGAAAGAAACTGCTCAGGGATTTCACCATGAGGCCATGGGTGACTTTAAAACAGTTACAAAGTGTAATGGCTGTGATAGGAGAAAACTGAGGATGGATCAACAACATTGTAGTTACTCCACAACAGTAGAGGCTACTGAGGGGAGGGCAGCTCATAATAATGTCTGGAACGGCTGCCTGGAATGGCATCAAGCCATGTGTTTGATGTATTTGATACCATTCCACTGATTCCGCTCCACCAATTACCACAAGCCCGTCGTCCCCAATTAAGGTGCCACCAACCTAAATGAAGTATTGAAAAAGGAACGTCTGTACAGAATACAAAAATTCCAAAACATGCATCCTGTTTGCGAGCATGGTTGTCGCTGCATCATGGGGGTGCTTGTCATCGGCAAGGACAAGGGAGTTTTTTGGGGGGTATAATTGGAATAGAGCTAAGCACAGGAAAAATCCTAGAGGAAAATCTAGTTCAGTCTTCTTTCCAACAGACACTGGGAGACATTCACCTTTCAGCAGGACAATAACCTAAAACACAAGGCCAAATATACACTGGAGTTGCTTATCGAGACGACATTGAATGTTCCTGAGTGGCCTAGTTACAGTTTTGTCATAAATTGGCTTGGAAATCTATGGCAAGACTTAAAAATGGCTGTCTAGCAATATTTAACAACCAACTTGACTAAGCTTGAAGAATTTTTAAAACAATAATGTGCAAATGTTGTACAATCCATGTGTGCAAAGCTCTTGGAGACTTACACAGAAAGATTCACAGCTGTAATCACTGCCAAAGGTGATTCTAACATACAATATATTGACTCAGGGGTGTGAATACAATTGTAAATCAATAAAAACATTTTCACTTTGTCATTATGGGGTATTGTGTGTAGATGGGTGAGAACTAAAATCTATTTAATCATTTTGAATTCAGGCTGTAACACAACAAAATGTGGAATAAGTCAAGGGGTATGAATACTTTCTGAAGGCACTGCAAATAATGTGAAAGTTGAGTTTCTTAAATACATGAGTTCTCTCCAACATAATGGAGGGATGATAACATGTGATACCGGAAAACAAGGCTCAGCAGCTTTCATACCTTATAGATGCAACCCTCTGCCGTTGAAAAAAGCATGGTGTATTGTTGTTGTCAGTTTCCTACTGGTGTTGTGGCAAGACTAAGGCTGCGGAGGAGACAGATAAGAAGCCAGAAGAGACTCACCCCCTTATCTCTCTCTCACACACTCCTTGTGCACATACAGTAGATTCTTCCGCTTCTCCTTGTATGAGCAACACAACATTATATTTGCTATCCTTAATTCATATAATCTGCCTTTGTTACATATTGAAAAAGTAGGAGAACTTGGTTTACATTGGAAAGAATGAAATCCGTTTCATATATATATATTTTTTCAATAGATAGCCCATGGACATTGTGGAGCTTTGTATCTGCATGAGATATTGCTACAGATTTCTGTCAAGACAGTCTGCTTCTGTTGATAACAGTGTACACTACGCTGAGTTCAATTACAACTTAACAAATCATAACAAAACAAATAAAAAAATCGAATCAAATTGCGCCTCGTGAAATGCTTACTTACAAGCCCTTAACCAACAATGCAATTTTAAGAAAATACCCGCCCAAAAAAGTAAGAGATAACAAATAATTAAAGAGCAGCAGTAAATGTAATAAATGAGTGGCTATAGCATAAATCAAATAGAGTCTCTACTCACCATTAAATATTAGAGCTCTATTTATTTTTGGATATTAGAGTGTTCACCATTTGATATTAGAGCTCATTTTCACTGCAGGGTATTAATGGTCTATTTATTGCTGGATATTGAAATTATATTCGTCTCTGGATATTAGCGCTCTATTCACCGCTGGGTATCAGAGCTCTATTCACCGCTGGGTATCAGAGCTCTATTCACCGCTGGGTATCAGAGCTTTATTCACCACTGGGTATCAGAGCTCTATTCACTGCAGGGTATTAGCTGTTGCAAAAACAGCAGCTACTCTTCCTGGGGTCCACACAAAACATGAAACATAATACAGAATGAAATAATACAGAACATCATTACACAAGAACAGCTCAAGGACAGAACTACATACATTTTTTTAAAGGCACACGTAGCCTACATATCAATGCATACACACAAACTATCTAGGTTAAATAGGGGAGAGGCGTTGTGCCGCTAGGTGTTGCTTTGTCTGTTTTTTGAAACCAGGTTTGCTGTTTATTTGAGCAATATGAGATGGAAGGAAATTCCATGCAATAAGGACTCTTTATAATACTGTACGTTTTCTTGAATTTGTTCTGGATTTGGGGACTATGAAAAGACCCCTGGTGGCATGTCTGGTGGGATAAGTGTGTGTGTCAGAGCTGTGTGTAAGTTGACTATGTAAACAATTTGGGATTTTCAACACATTAATGTTTCTTATAAAAAGAAGAAGTGATGCAGTCAGTCTCTCCTCAACTCTTAGCCAAGAGAGACTGGCATGCATAGTATTTATATAGGCCCTCTGATTACAATTAAGAGCAAAACGTGCTGCTCTGCTCTGGGCCAGCTGCAGCTTAACTAAGTATTTTCTTGCAGCACTGGCCCACACAAGTGTAGTGGAGTGTAGTGTCAAAAAAGCAGAGCATCTCTTTATTACGGCTAGACTTCTCCCCATTTTTGCAACCATTGAATCTATATGTTTTGTCCATGACAGTTTACAATCTAAGGTTACGCCATGTAATTTAGTCTCCTCAACTTTTTCAACAGCCACACCATTCATTACCAGATTCAGCTGAGGTCTAGCACTTAAGGAATGATTTGTACCAAATACAAAGCTCTTAGTTTTAGAGATGTTCAGGACCAGTTTATTACTGGCCACCCACTCCAAAACAGACTGCAACTCTTTGTTAAGGGTTTCAATGACTTCATTAGCTGTGGTTGCTGATGCGTATATGGTTGAATCATCAGCATACATGGACACACATGCTTTGTTTAATACCAGTGGCAGGTCACTGGTAAAAATAGAAAAGAGTAGAAGGCCTAGAGAGCTGCCCTGCGGTACACCACACTTTACATGTTTGACACTAACAACGCTTCCATTACAGAAAACCCTTTGAGTTCTATTAGATAGATAGCTCTGAATCCACGATATGGCAGAGGTTGAAAAGCCATAGCACTTAAGTTTTTTCAACAACAGGTTATGGTCAATAATATCAAAGGCTGCACTGAAATCTAACAGTTTAGCTCCCACAATATTCTTATTATCAATTTCTTTCAACCAATCATCAGTAATTTGTGTCAGTGCAGTACATGTTGAGTGCCATTCTCTGCAGGCATGCTGAAAGTCTGTTGTCAATTTGTTTACAGAGAAATAGCATTGTATTTGGTCAATTTCTTCCAAGAGTTTGCTAAGAGCTGGCAGCAAGCTTATAGGTCTGCTGTTAGAACCAGTAAAGGCCGCTTTACCACTCTTGGGTAGCGGAATTACCTTGGCTTCCCTCCAGGCCTAAGGACAAAGACATTCTTCTAGGCTCGGATAAAAAATATGACAGATAGGAGTGGCTATAGAGTTAGCTATCATCCTCAGTAGCTTTCCATCTAAGTTGTCAATGCCAGGAGGTTTGTCATTACTGATCGTTAATGAAAAAAATCCACCTCTCCCACACTAACTTTACAAAATTCAAACTTGCACTGCTTTTCTTTCATTATTAGTTTTTTTTATGCATGAATATAATTGCTCACTGTTTGTCGTGGGCATGTCCTGCCTAAGTTTGCCCACTTTGCCAATTAAATAATCATTCAAATAATTGGCAACATCAAATGGTTTTGTGGTGAATAAGCTATCTGATTTGATGAAAATGGTGTTGAATTTGTCTTTCTGCCCATAATTTCATTTAAAGTACTCCAAAGTTTTTTCCCATCATTCTTTATATCATTGATCTTGGCTTCATAATAAAGTTTCTTCTTCTTTTTTTGAGTTTAGTCACATAAATTCTCAATTTGCCAGTCAGATGTACAGCCAGAATTATTAGCCACTCCTTTTGCCCCATCTCATCCAACCATACAGTTTTTCAATTCCTCATCAATCCATGGAGTTTCTTAATGAGGATCATCCAGACGCTGCACTTGATGAATTTATGAAATTGCTTCTTTCAATTATTGATAAACATGCACCTGAACCTGTTGGGGCTACGGGGTAGTATTTGCACAGCCGGATAAAAAACGTACCCGATTTAAACTGGTTACTACTCTTGCCCAGAAATGAGAATATGCATATAATTAGTAGATTTGGATAGAAAACACTCTAAAGTTTCTAAAACTGTTTGAATGGTGTCTGTGAGTATAACAGAACTCATATGTCAGTGCCCTGTCTGACAATTTGTTCTCCTCCTGTGGCATCTCTTTCGAAAATACAGCATCTCTGCTGTAACATGACATTTTCTAAGGCTTCCATTGGCTCTCAGAAGGCGCCAGAAAGTGGAATGACGTCTCTCCTGTCTCTGGGTGAAAAACAGCAGGAGATTTTGTGAGTGGTCAGGCAGTGAACAGTGATACTGGAGATGCGCGTTCATGTGAATTCTCTATTTTTTTCTTTCAGCCTTTGAATGAATACAACGTCGCCCGGTTGGAATATTATCGCTATTTTACGAGAAAAATAGCATAAAAATGTATTTTTAACAGCGTTTGACATGCTTCGAAGTACGGTAATGGAAAACAACATTTGTTGTTGAAGTAGAAGTCCTGGGAGTGCATTCTGATGAAGAACAGCAAAAGTAATCCAATTTTTCTTATAGTAAATCTGAGTCTGGTGAGGGCCAAACTTGGTGGGTGTCAAATTAGCTAGCCGTGATGGCCGGGCTATGTACTCAGAATATTGCAAAATGTGCTTTCGCCGAAAAGCTATTTTAAAATCTGACACCGCAATTGCATAAAGGAGTTCTGTATCTATAATTCTTAAAATAATTGTTATGTATTTTGTGAACGTTAATCGTGAGTAATTTAGTAAATTCACCGGAAGTTTGCGGTGGGTATGCTAGTTCTGAACATCACATGCTAATGTAAAAAGCTGGTTTTTGATATAAATATGAACTTGATTGAACAAAACATGCATGTATTGTATAACATAATGTCATAGGAGTGTCATCTGATGAAGATCATCAAAGGTTAGTGCTGCATTTAGCTGTGGTTTTGGTTTTTGTGACATATATGCTTGCTTTGAAAATGGCTGTGTGATTATTTTTGGCAGGGTACTCTCCTGACATAATCTAATGTTTTGCTTTCTCTGTAAAGCCTTTTTGAAATCGGACAATGTGTTTAGATTAACGAGAGTCTTGTCTTTAAAATGGTGTAAAATAGTCATATGTTTGAGAAATTGAAGTTATAGCATTTTTGAGGTATTTGTATTTTGCGCCACGCGATTCCACTGGCTGTTGACTAGGGTGGGACGCAAACGTCCCACCTTGCCCAGGGAAGTTAATCAGAGCTCTATTCACCGATAGGTATCAGAGCTCTATTCACCACTAGATATTGGAGATATAGTAACCACTGGAAATTGGAGCTCTATTCACCGCTGGGTTTTAGAGCTCTATTCACCACTGGGATATTGGAACTATTTTTCTACACCATAACCGTACTGTTATCAAACATACTAATGGTTTGAGATTCAGCATGGTTTTTGTGTTAATGTAATTTTGTCCTCTATAAAAGTTATGAGTCATTTGAGACATGAGCCTAAAGCAGTTGCTAACTATTGCTATCAATTTGAATCTCTTAATGGCGATGACTGTTACTACAGTACACTACCAATAAGCACTCAGTTCTATTTTAAATACAACCAACTTGCTTTTCATTCATTTACCAACTGCAATACCGTTCTGGGCAATTTGTTTCACCCCCTCAACATGCTGAACATTCCATCAGCTACTGTCTCAGCCTTGGTGATGATGATGAGACGAATGTAATCATGGGTAATCTGTAACAATGTTTTACATGTAAATCATTCCTACGCTATACTATGAAACATGTCAACTGTTGCTCTGGTTTAACCTCTATGGGCTAGGTGGGATGCTTGCGTCCCACCTACTCAACAGCTAGTGTAATCCCGTGGCGCGATATTCAAATACCTCAAAAATGCTATAACTTCAATTTCTCAAACATATGACTATTTTACACCATTTTAAAGACAAGACTCTCGTTAATCTAAACACATTGTCCGATTTCAAAAAGGCTTTACAGAGAAAGCAAAACATTAGATTATGTCAGGAGAGTACCCTGCCAAAAACAATCACACAGCCATTTTCAAAGCAAGCATATATGTCACAAAAACCAAAACCACAGCTAAATGCAGCACTAACCTTTGATGATCTTCATCAGATGACACTCCTAGAACATTATGTTATACAATACATGCATGTTTTGTTGAATCAAGTTCATATTTATATCAAAAACCAGCTTTTTACATTAGCATGTGATGTTCAGAACTAGCATACCCACCGCAAACTTCCGGTGAATTTACTAAATTACTCATGATAAACGTTCACAAAATACATAACAATTATTTAAAGAATTATAGATACAGAAATCCTTTATGCAATCGCGGTGTCAGATTTTAAAATAGCTTTTCGGCAAAAGCACATTTTGCAATGTTCTGAGTACATAGCCCGGCCATCACGGCTAGCTATTTTGACACGCATCAAGTTTGGGACAACCTAAACACAGAATTAATTATTAATTATTAGAAAAATTGTATTACCTTTGCTGTTCTTCGTCAGAATGCACTCCCAGGACTTCTACTTCAACAACAAATGCTGTTTTGGTTCCAAATAATCCATAGTTATATTCAAATAGCTCTGTTTTGTTTGTGCGTTCAGGTCACTATCCGAAGGGTGACGCACGAGTGCATTTCGTGACCAAAAAATTCAAAATATTCCATTACCGTACTTCGAAGCATGTCAAACGCTGTTTAAAATCTATTTTTATGCTATTTTTCTCGTAAAAGCGATAATATTCCAACCGGGCAACGTTGTATTCATTCAAAGGCTGAAAGAAAAAAATGGAGAATTCTCATGAACGCACATCTCCAGTGTCACTGTCCCCAGGCTGACCACTCACAAATTCTCCTGCTGTTCTTCGCCCAGAGACAGCAGACACCCCATTCCACTTTCTGGCGGCTTTAGAGAGCCAATGGGAGCCTTAGAAAGTGTCACGTTACAGCACAGATGCTGTTTTTTGATAGAGATGCAACAGAAGGACAACAAATTGTCAGACAAGGCACTTCCTGTATGGAATCTTCTCAGGTTTTGGCCTGCCATATGACTTCTGTTATACTCACAGACACCATTCAAACAGTTTTAGAAACGTTAGAGTGTTTTCTATCCAAATCTACTAATTATATGCATATTCTCGTTTCTGGGCAAGAGTAGTAACAATTTAAATCGGGTACGTTTTTTATCCGGCCGTGCAAATACTTCCCCCTAGCCCCAACATTAACCTCTATGGGCTAGGTGGGACGCTTGCGTCCCACCTACGTAACAGCCACTGCCAGCCTGTGGCGCGATTTTCAAAACCTTAAAAATCCTATTACTTCAATTTCTCAAACATATGACTATTTTACAGCCATTTAAAGACAAGACTCTCGTTAATCTAACCACACTGTCCGATTTCAAAAAGGCTTTACAACGAAAGCAAAACATTAGATTATGTCAGCAGAGTACCAAGCCAGAAATAATCAGACACCCATTTTTCAAGCCAGCATATAATGTCACCAAAACCCAGAAGACAGCTAAATGCAGCACTCACCTTTGATGATCTTCATCAGATGACAAACCTAGGACATTATGTTATACAATACATGCATGTTTTGTTCAATCAAGCTCATATTTATATCAATAACCAGCTTTTTACATTAGCATGTGACGTTCAGAACTAGCATACCCCCCGCAAACTTCCGGGGAATTCGCTAACATTTTACTAAATTACTCACGATAAACGTTCACAAAAAGCATAACAATTATTTTAAGAATTATAGATACAGACCTCCTCTATGCACTCGATATGTCCGATTTTAAAATAGCTTTTTGGTGAAAGCACATTTTGCAATATTCTAAGTACATAGCCCAGGCATCACGGGCTCGCTATTTAGACACCCGGCAAGTTTAGCACACACCATAATCAGATTTACTATTATAAAAGTTTGATTACCTTTTGTTGTCTTCGTCAGAATGCACACCCAGGACTGCTACTTCAATAACAAATGTTGGTTTGGTCCAAAATAATCCATCGTTATATCCGAATAGCGACGTTTTGTTCGTGCGTTCCAGACACTATCCGAAATAGTAAAGAAGTGTCGCGCGCATGGCGCAATTCGTGACAATAAAATTCTAAATATTCCATTACCATACTTCGAAGCATGTCAACCGCTGTTTAAAATCAATTTTTACGACATTTTTCTCGTAGAAAAGCGATAATATTCCGACAGGGAATCTCCTTTTCGGCAAACAGAGGAAAAAATCCCAAAGGCGGGGGCGGTCGGGGTCACGCGCATAAGCCCAGTATCCCTTGATCGGCCACTTGAGAAAGGCGATAATGTGTTTCAGCCTGGGGCTGGAATGACGACATTCTGTTTTTTCCCGGGCTCTGAGCGCCTATGGACGACGTGGGAAGTGTCACGTTAGAGCAGAGATCCTTAGTAAATGATAGAGATGGAAAAGAAGTTCAAGAAATGGTCAGACAGGTCACTTCCTGTAAAGGAATCTCTCAGGTTTTGACCTGCCATTTGAGTTCTGTTATACTCACAGACACCATTCAAACAGTTTTAGAAAATTTAGGGTGTTTTCTATCCATATGTAATAAGTATATGCATATTCTAGTTACTGGGTAGGAGTGGTAACCAGATTAAATCGGGTATGTTTTTTATCCAGCCGTGTCAATACTGCCCCCTAGCCCTAACAGGTTAACTGACTTGCCTAGTTAAATAAAGGTTAAATAAAAAATAAAAAAGAACTGGGTGGTTCGAGCCCTGAATGCTGATTGGCTGACAGCCATGGTATATCAGACCGAATACCACGGGTATGACAAAATTACATAGGTAACCAGTTTACCAAAGTTGCGTCGTGCATAAGAACAGCCCTTAGCCATGGTATATTGACCATATACCACACCCCCTCGGGCCTATTGCTTTATTATGTTCCGGCCCTCTGACCATCCACTCAAGAAAAAATCAGCCCACGGCTGAATCTAGTTGATGATCCCTGTTGTAGATGCATTCATAGTTGTTGGGATGCATTCAAATTCATTGGGATCCCGCCTCATTCATGAAGCAATAAACAACAGTGGTTTGCTTTACTCCACCATCCTAGGAACCCTTCCCTATGGCCCTCCATTAATCTTCTTGATTATAAAATGAGTCCCCAGTAATTATTTCTTAAAATGGTGAGTTCAGTGGACTTATGGTTGTTCATGTATCTGTTTCATTGTCTGTTTCATTAATAAAATTCCAAAGGTATGTGGCAATATCTTACTATTTGAATAGGATAAAGTAGGCTACATATTGTGATAATAATGCACCTAATAAAAACAAGAATTACTGGTTTTCGATGACAAGTATTGACAGGGCATTGTGGGAATTGTGTTCGATGTTTCCCCTCCCTCTACTCAGTAACACTGAAGAAATGAATTCAGACATCAGTCCTAGACATAGTCTGTGAAATCTTTCCATCTGTGCGAGGCCAAAGTTACAGCTTGCCCTAGAATATCTGTGTTAGCATTTTTACAGGGAGTTTGTCTGTGGCAGAGGGCTGATTGACAAATGTCTAATTCAACCCCTCGTAAGGAGCAGATGCTCTATGACAGCGAACAAATTAGACAAAATTACAGAAAGAGGAGTAGGAGTAGTAGAGGAGTACTTCAAGAAATGGCGCTATCTTTGCCCTGAAGTGGGAGACAGACATATTCTCCTCCTCAGCCCATCGTAGCAACACGTGAAGATGGATTTTTACCCCATACTTGCATGGGCAGCCAATGGGATCTTAATGATAAGGACATGGGACACTAACGAATGTCACACTTTTAGACACGTCCCCCCCAGGCCAGCGCAGCCAATCACATCTCAGGTCTGTCCATCTATTAGTGAGAGAAGAAGAGTTCCTTTCAGATCCCGCAGGGTAAACTTAAGTGTGCTACCAAGTTCATAAAGCTTCAAGTGTGCCCAAGCTTTTTCATATGGCTGCTACCATCACCATCAACGTGCCACTGAATGTATGACAGTTGAGGATTGCCAGAGGTGGAAGTATGGCTTCTCAAAATTTCCTGTAGAGCAGTTGTTGTTGTTGTTGTTGTTTTAATTCTCATCTTTGAATATCACAGAGATATCACTTTACCCAACTGTATATTTGGGAGAAGAGTTGACGTAGAAACAGTCACACAACACCGCATCAGATGTCTTAAGCGTAACTGCTATGTCAGTTTGAGCTTAAATAAATGACACCAGATTCAGTATGCATTGAGGATGAGTACGACATAGATTCCCATCTTGTATTTGTACAGCATAGTCTTAATACAGGGTTTGTGCATGCATACGTTTCACCTGCAGCATAGCTTCCAGACAAACATACACTGAACAAAAATATGAACGCAACACGGAACAATTTCTAAGGTTTTACTGAGTTACAGTTCATATAAGGAAATCAGTAAATTGAAATAGATTCATGAGGCCCTAATCTATGGATTTCACATGACTGGGAATACAGATATGCATCTGTTGGTAACCTTAAAAAAAGGTAGGAGCGTGGATCAGGCTGTTGATGGCACCGAAGAATATGGCTGACGTTTTACATTCTCCCAACCAATTGTGCAATTTTGCGTTTTGTGTAACTTATTTTTCAACGTATTGTGTACATAATGTTGCTGCTACTGTCTCTTATGACCGAAAATAACTTCTGGACATCAGAAAAGTGATTACTCACCACGGACTGGAAGAAACTTTTTCCTTTAACGAGTCCGACGAGAAGGATATAATGTTTTCACTGGAACAGGCCCAGATCCACGCCATTTGCGTGAAGAAAAGAAGCCGGAAAAGGGGACGCAGATCGGGGATCCTTCTGAAAATCCGGAGGCCAGCGAGAAAACTCCCAACGCCTTCCATTCTGCTTGCTAACGTGCAATTGTTGGAAAATAAAATTGATGACCTACTATTAAGATTATCCTACCAACAGGACATTAAAAACTGTAACATCTTATGTTTCACCGAGACGTGGCTGAATGAAACAACGGACAATTTGGAGCGGGCGGGATTTTACATGCACCGGCAGAACAGAGACGCTACCTCTGGTAAGACGAGGGGTGGGGGTGTGTGTCTTTTTGTCAATAACAGCTGGGGCGCAATGTCTAATATTAAAGAATTCTCGAGGTATTGCTCGCCTGAGGTAGAGTACCTTATGATAAGCTGTCAACCACACTATCTACCAAGAGAGTTCTCATCTGTATTATTCGTAGCCGTCTATTTACCACCACAAAGTGAAGCCGACACTAAGACCGCTCTCAACCAACTCTATAAGGCAATAAGCAAAGAAGAAAATTCTCACCCAAGTGGCCGGGGACTTCAATGCAGGCAAACTTAAATCAGTTTTATCACATTTCTACCCCACCTCTTGCACATTGCTGCTACTCGCTGTTTATTTGTTACCTATGCATAGTCACTGCAGCATCCACCGAGAGGCTCTTGCTACCAAGGGAATGCCTGACAGCTTGAAAGACATTTTGGACACTACAGTAAAAATTATTAACTTTGTTAAAGCAAGGCCCCTGAACTCTTGTGTATTTTCTGCACTATGCAATGATATGGGCAGGGACCATGTAACGATTTTACAACACACAGAAGTGCGCTGGTTAACAAGGGGCAAAGTATTGGCACGTTTTTTTTAATTGAGAGATGAGCTTAAAGTTTTCTATACTGACCATAATTTTCACTTGTCTGACTGCTTGCATGATGACAAGTTTCTTACACGACTGGCATATCTGGGTGATGTTTTTTCTCGCCTGATTGATTGGAATCTAGGATTACAGGGACTCTCCGCAACTATATTCATTGTGCGGGACAAAATTGAGGCTATGATTAAGAAGTTGGTGCTCTTCTCTGTCTGCATTAACAAGGACAACACACAGGTCTTTCCATCATTGTATGATTTTTTTGTGTGCAAATGCTTACGGACAATGTCAAATGTGATATAGCGAAGCACCTGAGTGAGTTGGGTGCGCAATTACGCAGGAACTTTCCCGAAACGGATGACACAAACAACTAGATTCGTTATCCCTTTCATGGCCTGCCTCCAGTCCACTTACCGATATCTGAACAAGAGAGCCTCATCGAAATTGCAACAAACGGTTCTGTGAAAATGTAATTTAATCAGAAGCCACTGACAGATTTCTGGATTGAGCTGCGCTCAGAGTATCCTGCCTTGGCAAATTGCGCTGTTAAGACACTGATGCCCTATGCAACCATGTACGTATGTGAGTGTAGATTCTCAGCCCTCACTAGCATGAAACTAAATACAGGCACACACTGTGTGTGGAAAATTATTTAAGACACTCTTTCCAAAACAACCTAACATTGCAGAGTTATGTGCATCCTTTCAAGCACACCCTTCTCATTAACCTTTGGTGAGTTATTCACAATTTTCAATGAACAAATAAGGTTTTATATGTAAGATGGTTAAATAAAGAGCAAAATTATTGATTATTATTATATTATTATTTGTGCCTGGTTCTATAAGAGCTCTTTGTCACTTCCCACGAGTCGGGTTGTGACAAAAACTCACACTCATTCTTATGTTTAATAAATGTATCGTATAGTGTATGTGTGGCAGGCTTACAATGATGGCAAAAAACAACGTTTGAGAGTGTGGTGACCCTGGTGCTAGAGCGGTTACGCAGCTGGAGGTTGAATGTTTGAAGGGCTAGGGGACTATAAAAAGATTGGGAACCACTGTGGTAGAGAAATGAACATCAATTATCTGGCAACAGCTCTGATGGACATTCCTGCAGCCAGCATGCCAATTGCACCCTCCCTCAAAACTTGAGACATCTGTGGCATTGTGTTTTGCGACAAAACTACACATTTTAGATTAGCCTTTTATTGTCCCCAGCACAAGGTTCACCTGTGTAATGATCATGCGGTTTATTCAATTTCTTGATATGCCACACCTGTCAGGTGGGTGGATTATCTTGGCAAAGGAGAAATGCTCACTAACAGGGACGTAAACAAATCTGTGCACCACATTTTGGAAAATTCAGTTTTTTGTACGTATGGAAAATTTCTGGAACCTTTTATTTAAGCTCATGAAACATGGGACCAAAACTTTAAATGTTGCGTTTATATTTTTGTTCAGTGTAGTACTTGTAACTTAACCTGTTGGGGCTAGGGGGCAGTATTTGCACGGCCGGATAAAAAACGTACCCGATTTAATCTGGTTACTACTCCTGCCCAGTAACTAGAATATGCATATAATTATTGGCTTTGGATAGAAAACACCCTAAAGTTTTTAAAACTGTTTGAATGGTGTCTGTGAGTATAACAGAACTCATTTGGCAGGCCAAAACCTGAGAAGATTCCTTACAGGAAGTGGCCTGTCTGACCATTTCTTGCCCTCCTTGATTATCTCTAACAAATACAGGGGATCTCTGGTATGACGTGACACTTCCTACGGCTCCCATGGGCTCTCTAAAGCCGCCAGAAAGTGGAATGGGGTGTCTGCTGTCTCTGGGCGAAGAACAGCAGGAGAATTTGTGAGTGGTCAGCCTGGGGACAGTGACACTGGAGATGTGCGTTCATGAGAATTCTCCATTTTTTTCTTTCAGCCTTTGAATGAATACAACGTTGCCCGGTTGGAATATTATCGCTTTTACGAGAAAAATAGCATAAAAATAGATTTTAAACAGCGTTTGACATGCTTCGAAGTACGGTAATGGAATATTTAGAATTTTTTGGTCACGAAATGCACTCGTCGCGTCACCCTTCGGATAGTGACCTGAACGCACAAACAAAACAGAGCTATTTGAATATAACTATGGATTATTTGGAACCAAAACAGCATTTGTTGTTGAAGTAGAAGTCCTGGGAGTGCATTCTGACGAAGAACAGCAAAGGTAATACAATTTTTCTAATAATTAATAATTAATTCTGTGTTTAGGTTGTCCCAAACTTGATGCGTGTCAAAATAGCTAGCCGTGATGGCCGGGCTATGTACTCAGAACATTGCAAAATGTGCTTTTGCCGAAAAGCTATTTTAAAATCTGACACCGCGATTGCATAAAGGATTTCTGTATCTATAATTCTTTAAATAATTGTTATGTATTTTGTGAACGTTTATCATGAGTAATTTAGTAAATTCACCGGAAGTTTGCGGTGGGTATGCTAGTTCTGAACATCACATGCTAATGTAAAAAGCTGGTTTTTGATATAAATATGAACTTGATTGAACAAAACATGCATGTATTGTATAACATAATGTTCTAGGAGTGTCATCTGATGAAGATCATCAAAGGTTAGTGCTGCATTTAGCTGTGGTTTTGGTTTTTGTGACATATATGCTTGCTTTGAAAATGGCTGTGTGATTGTTTTTGGCAGGGTACTCTCCTGACATAATCTAATGTTTTGCTTTCTCTGTAAAGCCTTTTTGAAATCGGACAATGTGTTTAGATTAACGAGAGTCTTGTCTTTAAAATGGTGTAAAATAGTCATATGTTTGAGAAATTGAAGTTATAGCATTTTTGAGGTATTTGTAAATTCTTATTTACAATGACGGCCTACCCGGCCAAACCCAGACGACGCTGGGCCAATTGTGCGTCGGCCCATGGGTCCCCATCATGGCTGGATGTGATACAGCCTGGAATATAATTACAAATATTTTGTAGACTTCAAATTGACTGCAAGAAGCCCAAACAGATATAATGTTTGATTAAACATAATCATTTCAAACCTTGCCTACATTTGTTTAGGATCACGTGTCTCTCTACTGTGCGTGGGAATACTTGGGAACAGATTTCTTAAATTAAAATGACTTGGAGCTAATTTCCTGGTGTTTTTACAGTCTTTTTTGTCCAACAATAAATACAAATGATTTAGGTATATATGTATATATATATATTTTTTTTATCAGAAAACTTGGGGGACCAAATAAAATCACACAGGTCGCCAGTCGGGGAACCCTGATCTACGGTGTACATTTTAGGACATCCTCAGCCTCATGTCTCGGGGTTGAAACATGGCGCTGAGGGTGTCCTTAAAACTACACTGTTGTTCCGTTTCACTACACATCCCGATCACCAGTTCTAAACTGTAATGAAGCTGCGATAACAGCTATTAAAACCTGTTATTTTCTTGATGGTTCATTCCAAACAATAAAATGTGTTAATAATAACTGTGTTAAGGACAAGTGTGAAGGGACACCTGCCCCTTCTCATCTGCCTCCCTGCAAATGAGAACTGTTCTGTGTGTCGTGACTCGTGTCACATATCGTTAGCCACGGATAACTGAACTGACTGGTCATCAATGGTCATATCAAACCCTACCACATATCAGATGATGAAGGAGGTGGGAAACGGCGGTAAAGCTTCAAGGCTTGAGGCCCTGATGTGAATTGCAGTCACAGTGACAGGGCGCTGAGGTCTCACTGTTTCCCTTCCCTGAGTTTTGAGCCGAGCCTGACACTTTATTGATCTCCCTCTGGTCTAATCAGTAGCTCTGTCACATTATAACAAAGGGGAGGCGAGACAAAATGAAAGCAATTTACTTCAGCAGGGCGAGGATTGCGAGCCAGCATCAAGGGTTTTTTCCCTTTCGTGGGCAATGTGATATTTGTGGTGGTGGGGTTGGTGTGATTGGGTTTTACAACCAAAACAATGCCTCAGTGCATTGAGTTCAGCTGGGTGAAGTCAGGGACAAGACAACACTCAAAATGGTTGACTGTTTTTCATTCATCCATGAGAGACATGTCATAATGGACTGACACTCAAATTCTGCTTGTCAGGTTGAATGTTAACCTATAGTAAATGGATCATATAACATGTGTTTGCAGAGGGCAAGTTTTCTCCAGACTTTTAGACATCACATTTCTAAAATGTTTATATTACCTGAAACGATTTAGTACATGGTGGAAAAAAATAGATGTTCATAGATGTTCACAGATAACATCATTTCCATATTTCCTGCTAAACATATTCAGGCTACTTACCTGGTGGAGCCCGGGTCTTCCGAGGGATTAAACATAATCATTAAGTTAACAGTTCCGTCTGTGTAGTAATGAAGATGTACCAGTGGAGGAGTGGAGGAGCCTCCTTGCTTGGAGCCAATAAAACTGCAGCTGGAAGCCCCTGCCTACAAAAAAGTCTCTCTATTACCATTTAGATTGTGCACCCAGCCCGCAGGCTGGATACATGCACAAATAAATAATTTCATTTGTACTCCCTCCCTCTAGAAGCGAGACCTGTCTGGAGACCATTTCTCCCCATTTCCCATTTCCACGTTGGCCTGTTGTCATGTTCTCCAGGTCCATCAGTTTAGTCCTGCAGGCAGCTTAAATAATAATCAGGAGTCAATGCTTAGACTAAATGTTTCTCATCCCACCGCCTATTCACCCATTTTTCATTCCAAATGAAGAGGGGCTTTCCGAATCAATGGGTATCTCCTTCCAACCAACGGACTACTTAAGGAATGCTCCTTCTATGTACCGACGTTTTTCCATCATTCTGTGGCATCCTGGTGTAACAGTGTTATCTTGCTAATCATGTATGGTATAGATCTGTAGGTGGGCCAGGTAAAAGAGGAATTGCAGTACACAGATTAACTAATTTACATATTTTGCACACTAGACAGTACATCTGAGGACAGATTGGTCTCCTTTCCTCTCCTGCTATGCTTGGGAATGGTCGGCAAATTCCTTCAGTTTTTTTGTTTTCACATTTAAAGTGCGGTTATGAATACTGGAAAAATTATTGATGAAATGGTTAACTCTCTGTTTGGGGGCTTCTTCACAGTGACTTGCAAAGTCATCCTGAGCCTGAAAACATTAAGAAATTACATTGAAAGCAGTCGCTACGCAACAGAGGAAATGGTGGTTTGTTTAACCTACTTGCTGACCCTCTCCTTCTGGCTCGGTAAGCAGAAATAAGCTGACATAGCATCTTCAAGAAAATAAAAATCCAGCACAAAATCTCCCTCTTCAACATTCGTCTGCGTTTGTTTGTGTCCCCCTGTGTCATACACTCTATCATTAATAGCATTCCCTTGTGAAAATGTTGACCACACATCCCATTTATCACAGGTTCCTCAAAAATAAAAACATTCTCTCTAAGGCTTCTTTCCCTCCAGATGTAAAAAGTATGATCGATTTTGATGGCTTGCTCTTTGGTTTCACTGGAGCCCCCGCTCTCTTCTCCCCCACGGGAGCGGTATCTCCTTGGACTTCAGGTTCAGAGAGCAAACGCAGTGAGACTACGGTGGAATTAATAAAGTGAGGTGAAAGCTTTGAGTTTTGATAAAAGCTACAGGGTCCATCGGTCACACACGGCTTTGTGTGTGTTGCCGGGCTTAATTCAAACTGACGGCGGAGAGACGCTAAGGAGTAGGAACTTAAGGACATTTGGAGGGCGTCGCGCCACCCCTCTCAAGGAGAATGAATTGGCCTACAGAGATATGGCTTAACTTGCTGCGGTCACTGTTTTCTAACAGACTGAGTAGAAAGTAGATGCACAGTAGCTGTTATGAATGACAGCACCAAGATTTTAATTTAAAAAATATCAATTTTTTTAACCTTTATTTAACTAGGCAAGTGTATGTGTACTAGGTGTACTAGGCAAAATAATAGATTCACATTAAGACATAGCCCGATGTAGTAGGTACAACTCTGTTTTTGTGTATTTTGAAATACTGTATTTAATGGATATTTAAATCAATATACCACAATAAACTGATTCCTATGCTAGGAACATTTGTGTTATACATTTCATGGACCTGGTCCACCTGTCATCCTGCCAGATAAGATACCTTCCCAACCCCAGTGGGAATTGAAACAACTGGAGCTTGTCTGTGTCCTGAATCCATTGTGTCCTTGGTTCAGAGGGGAACATGCATCATCATCAATGTCACACACACTTTAACCATGGCTAGACTATATCACTGGCACGGGCGAATTCAACATGTCACACTGTCTGATAGACAGAAAATAAGCAAGTTGTCATCTTCAGGAAGAGTTGAAATTGTATCCTTTTGAAAACTAGGGGAAGAGAGACAGATATTGAGATAGAGAGCGGAGAAGAAGATAGAGGGGGGAGGGAGAGAGAGAGAAACAGAGACAGAGAACGAGAATGAAGGTAACTGAACATGCTATACAAAGTAGGCTACATTTTTCCTTCGAAACACAGGATGTTTGTCACGGTTGTTGTCGGTGAAGGAGGACCAATACGCAGCAGGTACGTGTATGCTCATCTTGATTTTTATTAACTACAAAAATGAACATACTAAATAACAAAACGAACGAACGAACAAACGAACGAACGAACGAACGAACGAACGAACGAACGAACGAACGAACGAACGACTACAAACAGTCTGGTAAAGCATACGGCTTACACACAGAACAATCACCCACCAATAACACATACAAACACACCCTAATATATGGGACTCTCAATCAAAGGCAGATAGACAACACCTGCCTTCAACTGAGAGTCCCAACCCCAATCAACCAAACATAGAAACACACACACTAGACTAACCATAGAATTAACTAAACATAAACCAAAACCCGGAAATACTAAATCAAACACCCTTTACACAAACACACCACCCCGAACCACATAAAACAAATACCCCCTGCCACGCCCTGACCAAACTACAAAACAATTAACCTTATATACTGGCCAGGACGTGACAATGTTGATTGACTTTTAAGCCACTACCAATTTTCACACGGTACATTGAATTTACTCTCAAGCTTTCTGATATATTTTCATTATGACCTCCTGTGCTGAACAAGACATTATCTAGATACTCCAATTCAATGACAATTGTTTGAAATTAGACTATTTAGAAATACATTTTATAATTTAGCAAGAAAAAATTGGATTTGTTGTGATGTTCCAGAGATGTTTCTTTCACTTCCCCTCCCCTTTTGTCCATCTTACCCTACCCCTTATGTCCATCTTACCCCGTCCTTCTGTCCATCTGTTGTCATAATCCTGGAAATGCGTGGAGAACCTAATGAAGCATCTGCTCATCTGCTTTGGGGTCAAACTTAAATCAACTTGAGCCTCAATCACCTCTTTTCCTATCACAGAGCAATAGTAGCCACAGTACTTTGGTGCTGTGAGTGTTCACACATAAGTTTGCCCCACATAATGTAAACCACGTGAGTGACCATGAAAAGATGGTCATGTGGTCGTGTCTCAATCTATATGCATCAAGGAAGATCACAATGAACATGAGCCTCCATCACCTCTTCTCTTGTCACTAGACAGTAGCCACAGTGCTGTGGGTTTTCACACCTCTGTGTGACAAACCTCCTGAGTATGAAAAGATGAATTCATAATGTAACTATATCTAAATCCATACAAATCAGGAAAACCCAGAGCATGATATGAGTGGAATCCATCACCTAATCTCTTATCAGACGAGAAGCAATAATGTTGTGGGAGTTCACACATCTAGGTGGAAGACATGAGTTTTCCCCATGTAATGTAAACCTCATGATCATGAAAAGATGAATACATCGCAGTAGGGATATTAATCAAATTAAGCAGTAGCCACAGTGCTGTCGATGTTTACACATGGGTAGAAATAATCCATTACAATATGGATACATCTAAATCTTAAATATGAATGGAATTCATAGGCTGGATAGCCTGTTGGATATTTCGTTGTATTTAAAAAAAAAAATAATGTTTGTAATGTGGAGTGGTAATTATACAATCGACGGCACCTCTTGAATGACAGCTAGATGGATTAGAACAAACTGAGGCTCCATGTCGAAAATCGCTGGACCGTGAACATGTTCCAAATTCAAATGTAATGGGTGTGGTACAGGGATGAAGGTTACAACGAGAAAGATGGGATTTGCACCTCATTTATGTAGTGTTGGAAGCAGAATGGTTGTCAGGTCAAAGCCTTTAATGAAATGTGTTGCACCTCCATACTACTATGGATTATTGCCCTCTGCTTCAATAACTGTACATTATTACTACGGTATGTAAAACGTCAAAAATAGAGTGAAAGGTCCTTTAAGTTATTAAGGAACTTCAAGTTATTAGCGTGCTGAAGAGAAGGGATCTAAAACTCATTTTATTCAGATGTTTTACTACACGTTCAGTCGGATTATATTAATGAATCAACGACTGATAGGCTTTTAAATTCTTCTTGATGAGTTTCATCAGTTTGATCTCATTAGTGGACAATGTAATCCACTGTCCATATGAAACAATTGCTCAGTATTCATTCTCTGTCTGTTTCACAAATGTACCTAAATTAACTGGCATCCGCAAGCTTCTGGAACTACACCATAAATGACAGCAATAGAGTAACTCAGGTGGAAGGAGAATTTAAAGAATAACTGTCATCGTCATAACTGGGGAAGTGTAATAATGGAGAATTTGACCTACCCTAGGAAAGACATTGGTAATGATTTGACAGTGGAGTGAACAAAAAAACTGATTCAAAATAAATCCCTCAAAGTATTCACACCCCTTGGGCTCTATTTTCGGCTGGCGTTAAAGGCGGCGCTAGTGTCAAACGCACAATAGTATACAATTTTGTCATGTAAAAACTGGCGCACTGGCATTTTCCAGCCCTAACGCCAGGTTCGGCAATTTACCTATCTCACTTCAGCATGCTTACGCTCAGATGGGAGGGGTTGGAAACATTCTAGGCGTGTCCTTAAAGACATGATCCAAAGTGCTAATTTCAGGCAGGGCTGGTAGGGATATTTAAGACCAATCAAAAGCTGGTTTTAGTGGTAACGCAGTTAGTTATGGCAGGAATTTTGACAGCGGAAACACAGCCTATCCAGCCGTAACACACACTGCCCATATGCGCATGTAACAAGAGTAGCCTAATGTGTTTTTAGGTGCCTGTACGTCCAACCGGCCTCACAACCGCAATCCACGTGTACCCACACCAGCCCAGGACCTCCACATCTGGCTTCTTCACCTGGGGGATCGTCTGAGACTAGCCACCCAGACAGCTGATGAAACTGAGAAGCATTCTGTCTGTAATAAAGCCCTTTTGTGGGGGAAAACTCATTCTGATTGGCTGGGCCTGGCTCCTCAGTGGGTGGGCCTATGCCCTCCCAGGCCCACCCATGGCTGCGTCCCTGCCCAGTCACGTGAAATCCATAGATTAGGGCCTAATTAATGTATTTCAAGTGACTGATTCCCTTATATGAACTGTAACTCAGTAAAATTGTTGAAATTGTTGATATTTTTGTTCAGTATATTTGGTTAAAAACCTAGCATGGCCTCCCCTCCTCTCAATGAAGGCTTATTTTTTGTCCTGCCCAATGTAAACGCAAAGTAGTCAAGACTTTTACTAAAAGAGTTCGGCTCCTGAGACCGCTTAGAGATAAATCTTAATCACCAAACTTTATTACAATATAAAGTTTGAGAGAAGTAAAACAGTGAGTTAACATTCTCTTTGTATCTATGCATTGTAGGAAGACCCCGTTTTGGATGTGCATAAAACCCTCCATAGTCTGGGTTGTTTTAATATTATATGAAATGATAGTGCCTTGATTCCAAAGCAATACATAGAAGACCTTAAATACACAACTTGAAGCAACCACATATTTCGCCATGAAGCACGTTCTGATTGGCCAGTAAGGGGCCAACCCTCGACACACCCACAACTTGTTTATTCATCAAAACCCAGCCCTTTCGTGCCAATGCCAGCAAGTGCACCGATAATTGTAATAGTTCAAATAGCAAACATATTGATTACACACCTCTGAACCTATAGCGCTTCCACCAGTGCTTAGATGTACCATTGTGTCCCACACATACAATTATCTGTAAGGTCCCTCAGTCAAGCTGAGAATTTGAAACACAGATTCAACCACAAAGACAAGGGAGGGTTTCCTATGTTTTGCAAAGAAGGACACCTATTCGTAGATCAGTAAAAAAACAAAAAAAAAACAGACATTGAATATCGCTTTGAGCATGGTGAAGTTATTAATTACACTTTGGATGGTGTATCAATACACCCAGTCACTACAAAGATACAGGCGTCCTTCTTAACTCATTTGCCGGATAGGAAGGAAACCGCTCAGGGATTTCACCATGAGGTCAATGGTGACGTTAAAACAGTTACAGAGTTTAACGGCTGTGATAGGAGAAAACTGACGATAGATCAACAACATTGTAGTTATGACACAATACTATAACAACAGATTCTTACTTACAATGACGGCCTACCAAAATGCAAAAGCCCTCCTGCAGGGACGGGGGCTGGGATAAAAAAAAAAATGAAATAACAAATATAGGACAAAACACACATCACAACAAGAGAGACAACACAACATAGCATGGCAGCAACACAACATGACAACAACATGGTAGAAACACAACATGGCAACAGCACAACATGGTAGCAGGACAAAACATGGCACAAACATTGGGCACAGACAACAGCACAAAGGGCAAGAAGGCAGAGACAACAATACATCATGCAAAGCAGCCACAACTGTCAGTAAGTGTTCATGATTAAGTCTTTGAATGCAGAAATTGAGATAAAACTGTCCAGTTTAATACTAACCTAATGGACAGAGTGAAAATAAGGAAGCTTTTACAGAATACAAATATTCAAAAATATGCATCCTGTTTGTAACAAGGCACTAAAGTAATACTGCATAAAATGTGGCAAATCAATTAACCTTTTGTCCTGAATACAAAGTGTTATGTTTGGGGCAAATCCAACACAACACATTACTGAGTACCACTCTCCATATTTTCAAGCATAGTGGTGTCTGCATCATGTTATGGGTATGCTTGCAATCATTAGGTACTGGGGAGCACATGCAAAATCCTACAGAAAAACCTGTTTCAATCTGCTTTCCACCAGAGATTAATTCACATTTCAGCAGGACAATAACCTAAAACACAAGGCCAAATCTACACTGAAGTTGCTTATCAAGAAGACAGTGAATGTTTCCTGAGTGGCGAGGTTACAGTTGTAACTTAAATCTGCTTGGAAATATATGGCAAGACCTGAAAATGGTTGTCTAGCAATGATCAACAACAAATTTGACAGAGCTTGAAGAATGTTGAAAAGAATAATGGGCAAATGTTGCACAATCCAGGTGTGGAAAGCTCTTTGAGACTTACCCAGAAAGACTCACAGTTGCCAGAGATGATTCTAACATGTATTGACTCAGGAGGTTGAATACTTATCTAATCAAAGTCAATTAGTGTCAGTGGCATTCTGTGCCTTTTAAGATGAGGATAACTTTTTTTTAAAGAGCATGGATTTATTTATATTACAGCATATTGGATGACTATCATTCATATTCCATTCACCCAGTTCAATGTAACAGTAAAATGTTAAAGCTGCTACAAATTTTCCCTCTACCCATCACGAGGTTGCTACAACCTAGCCTATGAATGAAAGTTTACAAGGTAGGTGCACACAGTTAACACACAGTGACACATGGACAGACAGTGACACATTCAATACTGCCTTGCACACTCTTGCCTGGATTTAGGTGATCTAGGGTGTAATCATTAGTCCAACAGTTGCAAACAAGAGTTTCTATTGGACAAATTCAGGTATGTTTATCCCCGTTATGTTCCGACAGAATCATCGGAATGAATACACCCCTGATCACTCGTAAACACAGTTCACTTTCATAGCAGCCACATTGTATTCCTTCTCGCATCTATGCGCTCTCCTCTTCTCACCTTTTCCCTTTGCCTGTGGACTTCAATGCACAACACATCAGCTGTATGTGACCAGGCAAAAAAAACTTTCCAAGACAAACCATAACCTCTACACACAGCCTACAACGTTGTCACCATATTAGCTATAGAAACGTCATAGTCAACATAGCTAATAGAACGAAGGTTAGTATACCCGCTACAATCATGCAGTAATGTTACAGTGTACAGTCCGTAAGCAGTTTAGAACTTACAACCGCAGGCCCCAGTGGCAATAAATGAGTAAAACCAAAAGATTACCTTGACTTGGAAGAGTTACAGTGTTGTGTTGGATAGTCATAGCCAGTTAGCTAACATAGCATCCCTCTGTTTGAGTAGGCTAAACTAGCTAGCTGAATTTGCTAGCTAAGAAAGTGAAAAAATCTATGAAATCTCTCTCTCTCTCTCTTGCTTCTTCATTTTGGAAGAAATGCATTTGTTCAAAAGTGTTCCACTGTTCTCTTTCTATCTCTTTGAGTCATTTACTCACCACATTTTATGCACTGCAGTGCTAGCTAGCTGTAGCTTATGCTTTCAGTACTAGATTAATTCTCTGATCCCTTGATTGGGTGGACAACATGTCAGTTTGTGCTGCAAGAGCTCTGATAGGTTGGAGGTCGTCCTCCGGAAGTTGTCATAATTACTGTGTAAGTCTATGGAAGGGGGTGAGAACTATGAGCCTCCTAGGTTTTGTATTGAAGTAAAATGTACCCAGAGGAGGTACAGAAGCTAACTGTCTTTTTCAATGTTTTACAATTCACATTTTTATGAAATTCACTGAGTGCAGTACTGCACTGATTTGTGTTATTTTTTTTAATTATTTTTTTCAAATGTTAGAATTTGTCTTTCACTACTTTGTGTAGATCTCTGAAAAAAAACGGACATTTAAATCCATTGTAATCCCACTTTGTAACACAACAAAATGTGGAAAAAGTCAAATGGTGTGTATTCTTTCTGAAGGCACTGTATGTATTCTATACAGGGTTGGGGAGTAACTGATGACATGAACTCTGATTACAAAAACCTATCACTGTAATAACATACATATATTGTAATCAGATTACAGATAATAATTAAAAAAAATGAAATGATTACTTCCTGGATTACTTTTCAATTTAGAAAGGATGTTATGAAAAAATACATTATGACACCTTTCTGTTTTCTGAATAACATTAAATTCAGCATTGAAAAAAGTTGCAAGTTTAAGTTTATTCCACCGGAGCGTGTCTGATCACAAGTCAGAGACGACTACTATGACACACCAAATGCGTTTGATGGATACTTTTTTTCTTCTTTTAATGCCTCTTAATAATGAGGAAGTAATCCAAATGTAACTGAAAGTAATCAGATTACGTTACTGAGTTTGGGTAATCCAAAAGTTACGTCACTGATTACAATTTTGGACAGGTAACTATAGTATTAACTGTAATGGATTACATTAAGAAAGTAACCTACCCAACCCTGACTCTATATGACTCTATATGCCCTGAAAAGAGGACCGAGCACGCCCCCATTCTCATCGACGGGGCTGCTGTGGAGCAGGTTGAGAGCTTCAAGTTCCTTGGTGTCCAACAAACTAACATGGTCCAAGCACACCAACACAGTTGTGAAGAGGGCACGACAAAACCTATTCCCCCTCAGAAGACTGAAAAGATTTGGCATGGGTCCTCAGATCCTCAAAAGGCTCTACAGCAGCACCATCGAGAGCATCCTAACGGGTTGCATCACTGCCTGGTATGGCAACTGCTCGGCCTCCGACCGCAAGGCACTACAGAGGGTAGTGTGAACGGACCAGTACATCACTGAGGCCCAGCTTCCTGCCATCCAGGACCTCGATACCAGGCAGTGTGAGAGAAATGCCCTAAAAATTGTAAAAGACTCCAGCCACCCTAATCATAGGCTGTTCTCTCTGCTACCATTTTATTTATTTCACCTTATTTTAACCAGGTAGGCCAGTTGAGAACAAGTTCTCATTTACAACTACGACCTGACCAAGATAAAGCAAAGCAGTGTGACACAAACAACAGCAACAGAGTTACACATGAAATAAACAAGCGTACAGTCAATAACACAATAGAAAAGTCTATATACAGTGTGTGCAAATGAGGTAAGATAAGGGAGGTAAGGCAATAAATAGGCCATAGTGGTGAAATAATTACAATTGAGCAAATAAACACTGGAGTGATAGATGTGCAGAAGATGAATATGCAAGTAAGGATACTGGGGTGCAAAGGAGAAGAAAAAAACAGTACGGGGATGAGGTAGTTGGATGGCTATTTACAGATGAGCAATGTACAGGTGCAGTGATCTGTGAGCTGCTCTGACAGCTGGTGCTTAAAGTTAGAGAGGGAGATAAGAGTCTACAGCGTCAGTGATTTTTGCAATTCGTTCCTGAAGGAGGAATTGGCTTTGGGGGTGACCACTGAAATATACCTGCTGGAGCGCATGCTACAGGTGGGTGCTGCTATGGAGACCAGTGAGCTGAGATAAGGCGGGGATTTAACTAGCAAAGACTTATAGATGATCTGGAGCCAGTGGGTTTGGCGACGAATATGAAGCAAGGGCAAGCCAACGAGAGCATACAGGTCGCAGCGGTGGGTAGTATATGGGGCTTTGGGGGACAAGACTGCATCCAATTTGCTGAGTAGAGCGTTGGAGGCTATTTTGTAAATGACATTGCCGAAGTCAAGGATCGGTAGGATGGTCAGTTTTATGAGGGTATGTTTGGCAGCATGAGTGAAGGATGCTTTGTTGCGAAATAGGAAGTCGATTCTAGATTTAATTTTGGATTGGAGATGCTTAATGTGAGTCTGGAAGGAAAGTTTACAATCTAACCAGACACCTAGGTATTTGTAGTTGTCCACATACTCCAAGTCAGAACCGTCCAGAGTAGTGATGCTGGAAGGGCGGGCAGGTGTGGGAAGCGATCGGTTGAAAAGCATGCATTTAGTTTTGCTTGCATTTAAGAGCAGTTGGAGGCCACGGAAGGAGAGTTGTATGGCATTGAAGCTCATCTGGAGGTTAGTTAAAACAGTGTCCAAAGAAGGCCCAGAAGTATACAGAATGGTGTTGCCTGCGTAGAGGTGGATCAGAGAATCACCAGCAGCAAGAGCGACATCATTGATGTATACAGAGAAGAAGGTCAGCCCGAGAATTAAACCCTGTGTTACCCCCATAGAGACTGCCAGAGGTCCGGACAACAGACCCTCCGATTTGACACACTGAACTCTGTCTGAGAAGTAGTTGGTGAACCAGGCGAGGCAGTCATTTGAGAAACCAAGGCTGTTGAGTCTGCTGATAAGAATGTGGTGATTGACATAGTTGAAAGCCTTGGCCAGGTCGATGAAGACAGCTGCACACTATTGTCTCTTATGGATGGCGGTTATGATATCGTTTAGGACCTTGAGCGTGGCTGAGGTGCACCCCTGACCAGCTCTGAAACCAGATTGCATAGCAGAGAAGGTACGGTGGGATTCGAAATGGTCGGTGATCTGTTTGTTAACTTGGCTTTTGAAGACTTTAGAAAGGCAGGGTAGGATAGATATAGGTTTGTAACAGTTTGGGTCTAGAGTGTCTCCCCCTTTGAAGAGGGGGATGACCGCGGCAGCTTTCCAATCTTTGGGGATCGCAGACGATAGAAAAGAGAGGTTGAACAGGCTAGTAATAGGGGTTGCAACAATTGCGGCAGATCATTTTAGAAAGAGAGGGTGCAGATAGTCTAGCCCGGCTGATTTGTAGGGGTCCAGATTTTGCAGCTCTTTCAGAACATCGGCTATCTGGATTTGTGTGAAGGAAAAATGGGGGAGCCTTGGGCAAGTTGCTGTGGGGGGTGCAGGGCTGTTGACCGGGGTAGGGGTAGCCAGGTGGAAAGCGTGGCCAGCTTTAGAAAAATGATAATTGAAATTCTTAATTATTGTAGATTTATCGGTGGTGACTGCCTCAGTGCAGTGGGCAGCTGGGAGGATGTGCTCTTATTCTCCATGGATTTTACAGTGTCCCAGAACTTTTTGGAGTTTGTGCTACAGGATGCAAATTTCTATTTGAAAAAGCTAGCCTTTGCTTTCCTAACTATCTGTGTATATTGGTTCCTAACTTCCCTGAAAAGTTGCATATCGCGGGGGCTATTCGATGCTAATGCAGTACGCCACAGGATGTTTTGTGCTGGTCAAGGGCAGTCAGATCTGGAGTGAACCAAGGGCTGTATGTATTCCTGGTTCTACGTTTTTTGAATGGGGCATGCTTATTTAAGATGGTGATGAAGGCACTTTTAAAGAATAACCAGGCATCCTCTACTGACGGAATGAGGTCAATATCTTTCCAGGATACCCGGGCCAGGTCGATTAGAAAGGCCTGCTCGCTGAAGTGATTTAGGGAGCGTTTGACAGTGATGAGGGGTGGTTGTTTGACCGCAGACCCACTACGGACGCAGACAATGAGGCAGTGATCGCTGAGATCCTGGTTGAAGACAGCAGAGGTGTATTTGGAGGGCAGGTTGGTCTGGATGATATCTATGAAGGTGCCCATGTTTACGGATTTGGGGTTGTACCTGGTGGGTTCATTGATAATTTGTGTGAGATTGAGGGCATCTAGCTTAGATTGTAGGACGGCCGGGGTGTTAAGCATGTCCCAGTTTAGGTCACCTAACAGTACGGGGCAGTACGGGGCAATCAATTCACATATGGTGTCCAGGGCACAGCTGGGGGAAGAAGGCGGTCTATAGCAAGCGGCAATGGTGAGAGACTTGTTTCTGGTTAGGTGGATTTTTAAAAGTAGACACTCAAATTGTCTGGGGACAGACCTGAATAGTATGACAGAACTCTGCAGGCTATCTCTGCAGTAGATTGCAACTCCGCCCCCTTTGGCAGTTCTATCTTGTCAGAAAATGTTATAATTAGGGATGGAAATTTCAGGGTTTTTGATGGCCTTCCTAAGCTATTATTCAGACACGACTAGGACATCAGGGTTGGCAGAGTGGGCTAAAGCAGTGAATAAAACAAACTTAGGGAGGAGGCTTCTAATGTTAACATGTTTGAAACCAAGGCTTTTACAGTTACAGAAGTCAACAAATGAGAGCACCTGGGGAACGGGAGTGGAGCTAGGCTCTGCAGGGCCTGGATTAACCTCTACATCACCAGAGGAACAGAGGAGGAGTAGGATTAGGGTACGGCTAAAGGCTATGAGAACTGGTCGTCTAGTGCGTTCGGAACAGAGAGTAAAAGGAGCAGGTTTCTGGGCACGGAAGACTAGATTCAAGGCATAATGTACAGACAAGGGTATGGTAGGATGTGAATACAGTCGAGGTAAACCTAGGCATTGAGTGACAATGAGAGAGGTATTGTCTCTTGAGGCACCATTTAAACCAGGTGAGGTCACTACATGTGTGGGAGCTGGAATAAAAAGGTTAACTAAGACATATTGATCAGGGCTAGAGGCTCTACAGTGAAATAAGACAATAATCACTAACCAAAACAGCAATGGACAAGGCATATTTACATTAGGGAGAGGCATGCGTAGCCGATTGATCATTCAGGTCTAGTGAGTAGCTAGGCCGGCTGGAGACATGGTGATTCAGACAGCTAGCGGGCCAGAGCTAGCAGGCTAGCAGAAGGGCCTTAGGGGGACGTCGCAATGGAAGAGTCAGTTGTAGCCCCCTCAGGCGGTTACGTCGGCAGACCAGTCGTGATGGATCGGCAGGGCTCCTTGTTGTAAAAGGGTCCCGAGCCAATTGGCAAAATAGATATTGTACCCCAAGAAAATTGGCTGATGGACCTCTTCAGCCAACAGTCCGATATGTTCTAGACAGCTAGCAGGCTAGCAGATGGGCATTCAGGGGACGTCGCGACGGAGGAGCCTGTTGAGAACCCCCTCAGGCGGGTTACGTCGGTAGACCATTCGTGAAGGATCGGCGGGGCTCCGTATCAGCAGTAAAAGGGGTCCAGGCCAATTGACAAAATAGGTATTGTAGCCCAAGGAGTGGCTGATGGACCTCTTCAGCAAGCCGGGAGATGGGCCTAGCATAGGCGAGCTCCAGGCTAATTGGTGCTTGCTTCAGGACAGAGATGTTAGCCAGGAGTAGCCACTCGGATAGCAGCTAGCTAGCTGCGATGATCCAGGTGAAAAGGTTCAGAGATTGCGGTAGGAATCCAGAGATGTGGGAAAAAAGAGTCCGGTAAGCTCTGGGTTGAATCGCGCTGTGCAGACTGACAGGAGTTGTCCGGGCTAAAGGTTAGCTGATGACCGCTAGCAGTGGCTAGCTGACTACTAGCTAGTAGCTATTGAGCTGGCTAGCCTCTGTTGGGGGTTCCAGTTCTAAAGTAAAGAAAATAGCAGGTCCATACCACATTGGGTGAGGCGGGTTGCAGGAGAGTATGTTGTAGTTGAGGTAAAACATTTTTTTTTATATATATACGAAATATATGCGAAGAAAAAAGATATATACACGGGACACGACAAGACGAAGACAAAGACCCCTGACTGCTACGCCATCTTGGAAGTATTCCAGCTTCTACCCCCAAGCCATAAGACTCCTGAACATCTAGTCAAATGTCTACCCAGACAATTTGATTTGATGTGATATAAAATATACCAGCTAATTTCTACGCAGGCAAAGCAGAGTCATTGTTGCTCTCCTCTCCATACAGCACCTAGATGCTGTTAGCTGGCAGACTGAATGCACAGAAATAATTGAGGGAATACAGATCGGTGAGCATTCATCTGAGATATTCAAGCTTACTTTAATAAAACTATTAAAGGGAATTTTGCTATAGTAGTATGATATACTGCTAAATATAACAGCTTCTTGACAGATTTAGTTAAAACCCATTATCTAGATTTCCAGTTTTAAGTTATTATTGAGTTAATTCTTAATCTTGCTGTGGACAATCAAATGTGATTAGCAGAATACCACATCATAATTGAATTGAGTATAACTATAATGACTATAATTTACAATGAATATTAGGTCCTCTTTGTTTGGAAACCACTGTGACACAAAATGATTACTATTATGATATGTTGGTAAATGTTTGATCAATTATTACATCTACTTAATTCTATGCCCGAGATATGAACATTTCTAAATGTCTATCTATTCCATCAAATAAATAATCTAAATGTAATCTAATTTAAGCAATACAGGGCTAATGAACAAGACAGCGTCAATGCATGGCGTTAGGGGAGGTTTCACTGTGCTACAATTTGACATTTCACATAATTTAGCTTGATAATATGGACCTGTGGAATTATCCTCAGTTCAATGCCTTTTCCAATTTGAGTTCAGCTGCCTTCCTCATTTTACCCTCATTTGTAAATGTCACTTTAGTAAAAGTGACAGAAATAATTTGCAGTATTGTCAGAACAAAAGGAAAATGACCCCAGAGGACATTGGCAGGTTGGCTACGTTGCCAACACAGATACAGTATGCTTCTCACGTTGTCAATTTCTCAGGAAATAATTGAACTCTGATGTTGTTCACTCTGATTACAGTGACGTCCCGGAGGAAATGCTCAAATTCTCAGGCATATGGCATAAGATTTAAAAAAAAACATTGGATAATCACGCTACCATGATAAAGTGCCGTAGGACGATAGGCAGGGATAACGCAGGACACCAAATGCAAAATAATTTTTATTTAACAGGACGATCTTCAAATAGTTCTCAGGGGCCACCCGTGAGGCTCTTTATAGACATAAATGATATAGATCCTGGAAACAATCCTTCCTAAGTGGACTGCCAAGACCACTGCCTTTTCTGACACGTGGTGGGCTCGGATTCAATAATTAGGGTGACGCATAGCACGAGACAATAGTGGCACGTTCCCTAATGTTGCCTGCGGATCTCATCGCCTGGCAGAACCTAAAATACCAAATGAGCTGCCTGGCTGTGGCATAGTCGGCCTGAAGCGTGACCTTCATGATTAGTCTATTGTCACCAGCTATCTAAGGCTCTAAATTCATTCTCTTCTCTATCCTTATACCACTCCACTTTCCTATTTTCCACTCTCACCAGTGACTCTCAGAGGGTTTTACTTTACCCCCAGTGTCTTAATAAGGGTTGGAGTTAACACAGGGCCATTATGTGGGGGGATAATTGTACTTCGTCATGGTGCAGCTTTTCCCAATAGGGTAGCAGTGACTGGAAAAGTGGTGGTGGAGAATGTCATCCTTAGGAGGGTGGAAATGCCAGAGTGAGTAAAAATGCTCAGTCATAGCGAATCCTTCCCCCTTCTCTCTTCCCTCCCCAGAGCTGTACTAGTGTTTTGCATTTGAGTGCCATTGTGTCCCTGAGCTGTCTATGCATATGTAAGCATGTGAGAGAGCTATGGAAAAGATAAAGGGAAAAGGGGGGAGGTTGCTGTCTGGGGTTCATAATTGGTTGGATTGCTCATTAGGGTCGTGTGGAGTCGGCTGGTGTGACAGGCAGTGGTTGAATGTGGTGCTGCAGGGATCTGCAGGCCGAGAGAGTGAGTGACAGAGGGATGTGCCCTGGCCCCTGTGGCAACTGTGGAGCTCTTAGTGCCAGTCACAGTGCATAGAATCAGTCAGCCTTCAGATGCAGGGCAGGCAGGCTAGGGTGGGTGGGTGGGTGAGAGGCTGGAAGAGTTCACTGTGGTGCTTGGCTGGTTGTAGCCGTAGTTTGCACTCTCACTACTCCGATACAATATACATTCTATATAAACAATACAAAACAATACCATACACATGAGTAATTATACGGTAATCAACTGCAATGCCCTAATTGTCAATTGTTAGGGCTAATCTATCTAAATGCTTCTTGAAACATTGAAGATATTGTTTTGGATTATAGGTGAAGGCTTTCAAATTAATGTGGAGGGCCAAATTATTTTGTGAAATGAATGTGGAAATAGTTAAAAGTAGTCGTTGTGCATAGAGCTGTAGGGTTTGTTAAACTTTGAAATCAATGTTTGGCAGACATTTTTTAAGTGAAAAAAACCCAGAGTCAAAGCGTAATTCTGTTACTTTCTGTTATTTCTTAGTTTCAGTCTCTGAGAAAAAAAGTATCATCTTGGCATGGACTTCGTGTAATGAAGGTTAAGTGTATTAATATTATCAGTTATGTTATTGTATGCACTGACATTCAAAACTAGGCCACTGAGAAACTGTTTGGACGGTTGCAAGCACTTTGGTTAAAATCGCAACTGTCGAGTCTTTGGCTATGCCGGATTAAGTGATATGACATGCTATTCTATAAAATCCTTTCTCTGTAATTAATATTACCTGATTAAGCTGTAAATGTAATTAACTAGAAAGTCGGGGCACCACGAAAGAGTGTTTATAGAGCTGTTATCTTCCGAATAAACTCTTAAAGACCTAGTAATATTTTACATCAATAGCAGTCAATATTAATCATCACCTTATTTCAGTCTCATCTGAAAGTTGTAAATTCTTGGTTATCTTCACGAACCCTGGTTAACAAGTTGAATCAGCAATACAAACTTTGGTTTAATTATTTATTTACTAAATACCTAAATAATCCCACACAGAATTACATATACACAGAATGCAAATTATGTCATGCAGAAAACGTCCCTGGTGGACGGAGCCGACATGACGGCTGATTACACAAAGGAAAGGGGGTTTGGTTTGCGTGAAAGAGTGGGAAGACTGAGGAACAAAGGGAGAAGCTATGCTATCATAAATACAGTATCTTATGCATTCTAAATTACCGCCCATTTGGAAAAGGAAAATGCTATAGATATTTACTCTGAGCTGCGCTTCGGTAGGTTGGTCGTAGATGCTGGCCGTGTTGCCCAACAGAGATCTTCCTGTCCTCGGAAGAATGTCTCTGGTGGTAAAATTGATACGTTGTAGTATCGTCGTTGTGTGTTAGACTGGATCCGTCGTCCGTCCTTTCCTAGCCCAAGTTTACAGCGGCCGCTGCTAACTCAACGGCTAGGAGGTATCACTTCTGTAGTGAATAAGAGTTCAAAGTTCATACCATTCGCAACCAAAGCTCACGCTGAGGTTGGCTTAGTTCTGTAGTTGACATGTTAGTCCTTTTAACGTGGAACCATCGTCCTCATGTCCTCGGAACAGCTTATTATCTGAATCCTTCTGACATCGGACCGTCGCCCTAATGTACCCGTAACAGGAGGTTACATTTTCGTCAAAGGCTTATATAGTGGAGGGAGAGAAGTGTGTGTTTCATAGTTTATAACCAATGTCTCCTCACAGGGGCGGGCCACTGATTGAGCAGAGCTCTAACCTTATGAAAACCCAATTCTCTCATTTGGAAGCTAAAATTACATTTAATCTTTTCACAAATAGTTTCATATTTAAACATCTAAATTGCACAACAATTCCATGTGAATCTGATAACTAGAATGTGTAGACTTTCCCAGATACAGTTTATGTCGTCCTGTCATCAGTCATAATGTCTCAGATGACAACCGAACTGACATCATATTCATTAAGTACCAACGCATATTTTCAACTGGATTACCGAAATATGGTTCCTTTCGCCCCCACCTTTTGATGTTCCCCGACTCTCTATGTTTAACAAAGGCTTTTCAAGAGTCCTTCAGTAGAGTCAAGAGAGGAAAGGGAGAAAGGTATTTATGGGGGGTCATAAACCTTACCCACAGGCCAACGTCATGACACAACTTAATAACAACTCCATGCAGTAGTTCCCTGCATGCAGTAGTTCACTCTTATATAACATTTTAAGTTCAGCTCAGCCTTTACGTTATTAAATTACAATAATAGCATACCAAAAAACATCAAATTACACCCGATGTTGGACAGATTTTCCATAATGTATATTTAATGGTGTCTCATACTCTGACTGAGTTTTGCATTATGTTGAATTACTTGACACTCAACTAGAGCCATTGTATGATTGAGTTTATTGATTTATAGCTCCTACATATCATGTAGAGAGCATAACAATGTCACTTGTTATGCCCTGATCTGTTTCACCTGTCTTGTGCTTGTCTCCTCCTCCCACCAGGTGTCTCCCATTTGTCCCTATTTTCCCCTGTGTATTTATACCAGTGTTTTCTGTTTGTCTGTTGCAAGTTTGTCTTGTCAAGTCCTACCAGCATGTTTCCCGTGTTGCCTTTTTCCTAGTCTTCCCAGTTCTGACCTTTCTGCCTGTCCTGACCCTGCCTGCGTCCTGTGCCTCCCTGACTCTGATTTGGATTACGACTCTTTGCCAGCCTTGACCTACCGATTGCCTGCCCCTTGTATTGTAATAAACTCAGACTCGTACTATCCGCCTTCTGGGTCTTAGCCTGAGCCGTGATAGTCACTAAGATTAGTCATATTCAGTGCATCCTTCAGTCTGTTTAAAGTGACATTATGAACATTAATTAGGCATAGAGGTCTCTTGATGACCATTACTCTGCGTGAATCTGTCCTAATGGACACCATACCCATGAGTTGTCAAACCCTTGACCTGCATTTTATAAAAGAACTACAGCTTTGTAATGCATAGTTATGAAGTATTATAATAAAATGCATATTTTACATACACAAAACATATACACACAAGGATGCCCTCCATTATCCTTAATTTTAGAATTGTATGTTGTTGAACAGAAGGCTTTAGATGAGAGGGGAATGGGGAGAGGAGGGGGAAGGGATATTCTTTTACAGACCCTTTCCTTCAGTTCTCCAGTGAAGAAAGTCTTTAAACCTTGCAACAAAGGCAAATTTCAATAAATCTCTTTCTTGTGACTGAAAGAGCGACACACTTTGATGCTACCCTCTTTGAGGATGATATTTACATAATTTTCAAAACTTTGCGATCAGTCATTAATCAGTCTAACTAACAGGATGCTTGCTTTCCAAGGATAGTTTCATTAAGTTTTGATGTGTGTTCAGGATAAACATCTCAAAGAAAAAGCATTATATTGATGATTTGTTCTTCCTTTTCATTCGTCTCTGAGTCAGGGGATACTGAGCAAACATGACCCCATGGGCCTCATGTGGGTATTTGGTGCTCAAGAGCTAGCCCACACAAAGCCCACAACAAGCCCACACCAGCCAAACATGGGCTAGCCCAGTACAGGCTAGCCCAGCACAGGCTAGCCCACAGCAATCCCACATCAGCTCAACACTGTCTAGCCCAGCACTGGCTAGCCCACACCAGTCCCACAGGCTAGCCTACACCAAGCCCAGCACAAGTTAGCCCACAACAAGCCACGCTACTTCATAATGTAGAGAAGGGGCTAATTTGAATAGTTTGGTTGTGGTTTGCAAATACCCCAATTCATGTTGTTAAGTTAAAAAATAATACAATATAAAAATTGCTGACACCATTCAAACCAATGAGGGGTTGGAAAGTTCACAAGTTATTTGTGTGCATCCGTTGCTGAGAGTGTCATTCTAGTTTAAGTGTTCTGTTGTGTAATGTATCAAAACATTTAGCTTGTACACTACAATGATGAAGTCTGTAAAAAGACAAATAATGAGCGCATGTGACATATGATAAATAATATATACAGTGTATATATACAGTACCAGTTAAAGGTTTGAACACACCAACTCATTCCAGGGTTTTTCTTTATTTGCACTATGTTCTACATAATAGTGAAGACATCAAAACTATGAAATAACACATATGGAATCATGTAGTAACCAAAAAAGTGTTTAAAAAATATATGTTTTACATTTGAGATTCTTCAAAGTATGACAGCTTTGCACACTTTTGGCATTCTCTCAACCAGCTTCATGAGATAGTCACCTGGAATGCATTTCAATTAATAGGTGTTCCTTGGTAAAAGTTCATTTGTGGAATTTCTTTCCATTTGAATGTGTTTGAGCCAATCAGTTGGGTTGTGACAATTTAGGGTTGGTCAGATAGCCCGGACAAGTCCATATTATGGCAAGAGCAGCTGAAATAAGCAAAGAGAAACGACAGTCCATCATGACTTTCAGACATGAATGTCAGTCAATCCGGAAAATTTCAAGAGCTTTGAAAGTTTCTTCAAGTGCAGACGCAAAAACCATCAGGCGCTATGATAAAAGTCTCATGAGGACCGCCACAGGAAAGGAAGACCCAGAGTTACCTTTGCTGCAGAGGATCAGTTCATTAAAGTTAAAAACCTCAAATCATTACCAGCCTCAGAAATCAACAATTAACTGCACCACCTGCAGCCCAAATAAATGCTTCACAGACTTCACATCTCAACACCAACTGTCAAATCAAATCAAATGACATTTTATTGGTCACATACTGTACACATTGTTAGCAGATGTTAATGTGAGTGTAGTGAAATGCTTGTGCTTCTAGTTCCGACAAAACAGTAATATCTAACGAGTAATCTCACAATTCCACAACAACTACCGAATACACACAAATCTAAGTAAAGGGATGGAATAAGAATATGTACATATAAATATAGGGATGAGTGATGACCGAGAGGCATAGGCAAGATGCAATAGATGGTACAGAATTCAGTATATAACTATGAGATGAGTAATGCAAGATATGTAAACATTATTAAAGTGGCATTATTAAAGTAACTAGTGATCCATTTATTAAAGCGACCAAAGATTTCGAGTCTATATGTAGGCAGCAGACTCTCTGTGTCAGCAGCAGACTCTCTGTGTCTCTGTCCCAGCTTTGATGCACCTGTACTGACCTCGCCTTCTGGATGGTAGCGGGGCGAACAGGCAGTGGCTCGGGTGGTTATTGTCCTTAATGATCTTTTTGGCCTTCCTGTGACATCGGGTGCTGTAGGTGTCCTGGAGGGCAGGTAGTTTGCCCCCGGTGATGCGTTGTGCAGACCGCACCACCCTCTGGAGAGCCTTGTGGTTGTGGGCGTTGCAGTTGCCATACCAGGCGGTGATACAGCCCAACAGGATGCTCTCAATTGTGCATCTGTAAAAGTTTGTGAGGGTTTTAGGTGAAAAGCCAAATTTATTCAGCCTCCAGAGGTTGAAGAGGTGCTGTTGCGCCTTCTTTCTTCACCACACTGTCTGTGTGGGTGGACCATTTCAGTTTGTCCGTGATGTGTACGCCGAGGAACTTAAAACTTTCCACCTTCTCCACTGCTGTCCCGTCAATGTGGATATGGGGGTGCTCCCTCTGCTGTGTCCTGAAGTCCACGATCATCTCCTTTGTTTTGGTGACATTGAGTGAGAGGTTGTTTTCCTGACACCACACTCTGAGTGCCCTCACCTCCTCCCTGTAGGCTGTCTCATCGTTGTTGGTAATCAAGCCCACTACTGTTGTGTCGTCTGCAAACTTTATGATTGAGTTGGAGGTGTGCATGGCCACACAGTCATGGGTGAACAGGGAGTCCAGGAGAGGGCTGAGCATGCACCCATGTGGGGTCCCATTGTTGAGGATCAGCAAATTAGAGATGTTTTTTCCTACCTTCACCACCTGGGAGCGGCCCGTCAGAAAGTCCAGGATCCAATTGCACAGGGCGAGGTTGAGACCCAGGGCCTCAAGCTTAATGATGAGCTTGGAGGGTACTATGGTGTTGAATGCTGAGCTGTAGTCAATGAACAGCATTCTTACATAGGTGTTCCTCTTGTCCAGATGGGATAGGGCAGTGTGCAGTGTGATGGCAATGGTATCGTCTATTGAGGCGGTATGCAAATTAAAGTGGGCCTAGGCTGGCAGGTAAGGTGGAGGTGATATGATCCTTGACTAGTCTATCAAAGCACTTCATGATGACAGAAGTGAGTGCTACGGGGCGATAGTCGTTTAGTTCAGTTATCTTTGCCTTCTTGGGTACAGGAACAATGGTGGCCATCTTGAAGCATGTGGGGACAGCAGACTGGGATAGGAGATTGAATATGTCCGTAAACACACCAGCCAGCTGGTCTGCGCTTGCTTTGAGGATGCGGCTAGTGATGCCTTCTGGGCCAGCAGCCTTGTGAGGGTTAACACGTTTAAATGTCTTACTCACGTCAGCCACGGAGAAGGAGAGGGGGGGCCCGAAGTCCTTGGTAGTGGGCCACGTTGGTGGCACTGTATTATCCTCAAAGCAGGCAAAGAAGGTGTTTAGTTGGTCTGGAAGTAAGAAGTTGGTGTCCGTGACGTGGCTGGTTTTCATTTTGTAGTCCGTGATTGCCTGTAGACCCTGCTACATACGTCTCTTGTCTGAGCCGTTGAATTGCGACTCCAATCTGTCCCTAAACAGACGTTTCACCGTTTATATTCGGCAATATTTCCAGTCATTTTTCCATGGTTAAATATAGTGGTTCGTGCTTTCAGTTTTGCACGAATGCCGCCATCTATCCACGGTTTCTGGTTAGGGTAGGTTTTAATAGTCACAGTGAGTACAACATCTCCAATGCACTTTCTTATAAACTCACTCACCGAGTCAGCGTATAAATCAATGTTATTCTCTGAGGCTGCCCGGAACATTTCCCAGTCCGCGTGATCAAAACAATCTTCAATTGTGGATTCCGATTGGTCAGACCAGCATTGTATAGTTCTAGTCACGGGTATATCCTGTTTGACTTTCTGCGTATAGGACGGTAGGAGCAAAATGGAGTCATGGGTGGATTTGCCGATGGAGGGCGGGGGAGGGCCTTGTATGCATTGCGGAAGTTAGAGTAGCAGTGATCTAGTGTATTGCCCGCACGAATGCTACAATCAATATGCTGATAGAATTTAGGTAGCCTTGTTCTCAAATTTGCTTTGTAAAAATCCCCATTTACAACAAATGCAGCCTCAGGATATATGGTTTCCAGGTTGCATAGAGTCCAGTGAAGTTCCTTGAGGGCCTTCATGGTATCGGCTTGAGGAGGGATATACACGGCTGTGATAATAACCAAAGAGAATTCTCTTGGGAGATAATATGGTCGGAATTTGATTGTAAGGAATTCTAGGTCAGATGAACAAAATGACTTGAGTTCCTGTATGTTGTTACGATTACACCATGAGTCGTTAATCATGAAGCATACACCCCCGGCCTTATTCTTCCCAGAGAGACGTTTTTTTTCTGTCGGCATGACGCATAAAGAATCAGAATCAGATCCTCTGGAATCAGATCCAATGTCCTGGGTGGTGGTGCGAACAAAGGATCCGCGTCGGGAAAGTCATATTCCTGGTCATAATGTTGGTAAGTTGAAGTTGCTCTGATATCGAAAAGTTATTCCCGGCTGTATGTATTAACACGTAAGATTTTAAATAATACATTAAAAAACGAAATACTGCATAGTTTCCTAAGGACTAGAAGCGAGGCGACCATCTCTTTTGGCGCAATCTTGCAACAATCCTGTTCAGAGGAGACTGTGGGAATCAGGCCTTTGTGGTCGAATTTCTGCAAAGAAACCACTACTAAAGGACACCAATAAGAAGAAGAGACTTGTTTGGGTCAAGAAACACAAGCAATGGACATTAAACCGGTGAAAATCCTTTGGTCCTTTGGTCTGATGAGTCCAAATTTTAGATTTTTGGTTCCAACCGCCGTCTCTTTGTGAGACTCGGTGTAGGTGAACGGATGATCTCCGCATGTGTGGTTCCCACCATTAAGCATGGAAGAGGAGGTGTGATGGTGTGGGGGTGCTTTGCTGACGACACTGTCTGTCATTTATTTAGAATTCAAGGCACACTTAACCAGCATGGCTACCACAGCATTCTGCAGAGATGCGCCATCCCTTCTGGTTTGCGCTTAGTGGGACTATCATTTGTTTTTCAACAGGACAATTACCCAAATCACACCTCCAGGCTGTGTAAGGGCTATTTGATCAAAAAGGAGAGTGATGGAGTGCTGCATCAGATGACCTGGTCTCCACGATCACCCGACCTCAACCCAATTGAGATGGTTTGGTTGAGTTGGACCGCAGAGTGAAAGAAAAGCAGCCAACAAGTGCTTAGAATGAGTGGGAATTCCTGCAACACTGTTGGAAAAGCATTTTAGGTGACTACCTCATGAAGCTGGTTGAGAGAATGCCAAGAGTGTGCAAAGGTGTCATCAAGGCTAAAGGTGGCTACTTTGAATAATCTCAAGTATAACAGGCTCAAAATGACCAGAAACAAATGACTTTCTTCTGAAACTCGTCAGTCTATTCTTTTTCTGAGAAATGAAGGCTATTCCATGTGAGAAATTGCCAAGAAACTGAAGATCTGGTACAACCTTGTGTACTAATCCCTTCACAGAACAGCGCAAACTGGCTCTAACCATAATAGAAAGCGGAGTGGGAGGCCCCGGTGCACAACTGAGCAAGTGGACAAGGACATCAGAGTGTCTAGTTTGAGAAACAGATGCCTCAACTGGCAGCTTCACTAAATAGTACCCACAAAACACCAAAACACCACAAAACACCAGTACCCACAAAACACGTCAGCAGTGAAGAGGCGACTCCGGGATTCTGGCCCACAAATGCTGATGCTAGTCTAAAGGCCAGTTATATTGCTTCTTTAATCAGAAAAACAGTTTTCAACTGTGCTAACATAATTGCAAAAGGGTTTTCTAATGATCAATTAGCCTTTTAAAAGTGTATACTTGGGTTAGCTAACACAGTGCGCCTTTGGAACACAGGAGTGATGGTTGCTGATAATGCGCCTCTGTAAGCCTATGTACAGTAGATATTCCATTAAAAATCTGCCGTTTCCAGCTACAATAGTCATTTACGACATTAATAATGTCTACACTCTATTTTTTATCAATTTGAAGTTATTTTAATGGACCAAAAATGTGCTTTTCTTTCAAAAACAAGGAAAGTGACCACAAACTTTTGAACGGTATTGTACATATACAATAGCAACAACTTTCTTGTCTTTCTGATGCAATGTAACGGGCAGCTGATCCAAAATGGTGGGTTTATTTCAGGCGAAGTGAGGGCTGCACTTGGGGCCACCTACTTTGGGGCCAATGTGGAGCCTCTGAGCAAAGGTGCATCAGCCCAATGTGGGCAGCATATTTTGTGGACATGTTTGCTATGTATGCGGTACTGATAACAATTTGAAATAACTTTTTGGTAACACTATGGGGGCTCGTTTACCAGACACAGATTAAGCCTAGTCCTGGACTAAAAAGCTTTTCCAATGGAGATACTCCATTGACCTTTCTTTTTAGTCCAGCATTAGGATTCATCTGTTTCTGGTAACGCAGCCCTCATAGTGTCAGCAAAAAATCTTGTAAAATTGCTTCCAGCCCTCAGAGTCTATATTCCAGCTGGTATGCACCAACGTATTTACTGAGTAATTGTATTTCAGCAAGCTTTACTTTATGGCAGATTTGTCAAATAATTCAACACAGTCGGTACACTCAATCCATCCCAAGGAGACTGAAACGTATTTGATAATGTCTTAGTAACCCTAACCCTTTATGCTCATTTCAACAAATCATTGTGCAATAAAATATAAATGATCTCTTTTCTCTGCTATTTTGTTCCTTGAGAAACCCCAAAACTGGTATCATACTCTCGGAAATGTGATCTCTGTTGAAATTAAATGGAGGGAGATTACACTCTGCAATCAGTCTGCAGGCCTACCATTGCCGTCCAGTCCATATCATTGCACACTTACAGAAAGCTTTGATTCCCTGCCATTCATATTCAGTTGCTACCTTGTCTCTTGCAGTGATGAAATGTGCTGATTTTCCCAACATTGTGTTGGACTTTCCTACCCTCGATGCCCTCTCCACGCTCTGCCCATTCTTTTTATTCATGGGAGCCAGCCGCTGCTCTGGGGTCTGCCATTTGGCATGCTGATGGCTACGCTTTTAGACTAGCATGTTGCTAACTTTCCCCTCTAAAAGGGGGCATGAGAACTCTTATGTCCATGCTTCCAACTGTATATTTGTATTTGAGTGCATTTTGGAATGTTCACCTACAGTACCCACACTCTTAAGTCACTGCAGATTAGTTTGTTAGCAAATAAATAAAATAGTAATGACACTATGATGAAATGTAAAGTTATTTTTCTTTCTGCTAAGTTAAGAATATAACTAATTTAGTCATTTGCACAGCAAGGTTAAATCAAATCACGCTCAATGGTTGGACCTTAAGACTCGACTCTCTGGGATCATTCCAGCACCCTACTCTCCATATTACTCTATTCCATGTCTTGGCTAATCAAAACGGCCCATATAAAACTTCTCACACAGACAGCTTTCGCTCTGCGTGCCAAAAGGCAAAATAAAGAGGTCAATCCATATAGTAGCAGCCTGCCGCGTAGCCGAGAGAGTGATAGCAAAAGGTGAACAAATGTCATCATTATAAATCCCAGATATCAATAACTTTCTCCTTAGGCGCAAACATTTGCTCCTTCTCCCATACCCTTTTAACAATATTCATTAGGAGAGAGTCGAGGAGCCTGGATGAGCTGTAAGTGAAGCGTGGCCTGTGTGTGGATGGTTGGAGCAGTGGTGTGGCACCCGGCCAAGGTGCCCTCGGAGGCTCTATCTTCGCTGCCCTGAACATAATCCACAGGCTAGGGCCCAGAGACCTCAGGACGGCATGCAGGAGAAGTCCAAGTAAATAGAAGCTGTCAGTCAGCTACTCAGCTCAGCTTCTCACTCCACACTGTATTCTGTACATTCTCCCAGCCTATATTTTTATACAGGAAGACAGGAACTCAGAACCTGTAAAACCCAGAGAAGGAGAAGTTTGTGAGTTTGTGTGTGTGTGAGTAATGATATGTATGCCTTTTTCAGTTTACAGCATTAGTAATGTATACTGTATTTATATAAGTGCACACCTATTATGTTTGTGTAGTATGATGTCAACAATAATGACGTAGGTGTCTGCTCCATCACAAAGTCAACCCGATTCTTACCCACAAACATTGCATGCATCTCCATGTAAGGTTGAATGCAAAGTGGACATTACAGTAGCTGCCATTTATACTAATGAAGCATGTGTCACAGTGACACAACATCCTATTGTATTGGCCGTTTCTGACGTATAATTCAAGCGCTAGAAAAAAATGAAATGTCCATGAAAGGTCAGGCATCCACATGCAGCTTTTAACCTGGCAGGTTTAGTGGTGGCAGCAGCTGCGGGTGTTTGAAACTCACATCACGCAGCTCAATAGACGACTGCATTCAGAAAAGGCAGCAGCAGATGATACCGCCGTTTCAGTAGATGATTTCCAATTTCCATCAGCCAAGTATGAAATTATTGCGCTGCCAATATCACCTGCCAACTTGGAGAGACAGAGAACACACTACAACTGAATCTTCTGTTTGTAGTACAAGGAATGAAACCATCACCTCTCTATATTGCTTAATCACAGAGATTAATTTAGAAGCATATACTGTAGAGGCCCAGGTTAGATGAGAGAGCCGGGTGGGGAAAACAGGCATCAAAGTAGGTACTCGTCGAAATCATTTCTCATGCATGAGTTTTGGCAATATGAGACTCTGCAGGAAATGAAGAGCCTATGTTTTGCTATTTAAACCAAGCGGTACAACGGAGGTAAACAGGATGTGTCATTCCTTTTCAAATATTATGAAAACACTTCCATGGTACAACGGGAAAGCTAATATTTCAATGGTTTGAAATATTTAGAGGGATGATGAGGGTTGTTCATATTGATGCTGGTGTATAGATTTGACTAAGAGAATAGGAGAAATCTCAGCACAACCAACTGTGAGTAATGTTCATAAATAAAAAAAGGCCTTGAGACAAAGAGACAGACAGACAGACAGACAGACAGACTGAGAAAGAGAAAAAGGGAGAACGACTGTTTGTGCAGCCTTCTGCTATGAGAGTTCAACAATGAACGGTTCACCTCATCCACTCCTATCTAGTTACTGGGACATTCCAGCCCATTAAATAGAATAGATTATTGATTTTGCTCTCTTTGCTAGCTCTGAGATTTTCCATCGGAGCCCATGTGCGGTAAGACAAGTGCTGAGGAAAAGCACTAGTCATTAGGTGCACTGCCACTCAATGATACAGCAGTTATATGGGGTGAGGGGTCATGAAGGGCAGGGTCGCAACAATACTAAGTATGGGGGTGCATGGGGGCATGCTGTCAAGGCATTATCAACCATGATGATGAGCTTGCTAACCAACAGCACTGTTCAAAACACCATAGTTGAAGGTGTATCAGCAATACCAAAATGTTCACTTCACAAAAGATTTTCTCCAAAAGGTTTAGCTATTCGTGCTTATAAGCATGGCGATGGGTATTGATGAAGATCATGTTTTATTGAAGGAGAATATCTAGGAATTATTGACGAGAATTATTGATGAGGGCTATCCAGAAACAGATACAGATCGATAGACGCAGTGATTATAAAGGCCCGGGAGATTTACATGCGCCGCAAGTTCATAAAAACAAATTTATTTAAAAAAATATATATTCCAACAGTCCATGGAATTGGAGTTATTAATTGTTGAATAAAACATGCAACTGCGAGACCCTAAGGCGTTGTTGCTTGCGTTCAAGGTGGGAAAATATTGATATCATGACATACATGCTGAGACATTGTGAGATTGCCGAACTAGGCCTTCCCTCAAGGTGATTATATTGACTGTACATGTCTTCAATGGGAGTTTTCGTGGCACTCAGAGCTGGATATTAACCTCGGAGTCAGGGAGGGAATGCGCTCTAGAGGCTCTCTCTCCTCTCGGTCTTCCACAGATGGCAGTAGAACTCTGGGAATGAGGGTCTGGAACACTGACTGAGACTGACATGGATGGTGTGTGAGCAGCAGACACTATCTCTAATTCCAATCTCTGTTTGGAAAGTTGTGAACAACGTATACAGTACTGTTTGTATTGTTACGTTTATTAGCATATGTATGCTTTAGGCTGAATTGCATGATTCTGGCACTCATTATTCATGATAATATTGCATTCACGAATGCTGTAGTTATTAAACATAATACCAGATATATCCACAGTCATATATTATGGCTGTGTCTGAAAACTTTACTAACTGTTTAATCCTTCCTTCCTCCAACCTTGTTTCTTCAGTTTCTTTCATAGCTCATTGGAGGAAGTCTGAGGGAGGGACCTTTGATATGCTTTGAGAGTAATTGTGGAAACAAGAATGGTGAAAGCAATAATTTGGTAGGGAATATGTTTCAGACAAGCTTAGCTTGTGAAAAATAGCAGCATATGTTTCCATGTTGTGTCCATCAGAGGGGCTATAGTGCTACCTTATGCCTTACAATCACCCTGCCACCTGACTGCATCGAAAGATCCAAAGATTTGGAGGGGGAGAAAATAATTCACATTTTGCGGACAATTTATTCACTAGGGCTGTTTTTAATCTCCACATGCAACAGACACAGCTGAGCAGGGTGTTCAGAATGGGAAAATGGGTGGTGCTACTCCCGTCTCATTGACAGAGAGGGAACGGCCATGTTGATTTCACATAATTAAAAACCAAGATACAAACCCAAAATGGAATGCAGAAAATTGAATGCAGTATTAGTAATAATGTCAAATAGGAGGGTGACTCATTTGGTTTAGCTAGGGGATAATCAATACCTATTTGCAATGCATGTTGGGATACAAATACATGCCATATAAAAAAGAGATTAGCAAGAACACAAAAATAAGCTAAAATATGCTTTGAAAGGTTGATGTGTCATACAGTCAACTGTAGGCAAACAATTTAATGAATATCCTGAGGTACACAAGACATAGCTACTACTTTGTGGACCATATTAACCCTGATCTGCCATATAAATACAATACACATGTCTGGAATTATATCTGTTAACCCTCGATGTGTTCTTCTCGTTAGACATACGGTATATGCACATTTAAAATAGTCAGTATAATTTACCCAACAAGGTGCACAGACCTTGCCACCCACACAGAGGACCGTATTTAAGCTTTGTGAACAAGCTTGTGATCCTCTCTCTCTCTTTCTCTGACTTTCTTTTCTTTCACACGTCTGTTTCAGATTGCCTCCGTACTGTTGTGCCCTGAATTCTGTTCATTAACTTTCATTTTCCCTTCCTTCGCGGCTGTGACGGCCGACTCCTCTCCCTTCACTGACTTGTCTGATAGGATTTGGTCCACTCTCGCCTGATGCAATCTCAGCAGCTCAGCAGCTGCGATCCCTGCTCGTCCCCTGGCGAAATACAACACGCTCCCTCACTGCACACAAGCCCGTCAGCATTCTGCTGCTAACACTACTTTCATTAGAACTAGATTAAGAATTAAAACCTGGGCAGTACTCGCCACATGTTGACAGAACCAGAATCACATCACCTTTATTTCACTTCTTCATGGGGCTTTGTGTGTGTTAACGCTGCTGAAAGAAACTGCAGTTGAAATTGACATTGAAAATAAATATGATTTGGGGTTCTGTGACTTACAATTTGGTTCCGTGTACCATAGTGTGTTTGTACCTACGTGCGTGCATTTGTTTGTGTTTGTTATACAACAATATACTGTATGTTATCACAGGGGCGCTACTAATTAGCCCGGACATGTTGGTCCTACAACTCAAGCCACTCCTATACAAACAAGCATTAAATATTGACACATGTACAAACTGAGTGGTTTCGAACTTCCTATAAAACCCTGTTTGCTAAAATATATTTGACAATCTTCGTGAATGTTATGCTAGGTTAAAAAAAATGGAGACTATGTGATGGATTGTTTAATGCAGCATTGGTGGGAAACCAACCCAAGTCATTTTCCAGGTGCAAATCCCTCTGGGGGAAAGCCGAAGGTTTGCCTCTGGCTTAACGTGGAAAATCAGCAGTGGGGAGGGCTGTAGCCTCACCAACAGATTCCAGGCTTTACAGCTCCAAAGCCGTGCTAAGCACGCCTGGGTTTTGGGGGATTGAGGAAAGGACTTTGGCTATATAGATTCAGAAGTACTAAAATGTTGTTTTTATCTGTTTGTGTTATTGTTGGTTGGTACAATGATGATGTTCAGAAATGTGTTTAGGTGTAGTTATGAAGAGATATCTATCATTTAACCTCTTGTTGACTTGATTTATTATCCAGTAAACACACAACCACCACACAACGTTGTCACAAAGTTGACTCCAAGTTGTGGGCCTCAAAGTGCCATTGCGACTTTGCAACAACACTTTTGACAACTCTCTAAGTAACATTGGGCACTTTTGAAACCCATTCAAGCCCTCATCTTTGCCACTTAAATAGTTTTGTGCTCCAACTCCTGAACATCATCCACTCTTGAGTTCACTACAGCAGTAAACAAAGAAGACCTTTATTATTTCCTCGGCATTTCCTCTTCAGGTGTAATTCTTCCTGAAATTGTACATACAAACAATTCAATTCCAATCTCCATAGAATTAGCTTCTGTTTACCAGGTTTTTAGGGAAATGGATTCGCTCACAATGCAGTCACTGTCAATGCAGCTGTGCTAATCCAATTCACAACACCGGGTGTCCCCTGTTGATTAAATGTCACAGCATTAATGTGTTCATATTATGTTTATTCAAATTGGAGAAAAGGAGGGAAAAGTGAGTGGCAAGTTTGGATTATATTCAGTAGTTGTGATTGTTGCTGTGCATATTATCCATGCATGTACAGTGCCTTCAGGAGTACAAATGTGCTTAACAAATCACATAGTAAGTTCCATGGACTCACTCTGCGTGCAATAATAGTGTTTAGCATGATTTTTGAATGATTACCTCATGTCTGTACCCCACACATACAATTATCTGTAAGGTCCCTCAGTCGAGCAGGGAATTTCAAACACAAATTCAACTACAAAAACCAGGGAGGTTTTCCAATGGTTCGGAAAGAAGGACACCTATTGGTAGATGGGTAAAAAAAAAAACTTTGAATACCCCTTTGAGCAAGGTGAAGTTATTAATTGCACTTTGGATGGTGCATCAATACACCCAGTCACTACAAAGTTACAAGGGTCCTTCTTAACTCAGTTGCCGGAGAGGAAGGAAACCACTCAGGGATTTCATCATGAGGCCAATGGTGACTTTAAAACAGTTTAATAGTTGTGATTGGAGAAAACTGACGATGGATCAACAACATTGCAGTTACTCCACAATCCTAACCTAAATGACAGAGTGAAAAGAAGGAAGCTTGTACAGAATAAAAATATTCAAAAATATGCATCCTGTTTGCAATAAGGCACTAAAGTAAAACTGCAAAGAAATGTGGCAAAGAAATTAACTTTATGTCCTGAATACGAAATGCTTGGGGTAAATCCAACACAGAACATCACTGAGCACCATGGGGTGGCAGGTAGCCTGGCGGTTAGAAGCATTGAAACACTAACCGAAAGGTTGCTGGATCGAATCCCCGAGCTGACAAGGCACAAATCTCTCGTTCTGCCCCTGAGCAAGGCAGTTAACCCATGGTTCCCTGGGTGGTGTGGATCAATTAAGGCAGCCCTCCACACCTCTTTGATTCAGAGGGGTTGGGTCAAATGCGGAAGACACAGTTCAGTTGAATGCATTCAGTTGTACAACTGACTCGGTATCCCCCTTTCCCACTCTTCCTATTTTAAAACATGGTGGTGGCTGCATCATGTTATGGGTATGCTTGTCATCTGCAAGGACTATGGAGTTTTTTAGAAAAAGAAATGGAAGCACAAGCAAAATCCTCATTCAGTCTACTTTCCAACAGATGCTGGGAGACAAATTCACCTTTCAGCAGCCTTTTCCCAGTCAAAACTGTTCGCTGCTCTGGCACCCCAATGGTGGAACAAGCTCCCTCACGACGCCAGGACAGCGGAGTCAATCACCACCTTCCGGAGACACCTGAAACCCCACCTCTTTAAGGAATACCTAGGATAGGATAAAGTAATCCTTCTAACCCCCCCCCCCCCCCCCCCCCCCCTTAAAAGATTTAGATGCACTATTGTAAAGTGGTTGTTCCACTGGATATCATAAGGTGAATGCACCATTTTGTAAGTCGCTCTGGATAAGAGCGTCTGCTAAATGACTTAAATGTAATGTAATAAATGTAGCAGGACAATAACCCAAAACACAAGAGAAAATATAGACTGGAGTTGCTTACCAAGACGACATTGAATGTTCTTGAGTGCTCTAGTTACAGTGAAAATCTTGAAAATCTATGGCAAGACTTGAAAATTGTTGACTAGCAATGATCAACAACCAACGTGACATAGCTTGAATAATTTTAAATTGAATAATGTGCAAATATTGTACAATCCAGTTGTGCAAAGCTCTTAAAGGCTTACCCAGAAAGACTCACAGCTGTAATCACTGCCAAAGGCGATTTCAAGCATGTTTTGACTAAGGTGTGTGAATACTTATGTAGATTTGTTATTTCTGTATTTCATTTTCAAAACATTTTCAAAAATGTTTAAAACATGTTTTCATTTTGTTATTATGGGGTACTGTGAGTAGATGGGTGAGAATTTGTTTTTATTTAAATTCAGGCTGTAACTGTGGAACAAATCAAGGGGTATGAATACTTTCTAAAGGCACTGTATCTTACTCAATCAGATGAGAATCCACAGGGCCCTGGGCTTTTTCAATAGATGCATACAATCATTCCAAGATGAAGAATCATTGATTTCCCCACCACATAGGGTCAGATAGAATGTTTACCTAATTGCTTGCATTTTTCAATCTTCTGTTATGTCCTTATCACACAAACTTCGGTGTGAACTTAATTTACACCTGTGACAAATGGGTATTTGTAATGGTGAGTCTCAACCTCCATAGAGTCGTCTGTCAAGCTGAATTAGACTAACAATTAATTTCACTTTTAGAGGCAGACAGGTATGGATCCCATGACACCCTATCCTCACCTGCTGCTGTGTAGCACATCCAAGATATTTCACCACATACAAGATCTGACCCTGGATCATCCAGATGGGCCCTCTTATATGGTATTTGGTATCAAAGATCATATCACAATCTTATATTATCAGAATACACAACAAGGACATAACAAATGAAAATATATATACAATCCCTTTATTGAAACCATATATGGAACTGAGGCAGAGAAATTGAAAGAGAAATTGTGTTTGTGAGTATACAAAGCATTCTAACTATTATAGAAAGGAAAGGACAAAGGGGCATGCTTCACTTGTATTTAATTGCAGGGTAAGCTCTTGCCGGTACATTATGTCTCAGTTTATTGTCTCTTTTTCTTTCATACCGATTGTAAATGTTGCGACAGTACTCGCTGTGCCCTGACAGGTTGACAAATGTCTGGAAAACATGCTGATTTAATGAACTGTTTTGTATCTAATTATTGTTGACTGTCAAGAACTGCTTCATGGGTTCCAGAAAATTTGTCAAACCCTGAATAGTGTGTTTGCACATGGATAACAAATAGTCAAATCAAATCAAATTGTATTTGTCACATGCACAGAATACAACAGGTGTAGACTTTACAGTGAAATGCTTACTGACAAGCCCTTAACCAACGATGAGGTTTTAAGAAAATAACAACAACAAAAAAATAATACAAAAAAAGTAAAAGACAAGAAAAACAGATAAAGAGCAGCAGTAAATAACGATAGCGGGGCTATATACAGGGGGTACCAGTACAGAGCCAATGTGTCAATGTGCGGGGGCTCCGGTGTCAAGGTAACTGAGATAATTATGGACCTAGACTTGGCGCTCCGGTACCGCTTGCCGTGCGGTAGCAGAGTGAACAGTCTATGACTAGGGTGGCTGGATTCTTTGACAATTTTTAGGGCCTTCCTCTGACACCACCTGGTATAGAGGTCCTGGATGGCAGGAAACTTGGCCCCAGTGATGTACTGGGCCGTACGCACTACCCTCTGTAGTGCGTGCCATACCAGGCAGTGATGCAACCCTTTAGGATGCACTTAATGGTGCAGCTGTAAAAACCTTTGAGGATCTGAGGACCCATGCCAAATCTTTTCAGTCTCCTGAAGTGGAATAGGTTTTGTCGTGCCCTCTTCACGACTGTCTTGTGTGGACGCCAAGGAACTTGAAGCTCTCAACCTGCTCCACTACAGCCCTGTCGATGACCTGGGGGCGGCCCATCAGGAAGTCTAGAATACAGTTGCAGAGGGAGTACTTTAGTCTCAGGGTCCTTAGCTTAGTGATGAGCTTTGAGGGCACTATGATGCTGAATGCTGAACTGTAGTCAATGAACAGCATTCTCACATAGGTGTTCCTTTTGTCCAGGTGGAAAGGACAGTGTGGAGTGCAATAGAGATTGCATCATCTGTGGATCTGTTGGTGCAGTATGCAAATTGGAGTGGGTCTAGGATTTCTGGGATAATGGTGTTGATGTGAGCCATGACCAGCCTTCAAAGCATTTCATGACTACAGACGTGAGTGCTATGGGTCGGTAGTCATTTAGGCAGATTACCTTAGTATTCTTGGGCACAGGGACTATGGTGGTCTGCTTGAAACATATTGGTCTTACAGACTCAGACAGGGAGAGGTTGCCAGTTGGTCAGCGCATGCTCGGAGTACACATCCTGGTAATCCGTCTGGCCCAGCCGCCTTGTGAATGTTGACCTGTTCAAAGGTCTTACTCACATCGGCTGCGGAGAGCGTGATCACACAGTCGTCAGGAACAGCTGATGCTCAAATAAGAACAAATTCATATTTACAATGACTAGCAAGATATGCTACATGCTTTACCTTACTACAGTAGTTGGCAGAACAAAGAACAGGAACAAATGAGGACACCATTAATGAGGGAAAATCACACTATCTTTATTCTGTCCGTCCTGTCAGTGGGTATTAGCTAATTTGGAGGAGGGTTATATGGTGATTTTATGGTAGGGAGAGGGGAGGGATCCAGGATACAGAAGACAAAATAAAGTCACGTCAGTCTGTCTGTCAAATCTTTGTTCAGCAATTCTTTGTTCAACTAGTCAGAATTGACCCTGTCAAAATAAATACATAAAACAATGATCAATCAGTACATACAATAATGCATTTCAGAATCATTGTATCTGAATATGTGATAAAAGAAACTCAAGGAAATGTAATGAAAGTCTCCTTTGGTTTATTAAACTTAAGGATCCACCCCTTTTTAAATTTTCGCCTAAAATGGTGGACTGATTGAAACATGCTGGTATTACAGACTCAAACAGGGGGAGGTTGAAAATGTCAGTGAAGACACTTGCCAGTTGGTCAGCGCATGCTCTGAGGACATGTCCTGGTAATCCGTCTGGCCCAGCGGCCTTGTGAATGTTGACCTGTTTAAAGTCCTTACTCACATCGGCTGCAGAGACTGTGATCACACAGTCATCCGGAACAGTTGATGCTCTCATGCATGTTTCAGTGTTACTTGCCTTGAAGCGAGCATAGAAGTTATTTAGCTTGTCTGGTAGGTTCGTGTCACTGGGCAGCTCTCGGCTGAGTCCCGCTCCTTGAAAGCGGCAGCTCTACCCTTTAGCTCAGTGTGAATGTTGCCTGTAATCCATGGCTTCTGGTTGGGGTATGTATGTACAGTCACTGTGGGGACGACGTCCTCAGTGCACTTATTGATAAAGCCAGTGACTGATGTGGTGTACTCCTCAATGCCATCGGAAGAATCCCAGAACATATTCCAGTCTGTGCTAGCAAAACAGTCCTGTAGTTTAGCATCTGCTTCATCTGACCACTTTTTTTTATAGACCGAGTCACTGGTGCTTCCTGCTTTAAATTTTGCTTGTAAGCAGGAGGATAGAATTATGATCAGATTTGCAAAATGGAGGGCAATTGAGAGCTTTGTACACATCTCTGTGTGTGAAGTAAAGGTGGTCTAGAATATTTTTACCTCTGGTTGCACATTTAACATGTTGGTAGATATTAAAGTAACCGGCCACTAGGTACTCCGCCTCTGGATGAGCACTTTCCTGTTCGCTTATGGCGTAATAAAGATCATTTAGTGCGGTTTTAGTTCCAACCTCGCTCTGTTGTGGTATGAAGACAGCTACGAAAAATACAGATGAGCTCTCTAGGTAAATAGTGAGGTCTAGTGCTTATCATAAGATACTCCACCTCAGGTGAGCAAAACTTTGAGACTTCCTTAGATATCGTGCTCCAGCTGTTGTTTACATAAATGCATAGACCCCCGCCCCTTGTCTTACCAGAGGCTGCTGTTCTGTCTTGCCGATAGAGTGTATAACCCGCCAGCCCTATGTTCTTAATGTAGTCGTTCTTCCATGACTCGTGAAGCATAAAATATTACAGTTTTAATGCCCCGTTGGTAGGATATACGTGCTTTCATTTCACTGATACCGATGCTTTACTTGCTTTATGAAAACTATTTTCAATCAGTGATAACATTTTATGTGACTTACTCTGAGACTGCAGAGAAAGTAAAAAGTATTAAATCAGTCCGAGCACTGAATGGCTTGGGAATAATCCTACGGAAGAGTATTAGGGCCAAGTGAAAAAATAAATAATTATATGTTGATGAGTGGTGTTACTTTGATGGTGTTACTTTTGTGATGCGTGGTGTTACTTTTTTTTAATAAAAAAATAGAATTTTGACAATAAAGTACAAATATGTAGAGAATAATAATTTTCATATTAGGAACTCTGTCATTCCTTCTCCTCAGACCTCACCCCTGCATATGTCAGTTATCACCCCTGCTCTAGTCAAGCCCCACTTCTCCTTCTCGCCCAGCACAATAATTAGCTTTTCGATTGGCCGAAATGCACGCTAAGAGAATTTTAAGACCCCTCAAAGTATACAAAAAAATATTTAAACTTATTTGATTAAAAATGATTTTGGGCCTTACTGCTATAAGCCCATACAAACACACTGAATAACAGATTCACTACATAGAACAACAGATTGTCCCCCCCAAAATCAACATTTTTACATGTATTTAACCCCTTATTTTTGTCTCCATATATACTTCCATTCATTTTTTTAACTGGTACCAGAGGACCTTCAGATGAGTCTTGTGAGGCCTGTGGGTGTCTCACCTTTCCACAGAGTGGTCATATCAGTGTGTAGCCCAAACTGTTCCTACACTACAGGAAGAAGTTGTCAGATCGGCTGTTCCGACCTCAGACGAGTCCCAATACACTTGTGGGAGTCTTAGAGTAAAACAGAGAACACCATCGTGCTCGTGAGTCTTTCCATAGAGGGGTCACAATAGCTTTTAGGCCAAACCGGACACTACAGGAGATTTTGTGCGATTTTCGGGATGTCTCAAGGTCTGACAAACACTGTTCTGTTACCTTTCACTGCAGATGTGGAATTGCAACATTGGCAGATGCAGGTGGACTGAAAAGATATCCATTGTAAAAAAATATGTCTCTAGCTTAAAGTTACAAATTTTTGTAAAGATTGTTTTATTATGCTAATTTGATTTCCCCTTGGGCGCCGACATCGACTAGCGGGTTTTAAAGTACCATTCAAATAGTAGAACATTCAGTGACCAAAAATACTCTGTGGACAAATCTAAGTGGAGTCCTTGTGTCGACACCGTACAGGTCAAATAATTATGGGTGTTGAATGAGTACTCCTAAATACACATCTAATAAACCTATAGAGTAAGGAACTTCATCAACCAACAATGTTTTATCTTTAGTTTCCTTTCAACAAAAAAAGAAACCTTTAACAATAACCCAACACTACAACTGGCCAACAAAGAGTGGCAATGCAGTTAATCAGAGATCAGATGTTTGAAGATCCAGGTAACCTGAGTGCCTCTGGTTAAAACAGACAAAAATCTTCATATGTCACTGCCCCATTAATATGGCGTCCATATTAGGACAGAGTCACACATTCATGGCAGTTGTCACTCTGTCCTAATATGGACACGAAACATTAATCTGCATAAACACATTCAAGTTACCGAAAAATCTGAAATCACGCTTCATGGACAGTGAGGCTGTAATAGTTTGGTTGTGGTCGGCAGTTTAACCTATTTTCCCTCCTTTTACCCTTGAGTAAAAGGCTTTAGGACCTCACCCAGTTTCGACCAGCTTGCACCACTGTACAGCTGCATGGGATACTCTGTGGGGTATCGTGTAGCGTGCTCCTGATGTAGGTAAACCGTATCCAAGGTAATATATGCAAATTCTACCCAGAACCCCCTTTGAGCTCAATCTCTAGAGGGATGCTCTCTCTTATGACCTTGATGAGGTCGCCCATGCCTGCGCTCACTACTCACTCACAACCCCTGGCACAGCACAAGTGGTTATATATAGTACGCTGAAAATGACTGATGGCAAAGCAAAACAACAATTTACTGCCTTGGTTTAATAGTACCGCAGAAACAAGGTTAATCTCATTTGCTCTTAGAAAGGAGAGGTAATTACAGACTTTGGGGGGGGGGGGGGGGGGGGGCACAACATGGCCAGTTTCAGAGTATGGCTAAGTAACACTGTAGAACACCATTGGTAATTACAATAGCCAATTTTCCTCTCTTGTCAAGATTACTTATTGTTTCCTGTGTGCTTTTCCCATCGATGGGCCCAGTCCCACAATAGACCTCAATTTCCGTAGTCTTCATGCACACATATGTTTGAATTAAGACGGGTCTTAGAAAGTGGAGCTTTTGTGTTTTATGTCTGAGGTCCACATATAGGCAATCTACCATATAAATCATCAGTGAGTATGGGGAGCTAAGTCATATTGTGAGCATTTGGAGCCTAGCAACACTCAATAAATGCCAGAGGTAAAAAAAGAAACAATTGTGACTTTGGTTATGAATGGTTCTGTTGAGAATTGTGTATACAGTTAACTGAAAAATAAGAAGTCCCCCAAGATATGTCTCATCATCTCTGCTTAACATGCAAGGAGTTCTGCTCTGGTTGTTAATTAAACAATTATGCAAATTAGCTGAACACATGACAGGGCATTTCTAAATACACGGCTAGTTTATGGTGGAGGGATACCCTTTGTGCTTTCTCATCACAGTGTAATGCTATAACATACACTCACACATAAATCATAAACATGGCCAAATACAAATAGTGTAGTTATTCCCTCCGCAAGGCAATCAAACAAGCAAAGCAGCAATATAGAGACAAAGTAGAGTTGCAATTCAACGGCTCAAACACGAGACGTATGTAGCAAGGTCTACAGTCAATCCCGGATTACAAAAAGAAAACCAGCACCGTTGCGGACATCGACGTCTAGCTCCCAGACAAATTAAACAACTTCTTTGCTCGCTTTTAGGACAATAGAGTGACACAGCATGCTACCAAAGCCTGTGGGCTCCCCTCCGTGACCAACATTTAAATGTGTTAACCCTCGCAAGGCAACCGGCTCAGACGGCATCCCTAGCCGTGTCCTCAGAGCATGCGCAGACCAGCTGGCTGGTGTGCTTACGGACATATTCAATCAATCCCTATCCCAGTCTGCTGTCTGTCCTCAGCCCTCTCCTGTACTCACTGTTCACACATGACTGTGTGGCCATGCACGCCTCCAACTCAATCATCACGTTTGCAGACGACATTACAGTGGTGGCTTGATTACCAACGATGAGACGGCCTACAGGGAGGAGGTGAGGGCCCTCGGAGTGTGGTGACAGGAAAATAACCTCTCACTCAACGTCAACAAAACAAAGGAGATGATCGTGGACTTCAGGAAACAGCAGAGGGAAATCACCCCATCCACATCGATGGCACAGTAATGGAGAAGGTAGAAAGTTTTAAGTTCCTCGGCGTACACATCACGGACAAACTGAAATGGTCAATCAACACAGACAGCGTGGTGAAGAAGGTGCAACAGCGCCTCTTCAACCTCAGGAGGCTGAAGAAATTCGGCTTGTCACCTAAAACCCACAAACTTTTACAGATGCACACCGCCTGGTACGGCAAATGCACCGACCTCAACCGCAAGGCTCTCCAGAGGGTTGTGCGGTTTGCACAGAAAACTACCTACCCTCCAGGACACCTACAGCACCCAATGTCACAGGAAGGCCAAAAAGATCATCAAGGACAACAACCACTCGAGCCACTGCCTGTTCACCCCGCTATCATCCAGAAGGCGAGGTCAGTACAGGTGCATCAAAGCTGGGACCGAGAGAATGAAAAACAGCTTCTATCTCAAGGCCATCAGACTGTTAAACAGCCATGACTAACATGGAGGCTGCTGCCAACATACAGACTCAAATCTCTGGCCACTTAAATGGATTTAATAAAGTATCACCAGTCACTTTAAATAACGCCACTTTAATAATGTTTACATATCATACATTACTCATCTCATATGTATATACTGTATTCTATACCATCCACTGCATCTTGCCTATGCCGCACGGCCATCGCTCATCCATATATTTACATGTACATATTCTTATTCTTCCCTTTACATTTGTGTGTACAAGGTAGTCATTGTGAATTTGTTAGATTACTTGTTAGATATTACTGCACTGTCGGAACTAGAAGCATAAGCATTTCGCTACACTCGCATTAACATCTGCTAACCATGTGTATGTGACCAAAAACATTTGATTTCACTTGAAATGGCAGTATGAGTATGTCAAAGTTTCTATGAATATGTATATATTTCACATAGACCCAGATCAAATATTTATATATTATATTTTTCCCATCATATATTTATTAAATAGTACAAAATGCAGTCTTTGTGTTCCTCCCCTAATAAGCAAATTTCACCCATTTCAAACTCTTTGGTTTCTTCTCTGTTGATCTCTGGTGTACTGGTGTTGATCTCACAAGTGTCCATAGGAATGGAAATTTGACATATAATTGGATTATGATTAGGGTTTAACAATACTTCAGAGGTCACTGTGCTTTTCATATGTCCACAACAGGATTAGAGAATATAGATCTCCTGTATTAAAAACATTTTTAATTGAATATGCCAAGGATATTTAATTTCCGAACATGCATGATTTGCGAATTATATTGTTGTTGTCTCTTCCTGTAAGGTGAATGATGGCACTTAGAAGCTACATGTTTCCCCCATGATATTAAACAGCCTGTCCTGTTCCTCTCTAGGGTAGTACAAAAGGAATATTGAAATATTTTACAGGCCATATGCAGTCCATATGCAGCAAACATATCTCTGCTAGACTATACCCCGGAGCAGCAGCACGCATTCTGGCTGCTGTTATGAATTCTCTCTTGTCGCGTCTCCCTCCTGCCTGCCTCCCCATCCCCTCCTCATTGACAGTCCAGTCACATTGGAAACAATTCTCAGGCAATAATTGCAATAAATAAAAAAACGGTTTATCTGGAAGGAACAGCAATCCCTGTGAATACGCTCGAGCATGGGGAATGGAGGAAAAATGTTACAAGAATAAAACCTTGATATTCATAGAAAGAATGAAATCAATTTGAACTACATACATATCTAATTTTCTCCCTAGTCCTGTTAAGTTGCTTGATGCTAAGGTAGAAATAATGGTTTCCACAGTTTGGAGTGTGCTGTCTCCTAACTCCCTGCGTTTGATAATTGTAGATTAGTTGGTGCTGGTGTTATCAGAACCTGGGTAAGCTTCCTCTTGATTACGTAGAATGGGAGGGGGAAGAAGCCTTGTGCAGCAATTGCTACTTTGGTTGTCGAACCATTTTCTAGTAAGTGTAGTAGGTAAGGCCTTTGGAGCTTCACCACTAGCGTGTGTGGTTGTATTCCCAAATTAACTGCATACCCTGAATGTTGATACGATCCAACACCAACATGTTGGGAGCTAGCGTTTTTATGGGGAGAACTCCTGAGATGCTACTGCTCTACAAATAGCACTAGTAGGTATCGTCAAATGAGAGTGGGTGCCAGAAGAGCCCTTTACGTGAGAGGTGGAATTACATTTTTGTGACATTTATTTCCCTCTCCAGTAGTGCACAGGGCCCATTTGGTGGTGCCGTGGGGCTTGTTTGGGAGACTATCGGTGCCCGCGTTGGGTCCATTAGAAAGACGTTCACTACGCCTGTTGAGAAAAAGAACTGGCTTGTCACCGCCACCGTTGTGAATTGCTTGGCGGTTAAGGAACAAGCTCCTACGGATAGCTTAAAAGTGCACTTTATCACCCCCTGGGGAATCAGTGGGAATCACTTAGTGGGGCACGATTGCTTGGTTTTCCTTCTCCTTTTCATCCCCTACAGTATGTGACTGGATAGAGGTGGAAGAGGATGCACATGAAATGACATGACACTATAAGGACATTAGCACAGGTGTTAGGGTTTGTAAGGCCATGAGGAACGAGTTTGGTATTAGTCATGTTGCATTTGCCGGCCATGTTTCTCTGTGTTATCCAGAGGTGGATGTAGACAAAAAAATGGAGGCTTAAATATGCATCAAATGGATTAAAAAAAATGGGAGACGAACCTTGCCTAAATTCTTTCAATGTCTGTTGGGAGTATGAAGGCACAATATATTAATTGGTCTGCACAATGAATACAAAAACATACAGATCCCTCAGATTATTATAAGACTCTTTCCAAAGGTTCTGACACACTCAATGAGACCATACTACATTGCACAACATATTCTTTTTTTAAACACCCACTTTGCCTATTTACACTATGCAGCCCACGTTTAACCCTCTAACAGTTGTCTGCGAAATACATTCATCACACCAAGCGATGGAACAACAAGACACACAGCTGTGTGGTAGAACCAATGCCATATTGGTCACATTTGGCCACATTTTTTGTCTCTCCTTCCAGGCGATCCCCTGCTCGGTGCCATCATTAGAGAACTGTCCTATCAGCCCATGGAGGGAGTAGGCTGGAGCTAGGCTGCTGGGGCTGGGCAGACTGTGCTTCATGCCGGGGTTAGACCACTGCTGTGGGAGCATCTGACTGGGAGACACTGATGAATGTCAGGAGACTGGACACCCACTGGCAATCTGGCAGCCAGAGACACTGATGGGAGAGCACCATCGATCTGTGTCATGTCTGCAGGGTTGGAGGCGCCTGAGACCTGGGCACTGACCAAGGAACACTGGGTCGAAAGTCTCCACTGCAGCTGGAGAGTCTCCATTCCATTATTTTTGGTGTCTTTATATTCTCTGATTATGCTAAATCAAATTAGGATTTATGCACATCTAAAAATAATGTAACCATCTTTTGGTGGACACTACATTCACTCTAAAACTTTTCCCTGTAAATTTACAGCATATTTCTGGCACCAGAGATGACAGCTTAATACTGTAATTTTGCTTCACAGCAGAGATTCTGTAATATATTTTACAGTACTATTTTCCTTACTGTAAAGCATTTTCTTGCTGTAAATTTACGCAGGAGAGCATCCATAACAATCCTCATCAGTTCTGATTTGTCAGCTCTTCTCAACCCTAGGACAAGCATAGACAAATAAATAATAGAATGAGAGACAGAGCACACCAGGGCTGTTGCTCTGTGGGTAAAAATACATATGAAGCAGGTGTTGTGTGTGTGTGTGTGTGTGTGTGTGTGTGTGTGTGTGTGTGTGTATTTATCCCACTAGAGGTCTTCATTCAAACTCAGTGAGCTCTTGGAAGAGTGGGGAAATGTAGGGGTCGATAACAGCTGGCTTCCTTAGGGCCACCTTGTCATGCACTTTGTCCCATCTTCAGGGTTCATCATCTTGGGTTGATTCGAAACAGGAAGCTGTAAAGCCATATATCCAATATATTTCATGAAATTCATGAGGCATTGAACAAATACAAATAAGACAGCTAGATACATCTACTTGAACCCCTAGCTAACTAATAAAACATTGCTATAGCTTACACAATACAACATATTCTTTTACCAGACTCACAGCATGTTCCTTTCTTTCTGTGCCACAAAACAAGGTTAGCAAAGAAAACATGAAATGAACAGTTGGCTAGCAATAAAGATACTTATAAACAAGGTACCTTATCAACAAGGTTCCAGCAGATGCTGGAAATATTCGTCCACTTTACCGCAGCTTCAAGAAGATATTTACTAAAATAGTCTGAGATTCATGTGTCTCACCCGACAACATGAGGTTGGCGCCTGAAACTGATCACTTTAATTTACAGTAGGCATAAGCTATTACTGTGTACATTGTGACATTATGACATCACCATCTAACTAAGCTGCAGCAGATAGGGAGAGCTCCTCCAAAAGTGTGATTATTTTTCATAAGTTATTTCGTTTTTAGTGAACAGTTTCGTTGTTTCAATGCACTGCTGTGTTCTCCACATCTGGTGATATCAGTAAATGTTTTTCCTTTTGAGAAAATTGTTTGATTTTGACAGAGATTTTGAGTGATTGATCAACCTGGCTCTGAAAGCTAGCTAATCTATTAAGTCATCTTGATCATCTGGTAAGAACCAAGAAGCAGGATTGAGAAAGGATTGAGGTACTAGGACATAAGGACAATGGGAAGAGAGAAAAATAGGATAAAACCAACAGGGAAAACATATTTTGGAGGATTTCTGGATGATTTTGCCTTCAGAACAGCATCAATTTGCCAGGGCATGGACTCTACAAGGTGTCGAAAGCTTTCCACAGGGATGCTGGCACATGTTGACTCCAATGCTTCCCACAGTTGTTTCAAGTTAGTTGAATGTCCTTTGGATGGTGGACCATTCTTGATACACACGGGAAACTGATTCCAGCACTAAGACCGCTCTCAACATGTAAGGGCTGTCGTCGGAAGAAGACCAAGGTGCAGCGGAGTTAGTGTTCTTCTTGACATTTAATTCAAACAAAGAGAACACTATACAAAAAAACAGGAAAACAATTACCCACAAAACCCAAAGGAAAAACATGCTCCTTATGTGTGACTCCCAATCAGCAACAACGAGCTTCAGCTGTGCCTGATTGGGAGCCACACACGGCCCAAAACAAAGAAATACAAAAACATAGAAAAAGGAACATAGAACGCCCACCCAATGTAACACCCTGGCCTAACCAAAATAAAGAACAAAAACCCCTCTCTATGGCCAGGGCGTTACACAACAAGCTGAATGAGGCCATAAGCAAACAAAAAAATGCTCATCCAGAAGCGGCGCTCCTAGTGACCGGGGACTTTAACCTGTTAGGGCTAGGGGGCAGTATTGACACGGCTGGATAAAAAAACGTACCCGATTTAATCTGGTTACTACTCCTGCCCAGTAACTAGAATATGCATATAATTATTGGCTTTGGATAGAAAACACTCCAAAGTTTCTAAAACTGTTTGAATGGTGTCTGTGAGTATAACAGAACTCAAATGGCAGGTCAAAACCTGAGAGATTCCTTTACAGGAAGTGGCCTGTCTGACCATTTATTGTCTTTCTTTGACATCTCATTCAATTACAAAGGATCTCTGCGGTAACGTGACAATTCCCACGGCTCCAATAGGCTCTCAGAGCCCGGGAAAAACCTGAATGTCGTCATTTCAGCCCCAGGCTGAAACACATTATCGCCTTTCTCAAGTGGCCGATCAAGGGACTGTGGGCTTGGTCGCCCCCGTCTTTGTGTTTTTTCCTCTGTTTGCCGAAAAGGAGATTCCCGGTCGGAATATTATCGCTTTTTTACGAGATAAATTGCATAAAAATTGATTTTAAACAGCGGTTGACATGCTTCGAGGTACGGTATTGGAATATTTAGAATTTTTTTGTCACGAATTGCGCCATGCGCACGACCCTGATTTACCATTTCGGATAGTTTCTGGGACGTACGAACAAAACGCCGCTATTCGGATATAACGATGGATTATTTTGGACCAAACCAACATTTGTTATTGAAGTAGCAGTCCTGGGAGTGCATTCTGACAAAGACAACAAAAGGTAATCAAACTTTTATAATAGTAAATCTGATTTTGGTGAAGGCTAAACTTGCCGGGTGTCTAAATAGCTAGCCCGTGATGGCTGGGGTATGTACTTAGAATATTGCAAAATGTGCTTTCACCAAAAAGCTATTTTAAAATCGGACATATCTAGTGCATAGAGGAGTTCTGTATCTATAATTCTTAAAATAATTGTTATGCTTTTTGTGAACGTTTATCGTGAGTAATTTAGTAAATTGTTAGTAAATTCACCGGAAGTTTTTGTGACATTATATGCTAGCTTGAAAAATGGGTGTCTGATTATTTCTGGCTTGGTACTCTGCTGACATAATCTAATGTTTTCCTTTCGTTGTAAAGCCTTTTTTAAATCAGACAGTGTGGTTAGATTAACGAGAGTCTTGTCTTTAACCTCTTACATCTAGACGTTCCGCTAGCGGAACACCTGCTCCAATATCCAATGATAGGCGTGGCGCGAATTACAAATTCCTCAAAAATACAAAAACTTCAATTTTTCAAACATATGACTATTTTACACCATTTTAAAGACAAGACTCTCCTTTATCTAACCACACTGTCCGATTTCAAAAAGGCTTTACAGCGAAAGCAAAACATTAGATTATGTCAGCAGAGTACCCAGCCAGAAATAATCAGACACCCATTTTTCAAGCTAGCATATAATGTCACAAAAAACAAAACCACAGCTAAATGCAGCACTAACCTTTGATGATCTTCATCAGATGACAACCCTAGGACATTATGTTATACAATACATGCATGTTTTGTTCAATCAAGTTCATATTTATATCAAAAACCAGCTTTTTATATTAGCATGTGACGTTCAGAACTAGCATTCCCACCGAACACTTCCGGTGAATTTACTAAATTACTCACGATAAACGTTCACAAAAAACATAACAATTATTTTAATTATTATAGATACAGAACTCCTTTGTGCAATCGAGGTGTTCGATTTTAAAATAGCTTTTCGGTGAAAGCACATTTTGCAATATTCTGAGTACATAGCCCGGCATCACAGGGCTAGCTATTTAGACACCCAGCAAGTTTAGCCTTCACCAAACTCAGATTTACTATTAGAAAAGTTTGATTACCTTTGGTGTTCTTCGTCAGAATCCACTCCCAGGACTGCACCTTCAATAACAAATGTTGGTTTGGTTCAAAATAATCCATAGTTATATCCAAATAGCGGCGTTTTGTTCGTGCGTTCAAGACACTATCCGAAGTGTAAATAAGGGTCACGCGCACGACGCATTTCGTGACAAAAAAATTCTAAATATTCCATTACCGTACTTCGAAGCATGTCAACCGCTGTTTAAAATCAATTTTTATGCAATTTTTCTCGTAAAAAAGCGATAATATTCCGACCGGGAGTGGTGGTTTTCGTTCAAAGATAAAACATGGAGTCGACTCGTGCACAAGCCTGAGTTTCATAGTACTGTGACCAGCCACTATCCAAACGCGCTAATGTTTTTCAGCCAGAGCCTGCAAAGCCACGATTCAGCTTTTTGCCGCCTTCTGAGAGCCCATGGGAGCCGTAGGAAGTGTCACTTAACAGCAGAGATCCCCTGTATTGGATAGAGATAATCAAGAAGGCCAAGAAATTGTCAGACAGGGCACTTCCTGCATGGAATCTTCTCAGGTTTTGGCCTGCCAAATGAGTTCTGTTATACTCACAGACACCATTCAAACAGTTTTAGAAACTTTGGAGTGTTTACTATCCAAAGCTAATAATTATATGCATATTCTAGTTTCTGGGCAGGAGTAATAATCAGATTAACCTCTTGGGGCTAGGTGGGACGCTAGCGTGCCACCCGTGGTGCACTCCATCAACAGCAGGTGCATTTCAAGAGCGGCAAATTTGAATCCAAATAAATGTCAAAATTCAAATTTTTCAAAAATACAACTATGTTACACCATTTGAAAGATAAACATCTCCTTAATCTAACCACGTTTTACGATTTCAAAAAGGTTTTACGGCGAAAGCATAAATTTAGAGTATGTTAGGACAGTACATTTACAAGAGTTGTGTGTAATGTTTTGTCAAGTCAAAGACAGGGTCACCAAAACCATAAAACCAGCTAAAATGATGCACTAACCTTTTACAATCTCCATCAGATGACACTCCTAGGACATTATGTTAGACAATGCATGCATTTTTAGTTCTATCAAGTTCATTTTTATATCCAAAAACAGCGTTTTACTATGGCATTGATGTTGAGGAAATCGTTTCCCTCCAATAACCGGCAGTCAAGTCAGCGTCAGAAATTAAATAATTAAAATTAGAAAACATTGTTAAAATATTATATTGTCATTTAAAGAATTATAGATTTACATCTCTTGAACGCAATCAACTTGCCAGATTTAAAAATAACCTTACTGGGAAATCACACTTTGCAATAATCTGAGCACTGCGCCCAGAAAAATACGCGTTGCGATACAGACTAGACGTCATGTTGGGGAGATCTAAAATCGAAAATACTATGTAAATAATCCATTACCTTTGATTCTCTTCATCAGATGTCACTTCCAGGTATCACAGGTCCATAACGAATGTAGTTTTGTTCAAAAAAGCTCATCATTTATGTCCAAAAATCTCCGTCTCGTTAGCACATGATGTAAGCCAGCCGGACTTCTCGTCATGAACGAGGGGAAAAAATATATTTCCGTTCGTTCAAACATGTCAAACGTTGTATAGCATAAATCATTAGGGCCTTTTTTAACCAGAACATGAATAATATTCAAGGTGGACGAATGCATACTCTTTTATAACGTATTGGAACGAGGGTACCCAACATGAAGTAGCGCGCCAGGTGTCTAATGGGACATCACCGTTCCATGGCTCTTGTTCGGTCAGATCTCCCTCCAGAAGACTCAAAACACTTTGTAAAGGCTGGTGACATCTAGTGGAAGCAATAGGAAGTGCCAAAATATTCCTAAACCCCTGTGTTTTTCAATGGGATAGGTTTAAAGTCAATACAACACATCAGGTATCCACTTCCTGTCAGAAAATGTCTCAGGGTTTTGCCTGCCAAATGAGTTCTGTTATACTCACAGACACCATTCAAACAGTTTTGGAAACTTTAGAGTGTTTTCTATCCATATATAATAAGTATATGCATATTCTAGTTACTGGGTAGGATTAGTAACCAGATTAACCTCTTGGGGCTAGGTGGGACGCTAGCGTGCCACCCGTGGTGCACTCCATCAACAGCAGGTGCATTTCAAGAGCGGCAAATTTGAATCCAAATAAATGTCAAAATTCAAATTTTTCAAAAATACAACTATGTTACACCATTTGAAAGATAAACATCTCCTTAATCTAACCACGTTTTACGATTTCAAAAAGGTTTTACGGCGAAAGCATAAATTTAGAGTATGTTAGGACAGTACATTTACAAGAGTTGTGTGTAATGTTTTGTCAAGTCAAAGACAGGGTCACCAAAACCATAAAACCAGCTAAAATGATGCACTAACCTTTTACAATCTCCATCAGATGACACTCCTAGGACATTATGTTAGACAATGCATGCATTTTTAGTTCTATCAAGTTGATATTTATATACAAAAACAGCGTTTTACTATGGCATTGATGTTGAGGAAATCGTTTCCCTCCAATAACCGGCAGTCAAGTCAGCGTCACAAATTAAATAATTAAAATTAGAAAACATTGGTAAAATATTATATTGTCATTTAAAGAATTATAGATTTACATCTTTTGAACGCAATCAACTTGCCAGATTTAAAAATAACCTTACTGGGAAATCACACTTTGCAATAATCTGAGCACTGTGCCCAGAAAAATACGCGTTGCGATACAGACTAGACGTCATGTTGGGGAGATCTAAAATCGAAAATACTATGTAAATAATCCATTACCTTTGATTCTCTTCATCAGATGTCACTTCCAGGTATCACAGGTCCATAACGAATGTAGTTTTGTTCAAAAAAGCTCATCATTTATGTCCAAAAATCTCCGTCTCGTTAGCACATGATGTAAGCCAGCCGGACTTCTCGTCATGAACGAGGGGAAAAAATATATTTCCGTTCGTTCAAACATGTCAAACGTTGTATAGCATAAATCATTAGGGCCTTTTTTAACCAGAACATGAATAATATTCAAGGTGGACGAATGCATAGTCTTTTATAACGTATTGGAACGAGGGTACCCAACATGAAGTAGCGCGCCAGGTGTCTAATGGGACATCACCGTTCCATGGCTCTTGTTCGGTCAGATCTCCCTCCAGAAGACTCAAAACACTTTGTAAAGGCTGGTGACATCTAGTGGAAGCAATAGGAAGTGCCAAAATATTCCTAAACCCCTGTGTTTTTCAATGGGATAGGTTTAAAGTCAATACAACACATCAGGTATCCACTTCCTGTCAGAAAATGTCTCAGGGTTTTGCCTGCCAAATGAGTTCTGTTATACTCACAGACACCATTCAAACAGTTTTGGAAACTTTAGAGTGTTTTCTATCCATATATAATAAGTATATGCATATTCTAGTTACTGGGTAGGATTAGTAACCAGATTAAATCGGGTACATTTTTTTTATCCAGACGTGCAAATGCTGCCCCCTAGACCCAACAGGTTAAATCGGGTACATTTTTTTTATCCAGACGTGCAAATGCTGCCCCCTAGACCCAACAGGTTAAATCGTGTACGTTTTTTATCCGGCCGTGAAAATACTGCCCCCAGCCATAACAAGTTAAAACATTCCCCAACCAGAAACCGTGGATTGATGGCAGCATTCGCACAAAACTGAACACGCAAACCACTGCTTTTAATCAGGGCAAGGTGACCGGAAACATGACCGAATACAAACAGTGTAGCTATTCCCTCCGCAAGGCAATCAAACAAGCTAAGCGTCAGTACAGAGACAAAGTGGAGTCGCAATTCAACGGCTCAGACACGAGAGGTATGTGGCAGGGTCTACAGTCAATCACGGACTACAAAAGAAAAACCAGCCCCGTCGCGGATCATGATGCCTTGCTCCCAGACAGACTGAACAACTTTTCTGCTCGCTTTGAGGACAATACAGTGCCACTAACACGGCCCGCTACCAAAACCTGCGGGCTCTCCTTCACTGTAGCCAACGTGAGTAAAACATTTAAACGTGTTAACCCTCGCAAGGCTGCAGGCCCAGACGGCATCCCCGGCCGCGTCCTCAGAGCATGCGCAGACCAGCTGGCTGGTGTGTTTACAGACATATTCAATCAATCCTTATCCCAGTCTGCTGTCCCCACATGCTTCAAGAGGGCCACCATTGTTCCTGTTCCCAAGAAAGCTAAGGTAACTGAGATAAATGACTACCGCCCTGTAGCACTCACTTCCGTCATCATGAACTGCTTTGAGAGACTAGTCAAGGACCATATCACCTCCACCCTACCTGACACCCTAGACCCACTCCAATTTGCTTACCGCCACAATAGGTCCACAGACAACGCAATCGCCATCACACTGCACACTGCCCTAACCCATCTGGACAAGAGGAATACCTATGTAAGAATGCTGTTCATCGATTACAGCTCAGCATTTAACACCATAGTACCCTCCAAACTCGTCATTAAGCTCGAGACCCTGGGTCTCGACCCCGCCCTATGCAACTGGGCTTCCTGGACTTCCTGACGGGCCGCCCCCAGGTGGTGAGGGTAGCTAACAATATCTCCACCTCGCTGATCCTCAACACTGGGGCCCCACAAGGGTGCGTTCTCAGCCCTCTATTCACCCTTGACTGCGTGGCCATGCACGCCTCCAACTCAATCATCAAGTTTGCAGACGACACTACAGTGGTAGGCTTGATTACCAACAACGACGAGACGGCCTACAGGGAGGAGGTGAGGGCACTCGGAGTGTGGTGTCAGGAAAATAACCTCACACTCAATGTCAACAAAACAAAGGAGATGAAAGAAGATGGGCTTCAGGATACAGCAGAGGGAGCAGCCCCCTATCTACATTGACGGGACAGTAGTGGAGAGGGTGGAGAGTTTTAAGTTCCTCGGCGTACACATCACGGACAAACTGAAATGGTCCACCCACACAGACAGCGTGGTGAAGAAGGTGCAGCAGCGCCTCTTCAACCTCAGGAGGCTGAAGAAATTCGGCTTGTCACCAAAAACACTCACAAACTTTTACAGATGCACAATCGAGAGCATCCTGTCAGGCTGTATCACCGCCTGGTACGGCAGCTGCTCCGCCCATAACCGGAAGGCTCTCCAGAGGGTAGTGAGGTCTGCACAACGCATCACCGGGTGCAAACTACCTGCCCTCCAGGACACCTACACCACCCTATGTCACAGGAAGGCCAAAACGATCATCAAGGACAACAACCACTCGAGCCACTGCCTGTTCACCCCGCTATCATCCAGAAGGCGAGGTCAGTACAGGTGCATCAAAGCGGGGACCGAGAGTCTGAAAAACAGCTTCTATCTCAAGGCCATCAGACTGTTAAACAGCCATCACTAACATTGAGTGGCTGCTGCCAACATACTGACTCAACTCCACCCAGTTTAATAATGGAAAAATTGTTGTAATCACTTTATCACTAGCCACTTTATATTATATAATGTTTACTTACCCTACATTACTCATCTCTTATGTATATACTGTACGCTATACCATCTACTGCATCTTGCCATCTGATGTAATTAAATGTATCACTAGCCACTTTAAACAATGCCACTTTATATAATGTTCTCATACCCTACATTGCTCATCTTATATGTACATACTGTATGCTATACCATCTACTGCATCTTGCCATCTTGATGTAATGTATCACTAGCCACTTTAACCTCTTGACGTTACCCTAGGATAGGGGGCGCCACAGCGCATTTTGGAAAAAATTAGTGCCCATTTTCAACGGCCTACTAATCAGACTCAGAAGCTAGGATATGCATACAATTAATACCTGTGGATAGAAAACACCCTAAAGTTTCTAAAACTGTTTGAATGGTGTCTGTGAGTATAACAGAACTCATATGGCAGTCAAAACCCCGAGACCGATTGAACCAGGAAGTGGAATTCTGAATTGTGGACTCAACTTCACGTCGTCGCCTATAATTCACACCGTGAGATATCGTTTATTGAGCACTTCCTATTGCTTCCACAAGATGTCGCCAGTCTTTACAAAGTGTTTTAATCCTACTACTGTCGAAACTCAGTGAATGAGACGCGTTGGAAATTGGTCACAGCGGGAGGGCCATCACCATTATGACGCCGGCGACCCTGTCTACCCCCACCTTTGGAAACGTTTTGAAACACATTGAAATCGTCCCCCTCGAATCTTATTGGCTCTCTTGTTGAAACACGCTCTGAAGATTTATGTTATACAACGTTTGACATGTTTGGACGAACCTAAATGTGAAAAAAAAGTATTATTTCGAAACCACTGTGGCACGCAAGGCAGATTAGTTGGATATGCCCTTCGGACGCACTAACATCAGCAAGCTAATGGAACATAAAGGATGGACTTTTTCGACCGAAAATACATCTGTTGTGGACCTGGGATTCCTGGAAGTGCTTTATGATGAAGACAACTAAAGGTAAGGGATTATTGACAATATTATACAACATTAGATGTGAAATGCGATTGTTCCAAGATGGCGCCGAGCTGTATTTAATTGCTAATTTTCTGAGTATCGCATCCCCTTTTATCGCTAAGTGTGATTACCCAGTAAAGTTTTTAAATCTGGTATGACAGGTGCTTTCAAGAGATATTCATCTATAAATCTTAGAATGACAATATTACATTTTAAAAATGTTTTCGAATAGTAATTCAGTAAAATGTAGCACTGTTTCCCTGGATGCATTTGACGGGAAAATAGTTAGTCAACGTCAGACGCCGATGTAAAATGCTGTTTTCATATATAAATATGAACTTTATTGAACAAAAGAATGCATGCATTGTGTAACATGATGTCCTAGGTGTGTCATCTGATGAAGTTTGTAAAAGGTTAGTGCTGCATTTAGCTGTTTTTTGGTTATTTGTGATGCATGTGTTTGGTCGGAAAATGGCTATGTTGCTGCTTTTTACGATGGACTCCTCTAACATAATCTAACGATTTGCTTTTCCTGTTAAACCTTTTTGAAATCGGACGACGTGGGTCGATTCAGGAGAGGTGTATCTATAAAACGAAAAAAAAAGAAAAAAAACATTTTTTTTTCAAATTATTAAATTTTGTTATGCTAATGGCGATAGGATTTTTCGCTGGATTTTGATCCCGCTGACGGGATGAGACGCTGAAGAGGTTTTAAACAATGTCACTTCATATAATGCTTTCATACCCTGCATTACTCATCTCATATGTATATTCTGTACTCTATACCATCTACTGCATCTTGCCTATGCCGTTCGGCCATCACTCATTTATACTGCGTGGCCAAACATGACTCCAACACCTTCATTAAGTTTGCTGATGACACAACAGTGGTAGGACTGACAAAGATGAGACAGCCTATAAGGAGGAGTTCAGAGACTTGGCATTGTGGTGCCAGGACAACAACTTCTCCCTCAACGTGAGCAAGACAAAGGGGCTGATCGTGGACTACAGGAAAAAGTGGGCCGAACAGGCCCCGATTAACATCAACAGGGCTGTATTAGAGTGGGTTGAGAGTTTCAAGTTCCTTGGTGTCCACATCACCAACGAACTATTATGGTCCAAACACACCAAGACAGTCGTGAAGATGGCACGACAACACCTTTTCCCCCTCAGGAGACTGAAAAGACTTGGCATGGGTCCCCAGATCCTCAAACAATTATGCAGCTGCACTATCGAGTGCATCCTGACTGGTTGCATCACTGCCTGGTATGGCATCTGACCATAAGGCGCTACAGAGGGTAATGCGCACGACACATTACATCACTAGGGTCAAGCTTCCTGCCATCCAGGACCTATATACTAGGTGTCAGAGGGAACATTTTCAAAGACTCCAATCACCAAATGACTGTTCGCTACCGCACGGCAAGCGGTACCGGACTGTCAAGTCTAGGTCCAATAGTCTCCTTAACAGCATCTACTCCCAAGCCATAAGACTGCTGAACAATTAATCAAATGGCCACCCGGACATTTTACAGTACATTGACACCCACCAAATTATTTTTACACTGCTGCTATGCACTGTCTTATCTATGCAGTCACTTTACCCATACCTACATGTACAAATTACCTCGACTAACCTGTATATAGCCTCGTTATTATTATTTTATTGTGTTACTTTTTACTTTAGTTTATTTAGTAAATATGAACTCTTTCTTGAACTGCATTGTTGGTTAGCTTGTAAGTAAGCATTTCACGGTAAGGTCTACACCTGTTGTATTCGGCGCATGTGACAAATACAATTGGTTTTGATTTGAAACGGTTGAGTGTGAATAACCCAGCAGCGTTGCAATTCTTGACACAAACCGGTGCACCTGGCACCTACTACCATTATCCATTCAAAAGCACTTCAATATGTTGTCTTGCCCATTCTCTAAATGGCACACATATACAATCCATGTTTCAATTGTCTCAAGGCTTAAAAATCCTTCTTTAACCTGTCTCATCTTCATCTACAGTACACTGATTGAAATGGATTTAACAATGAACATCAGTAAGGGATCATAGCTTTTATCTGGATTCACCTGGTCAGCCTATGTCATTGAAAGAGCTTAGTCAGTGTTTGAATTCTCAGTGTATTTTCATTATAAAAAGTGCATTATTTAAAAAGTTGCATGCAAGTGAAGCGCCATGAAATTCACCCCCAGTAGATGTACGACCTAGTACACTTGAACAAACAGGGTGTAAATGTATTTTCTGGGACAAAGCAAAAATCTAAACAAGAGGAACTCTGCTATCCATTCTGCAAGATCATGACCACCAGCTCCCACCCAGAGAGACCAGTACCAACCAGCCACATCCAGAGAGGCCAGCTCTACCCTGCACCACCAGGCCCCATCCAGAGAGGCCAGCTCTATCCTACCCAATCGGACCCCATCCAGAGAGGCCAACACCACCCTGCACCATCGGGCCACATCCAGAGAGGCCAGCTTCAACCTACACCATCAGGTCCCTTCCAGAGAGGACAACTCCACCCTACACCATCAGGCCCCATCCAGAGTGGCCAACACCACCCTGAACCATCGGGCCCCTTCCAGAGTGGACAGCATCCCACCACCCCACTACTCCCCATGCTAACAGGACAACACCCCAATCAGAAAAGACCAACAGTCCAGCAAGACAGCTATGCAGAAGTGGCATGAAGAATAGAGCACCCTGCTGCAGCCGAGCTAAACCAGATAAGGTTTCTATCTGCTGAACATTATCCACAGAAAAATCCATTCATTTCTTTTTTGTTATTATCAGAAATAAAATGATTAGAAATATTATCATTATGAGTTCATTATGAGTTCAGTTTTAGATAAGCTACCCAGGGAATGGTTCAAGTTAATAACGCACATAAATAAATATATGTCCCTTTCAAGAGGAAGCTTCATACTGTGACTAATGCCTGATCATATCTTCAGCAATGCTGCAGAGCTTTACTCCAAAGCAATATCAGTGTCACGCCCTGATCTGTTTCACCTGTCCTTGTGTTTTGTCTCCACCCCCCTCCAGGTTTTCGCCCATTTTCCCCATTATCCCCTGGGTATTTATACCTGTGTATTCTCTCTGTCTGTGCCAGTTAATGTTGTTCATCACACACACCTACCAGTGGTTTCCCTTGCGCCTGTCTTTGCTATAGTCCCTGTTGTGTAGTTTCCTGATTTTGACCATTCCTGCCTGCCCTGACCCGGCCTGCTATCCTGGATTACTGACCTCAGCCTGACCTGAGCCTGCCTGCTGTTCCGGTGCCTAACACCCTCTCTCGATTATTGACCCCTGCCTGCCTTGACCTGTCATTTGCCTGCCCCTGTTTAAAGAATAAACTTTTGTTTCTTCAACACTGTATGCTCCTGGGTCATACCTTAAAACGTGATAATCAGTTCCCATTGGTTTTGTAGAGGACTCTTCTTATCAACTGTATGCAATAATTTCCTCTCTGTTGTCTTAGGAATTCAGCATTCTTTGCGTTGATCTTGCCAACTCTATCTGATTGGAGGTTAACATTACAGTAATACTATTGGTCAACAACTCAGTTTTTGAATCCAAACATCTCAGATGCTTATAAAAGGGTCTTAGATTCATTGCTCTTTCTCTTGTGTTCTTGACCTTTGCTGGTGAGATACCTACACTCTTTCTCCCATGAGCTACGGGCCCTGGCACAACAAGTCATGTTTTTTTTGGTTTCTTTCTCTCTCTCTGACCATGCCGTTAGCAGTTGAAGTTAATCTTCAATAACATAGACCCCAGAGCAAATCAGGGGGAGAAAAATAGGTGTATTCAAAGAGAACGAATCATGCTGGGAAGTAGATGGTCGATGTTCATTCTCCCCTCTCCTCAGTGATTTTCTCCCCAGAACAAAGTGACAGGATGTAATTTATAACCCCCAACTCTAGCCTGTGGTTGACCAATTAGAATTTCTTGCAGTAAAATTGGGCCAATGGCCAAATAACAAGTATCCCGTATCAGGCTGAATGTATAGACGATTTGGACCAATGAGAACCTGACACATGTAGCTATGAGTCCAGGACTGAAATTCCTACACAGATTCTAAACAGATGTTGAACTGAAAAACAACAATTTCTATTGATTGTTCATTCCCTATTGACCTCTAGACCTCTGCGTTGTGTGTTATCTTAAAATATTCTTCGAATTCTTAGAATAATGCCTTGTAATACTTGTTAATGCTTTGCCACTTAATGGCTCCTGTAATGACAGAACAAACAGAACATACTGTCAGCTTGAGACGTAAATATCCCTGGATAAGCTCTCACAATAATATTAGTATTTACTAAATACAGTCATATAGGCCACTAACTTAATTATTCAAAGTTGCATTTCCCCTCGGGCACAATCTTGTGGATGTCGGGGTGATAGATGGATGTGATTTTGATGTGCAGGCAGTCCTCGATTGACTTATGTGAATGCCAGTTCCTGTTGTGAGTCATAGAGGAAACTGAGGACTCGCAGTTGTAAGTCGATCCAAACATTGTTATCACATAAAATGCAAGTTTCTTTATTGTGCTGTATTCCTCTGAGCATGCCACCCACAACTCACACAGGGACTTGGCACTCCTGAGCGTATCCCTGATTTGGCTCAATGTCTGGAATTCAATCAGCTCAGTTTGAATTGCGGCCTCATCCAGCGAGGGTATCGTTTTCTTAGCAAGGGAGGAGAATTCTCCACCTGGGCGGACTGTGAGAGGATCACGTACAAACGCAATGATATCCTTGGGCATGCTATAGGCTTCAAATCTGGTGGATAAGTTGTCCCTCAGCTCTGTCACAATGCTGCGGCCTGGTCCCTCTGCTTGTCGTTTTTTTCATTGTGCTGACGTGTAGTAGCCTTCCAGATGACAAGTCCAAATCGAACAACTCAAGCTTCCTAGTAAAGGCCTCAAATTTCTCCACCATGTCCACGACTGTTTTTCTCTTCCTTGTAACTGCAGATTCAACCCGTTTAAGTTACAGAATATGTCCGCAAAAAAAGCTCTGTGTGCAGCTTGCAGTTAATAATTCAATGTTTCTGCATCGGGCCTCTATATGGGGCGGGAAGGCCACTGAAAGTTCTATGCTTAGATTCATTATTATGTCTGAGATTGAATTATTTGCAAACAGCAATATTTTCATTGCAAATAAGACACACTGGCTTGGCATTGGGAAAAGATGGAGAGATGAACTCATATCTCTGTACATTTTTTTTCTTGTTGATACTTTTTGAGAGCGACATTATATCTTGTTATCAAGCTTATTTTTTGGAACAAATGTTGAGGTAAAAAAAGTAGTGTAGCCTACAGTAGGCTACGTAGACCTGTTTTTCCCCACCAATGAACTCACAGAGAAATAGACACAAATAATAATTGAATAGACACATAGTGATTTTACGAGCGTAATCAGATCAAAATTATTATCTTATTGTCACTGAATTTATTATGTACTAATCATGTGTTAAACATGTTACATTTGGAGTGTTATAAACTTATTATGTTTGGCTTCCGACTATTGTCTCCGATTTAATTTTTTTTGCTCGTGGCCAAACCTAGTTGACGATCCCTGATATATAATATGTCTTACAGAGCCTTTCCATAAGTCCACTCAAGTTTCTTCAACATATACTATGTTCTTATAAAAAAAAGGTTTTAAATTCTCTAGTACAGCCAATATTCCAAAAAGTAAAATACTTCTCAAAGATGCCCTCTGGTGGTCAAACTAGCACTAACTAGCATTAATGGCAACAATGGCTGACACTTAAATAACGTGCCATAGAATTCTGCAGCAGCCCGCAAGGTGTGCTGCAGTTTGACACAACCTTTACAGGAAGAATCACTGTACTCGTGGGGGGAAATGTCTTACATAATAAAAACTTGTAAGTTGGAGACTTTTCTCTTGGTGGAATATGGACCACATAACATAACATAACATAACATAAAGAAAACATTTGTGATACCAATATATTACTGAACGTAACTGAGAAACAACATGGAAAACCAAGAATCATCTGTGTCCTAATCTTGGGGTCTTGGGGAGCGTGGAATGCATTGAGAAATAAGCAGTTATTCCCTCATTGGACAATCATTTTAAGTTGCTGATGTGTTAGTTCCCCACTGTTCACATAAAGTGGCAATTTAGGAAATTGTTCATGTGTTTTATTTTTATGATCAACACTTTCATGTGCCGGTTCATTTGCATTGCCATTCATTTTCTTTTTGACTTAAATGTGCTTTCAACCCAGCTGAGATAAAATAAACTCATCTCGACTCAATCTGATTGTCATCAGATGGGCATAGAAATGTACAGAAGGTTTTTAAATATCTCACCCCAATTTATTTTTCTATATTTCTTTCCTTCATGCATTTATAGCAACATTCTATGGCTCACACCCGTGCCTTGATTTCAGACAAAACACCATTTACTTTTGAAATCATTGTACCACTCAAAGGTCATGCACAGTTGTATCACCCTTTATTACTGTATCTCCACTTATGCACTAATCAGTAATCAGTTGATTATCGTTAATTATCAAAGGGTCACAATGAGACCGTGTTGTGTGGTATAACAGTAATCTTCGTAATAATAGTCTTGTTTCATAGCTAATACCTGAGCATCCACACCCGATTGCTCTCCCTTAAACAGCACAGTGACAAACAAGATACTAGTAGGACATCCAAGACATGCTTTGAACCCCATCGCCCTTTGCAGTGAGAAGCCAGCTAAAAGTCACAGCAAAGCACTTTTCTTTCTTGCTAAGAGTAATCACATACAAGGATTAGAGGACGAATTCCAGGAAAAGCATTAGCAATTAGAAGTCCAGTGGGCCATCAAGGTATGTAATTATAGGCAATGTGTTTGATTAAGGAAAGAGGTCCAATAAATTACATTAACATACTTTTTAAATCACAGAGCATAGTCTGCAAGAACCCTAAAAGAGGTGGAAGACAGAATGCACGTATCGATTTCACATCCGCAGATGGAAATTTATTTGGTGGCCACTGAGGAATAAGGGCCAGAGCAGTGCTCAATTCCTCCACACAAACAAGCCTAACTTTACATTACAAATTGCGGCTAAAAGGAGGGAAACTCTAGCAGACTCTAAAGGACACTATTTGGACAGACAAAAACAGTGTCGTTATGTGTCATAACATTCATAAACGCATTTTAAGGGAAATCTTATACTGAATCTGAAATAGAGAGTAAACACTTCATGAAAAGAAATGCAACTTAAATGATTGACTTTCTGTTTACTAACATGGAGAATATGCTTGTCTCCTTCCTGTCTCTCCTTTAGTCTTCCTGTCGATAATCTACTCAAGCAATCCAGGTGTGCCTCTTTAATGAGCCATTAAGTTTGCTAAAGCATGAAACACTTACAAACTGCCGAGGAAGACTACACCAATTGATGGGACATGCCATGGGTGTCCACCTCGGACTGATTAAGGAAAGTTGATTTCAAGTCAAGGCTCTCTTGTTGGTGTTCTGGACAGATCCCTCAGCTCCTTGATGTCAAGGACGGAAGTGTGTGTGGTGTGTGGTGCATGTGTGTGTGTCAGTCATAGAGCGAGGAATGCCTGGCAGAGCCTGAAACGCAGCTGCTGGCTTTAATCGACTTTTCGAATGGGGGAACATTTTCCCGTCCGCAGACATACCTCCAAATCCGCTCAGAAGCTTGCTGGCAGAGTTAGGTAGCACCATCTCCATGGTCAGATGGCACCTTTCAACCCTGTCCGCTGATGGGCTGGCTCGGAGAAGGGGCTCAGGGTCCAGGGGAAGGGGGCTGGCAGCACCAGCGCGGCGGTCTTTTTACGGTCGAGGAACCTAATTGCATGCGGCGTCTCCAAAACCCACAGAACTGGCGGCTGTCCACACCTTTCCCTTGAGCAGGCTTACTGTACAGGAGTGCTCCACTTCTATGCAAATTACACTCAGGAGTCGGGAGACACAAAACAAAGGCTTTCTCCATCTCGCCGCTCCAAGATTTCTGAAACTTCACTGAAGTAGAATTTTGACAAAGGCAACTTTTTGTGCTCTCGGCCAGCTTTAGATTTCATTAGCAAAACACCTCGGAGGGACCTCAGATTTGCAATATGTTTTTTACAGACTTGATAAAGGTAAATAAACAATATGACAGTGATATTGCAAATTATAAAGTAATACATTGCTACAACTCTTATGTATTGCTTTGTGTCTCACAACAGAGTGGTTTAATTGTGCTCAAAGGGTGATGTATCTTTCAATGACTATAAATTAAACTGTATAAATGAAACCTTTTCTTATCCATTATATATTGTGTCATGGAAATGTCATTTTCACAATATTTTCTTTGGCGAGCAGGAGAACAATAATATGCCACGCTATAAATACACACCAAAGGCACATATCCGTTGCTTCTTTATTTGAAGAAGTACAAGTGAAGCAATCATTCACCTATCAACCACTTTACTAAAGTACTTTTTAACAGTGTTCTGGAGGACTTGGTATGGCGTGAAGTATTACCACTGAAAGTTGCCTTTGACAGGAAAATAAAGCCATTTTCATTGCCCTTGTAATTTTTTGTGTGTGTGTGACAGCCAAGCATTTTTATTCTTCACCCTCATCACCTCTCGTTGTCCATCTTCTAGCCGTCTGGCGGCGGCCACTGACGCTAGCTGTTAACTGCTTGGAGTAGCAGTTTAAGTGGAGTGTCAGAGCCCAATGCAAAATGGTGTCCATTCTTCAAGCGGGGTAAAGCACACCACATGACATCATTAAGTGGATGAGACCCTCAAGGTGATGTAGACAGTCTTGGTGAAACTCCCCTCGACAATCAATCCTGCTTATGGCACCACTTACCTCCCAATGGCCCTCTAATCTATTTTTAATATTTGACAGATAAGTGCACTCACAGAGTGTCTTTAAGCAGGGCCATTTTCTTCACGTTGTTTGCCCAAAAGATAGCCCAGGGGTACTGAAATGTCTAAAATTTTTGTTTTGGGGGTTTTCCCCCAAGACTAGAAAACCACAACCGGTTGAGTTTATTTTTATTTTTACAGGGACAGAGCACATGAATCAACGCTTCAGTAAAGTGCCGGTATTAGCCAGCCGGCTAATTTTCAACCGCAGTCCCTGGGTTGTGTTGATAGTCTGAAGTACAATATTGACAAGAAGTCATTGACAGAAATATGGCATTTCAATGTCACCACAGCAAAGTCAGGATGGAAGTCAAGCTTTTAATAGATTAGTGAGGTTAGCTACCAGTGAGATAATCTAATTTGAGAGGTATTTAAATGCATTACCTTGAAGCTAGCTTTCAAATGAATGATCTGGAGGGACTGTAGAACTCATTTGTGTATGAGCATGTGCACTCTAGTCTACTGTGGCTCAATGGACCCAGAAGCAAAATGGGAATGTCTTCTCACTGAAACGTCATTACAGATCAGTTAAGCTGAAAAGCAGGGAATAGGTCTTGATATTACCCCAGTGAAGCTGTACTTTATTTGTTTTAAAGTGAAAATAAATAGGGGAACAAAAGATACCACATTTAGGAAAGATACCACAGTGAGGTAAGGTCACGTGATCTGGAAAAACTAAGGGTTGAAGTCAAAATAAATGTCCTCAAATGTCCTCAATGTTCCGAATACCTGTGCAAGCGTAATACACATTGATAGTAATAGTTCAGCTATGTTCTACACGGAAATACATTCCCAACTCAATGCTCTCTACAATCAAGTCTGCCCATGTTTTTACCTTTCTCCCTTTAATTAGTGCCCCCCTACTGAGTGCAGGTGGCACCATTATTAGCAAACTCAAACAACCCCCTAATTATTGATGAGAGGCACATCCCAATCAATGCGGGCTGCATGATGTGTTTACCGTGCAGATTATGGCATCACTTCCTCTCACCGAGTGGCTCCCCCTCTAGTTTGGAGACCATCGGCACCTTGCTGCAAAGCCAGTTGTCTTGGTATAACTCTTGGTACTGATCGTGATCTGCTAACTCATACATTTCTTTGAGAAATTCATCTGTCAAACTAACAAATTCCAAGATGTAAAAGGGTGACCATTTAAGTGACTATAGTAATGATGTGAAGTGTTCGAGCGCAACATATTACACTGTTTTCTGGAACACTTATCAGGGGTATATTACCTGACTACTGTAGGCAATTCTGTCATCATGTGTTTGGGATTTAATTGAGGTATTTCCTGAATAGTTCACGATGCAGTTACAACCATTTTAGTGTCAATGTTTAAGATTTTGTGCATGTTTGTCCTGGATGAATGTCTTGTTGCAAAGGGTTCCTGTCTGTCTGGTGGATGCCCAATCCATGTCCAAATGTTGCAGTAATTTAAAACCCATCCAAATATCTACAGCAACTAAAAAATCTCAAAAAGGTTAAAAATCACAGGCACGTTTGCTGCCACATACTGTATCTCTAAAGTCTTCTGCATACTAAGTTTGGTTTGCTCCTAGCAGAACTCAGCTAGGCAACGTGAACGTCTGTGTCTTTGTAACCGATGTGAAATGGCTAGCTAGTTAGCGGTGGTGCGCGCTAATAGCGTTTCAATTGGTGACATCACTCGCTCTGAGACCTTGAAGTAGTTGTTCCCCTTGCTCTGCAAGAGCCGTGGCTTTTGTGGAGCGATGGGTAACGATGCTTCGTGGGTGTCAGTTGTTGATGTGTGCAGAGGGTCCCTGGTTTGAGCCCAGGTAGGAGCGAGGAGAGGGACGGAAGCTATACTGTTACATTGGTGCCGTGACCCGGATCACTGGTTGCTGCAGAAAAGGAGGAGGTCAAAAGGGGGGTGAGTGTAACCGATGTGAAATGGTTAGCGGTGGTGCGCGCTAATAGCGTTTCAATTGGTGACGTCACTCGCTCTGAGACCTTGAAGTAGTTGTTCCCCTTGCTCTGCAAGGGCCGTGGCTTTTGTGGCGTAATGGTAACGATAATTTGTGGGTGTCAGTTGTTGATGTGTGCAGAGGATCCCTGGTTAGAGCCCAGGTAGGGGCGAGGAGAGGGACAGAAGCTATACTGTTACACCTTGCATACTCCCTTAATAGACCTTTGCTTGAATAATGAGAAAAAAGTGACAATAGTAATGTTTGCCCATCTTAAGACGCCATAGACAGTATAAACTTCCTCAATATAGTCTGAATTAAGATAATTTAAGAAATCTGTCATTAATTTTGATGTTTCTGGCGAAGAGATTTTACTTGCAGAAGTTTACATCTAACTAAGGTGTTTGGTGCAGTATTTCTCAAGTGAAAGAATTTGCATGAAATCGAGTCGTCTCTCGTTGAATAACAACAGACACTTAATTGAAGAATCCCTACTGTTGACCAATCACCGATGAAGGGGTGTAGACTTCCCATCCGAAACACAAACTTAAGTCGTTTTCAAAGTCAGTATTGCCCAGCTAAAGCTTTGGTGCAGGCACATCCAAAGCACAAATGATTGCTGGCCCAGAATGCGAATGGCCTTGGTATCCCAATTGGAAACACTCAGAATCTTGGAAGCTGAGAGGAAGAGCTAGAGAGTCTCTGAGTAAAGCCCTGTCAATCGCTCCCAAGGGAGGAGTGTTGGACACAGTCGGCATGGCACCGTTTTTCTCAGGACAACCTGGCATTGAGGTTTCTTTTGTCTCAGAAATAACGCTGCTGATGTCAATGGCACAAAGTAACATTGCATCCCCCAAGCTAACAGTCATAACTAAGTAGTTTCCCCGCACAGTTGAAAACAGCAAGATCACCTTGGTGAGCTGGTGTATGTATGTTATACTGTGAGAGATTTCTTGAGTTGTTTTGATATTCCTGGCGTACAATGGTGTAAATTAAGACAAATATAACACCTACAGCGTGTATTACAAGGTAAACAGGTTAAGTAATGCTGAATCATTAGAACAACAAGAGTATGCATGCAAATGTTTACATAACCAAGAAATTGGATATGATAGAAATGGTTAATTCATTAAATGCGGTATACAGTGTTTTGTCATTTGCAAGGCAGTTAGGATAGAGGAACAACCTCTATCCTAACTGCCTTGTAAATGTGAAGAAGCTATCGGGGTAAGCTCACTCAAAGGTTAAATAAAAAGCATTTCCAAAACACACACACAAACACACAAAATACACACACTAATGTAAATATGAATGGAACAATACAGAAAGCTGCACTATGCAGAAATGGCTCCGCAAAACTTAAGAACGGGAAGCATAGAAATAGAGCACATAGAACAGATCTACCGCTTCGTAGATTTTCTTTCAATGAGAATGATTGATTTATAACTCACATTTCTATGTGAATTTGGTTGTGTCACCCAAAAGGTTACATATTGCAGCTTTAATGTAAATGTCCATGAGGACAGAATTAAAGTGTGAATATTTTCAATAGCTGGGGACAGGAGCACACACAGCTAAAGGATGGATGGGGAATGCTCTGCCAGCATCTTTCCCACTAATAGCTCATCACAATGAAACATTGAAGCACTGTTTATTTGCATACCCAATTATGGTGTGTGAAGTATGCATTGTTAATACTGTAGACATGCTGTAAAAAAGAAAGAATGACGTGGGTTTTTTTCAGTTGGCACTGTACATTATGCACACCAATTCTAAGTGCTAGATAACATGCTTACCTCTAGACTGGGTAGTGATAGAAAACATTTGAAACCCTCTATCACATATGTGGAAACCCTCCATTCCCTGTGTAGGAATCCACATAACTCAATTACTACTGTATGTACTGTAAGCAGGGGCGCAACTTTGGTTTTAGAAGTGGGGGGACATATGTATTTTTTAAATATATTTTTTAAATCCAGTCGGATAAACACTCCAAACAGCCTACCCAACCGCTCTGAGGCATTTGCATGGTCTGAAAAGCACACCGTTGCCTCGTTTTATATCACATTCCAGTGATAAAACTGGGGGGGACAAAAATGCAATTTCAGAATGTCGGGGGGACATGTCCCCCATCCCCAGTGAAAGTTGTTTAAGTCTTATACTCGAATCAAACCAATATATTCTGAGCCTCTATTAATAATATGAGATAAGGCAGGTTGAATTCCGTGGCCCGATTCCGTGGCCCCTTTTTTTAATGCTTTCCCTGAGTAGAGGTACCGGCACTGGGGTGTGTCCTATCAGATGCATGCTGGAGAAAGCCGCTCACCTTTGCTCGGTCCGTGACTCCATCCCGTCAAGGGCTCCAACCCACGAAGGGAGGACCCTGATTTCAACCCCCCCGCCCCATGTTAACTCTCTTGGGTCAGAGGATTCTTACCAGGAGCCTTGCTTATATCAGAAGCAACTGTCCAGTGTCCAACCCCTTATCTGAGCAGATGATAAAGTGTACAGCCCGGGTAAGTACAAATGCAGCACATTATACTGTTCTAGTGGACAGAACATTACCTAGAACAAAAACAAATGGGTTGTCTGCTACAGCACATGCTATTGTAACCACATATAACTACACACTTCTGTCAGAGTGGCCCAGATCAATGTCACCCAGCTCAATAATAAGCATCCCAAATGTGTAACATTAAAGGTAAATGGTAAATATACACAATAGTGCTCCACATTTAAAGCTAATTTCCAATTGAGCTGATATCTGCAGCATTTACTGTGAATGTGGTTTCCTTTAAAAGGTACACAGCCAAAAAGTGGCGATCGGATTGAATCCCGGCCTAAATTCGGGTGAGATCGCCTTGACACTTTCTAGCACTATTATCAATGTCGGACGATGATTTAAGTCCTACTGTAAGTCCTACCTGGGCCTACATTGTTTGGCAACTGTCACAGCAGTGTGGCAGAGTGTTTAGCAGTTAGTTCCTCATGTTTATGTTATTCCTCATCATTACACCAGGCGATAGGATAATACCTCTAATACCATCCTATTAACTATGTATGATCTAAAGTGGACACACCCCAGTGCCACTGATAGGACACACCCCAGTGCCAGATAACATTCAATACAAACACGTGGACATCCATTCCATCTCAATAATATGATGATGTGGCCCACTCTACCCGGGGTTAATACTTACATGTATGTTTCTACACGGCGGTGGGAATAGAGACGTAATGTGTCGCCCTGTTGATGTCTCCATCTAAATGAAGGTGTCTAATAAATCATGCAGCATCGCTCTCGGCTTGCTCCAATCCCTCTCTAATGGGGGCTTCTCTCTTGGAGCCCAATTAAAACAATCCACACAGCATTGGGGAGTTTGATACGTGAATTATTGAACAAGGTGAATAAATATATATCACTGTTATTTAACAAGGTGTAGAAACATGAATTATGGTTATAATTTATTTTCTTCTCCCTGCAGTTGGCGGGATGGTCTCAGAAGTGCTCTGTTAACAAGGAAATACATGCTTTAAGATTCTTCTTGGGTTGCTTGGCTACTGTATCTAGGCTACTGTTGGATGAGATGTGGACACAAAAGTGAACCCATCAATGACATTTGCACTTAGCTGCAGAATTCATAAAAAGGTACTGTTAACTTGCCACTCACAGGCCTTTATTGGAAATTATTTCAAATCTACTCACTCCACTATAGCTGCAAGTCATCTTCACCTCTTCACTAGCATGTAGGCATGATAGGTAGGACACTAAACGCTGTTGAATTATCATTCATTTCTTTACAATAATATTTCGCAATGCTAATATTTTTAAAGAAACTGAATAGTCGACAATCTTACAAACAAGGTAGTTGTAGCCTCAATTCAAATCATGCATTGACATCAATGGGACTTTTGACCGAACATTTGATTGTCGAAAATGATGATTATGACCTCAGAGATAAATTACAAGATATCCAGATTGATTGAGGGAAACATAAGCAATACTAATGCTATCCGTAAACCTTACTTTGCAATAGAGCCTTGTTACTTAAAATGGGAACAGGCAGGAGTGAAAATTACAAGGCTCCCACTTCCAAATGTTTATTATAAACAAGTATTGAAAACATTTACTCCATTTCATCCACCCCAATGGACTTGTCTACAGTAATCATGTTTTTCGTCAACTCATTCACAGATCAGGAAGTTTTATTATGAACAGCACCATTTTGCTTGTTAAATGTCAAGGGATAAGACTTTCATTAGTCAAAGCACATATTTAATTAACTTAAATAAAATAAATGGGCCCTGTGCAATGTAATTAAACAACGTCTTCTGACACATCCATTTCAATCGGTGTCCGTGTCACAGTGAGTAATACAGTAGCGGTCTCAACTCTGGGCTCTGGTGGGATGGAATGACTTACTAAGCTTACACCTCAGACTGAGTAAAACAAGCATCTTTGTCATAACAATTCACTCCAATACTACAAAATAGATCATGCAATGTGTTAGGATACCGTCAGAGTGAAAATTAGGGGGGGGGGGGGGGCAGGGTGGTCCTGAATTTAGTCATGAGTCCCCCTAAAAACTTTGGTTGTGCATCAGCAGTTTTTTTCTTGTTATGTCAGTCACTGACAGTCAATCTGTTAGCCCATGTCAGATAACATATTTTACAGTGAGGGAAAAAAGTATTTGATCCCCTGCTGATTTTGTACGTTTGCCCACTGACAAAGAAATTATCAGTCTATAATTTTAATGGTAGGTTTATTTGAACAGCGAGAGACAGAAAAACAAAACAAAAATCCAGAAAAACGCATGTCAAAAATGTTATAAAATGATTTGCAGCCCCTAAATGATGAGTTCTGCTTTTTTTTGTGGCCCCCACCCCCACCAAAGTTGAACTTCTCATCCTAGGACAGTCCCATATCTCAGCCCCTTTTAAGGTGTCCCAACTTTTTTTTTCGACAAAAAAAGTCCTTTTGTCAGCAAGAAGCATCAATTAACTCAGCTACAAGAGTGTGGACCTATTGACAATCGCCGAATGTCCTTAAACTTCTTGGTGTTTTGTAACAGATGTCTCTTTCCATTCATCAAATGGCGCATGTGCACTGTGCACTGTTTGGATGCTGGAACTGCGCAGGTAGCCTACTTTTTGAAGTGATTTGTTTGACAATAAGATGAAAACATCATGACTGGTTGTGTTCATGCCAAATGAAAAGGTAATAAAAAAAATGTTACCGTCAAATTAACGTCTTTCCTATTAGGCCCATAAATAGGAGGTCCCATGAAAGAAATAGAGACTATAAACCCCTGAATGTCACGGTATAATTCGCACTCTGGATACCGGAACACACACACAGCTAAGAGAGAGGATTCAGTTGTAACGCTGCAGGAGATCAGATGAATTCCTTAAAGAGAAAGTGTTACTCTACATAAAAGTAGGATGATGGCTTGACGATACATAAACGGGGAAAAAACAAGAAAAACTCACAGGATGTAAATGGCTAGGACTTACTTATACCCCAATACCCTAAAGACTTACTTATACCCTAATCACAGATGCTCAAATCCAAATCCACCCCTAGCCCCTGGCACTTCATCTTGATATGAAAGGATTGGATTAGGTATAAGCATTATTATAATAGTCCACCTTGCGCTCTTAGAAGATCCACCTTGCCCGCTTAGGGTCAAGATTAACCTTTCCCCATGTTGTTCGCACCAGTCTTTGTCCCTTTTAGATCTACGCAAAGTACCTGTTATGATAATCATTTGGCCCAAGTTCTCTGTGTCCATATTAGGACAACCTCGAAGTCACAAACAGGGGTAAAGCTAAGGCGGTATGGTCCGGTAGATCATCCCAGCAAAATAAATAGTGTGGGTATGGCGTACTGGTCAAACATAAGCCTATCACAACAATTACAACAAAATGTCAAGAAAACTGTAGGCTATTACACCATTATTTATCAATATCGATGTCATAGGCATGGAAAATTGCCGAATGGACTTCAAATTCAACAGCAGATGTTACAAAGTGCTATACAGAAACCCAGGCTAAAACCCCAAACAGCAAACAATGTAGCTCTAAAAGGGCCCCCGAGTGGCGCAGTGGTCTAAGGCAGTCCATCACAGTGCTAGAGGCATCACTACAAACCCTGGTTTGATTCCAGCCTGTTTCACAACCGGACGTGATTGGGAGTTCCACAGGGTGGCGCACAATTGGCCCAGTGTCATCCGGGTTTGGCCGAGGTAGGCCGTCATTTTAAATAAGAATTTGTTCTTAACTGACTTGCCTGGTTAAATAAATAAAAATAAGCATGGGGGTTAGGAAAAACTCCCTAAAAAGGCAGGAACCTAGGAAGAAACCTAGAGAGGAATCAGGCCTTGACGGGTGGCCAGTCCTCTTCTGGCTGTGCCGGGTGGAGATTATAAGAGTACATGGTCATTTAAGGACAGATTGTTCTTCAAGATGTTCAAATGTTCATAGATGACCAGCAGGGTCAAACAATATTCACAGTGGTTGTCGAGGATGCAACAGGTCAGTACCTCAGGAGTAGATGTCAGATGGCTTTTCGTAACCGAGAATTCAGAGGTCGAGACAGCAGGTGCGGTAAAGAGAGAGACAGAGAGTCGAAAACAGCAGGTCTGGGACAAGGTAGCACATCTGGTGAACAGGTCAGTGTTCCCTAGCCACAGGCAGAACAGTTGAATCTGGAGCAGCAGTACGACTAGGTGGACTGGGGACAGCCAGGAGTCATCAGGCCAGGTATTCCTGAGGCATGATCCTAGGGCTCAGGTCATCCGGGAGGGAGAGAGAGAGAATTAGAGTGAGAAAATTTAATTCACATAGGACACCAGATAAGACAGGAATATTACACCAGATATAACAGCCCCTGCAACATAGACTATTGCAGCATAGAGACTGGAGACTGAGACAGAGGTGTGTCGGGGGACACTGTGCCCCGTCCGACGATACCCCTGGACAGGGCCAACCAGGCAGGATATAACCCTACCCACTTTGCCAAAGCACAGCCCCCACAACACTAGAGGGATATCAATATACCACCAACTTACTACCCTGAGACAAGGCTGAATATAGCCTATGAAGAGCTCCTCCACCGCACAAGCCTGAGGCGGCGCAAAACCAGACAGGAAGATCACGTCTGTGACTTAACCAGGTGACATTTAGCCAAGGTAGATGTGAGTGGCTGAATCCACTGTTTGGAGGCTGGAAATATGTTGCTAGTGGATGAACGTTTGCAGGTAGCCTAGTAAAGGAGCCCTTTGAAGTAAGTGTTTGACAATCAGATGAAAACATCATGACTGGTTGTGTTTATGCCACAATAAAAGGTAAACCATTTTAAAAGTTAAATGAGAAATCTTAACGACTAAGCCCACAGATATCCTATTGAATTAATAGGGATTCTATATGTCATTCTAGGATTAGGCCCATACTTTTTGGGGTGCCGAATATAGGAGGTCTTGTACCCGGGAAGAAATTAAATCTACTTTCACCCCTGGTCACAAGGAGTTGGTGTCAGTGACACTGAAGCTGTCCCAATATGGACACTGTGTACCTGACATCTAAGTCTCAAAACATGACTGAATTGACTACTACGAAATCTCATACAAACAGATGATGAGAGTACAGTTTATGTGATGGAAAGACTTCCGTACTGTAAATAATTCTTAACGTTATCTACGTGGACACTGGTGCTGAGCGTGGCAAGGTCGCCAGGTTGCTAGAATAAGGTATTCAGCATCATGCCAGCCTGCCTGCTGCTCCTCAAGGCTGACCTTGTCAAAGTCATGTGCTGAGCTGAGCGGCTAATGCCTGCACCCCTGAATGAGAGTTCCAAAAGGAGCTCAGATCACTGTTGGCATAAGGCAGAGTCTAGCCGTTGACGTTATTGATGAGGCCAATGCTCATAATTACCACTGCGTGACTCCGCAGGTTCAACTAGAATTTGGCTGTCTCTCTGTCTCTCTCTTCTTTTTTCATGTGGAGGGACCCCCCACCCAGTGGAACAGCTGGCTTGGATCCAGGCACATCAAAATATTGTCAGGAACTCACTGTGTCTCCCATAGTCCCCCCACTCAAAATGAACCTTTAAATCAAAGATAGGGCGCCTCTTTCTCCCTTTGCTGTCTCTTCCTCTTCTTGTCCTCTGGGTGAATTAATTCAAACTTAATTTGCCATTAGCCCCGTCAATTGGAGTAAGCACTAATAGGCTACCCTGGTGCATTGGAGGGAAGCTTTTCCCATTCAAAATGTTCCTGCTCAACAATTAACTTCCTTTGGAGCCTTTGGGGGGCTGGGATCTCATTGCATATGTGTCTTTGTATCCAATCCACTATTCACCTCCACTACAGGAGGAGAGAAAGAAGACGTGTATTCTAAGGCCTTGGAGACGTTACAGTCAGTGAGTCACACAGACACAGATATACAGTGAGGTCTTTCAAAGCATAAACCCATCCTTTTATGTCCCGACAGGAACACCATACAAAGGGTCAGCGTGAACCCTGAACTCAGAAGGGTTTGAGAGGAAAGGGTGTCAGTGATCCTAATCAAGTCTATACTAACTTTGGGTCATCACTGACAACCTCTATAGAGTTTTTTGATAGGCTGTCTGACCACTGGAACACTCCACTTCTTTTTCCCTGCGTGTGGAGTAGTCTGTGCCCTGGGAACGCCCCTGGACTGTAACCCTCTCAATTCTGTCATTAGTGTCTGAAATGGGGTGAAACACACCCGGGTGGTGCAAGCTCAACCTCCTCAGCCAATTTGACACACAGTGGCTATCCAGGTGGCTGCTGGGAGGTGAAACAACTCTAAGCCAATTCATTACCTAGCCTTGTAAGCAGTGCCAAGGAAAACGCTTGTCTGCGATTGCATGAGTGTAGACGTAGGGTGGACGAAAGAATCCAAACCCAATGTTTTCTAGTCTAGCACATTTTGTTTGAACAAACCTCCCTCTTTAATTCTCTCAGATCCCTCTACACCTTTCTAAGTCTGTCTTTTATAATCAGTGATACCTTTTTTTAAATACCCCCATACATGTACAGTACAGCCCATGTCATTATCATGCCTGTGATGTTTGATATGGTCAGGCAGGTCGGTGTGAAGAGACTCATCTTTGAACCCACTGGATCCACAATCCACTGGGTTCATCCTGCTTTCCATGCTTTTACTGTGATTCTGATATTGATATTTGTATTTGAATGGTGTCAATCGTGTCAAAATAACAACAGAAATAACAACAAACTGGGAATGGTCTGGCAATCCTCTAAATCCCAACCAACACCTTTCCATGTTGAAAGCAATTGTCTGAAACAGCTGCCAAGCTTTGCTCCATGCCATGTGTGCTGCTTGTTCACAAGGGTGCATGTGAGTGTGTGTGCCCATATGTGTGCACCGACAACAACCTTCCCCATGGTGTTGACTAGCAGTACACCCTGTCACGCACCCTCCCGCAATTCCACCGACCTCCCTTACCCCCTGGGGAAAACGTGGCTGACAGTGCCATGCTCAACTTCTCCTCTAATCCCTCCTGACAGGTCACATTGTGACTCACTGTGAGTCACGCTGGGGAAAATCTAACATGGGAGGAAAAAGAAAACCTACTTCAGCGGAGGTCTTTTAGTCACTGGTGGTGAAAGTGCAAAAAAAACGTTGTTTTTTAAATAACCAATGGAGAACCTTGAGGGAACGTTGCAGAAACGTTCCGTGTTTGCTGGGTTCACACATAGGCAGGAGGATGACAATTTCCTTTTTTCAATGGCTGAGGACCTCTTTGGTAGTTGAAGACATAATTCATGTGAAATATGCTCAGTTAATGATGTCCAGTGTGGTCAGAGACAGTCATTGTCATTGTTCACTGAGACAGACATGGGTTGCTTTTGGGTCCGCATGACTAGGAGACTTGGTTGTGCCAGGGAAACCGCCAGTGCTGCTGATGTTCAAAGCTGGTGTAGAGTAAGGAGGTGGAGGAGGGTGTACAAGAACCATGGGGTTATTTGTTGGGGGGAGGGATGGCGGTGTAAAGGGAGTTTGGGAACCTTCGAGAGCATTCTCTCCATTTTAGCTCAGCAGTACTTCACCAGGCTTCCGCTGTAAACAGCCAGCCTTCAGTTGAATGTTTTTTCGCAAGAAACATCAAAGGCCCTTTCTCCATACTGTCAGATTAATTTATTGTTATTTTCTCTGTATTTATTAATCCGGCTCTGAATTCGTCAGCCCCCTTTTTGGATAATATGTTTTACCGTTCAAAGCCAACTTAAGAGAAAGACTAACTAAATCTCTTAATTCAAATATAATTGTTTTGTCAGACAAACCAAAGGAAATAATGTCTGCTACAATTTTAAACTGATAAAGAAGTTGACTGCAAAGAAAAAGAAAAAAGAAAGAAAAGAAAAGTGGTAAAAAGGGGTGCATGTTTTGTTGATTAAAATAATCAACTCATCAATACATTTTTGTTATTTGAATCAGCTGTGTAGTGCTAGGGCAAAAACCAAAATGTGCACCCCTTGCAGTACCCAGGACTGAGTTTGGGAAACACTACATTAGAACATATTAACTCTTGTTATTTTGAGTATGCCAGCTCATACTTGAGTCAACAAAGAGAGCGTAATGCATTTAGGCACAGCTATTGTCTGGGGCTGTCAATGGACCTGATCTGTCTAAGGTCTCTGGTGGTGTTGCAGACAGTCTCTGGCTTGAGGCTGAGGGTGTCCTAAAATGTACACCGTACAGTGTACACTGTTTTCTTCCAGCACAAATACTGAAAGTGGACAAAGTGAAAGCAAAATAAATTAAGTTAAGTTAATTATATCAAAAGCAAACCAAAGAGATCTTCTACATTTAATAGTATGCTGTTGTTTGGCTTGTAAAGTCACATAATATTTCCTACAATCATGCATTAATCTACACCTATGACAATTGAAAATTGCATATTAACGACACTGGGCTTTGTATAATGTTTAGCACCGGTACACCTACGAGGAACTGCAGAGTGCCTATTTCCCCCAGAGTGCCTATTTCTCTCTTGCTCTCTCAGTGTTTCAAAGCTGTGATACTGTAAGATGGGACAGTCTATCAAACCTCACCGAGGGTTGTGTGCCATCCGAGGCAGCTCAGTTATCTAAGCTGCATTGCGGTGGGGCTATAACAGAGAATCAATTATGAGTGCACAGATACGCGCAAGGTTTAGTCAGTAAAAGATGCTTCTTGACAGCTGTGATGATATGATGGCAGTAAATAAGCGGCATACATTTCCCACATGCTAAAAATACTACACCCTTGAGCAAACGGCTGCATGTTAAGATAAAGAGAGGAGAACAGACCTTACAAAGCCAGAGAATGTTGAATTAGACTCTGGGAAAAGGAACAACAGTAATGAGAATAATGATCCAGATTATTCAGATGATAACTGAATTAAGAGCAATGGCGTAAACTTGTTTTCTCTATGCTCTTTCAACATGTAGGCCGATAGTCAAACCTGAAACGAAAAGTTCCACATTAATTTGCAAATAGCAGTTACGGTTGTATTATTTATCATCTTAAAGTTCATTTGGGTACTAAGTCGTGACGTGATGGAAATGTAAACATTGAGATAATCATACTTCAGTAATACTGAAACTGTGTTCCAAAAAGAGATGAGCTGTTTGATATACAGTACATAGTTGCCTTTTGAGTACAACATAGGAGAAAGGAAGTCAATCTTAGTTTAGCATTTTTCCGTTCCTTATTCTCTTTCAAGCTGGAGGCATAACAGAACTTAGAAGATTTCAAGTTTGGGAGTGCAATCGTTTGGACTCAAAATAAGAGGAGTCTTCAAGGGTTTGAAGTGGCTGTTGATACAGTCCCATTCTTCCGTTATTCTACATGTCTTCTAAGACATCTAAGAAAGGCCTCCAGAATTTGCCTAGGGTTATGCAATCTTCTGCTACAGACCATTATAAAAAGTGAGAAAGTGTCACTGCTCTGCCTATGGCAATGGGAGTAAAATGGAAAATGTCTGAAGCTAAACACATGCCTTTACCTGCAGAGCTTCCAGTTTGAGGACGACACACTGTGGCGAGAATACACAATATAATGGGCATGACAATGCTCAGTAGCCTGGTTCGAGCATCCAGACATAAACTGATCCATGTCGTCTAAGCTTCTGTCTTGTGATTTCACACTCTATGCTTGTATTATATAGGCTACTCAGTTCCCCATTGCCATAGAGAATAAAACAAAAATATAGCACTATGCTAAGTGAGATACGCTTGATAGGCCTACAACATAGCATCAGGCATACTACTGTATATATGGCAGAGCACTACACTACTGAATGTCATTTTGGGAGATGTGCTTATTTGCTCAGTAACTCACAAAACTCTCCTGAGGAGTTATCGATTGCTGTGGTGTCACCGTTTCTCTGCCCCTGGCCAGAGAACACTCCCTCAAAGGAGGGACACATAGAGGAGCTTTCCCTCTGGGCCTCTTGATACGGCTGCTTTGTTGTCTGTTGTCTTGGGTTGTTTTTTTGCTCTGAGCTGGAGATTCCTCTGGCAGGAGGCAGGGAGGACACAGCATGGCTGAATGTCTTTGCCTTTTGGGCTGCAGTTGAGATTAATAGACAATTCTCTTCGTTTTCCACCTCCGGGGCATAGGACAGGAGCGGAGCCTTATGCCACCTCACTCCTCTCCTGCTACAGGTGTGCAACGCTAGCAGTGACAAATGGGAAAGGGCACACAGCCTTCCTCCATACCCCACGCAGCCTCCCTCCCTCCTTCCCCGGTAATGGATTCACCTCCATGCAATCATCGCCTTCTATTAGGGCGCGGGACGGAATCGATAGTTTTCTAAAAGTAGCAGAATCGTTCATCATAATAGGACTTGCGTCCTCCTTTTTTCTCCTCCTCCACCTTCCATCTCACACTCGTTTCTCCTCTACAGATCTCAGAAGATTCAGAACAATTGAGTCTCCATTTGTGATGCCCCTGGGGGAAAGAGCTTGATGGAGGTGAGTTGATGTGTTATCAGTTTTACCGTTCTGGCCCTCCTAGCGGTGCAGATACCTTAGCAAGATACCAGATCTTAAGACATCAGACGAGTGGCCGCTTGCTCGCTAATCTTAATTGATTTGCTTTATTCTTCACCTGGAACACAGATTTTTTTTTATATACATTCGAAATAATATCCTGAACCACATGGTTTCTGTCTTAAAGAAATGTGTCTGTTAGAGATAAGTTATTAGCTCGGCGGTACCAAAACATTGCATAGATAAAAGTATTTTCAAGGATTTACTAATCAAATTTAAATATGCTTTTCTACTGAATGAACCTATACAGTACAAACTTCCAGCATTATCAAATATGTACATGTACCTTTCATCTTCTGTGTATTTGTTTATATTGAAAAAGTTGGTCTCTGAGGAGAAATTTGGCATGCCAATTTCAAAGAGCGGCGTTTGACAATATACCATCATGCTTCTCAAGTATTTATATTATGGTTGTGTTTTACTATAGGCTGAAGGCCCTATATTTTCATCATATTTCATTAACCACAAGTGGTTCATAGTTACCTAGTGGTTAGTGCTTTGGGCCAGTAACCAAAAGGTTGCTAGATCGAATCCCCGAGCTGACAAGGTAAAAATCTGGCGTTCTGCCACTGAACAAGGCAGTTAACTCACTGTTCCTAGGTCGTCATTGTAAATAAGAATTTGTTCTTAACTGACTTGCCTGGTTAAAAAAATAAAAAAATCAGTAGACCTCATGAACTTTAAGACATGATTAATTGGGGCAATGAAACTCATTATGGAGATTAAGTAGGAGTTACGAGAACGTTATTGATTGTTGTCCCTTAAATAACCTTAAAGTTACTTGTTTGTGCATGTTTGTGTGTTTTCTGATCACAACAGAGGGCATCTGAAGACGTGCAGAATTAAAAATAACATTGTCCCAAAACACTTAATATGAGATATGGTTGCTTAATTTTATTTAAAAAAAAGAAAATGTTTCTCCTTATTTCTTCTCTTTGTTTTACCCAGACCTGACAAAGATAATTTGGTTCTACAAAAATGGTATACCGTATGTTGAGTATTTGAGGGTGTATGCCCTATTCATTTATAGAATTTTTGTTTCTGTTAAAATATGTGCTTGCTGACTTTTTGTTTGAGATTATCAGCTCCCTGATATCACTTTTGACCACATGCTTGTATGTCCTAATATGTACAACGTAGATACGTTCCTCATACACATTTTACTTGAAAAATCTACTTGTTGAACCATGAGCCATGTATGTAATGGAATTGCCCATTCTCCTGATCTCTCCAATCATGAAAGAAATACCTTGTAATACTTCCTTTCCATTATTCATTCTCCATCTTCTGGTACCCAAATCCCCTCTATAAATCCTCTTACAACTGAAGAATATCGCTCACAGCTTTTGTACCCCTTACATTGGTGATATCACCCTCAACCTTTCACTCATACATTAATCTTAAGTGTTTAAGACTGTTGGTGTGATTTTGAGGAATTTAATTACAGTATCTTTTAATTATCTTCAAGTATCTTTCCTCAAATGTATACAGCATTAGTGAATTATTGTTCTTGATGTTAAATTTGAAGTGATGCTAAAATGAATACCACAATGGACTTTCTAGGCCAGTTGACCAATTCTTAATGAGCAGCACAAGACTGCAGGGTAATCTCTTGTTAATATGCAAAAACATCAAGGGCTTCCTTAGTCTCAACTGATTGGAACATTTAACCTGTGTGTAAAAGCTGCCATGCTGTGAGAAGTGATCACCAGGTGAGGTCATTCTTTGCTGGAGGGAACATGTTCCAAGTGTTGTTTTCCCTCTAGTATAGACTCAAGACTAGATGACACTCAATTTAGGGAAAATGTATTTTTCTCAATGCAGAGTTCCACCTAAAAATACTGTCTACAAACATTTCCAAATACATTCCAATACTCAAATTAGTTTTGTTTCCCAAATATTTCAGCACCACTTTTGATCAATAACTTGTTTTTCAACTCAAAGTTAAACATTGTAATGTTAAGTATTTCCAGAACTCCTTTTGCATATGGTGTTCATCAAGGTCAATGCTTGGTTATTATGGCCCCACATATTAATTAGGGTTAGAAAATAACTAATGTGAAAGGCCAACTGGAAACCGGTTACAGAACAGAACAGCCCTTGTGGCCACAACAGAATCAAAATCACGACATATCTCCCATGTATAGTGCCTCTAGCAGCCTAACCTGTCATTATAATGTTCAAGTAGCTGTTAATTTGTCAAGTCAGCAGAGAAATTGGGCAAGGACAAGTGTAGGTAATCAAAGCTCACTGCGGTCACACTGTATGATAACAGTTCAAAAATCTAATATCTAGGGGAAAATGCGGACTCAGTTCTTCCACAGACTCAATGTAATTTCAAACACCTTCATCTGTCTGTAATTGTAAATGTTTATATATACAGTACATGGTGGTCACACCATGCAGAAATCTGGTGAAAAAAATTGATTTGTTTGACCGTAAAACAAGTTAACAAACAGATTACCGACCATTTCGAATCCCACCATACCTTCTACGCTATTCAATCTGGTTTCTGAGCTGGTCATGGGTGCACCTCAGCCACGCTCAAGGTCCTAAATGATATCATAACCGCCATCGATAACAGACATTACTGTGCAGCCATATTCATCGACCTGTCCAAGGCTTTCGACTCTGTCAATCACCACATTCTTATTGGCAGACTAAAATGATTGCCTCAACTGGTTCACCAACTACTTCTCTGATAGAGTTCAATGTGTCAAATCGGAGGGCCTGTTGTCCGGACCTCTGGCAGTCTCTATGGGGGTGGCACAGGGTTCAATTCTTGGGCCGACTCTCTTCTCTGTATACATCAATGATGTCGCTCTTGCTGCTGGTGATTCTCTGATCCACCTCTACACAGACGACACCATTCTGTATAATTCTGGCCCTTCTTTGGACATTGTGTTATCTAACCTCCAGACGAGCTTCAATGCCATACAACTCTCCTTCCGTGGCCTCCAACTGCTCTTATACGCAAGTAAAACTAAATGCATGCTATTCAATCGATCACTGCCCGCACCTGCTCGCCCGTCCAGCATCACTACTCTGGACGGCTCCGACTTAGAATATGTGGATAACTACAAACACCTAGGTGTCTGGTTAGACTGTAAACTCTCCTTCCAGACTCACATTAAGCATCTCCAATCCAAAATTAAATCTAGAATTGGATTCCTATTTCGCAACAAAGCATCCTTCACTCATGCTGCCAAATATACCCTCATAAAACTGACCATCCTACCGATCCTCGACTTCAGCGATGTCATTTATAAAATAACCTCCAACACTCTACTCAACAAATTGGATGCAGTCTATCACAGTGCCATCTGTTTTGTCACCAAAGCCCCATATACTACCCACCACTGTGACCTGTACACTCTCGTTGGCTGGCCCTCGCTTCATACTTGTCGCCAAACCCACTGGCTCCAGGTCATCTACAAGTCTCTGCTAGGTAAAGCCGCGCCTTATCTCAGCTCACTGGTCACCATAGCAGCACCCACTTGTAGCACGCGCTCCTGCAGGTATATCTCACTGGTCACCCCCAAAGCCAACTCCTCGTTTGGCCGCCTTCCATTCCAGTTCTCTGCTGCCAGTGACTAGAAGGAACTGAAAAAAATCACTGAAGCTGGAGAATCATATCTCCCTCACTAGCTTTAAGCACCAGCTGTCAGAGCAGCTCACAGATCACTGCACCTGTACATAGCCCATCTGTAAACAGCTCATCCAACTACCTCATCCCCATACTGTATTTATTTATTTATCTTGCTCCTTTGCACCCCAGTATCTCTACTTGCACATTCATCTTCTGCACATCTACCAGTCCAGTGTTTAATTGCTATATTGTAATTACTTCGCCATCATGACCTATTTATTGCCTTAACTCCCTTATCTTACCTCATTTTCACTCACTGTATATAGACTTTTTCTTTTCTTTTTTTGTACTGTATTATTGACTGTATGTTTCGTTTATTCCATGTGTAACTCTGTGTCGTTGTACGTGTCGAACTGCTATGCTATATCTTGGCCAGGTCGCAGTTGCAAATGAGAACTTGTTCTCAACTAGCCTACCTGGTTAAATAAAGGTTAAATAAAAATAACATTTAAAAAAAACTTGTAAGACGCATTGCTAGCTAAATATAGTATTTTTTTAGCTCCAGGCAATACTGTGTAAATTACTGAGCCATTTCAGAACTCATCCATCCATAGAAGTGAATTATAGGTGAGACTAAGCAATGTTAAGGCAGCAATTGTGTTTAGACTAGTATATGAGGGAAACACACTGTGAATATACAGTATAACTGGATAGATCTAGTGTGTATATCAGGAAGGGCATTTCAACTCTCACTACTACCTCTAATATTTTCCATTAGGAAATGGACATGATGCCTAGTATTTTCGCTTGATACGAGCCAGAACTTACAATATGACTCCTCCTGAGGAGGGATATATCTAACTGGCAAATAAATAAATATACGGCTAGTGATGTGTTTCCAAGAGCAACGCGTATCTAGATATCAGAGGACATCAGTTCAGGTCGAACTCCCTCCACCACTCTTCCATCAGGGCCGCGGGACGTTAGACGAGACGGGCCAGTGGATCAGCACCTGCTCCTACCATGGGTGAGGGGTGTCAACCTGTCACTCACTTAACCTCCAATTCCCTACACTAAACTGCAGATCTACTGCAACTTTCATATTAGAAGCTAGCACGTCAACCTTTATGGTTTCCATATTAGGACAGCCTCAGCCTCAGGAGTTGGATTCCTTCTGACTCTAACACCAACTTCTTGTGACTATAAGGATGTCATAATATGGACACCTTATTCTGTGCAAGAGTGAAAACTAATTTAGAGTGATTGCAGTGGCTTACGTTGGTCGGCTTGCCAGCCGTCGGCCTGTCGTTAGCGTGTTTGTCACGTCCTTGAACAAAAGACCCCTGTTCTTAGCATGCTAATAATGTTACGCTCGGGGTGTTGCGCTTGGCGCTGGCATGGGGGCGTTGTGAGCATGTCAGTGTGATAAGAGAATAACAGGGTGCATGTTCACATGGCTTATCATGCCTTGCCAGGAGAGCGTAACGCCTGCCTTTAACAATGCTACAACCTCAAAGACTACGACCACAAAAAAATGTATACCGTACAGGGGTGGGAGAGGTGCATGTGTTCCAAATAGGTAACTTATTACTATGTATTGAATTGCGCCTGTTTATGTCTGTTGGAGAACGACTTGACAGTGTGGTGTTGGGGCAATGATTAAGGCTTGTGAGCTTAGTCTTACTCCATGTTGTGCGCACACCTACACATGCACACACACACACGCACATGTACACGCCTCAGCACATGCATACAATAAAAAAACAGACACACAAAATCACATACATACAGTTACAAAAAAAGACAGATGGCAAGAAGGTGGCCAGCTTAAGTTCTAAATGCAAGCAATGTATGTAATTAATGTATTGAATCCAGTTTAGATGCACACCTTGGCATGATTTTCAATTAAATGTACAGTGAGGGAAAAAAGTATTTGATCCCCTGCTGATTTTGTACATTTGCCCACTGACAAAGAAATTATCAGTCTATAATTTTAATGGTAGGTTTATTTGACCAGTGAGAGACAGAATAACAACAAAAAATCCAGAAAAACGCATGTCAAAAATGTTATAAATTGATTTGCATTTTAATGAGGGAAATACGTATTTGACCCCCTCTCAATCAGAAAGATTTCTGGCTCCCAGGTGTCTTTTATACAGGTAACGAGCTGAGATTAGGACCACACTCTTAAAGGGAGTGCTCCTAATCTCAGTGTGTTACCTGTATAAAAGACACCTGTCCACAGAAGCAATCAATCAATCAGATTCCAAACTCTCCACCATGGCCAAGACCAAAGAGCTCTCCAAGGATGTCAGGGACAAGATTGTAGACCTACACAAGGCTGGAATGGGCTACAAGACCATCGCCAAGTAGCTTGGTGAGAAGGTGACAACAGTTGGTGCGATTATTCGCAAATGGAAGAAACACAAAAGAACTGTCAATCTCCCTCGGCCAGGGGCTCCATGCAAGATCTCACCTCATGGAGTTGCAAGGATCATGAGAACGGTGAGGAATCAGCCCAGAACTACACGGGAGGATCTTGTCAATGATTTCAAGGCAGCTGGGACCATAGTCACCAAGAAAACAATTGGTAACACACTATGCCGTGAAGGACTGAAATCCTGCAGCGCCCGCAAGTTCCCCCTGCTCAAGAAACCACATATACATGCCCGTCTGAAGTTAGTTTGCCAATGAACATCTGAATGATTCAGAGGACAACTGGGTGAAAGTGTTGTGGTCAGATGAGACCAAAATGGAGCTCTTTGGCATCAACTCAACTCGCCGTGTTTGGAGGAGGAGGAAGGCTGCCTATGACCCCAAGAACACCATCCCCGCCGTCAAACATGGAGGTGGAAACATTATGCTTTGGGGGTGTTTTTCTGCTAAGGGGACAGGACAACTTCACCGCATCAAAGGGACGATGGACGGGGCCATGTACCGTCAAATCTTGGGTGAGAACCTCCTTCCCTCAGCCAGGGCATTGAAAATGGGTCGTGGATGGGTATTCCAGCATGACAATGACCCAAAACACACGGCCAAGGCAACAAAGAAGTTGCTCAAGAAGAAGCACATTAAGGTCAAGGAGTGGCCTAGCCAGTCTCCAGACCTTAATCCCATAGAAAATCTGTGGAGGGAGCTGAAGGTTCGAGTTGCCAAACGTTAGCTTCGAAACTTTAATGACTTGGAGAAGATCTGCAAAGAGGAGTGGGACAAAATCCCTCCTGAGATGTGTGCAAACCTGGCAAACTACAAGAAACGTCTGACCTCTGTGATTGCCAACAAGGGTTTTGCCACTAAGTACTAAGTCATGTTTTGCAGAGGGGTCAAATACTTATTTCCCTCATTAAAATGCAAATCAATTTATAACATTTTTGACATGCATTTTTCTGGATTTTTTTGTTGTTATTCTGTCTCTCACTGTTCAAATAAACCTACCATTAAAATTATAGACTGATCATTTCTTTGTCAGTGGGCAAACGTACAAAATCAGCAGGGGATCAAATACTTTTTTTCCCTCACTGTATCTTATTAGAATATGGTTGAAGTCAAGTCCTGTATCTACCCCTTCACTTAAGCATGGCCCCTAAAGCCCAATACCTCTGTCCCTGTAGAACTACCTGCAGTGAAAATATCCATGGTGACTCTATGGCAAAGGATGGAACTCTAGGGTGTTTAGCCTGGCACACAGAAACTGTGTTCCAATTTCACTGATCTACAAGTGGGTTGGCGTCACATGGACATGCCGACTGTAGCTTGCTAGATACAGATAAGCAGATTCATTGACATTGGGGACACTGGCATTGCTTCATTCTCAGACCTATTACACCTCATTGATTTGTGTCTCCAAGCTATTGCTTGGTTTCTAAACTGCCCAACACAAATAAGGCAGCGACTCCATGAACTCTGAATAAATCCATGCTCAGGCTGAGCAATCCCTTTGCGACTTATCCTTCTTATCACCACCATCATTTGTAAGTATTTTAGGTTTGTAATTAAACTCCTCCTGGTGCAGTATCCCTGTTAAAACAACGTTTGATCACCCGGTGGCTTGATATATGGAGTGGGTGGTTGCAGCAAGCATGCAAATGTGAAATTTTGTCTCCAGTCCATAGATGAAACATTCCAAAACATCAAGGAGTCCCATTCCTTTATGCTCACCGTCTCTACTTATTTAAATATTCTCCAGAGGAAACATACAGAATGAAGGCGATGTTTGATTGATTAAAGTTGTGTACTTAACATGAAAATTGCTTTCCTGCCATCCAAAATGCATTTCCTTTTTAAATATACTTTCGATTTACCCCATACACAAGAACATGTCTAGCATGAAATTAAAACAATGGGGTTGGCACAGATTCATGGAAAAGGGAGTGGGTAGGAAGTAATATCTGACTTTATGTCACCAATAAACAAGAGACAGACACAAAGAAAGAGAGTTAAACAACAAAAGCAGTCCAAATAATGCATCCTTCATGGCATCAGACAATACATTCAAAACATCACATTTAAGTCCTAATATGCACACCGTAACAAAGGCTCAAATCCACAGTCATTTAGCAGATGTTCTTATCCAGAACGACTTAATGGAAGAATTAGGGTTAAGAGCCCTGCTCAACAGCACATTGACAGATTTCGGGGAATTTAGGATTCGAACCAACAATGTTTCAGTTACTGCCACAACACTCTAATCGTTAGGCTACCTGCTGCCCTTTTATAAGGTCTGGGACTTCTAGTGACAAATATGAACAGTAGACATGGGCCATAAATCAAGTAACGTAGTCATGTATTGTACTTTGAACTGTTAATGCTGGTACTTTGTGCCTAACCCTAATGGTGAACCCAAAACACAGACCTGATGCATTTGAGTTGGACTGTCTCTGTACTTCTTCCTCCTCTTCCCTCACACCCTTTTCACTCAAGCTGTAATCAGTCAAAGGCCTGACAGTGGCTCTCTGTTTTCAGGGCCACGCGGGTCTTTGTCAGTCCAGATCTCTGGCATCGGACAAGCCCATATTGGACGCCGCCGCATCCCAGTCATTACTTCCACCTGTATGACGACAGGCCGTCTTATCTGATCTGGTGTTGTGAGACTAGCTGAGTCGGTGATTAATAGACACAGAGCTGTGTCTGGGGCTGCCTGGAGCTCTGGCTGGGTATGACACAGAGAGGGAGGAAGAGATTGAAGAGCACATTATGAAACAGGAAGATGTGTGTATTATCACGGTAATTCAGTGTATGAGAGGGCATTTGGAGGTGACAGACAAAAATAATAATAAGGCCTGGAGACAGACTCATGATTTATCTTTTTGTGTAACCATATTGTGAAAAAAAACACACTTGAGCATGCACATGCGCACATATACACACACACACGCACGCACGCACACACACACACCCTTTCTCAATCTCTCGCCCTTGCTGCTCTTAATTAAACACGAGTGACAATGTTGCCTTTTCCTTTCCCGACTGTTTCAAATTGAACGAGAGATAAGAATTATATTTAGGAACTCTTATCCAACTCATCTATTTACTGCTGGCTAATTCTTATTTTCTCTCTTGCAAGACGAAGAAGAGGGTTTTTGTTCCATCCATTTTCAGACCTCTAAAGCGAAGGGATATTTATCCCCTTTCTCTCCCTTTTTCTCTCTCCTCATCAAGCTTGTTGTACACTATATCATCAAACAAATGTAATACATTGTGGACCTGAACAGGCCATTCCAACATAGGCTTATGAACAGTTAGAACAGTGAAGGGTGAGCTCTAGACTTATATCTATTTTTCCAGCCTGAAAGTAAACTTTCACTGTTTACCCATTTCACGGTTTACTGTCTCCTATAGACCATAGTCTATATGGGGCCAGGATAGACTGTCATCCACGTTAAAACCTCTTAGGGCTAGGGGGCAGTGTTCGGAAGTTCGGATAACGACATGCCCAAAGTAAACTACCTGTTACTCAGGCCCAGAAGCTAGGATATGCAGATAATTGGTAGCATTGGATATAAAACACTCTGAGGTTTCTAAAACCGTGAGTATAGCGGAACTGATATGGCATGTGAAAACCCGAGAATAATCCATCCAGAATAGTTTTTGAGGTCACAGTCCATTTCAATGCTTGTCTATGGGATATTCAAAGGAATTCCTCCCAGATTGCAGTTCCTATGGCTTCCACTAGATGTCAACAGTCTTTAGAAAGGGTTTCAGGCTTGTTTTTTGAAAAATGATTGAGTAGTTGTAGTATTTCCAAGGTGTCTGTCATTAGTAATGTAGTCTTGTGGCGTGTGAATGAGGTGCGCGCTCTTCGTTATTTATCTTCCCTATTGAACATACTAATCTTCGTCTTAAATTTTATTGTTTATTTAGATATTAGAGTACCTGAGGATTAATTAGAAACATCATTTGACTTGTTTGGATGAACTTTACTGGTAACAATTTGGATTCGTTTGTATGCATGTTGAACTAGTGGATTACTGAATCAAGCGTGTCAACTAAACGGAAGTTTTTGGGATATAAAGAAGGACTTTATCGAACAAAATAACCATTTATTGTGTAGCTGGGACCCTTGGGATTGCAAACAGAGGAAGATATTCAAAGGTAAGTGATTTATTTTATCGCTATTTGTTACTTTTGTGACGCCTGTGCTGGTTTGGAAAAGTATTTTGGTGTGGGGCACTGTCCTCAGATAATCGCATGCTAATGCTTTCGCCGTGAAGCCTTTTTGAAATCTGACAATGTGGTTGGATTAACAAGAAGTTAACCTGTTATGGATAGGGGGCAGTATTTTCACGGCCGGATAAAAAATGTACCCGATTTAATCTGGTTATTACTCCTGCCCAGAAACTACAATATGCATATAATTGTTTGATTTGGATAGAAAACACCCTAAAGTTTCTAAAACTGTTTGAATGGTGTCTGTGAGTATAACAGAACTCATATGGCAGCCCAAAACCTGAGAAGATTCCAAACAGGAAGTGCCCTCTCTGACCATTTCTTGGCCTTCTTTATTCTCTTTATTGAAAACAGAGGATCTCTGCTGTAACGTGACACTTTCTAAGGCTCCCATAGGCTCTCAGAAGGCGCCAGAACGTTGAATGATGACTTCGCAGTCCATGGCTGAAAAACAGTAGCTTATTTGGATAGTGGTTGATCTGAGAACAATGAGACGGGTGCGCGCGTGCACGTGAAGAGGCCATTTTACACTTTCAGTCTTTGAACGAAAACAACGACTCCCGGTCGGAATATTATCGCTATTTTCCGAGAAAAATCGCATAAAAATTGATTTTAAACAGCGTTTGACATGCTTCGAAGTACGGTAATGGAATATTTTGAATTTTTTTGTCACGATACGCGTCCGCGCGTCACCCTTCGTTACCCTTCAGATAGTGTCTTGAACGCACGAACAAAACGCCGCTATTTGGATATAACTATGGATTATTTGGAACCAAACCAACATTTGTTGTTGAAGTAGAAGTCCTGGGAGTGCATTCTGACGAAGAACAGCAAAGGTAATCCAATTTTTCTAATAGTAAATCTGAGTTTGGTGAGTACCAAACTTGGTGGGTGTCAAAATAGCTAGCCTGTGATGGCCGGGCTATCTACTCAGAATATTGCAAAATGTGCTTTCACCGAAAAGCTATTTTAAAATCGGACACCGCGATTGCATAAAGGAGTTCTGTATCTATAATTCTTAAAATAATTGTTATGTTTTTTTGTGAACGTTTATCGTGAGTAATTTAGTAAATTCACCGGAAGTGTTCGGTGGGAATGCTAGTTCTGAACGTCACATGCTAATGTAAAAAGCTGTTTTTTGATATAAATATGAACTTGATTGAACAAAACATGCATGTATTGTATAACATAATGTCCTAGGAGTGTCATCTGATGAAGATCATCAAAGGTTAGTGCTGCATTTAGCTGTGGTTTTGTTTTTTGTGACATCATATGCTAGCTTGAAAAATGGGTGTCTGATTATTTCTGGCTGGGTACTCTGCTGACATAATCTAATGTTTTGCTTTCGTTGTAAAGCCTTTTTGAAATCGGACAGTGTGGTTAGATAAAGGAGAGTCTTGTCTTTAAAATGGTGTAAAATAGTCATATGTTTGAAAAATTGAATTTTTCGGATTTTCGAGGAGTTTGTATTTCGCGCCACGCCCTATCATTGGATATTGGAGCGGTGTTCCGCTAGCGGAACGTCTAGATGTATTAAGCTTTTAAAATATGTAGGATAGTTGTATGTTCATGAATGTTTAATATTACAATTTTGTCATTTGAATTTGGCGCGGTCCAGCTTCACCAGATGTTGTCGATTTTCATCCCGCTAGCGGGATCCGTGCGGCAAGAGTTAAATAGCCACTGCTAACTTGAACTGACTTTAGCCACTGCTAAGCATAACACAATGTGATTTGGGCAAGCTCACCATGTAAGAGCTGGCTGTGTTGAATCAGTAGTCGTCCAGTGTTATTACCATAAATTAATTGATAATGCTGGCTATGTTGAAAATGGCTCAAACATCAGTCTATATCCCACCAGCCCACATTAGCTCTCTTATAATTGTGACACTATGGCATATGCCATTTTGAGCATCGTATTTAGCCTGGCTTGATCTCATTACATTGTTAGTCTTATGTAAATCGAAATTTACCTAGCATGCATTGTGACAGACCCACCTTAAATCATCCAGACCTCAAATCACTTTTTATTTATTTTCATTTTCTGAATCACAGTTTGAATTCACTTTATCTACCTCCTTTTTTCAGACTGGGAGTGTCATTTTTATGTGTGGCTATAAGATTAGACTGAGAAGCCAGGCATTATGAAAGGCTTAACAATCAAGAAGCCAACACGATAGGAAATATGACATGCTCAGGAAGAACATCATGCTGCATTTGATTCCTTTAGCTTTGTCGACATATTTCTGAATGCGATCTCAAATGAAAAGAGACAGTGATTTGAAACATATTGCTTTTGAATGAGTTCTGCATTCTCCAATGCCGTCAATACATTCAATACATTGTCATACATGACCAAAGTGCATCTGTAAGCAAATTAGTTGCATTGTTTGCATTGGCAAACTTGCAGAGGGCAGACTAAGATAATAAAGCGCTCCAAAAAAAGCCATCCTCAGCTCAACTGTCCATATACTATATCTGAGTAGTGCGTTGTCACCACCAGTGCTCCGTCTTCATTTAGACAGGACAGGTACAGAGATAGAATGCGTTTTCAGTTATAAAACATATTTTATAAATCAATCTACTTGTCTGTCCTTGAGTACTTTCTAATACTGTAATTTCTCAGGTAATTTGGTGATCTGAGCTTGTTATTGTAGTATCTTTCACAATAAGAACTGCTTAGTGTTCACTGTCAATTCATACATTAACATCCTGTAATACTTAGAGTGCTTCAGCACTAAGCCTAGCTTTCATTACATTATAACATAATGAATATTCCAATGGGATGTAATGAGACCCGAACCATCATATGTGTGTTACAGCTGTGTTTGTTTGTATATCCTTGCCCAGGTCATCTGCTGCAGTTCTTGTCCTGTGGAGTGACAAAGTGGCTGGTTTACAATGCACAAGTACAGCATTTTCTCCAACGATCTTCACATTTTTAAAGGAGAGATCTCTTTCTCTGTTATGGAGCTGCTATGACGTTGTGTCCTTGAGGCTCAATCCATCTCTCCTCTCCTCAAATGCCTTTCCCCTGCTCTGTCACCCAATCCCCCTCGATCGCAGCGGGCAGATTTTCTAATATCCATTACTTCCACAAGGGTCAGTGCAATCCCACTGGGTCCGCCAAAGACTTGGCAGGTGCCGATAAAGGCCTCGCTCCAGACACTGTAATAACTTAACAAATCCCTCTATGACCCAGAATCCCCTTCACCAACATTCACCCATTTTCCATAAAGCCATTAAAATCTACCTGGTGTCATATTGGGAGTCTAGAGTCAGGGGTCGCAATGCACTGCTATGCCATTTGTGTCTGAAATACTTTTTCTTTATATGAAAAGGGTCCGAGGGTAAACTGTAAATAGAAAAGAGTGGAGGATCACGTTCCTAACCAGCTGTTGGTATACTGTTGGAGCTGATTCCATTGATGTGTCTTAGAGCATGTGTCAGTATGTGTTCAATTCAGCAAGGCCAAGCGGACTAGCAGTTTCGATTTTCCGTTTCTCTCGCTTTCTTTCTCTCCCTCTGATTGTCTCATCCCTTCCGCCTTTCCCTTTCTCTTTCTCTTCCTCTCACACAAAGACGGTAGTTTTGATTGTGTTTCCCGGAGCTCTGATCTGATAATGATACCCGCCTCGCTGGGTATCAGACCGCCGCCCCGCCCGTTCTCTCTCTCCTCCCTTCCCCTCCCAGCTCCCAGCGTTCAACCTGCCAATCACGCTTTAGCCTCATCCAAGTGGCAATAGTGTTAATGATTAATTTCCCTTGTAATCCCTGCTCAGGCTGATAAGCACATGATGGGTGTCGTTATTTGTGGCTGTTTTTCATTGTTTGCTGTGTTAATTTAAGCCTCGGCGATCCATCCGTTGAGCCTCTCCGAGCATAGAAAAAACCCAAAGGCATGAGCTGGGGTAATAGATTAGCTCTCGCTAGCTGCACAATGGAGACCAAAACATGGGGGGGTGATTAATACTGTTATAAGAGGGCCATCAGTTTTAAAGAGTTGGAGGAAGATGAGCTCCTACGTCGATCACTCAGGCCTAAACTCAGAGCCTCCGTAGGTCTAGATAGTGCTGTCATAGAAATGACAATGCCAAGGTCATGAAGCCATGTCAGCTTATGGCAACTGACTTGGCATGAATAATGTCACAAACTATTAGCTAGGCAAGTTAGCTGGCTAGTGGTATGCCCTTGCCAATTAGCTGATCTGACCATTTGCCGACATCATCTGTCATGACTGTCTAGACTCTATGTCTTATGTCATCATTATGACAGCATTATCATTATTTTATGACAGAAGGTTCAACTGAAGCATTCCCAAAATATTTACCCACCTTGAAATATAAAGACAGGGGACTTTGCTATGATGAGTGTTTGGCTCAAAGGAACACCCTGTCTGACTTGAGTAGTGAGTCACATTTCACATTCGATCTAGGCTTTAATCGTTACATAGCCTACTGTCTGTCAGGGCAAGGGGAACAGCCGCTCCCTCATAAAGACATCAGGCTAAACATCAATGGAGCGCGATGTGGGTAATAACAAGTTTCATGAACCCATAAATCTGCCTAATCTAATGATTTGGCTCACCTGCCGCAGCATTTTGATGTGTCATGGTTCCTACTTTGTCATTTCAAGAGGAGGTGGCTGCGAGATGCCACCGCTTCCCCAACTGGACAGATTTATGTGCATCTGTGACCGGTGCCTGGCTGGCTTTATGTGTTTTGGAGGGAAAATAGTGTTGAAAATAGTGTTGAAATGTTTTACAGCTAAAGACCAATAGTAGTTGCATAACCTAGAATTAGCCATGTGACAGTGTTACTTGCCTCTGAAGGTTACACCACATGTATTATTGATACATTAGGTGTGCCTCTTGGAGTGCCTTGAACAGGTTTTGCATGCATGAGTTTGCGTGCATTCTCAAGGCCACCTGCAGAATGGGCCAGTGTATCTGTCCACTGCTTAAACAGCTCAACACATCATTACAGAAATGCCACCCACCCTGATAAATGCCTTCACCAGCAATTTACTACACAATTGCCACCTTCACCAAAATTACCACTCTTAAATATGACTTCATTCAGAATTTAGAGGGCAAAAAAGACCCAGATTCTCTGATGGGCGATTTTGCTCTGGTTACTTACATAAGACATAATAACGTTGGTCTAATTGAATGGATGCTGTCACAACTTTTAAAATAATGACCGCAATATGTCCTTAACAATGCAGCTAAACGGGGGTTTGAACAAACACTTCCCCATCTACTGTCGAGAACACATCCCTCATTGGGTCCCCTGCCGTAAAGGCCTCCTTTAAAGGCTGCTTTTGCACCATCATAAAAGCCTGTAATTATGGGCGGGTGCCAAGTGTCCCTGAAAGTCACCTTGGTTTCTTGCTGTTTGCGAGATGTGGAGATATGAATAAACTCATAACGTTAATGTGGGGGCTCTGACCTTCCTTCAGCTCTTTGACATCGACAAACAACCAACCAAAGACCCACACATATATGTGCACAGTGCACATACACACACCAACACACATACATGCACGCACACACGTACGCACGTTCTGTACATCATGGAGATCCTACAATTAATATATCTATATGTAATTCTATGCTGTACATGCTGTCCATCTGCTTCAGGTACAGTATATTGTGATGAGCAACTTCATATGTGTTACCCATAGTCCTATTCTGTTACTGCTGAACCCTGCTTGCGGGTTACTACATGCCATATCGCTAACTCCAAGTAGCCTCTAGCTATACACAAAATAGTTATTCTTGATAGTGTTTTCCATAAATCGTTACTCACTGATTTGTCGATGGTAAAATATGATCCAGTATTTTTAAGACAGCCCAGATATAATTTTAAAATATTTTCAAACTCATGTTCAATACTTACCAGATAAAATCTCCAAACTGTTAGTGCTGTTTGCCCATTCTCTTTTCACATTCTTTTTGTATTTTTTTGTGAGTCTTATCAGTTCTTCTTTTTAGAGCTAATTTCTTCCAGTCAAAGTAAGGAAAATAATTACTTTCTCTCTGTACTTCCCACTCCCCTTAGAAAACTATGATCACATAGTTCTGTTCTTATACTGCTCAAAGCCTTCTTCTTGAAAGGATATGCCATATCAAAAGAACAAAATAAAATAAAACGTGTGCTATGCAGTTTAAAATGCAACATGTGGCTGACAATATAATACTATAATGAAAACCACCGCAATCTCAAAGTAGATTTTAATAGAAAAAAAACAACAATCACAGTTATAAATGAGTTACAAAGGGCAGTTTATACAATAATATTGTTTGTCTTTCATGAATATTCTAGAAAAACCACCGGATGCAAACACAAATGTGATTTTGCCATGTAGGAAAGGTCCAACTGAATTTGATTTTCTGACTGCTGCCCTTCACGCAGCTCTCAAAAACACACTAAAAATAGAACCTGTCTGTTCTCAGGCCTGTAGTGAACTCATGGACGTCCATGACCTCTGGAAATGATGGAACCGCTTGTTTTTCTAGCACTAATTTGAAAGAAAGACTTTCTGGGAGAGTTGTGGTAGGTAATCTGGCCCTGGAGAGATGTCTGAATTAGAACACGGTAACGCTGACCCACATTGACTCTGATTCAGTTACGAGGCCGGAGGGCTCTAGTCCTTCCCTAACCCTACTCATGCTGCCAGTGTCACCTCAGAGTGGTGGGGCATAGGCCCTTCTATTTCCTGCCTTTGTAGATACAGTATGTACTGTGTAATGCATGTCGGGGTCCTATGAAGTCATCCCATTCTCTCTGTGAGAACAATTATGGACAAAATCATAGCTACCATGGTTTTGATTGCAGTACAAATCAAGTTAGTAGTTTCCTATCTGCATTCAGTAGCTAAATAGGACAATATAAACACAGATATTCTATTAGATTCTATGTGTATGAACTAGTACAATTGCAGTTAAAGCGTACTGTATGCAGCAGACACTGACAGTGCAGGGGCGAGAAGGCATTGTACTCTGAACAAAAATATAAATGCAACATGTAAAGTGTTGGGGCAGCCCAATTTCAGTTCATATATCTATCCCAATATAGACATCCTATATAACCTGAGCTGAAATAAAAGATCCCAGAAATGTTCTTGAAAGGTGGTGCATATCAAGAATCTGAATAAAATGTGCAGTTTTGTCACACAACACAATGCCACAGATGTCTCAAGTTTTGAGGGATTGTGCAATTAGCATGCTGACTGCAGGAATGTCCACCAGAGCGGTTGCCAGAGAATTTAATGTTCATTTCTATACCATAAACTGCCTCCAACGTTGTTTTGGAGAATTTGGCAGTATGTCCAGCCTCACAACTGCAGACCACATGTATGGCATCGTGTGGGCGAGCAGTTTGCTGATGCCAATGTTGTGAACAGAGGGCCCCATGGTGCTGTTGGGGTTATTGTATGGGCACGCATAAGCTACGGACAAAAGCTACGGACAACGAATACAATTGCATTTCATCGATGGCAATTTGAATGCACAAAAATAATGTGACGAGATCCCATTGTGAGGCACATTTTTTTATTAAGGTATCTGTGACCAACAGATAGATATATGTATTCCCAGTCATCTGAAATCCATGGATTAGGGCCTAATGTATTTATTTCAATCGACTGAATTTCTCATATGAACTCAGTAAAATCAATGAAATTGTTGCATGTTGCATTTATATTTTTGTTCAGTATAACTATATCGACTTAGAGTAAGGATTCTTTCTCTGGACAGGTAGACAGTGGGTGTGTTGACTTTGTCAATCAAAATGGAAGGTCTCACAGCTGGAATGGGAGAAAGAAGTTCACTTAGCTTTGACTCCCCCCACACTCACACTTTCTCTTTATGTTTCCCTCTCTCAGATGTTCTCTTTATGTTTCCCTCTCTCACAAATGTTCTCTTTCTCTTTATGTTTCCCTCTCTCAGATGTTCTCTTTATGTTTCCCTCTCTCAGATGTTTTCTTTCTCTCTCTGTTTCCCTCTCTCTCAGATCGTCTCTTTCTCTTTCTGTTTCCCTCTCTCTCAGATCGTCTCTTTCTCTTTCTGTTTCCCTCTCTCTCAGATGTTTTCTTTCTATCTCTGTTTCCCTCTCTCTCAGATGGTCTCTTTCTCTTTCTGTTTCCCTCTCTCAGATGTTTTCTTTCTCTCTCTGTTTCCCTCTCTCTCAGATGTTTTCTTTCTCTCTGTTTCCCTCTCTCTCAGATGTTTTCTTTCTCCCTCTGTTTCCCTCTCTCTCAGATGGTCTCTTTCTCTTTCTGTTTCCCTCTCTCTCTCAGATGTTCTCTTTCTCTATTAATTTCCTCAGTTTGTTTCAATTTCTTTGCCTTTTATATCAGTCTCACCCTCGAATCATGTCCATGTTTTTCTTCCATTGCTTCCCCCTCTTTTCACTCTCCTCTTTCTTCCCTTAGTCAGACATTCTCTGCCCTTCCCATTTCCCCATGGAAGCAGGCTACAGCTGAGAATCCAGACCTGGTGGCCACTGATAAGGCCTCTCCTTTAAACTTCTGGTCCATGGGCTCAGTGTGCGGGGGGGGGGGGGGGGCATTATACAGGAACACCACAACCCTGCAGGAGAGCAGAGCCCAGCAGCCACAAACTGCGTTTTACCCCTAACCAGAGGTGCACTCAGATTATCGGGTGGTGAAATGTCATCTGACCTTGGGGCCCATACATTTCAGAGTGAATCAGGTTATTTACAGTTATTTAATTATTCAACGAAAGAAGAGCTATGAGGAGACTATGAGCAGGGTCATTTTCACACTGTATTGAACTAGTAGATCTATGGCAAACTTACAAATGTGTAATTTTTATGTAATTGGTTGTTGAGCTGGTGGTCCTTGTATGTTTTGCATTATGCTCTGAAAAGTCAAACAGTGAGCCCAACAGCGACACTGAAATAAATGGAGGTTTGGTTGAAATGTAATGGCACCTTAAATGTAGGGGTAAAATATAATATTGACTGATCCCAAACTAAACACGATAGAGGCTCTTTGTTGAACTACAGAAAAAAGGGAAAAAAGTAATGAGGAAGTGTTCTTAAGCTGTCACCAAGGTAATTTATTTTATCATCCCAATCTCTTTGCGGGTACTTGTGTAAGCCATAAGCCGTCAGCAACAACACCTGTCATCTCTGTAAGCTCCAACATTGTAGCCTCGCAGAGCTACAGATGCCCAGATATCATCTCCTAATTATAGTTATACTACACTCTGCCTCCAAGATTATAACTTTTCCCTATCTATGTTTGTTTGCATAATGCAGATGGATGATGGGTCGTCCATTAATGCTTTAGAACTGCACTTACTCATTGACGTTGTCACGATCATCGTAATAACATTCGGACCAAAGCGCAGCGTGATATGGGTTCCACATGTTTATTGAATGAAACGCACAAAAACAATAAAGAACGAACAAAACGTGAAGCAAATGAAGTGCTCACAGGCAACTACACATAAACAAGATCCCACAAAACACAGTGGGGAAATGGCTGCCTAAATATGATCCACAATCAGAGACAACGAAAAAACAGCTGCCTGTGATTGGGAACCATACCAGGCCAACATAGAAATAAACAACCTAGATTACCCACCCTAGTCACACCCCGACCTAACCAAAATAGAGAATGAAAAGGCTCTCGATGGTCAGGGCGTGACAGTAACCCCCCCCCCCCCAAAGGTGCGGATTCCGGCTGCAAAACCTGACTCTATAGGGGAGGGTCCGGGTGGGCATCTAGCATCGGTGGCAGCTCCGGTGCAGGTCGTAACCCCCGCCCAGACCCCGGATCCGACCAGAAGAAGGCTCCGGCCATGGAGCTGGGTTGGACGCCGTGCCTGGACTGGGCACTGGCGCAGAGGAAGGCTCCGGCTTTGGAGCGGGACTGGACGCCATGCCTGGACTGGGCACCGGCGCAAAGGAGGGCTCCGGCCATGGAGCGGAACTGGACACCCGCGTGGAGGAAAGCTCCTGCCCTGGATCTGGACTGGACACCTTGCCTGGAAGCTCCGGACCGTGGACCGTCGCTGGAGGTTCCGCATCGTTGACCGTCGCTGGAGGTTCCGCACCGTTGACCGTCACTGGAGGTTCCGGACCGTGGACCGTCGCTGGAGGTTCCGGACCGTGGACCGTCGCTGGAGGTTCCGGACCGTGGACCGTTGCTGGAGGTTCCGGACCGTGAACCGTCGCCGGAAGCTCTGGACTGGGTACCGTCGCCGGAAGCTCTGGACTGGGGGCCAGAAGCTCTGGACTGGGGACCATCGCCGGAAGCTCTGGACTGGGGACCGTCGCCGGAAGCTCTGGACTGGGGCCCGTCGCCGGAAGCTCTGGACTGTGAACCGTCGCCGGAAGCTCTGGACTGTGAATGCGCACTGAAGGCCTAGTGCGTGGTGCCAGTGCAGGGGGCACCGGACTGGTGACACGCACTTCAGGGCGAGTGCGACGAGCTGGCACAGGACGTACTGGGTTGTGGAGGCGCACTGGAGACCTGGTGCGTAAAGCTGGAAGGAATTGTACCGGAATGATGACACACTTCGCACGGCAAGTGCGGGGAGCTGGCACAGGACATACTGGGCTGTGGAGGCGCACTGGAGACCTGGTGCGTATAGCCAGCACAAATTGTACCGGAACGATTACACACTTCGCACAGCAAGTGCGGAGAGCTGGCATGGGACGCACAGGGCTGGGGAGGCGTACTGGAGACCTGGTGCGTGGAGCTGGCACAGATTTTACCAGACTGATAGCACGCTCCTCAGGACGAGTACGGAGAGCTGACTCAGGTGGCATCAAACTGATAATACGCTCCTTAGGGCAAATGTCGTGCATCATACACCAACACAACAACTCTCTTCTTTCTCTCTTCTCCAATTTCTCCATCAACTCACTGACGGTCTCTGACTCCCTCCGTTCACTCTCCTCCAATTTCTCCATCTTCTCCCAGACCTGCTCTGGTTCACTCCTCGGCTCCGCCGACCACCCCGTGAGCCCCTCCCCCAGAAAAACGTTGGGGCTGTTTAGAACTGCACTTACTCATTGACGTTGTCACGATCATCGTAATAACATTCGGACCAAAGCACAGCGTGATATGGGTTCCACATGTTTATTGAATGAAAACGCAAAAAAAACAATATAGAATGAACGAAATGTGAAGCAAATGAAGTGCTCACAGGCAACTACACATAAACAAGATCCCACAAAACACAGTGGGGTAATGGCTGCCTAAATATGATCCACAATCAGAGACAACGAAAAAACAGCTGCCTCTGATTGGGAACCATACCAGGCCAACATAGAAATAAACAACCTAGATTACCCACCCTAGTCACACCCCAACCTAACCAAAATAGAGAATGAAAAGGCTCTCGATGGTCAGGGCATGACAGACGTTGCCTTTAACCTGTTTGGGATAGGGGGCAGTATTTTCACGGGCGGATAAAAAACATACCCGATTTAATCTGGTTACTACTCCTGCCCAGAAACTACAATATGCATATAATTAGTGGAGTTGGATAGAAAACACTCTAAAGTTTCTAAAACTGTTTGAATGGTATCTGTGAATATAACAGAACTCATATGGCAGGCCAAAACCTGAGAAGAGTCCATACAGGAAGTGCCCTGTCTGACAATTAATCGTCCTTCTGTAGCATCTCTATCGAAAATACAGCATCTGTGCTGTAACGTGACATTTTCTAAGGCTTCCATTGGCTCTCAGAAGGTGCCAGAAAGTGTAATGGGGTGTCTGCAGTCTCTGGGCGAAGGCCAGCAGCTCTGTTTGTGAGTGGTCAGGCTGGGAACAGTGACACTGGAGATGGGTGTCCATGAGACTACTCCATTTTTTTCTTTCAGCCTTTGAATGAATACAACGTCGCCCGGTTGGAATACTTAGAAGCATGTCAAACGCTGTTTAAAAATTGATTTTAAACAGCGTTTGACATGCTTCTAAGTACGGTATTGGAATATTTTGAATTTTTTTGTCACGAAATGCGCTCGCGCGTCACCCTTCAGATTGTGACCTGAACGCACGAACAAAACGGAGGTATTTGAATATAACTATGGATTATTTGGAACCAAAACAACATTTGTTGTTGAAGTAGAAGTCCTGGGAGTGCATTCTGACAAAGAACAGCAAAGGTAATCAAATTTTTCTTATAGTAAATCTGAGTTTGGTGAGGGCCAAACTTGGTGGATGTCAAATTAGCTAGCCATGATGGCCGGGCTATGTACTCAGAATATTGCAAAATGTGCTTTCACCAAAAAGCTATTTTAAAATCTGACACCGCGATTGCATACAGGAGTTCTGTAATTCTTAAAATAATTGTTATGTTTTTGGTGAACGTTAATCATGATTAATTTAATAAATTCACCGGAAGTTTGTGTTGGGTATGCTAGTTCTGAACATCACATGCTAATGTAAAAAGCTGGTTTTTGATATAAATATGAACTTGATTGAACAAAACATGCATGTATTGTATAATATAATGTTCTAGGAGTGTCATCTGATGAAGATCATCAAAGGTTAGTGCTGCATTTAGCTGTGGTTTTGGTTTTTGTGACATATATGCTTGCTTTGAAAATGGCTGTGTGATTATTTTTGGCAGGGTACTCTCCTGACATAATCTAATCTTTTGCTTTCGCTGTAAAGCCTTTTTGAAATTGGACAATGTGGTTAGATTAAAGAGAGTCTTGTCTTTAAAATGGTGTAAAATAGTTGATTGTTTGAGAAAATTGAATTGTGGTATTTTAGTTGGTTTTGTATTTCGCGCCGTGCAATGCCATTGGCTGTTGGCTAGGGGTTCCGCCAGCGGAACGTCTGTCCTTAACAGGTGCACACAATATGACATAATACAACTTTAGTTGCAATGGCTACATACGATAAGCACAGAGATGTGATAAGAACTCTAAAATGTAACTTAATTCTCTTTTATATATTTCCAAGTGTCACGTCCTGACCAGTATAGGGGTTATTTGTTATTGTAGTTTTGTCAGGACGTGGCAGGGGGTGTTTGTTTTATGTGGTTCAGGGTGTGTTTTGTGTATGAGTTTAGGTAGAGGGGTATTTGATTTATTAGTCCGGGGTTTGTTAGTCATTGTTCTATGTTAGTATATTTCTATGTTCAATAAAAAGAAGATGAGTATACATTTTCCCGCTGCGTCTTGGTCCTCTACACCCTACGACACCCGTGACACCAAGATGTGTTTTGTTCGTTCTCTCGTGTACTTTTGTATTTTTCGTCCTTTTTTGTATTTATTTCAATCTCTTTTCCATTTTAATCAATTACACCTTCCGGTAACCTGCCTCACCCAATATGATACGGAACTGCTATTTATTTTTTAGACCTTATAGCCAGAACCACCTAGCCATCAGAAGCTAGCCATCAGCAGCTAACCAGCTAATTCGTCACAAGCTATTTAGTCATTGTTAGCCACTGCTAGTGGCCTTTACCTTCTGCACAGATACCAGCCCTTTTTTTTAGCCTGGATAATACCTGCCAGCCTACCAGTATCGGACTGTTTCTCCACTACAATGCCGAATTCCTGCCGTAAACCCTGGACCATTACTCTTGTTCTTCACAGCTAGCTACCTGTCACCGAGTGACCCAGTACCGAAGCTAGCCCTGAGCCAGGCCCACCTCCCGGCCTACTCAGTTGTTCACCTGGACTCCACCCAAACACGGCTAGAATCCACTACTCCACCGGATCGGTAAGCTCTGGACCTTGGCACCGGAACACCGCTGCTACCGAGTGACTATAGTGGCTAATGCCCCTGCCCCGAAGCTAGCACCAGTTAGCCGTGAGCCAGGCGCAACTCCCGGCTAGCAAACTAAATTACTACAACTAAAATACCTCTTTCACCATCTGGCTTGGACCCTTTGTCAACACGGCGCCATGCCCCGCCACCAAGGCTGGTCTGCCAACGAATTACTCCATCCACTGTGCCTTCAACCGGCCTCTGTCGGACGTCGGAGCAGACACTTCTACTAGCCCCGGCCTGCTAACTTTAAACGCTGTGTCGCCCGCGTGCTAGCATAGTAGCTCCCCTGTTTCATCTATTGCTGTCCCCTGGACCCTATGATCACTTGGCTACATAGCTGATGCCTGCTGGACTGTCCATTAATCACGGTACTCCATTCTGGTTATTTTTGTTTATCTGTCGGCCCCAGCCGCAAACTCAGGCTCAATGTGTAGTTAACCGACCCTCTCTGCCCATTCATTGCCATTTTACCTGTTGTTGTTGTCTTAGCTGATCAGCTGTTGTTGTCTTACCTGTTGTTAGCTAGCTCTCCCAATCAACACCTGTGATTGCTTTATGCCTCGCTTTATGTCTCTCTCAAATGTCAATATGTCTTGTGTACTGTTGTTTTAGTTTACAATGGAGCCCCTAGTTCCACTCATCATACCTCTGATACCTCCTTTGTCCCACCTCCCACACATGCGGTGACCTCATCCATTATAACCAGCATGTCCAGAGATGCAACCTATCAATCATCAATCAGTGCCTGTGCTTACCTCAGCTGTACCCACACCCCACCATACCCCTGTCTGCACATTATGCCCTGAATCTATTCTACCACGCCCAGAAATCTGCTCCTTTTATTCTTTGTCCCCAACGCTCTAGACGACCAGTTTTGATAGCCTTTAGCCGTACCCTCATCCTACTCCTCCTCTGTTCCTCGGGCGATGTGGAGGTAAACGCAGGCCCAGCGTGTCCCCAGGCACCCTCATTTGTTAACTTCTGTGATCGAAAAAGACTTGGTTTCATGCATGTTAACATCAGAAGCCTCCTCACTAAGTTTGTTATACTCACTGCTTTAGCACACTCCGCCAACCCTGATGTACCTGCCGTGTCTGAATCCTGGCTTAGGAACGCCACCAAGAATTCTGAGATTTCCATACCCAACTACAACATTTTCCGTCAAGATAGAACTGCCAAAGGGGGAGGAGTTGCAATCTACTGCAGAGATTGACAGAACTTTGCAGGCTTACTTTCCAGGTCTATGCCCAAACAGTTCATCTCTCCAGAAATAAGTTTCTCACTGTTGCCACCTGTTATCAACCCCCCTCCACTCCCAGCTGTGCCCTGGACACCATATGTGAATTGATCGCCCCCCATCTAGGTTCAGAGTTCGTTCTGTTAGGTGACCTAAACTGGGATATGCTTAACACCCCGACATTCCTACAATCTAAGCTAGATGCTCTCAATCTCACACAAATCATCAAGGAACCCACCAGGTACAACCCTAAATCCGTAAACATGGGCAGCCTCATAGACATTATCCTGACCAACTTGCCCTCTAAATACACTTCTGCTGTTTTCAATCAGGATCTCAGCGATTACTGCCTCATTGCTTGTATCCGCTATGGGTCCGCGGTCAAACGACCACCCCTCATCACTGTCAAACGCCCCCTAAGACACTTCTGCAAGCAGGCCTTTCTAATCGACCTGGCCCGGGTATCCTGGAAGGATATTGACCTCATCCCGTCAGTTGAGGATGCCTTGTCGTTCTTTAAAATATTTCCTCACCATCTTAGATAAGCATGCCTCTTTCAAAAATTGCAGAACTAAGAACAGATATAGCCCTTGGTTCACTCCAGACCTAACTGCCCTTGACCAGCACAAAAACATCCTGTGGCGGAATGCAATAGCATCGAATAGTCCCCGTTATATGCAACTGTTCAGGGAAGTCAGGAACCAATACATGCAGTCAGTCAGGAAAGCAAAGGCTAGCTTTTTCAAGCAGAAATTTGCATCCTGCAGATTCCCCCCCCCCCTACACCCCCGCAGCTACTCGCCCGAGCCTCCCCAGCTTCTCCTTCACCCAAATCCAGATAGCAGATGTTCTGAAAGAGCTGCAAAACCTGGACCTGTACAGCTGGGCTAGACAATCTGGACCCTCTCTTTCTAAAACTATCCACCGCCATTGTTGCAACCCCTATTACCAGCCTGTTCAACCTCTCTTTCGTATCATCCGAGATCCCTAAAGATTGGAAAGCTGCCGCGGTCATCCCCCTCTTCAAAGGGGGTGACACTCTAGACCCAAACTGCTATAGACCTATATCTATCCTGCCTTACCTCTTTAAAGTCTTCGAAAGCCAAGTTAATAAACAGATCACTGACCATTTCGAATCCCACCATACCTTCACTGTGCAATCCTGTTTCCGAGCCAGTCACAGGTGCACTTCAGCCACACTCAAGGTACTTCCCTGTAGCTCAGTTGGTCGAGCATGGTGTTTGCAACACCAGGGTTGTGGGTTCAATTCCCACGGGGGCCAGTAGGAAAAAAATAATAATAATAATGTATGAAATTAAATGTATGCATTCACTACTGTAAGTCGCTCTGGATAAGAGTGTCTGCTAAATGACTAAAATGTAAATGTACTAAATGATATCATAACCCCCATTGATAAGAGACATTACTGTGCAGCCGTCTTCATCGACCTGGCCAAGGCTTTCGACTCTGTCAGTCACCATATTCTTATCGGCAGACTCAGTAGCCTTGGTTTCTCTAACGACTGCCTCAACTGGTTCACTAACTACTTTGCAGACAGAGTTCAGTGTGTCAAATAGGAGGGCCTGTTGTCCGGACCTCTGGCAGTCTTACAGGGTTCAATTCTCGGGCCGACTCTTTTCTCTGTATATATCAATGATGTCGCTCTTGCTGCGGATAATTCCCTGATCCACCTCTACATAGACGACACCATTCTGTATACTTCTGGCCCTTCCTTGGACACTGTGTTAACTAACCTCCAAACGAGCTTCAATGGCATACAACACTCCTTCCGTGGCTTCCAACTGCTCTTAAATGCTAGTAAAACCAAATGCATGCTTTTCAACTGTTCGCTGCCCGCACCCGCCCGACTAGCATCACCACCCTGGACGGTTCTGACCTAGAATATGTGGACAACTATAAATACCTAGGTGTCTGGCTAGACTGTAAACTCTCCTTCCAGACTCATATTAAACATCTCCAATCCAAAATCAAATCTAGAATCGCCGTTCTATTTCGCAACAAAGCCTCCTTCAATCACACTGCCAAACTTACCCTAGTAAAACTGACTGTTCTACCGATCCTCGACTTCAGCGACGTCATCTACAAAAAGCTTCCAATACTCTACTCAGCAAACTGGATGCAGTCTATCACAGTGCCATCCATTTTGTTACCAAATCACCTTATACCACCCACCACTGCGACCTGTATGCTCTAGTCGGCTGGCCCTCGCTACATATTCGTCGCCAGACCCACTGGCTCCAGGTCATCTATAAGTCTATGCTAGGTAAAGCTCTGCCTTATCTCAGCTCACTGGTCACGATAACACCCACCTGTACACATGTTCCAGCAGGTATACCTCACTGATCATCCCCAACGCAAACACCTCCTTTGGCCGCCTTTCCTTCCAGTTCTCTGGTGCCAGTGACTGGAACGAATTGAAAAAATCGCTGAAGCTGGAGACTTATATTTCCCTCACCAACTTCAAACATCAGCTATCTGAGCAGCTAACCGATCGCTGCAGCTGTATATAATCCATCTGTAAATAGCCCACCCAATCTACCTACCTCATCCCCATAGTGTTTTAATTTACTTTTCTGCTCTTTTGCACACCAGTATCTCTACTTGCACATCATTATCTGCTCATTTATCACTCCAGTGTTAATCTGCTAAATTGTAATTCTTCGCTACTATGGCCTATTTATTGCCTACCTCCTCGTGCCTTTTGCATACCCTGTATATAGACTTTCTTTTTTTCTACTGTGTCATTGACTTGTTTATTGTTTTATTGGCTTGTCTATTCCATGTTATTCCATGTGTAACTCTGTGTTGTTGTCTGTGTCACACTGCTTTGCTTTATCTTGGCCAGGTCACAGTTGTAAATGAGAACTTGTTCTCAACTAGCCTACCTGGTTAAATAAAGGTGGAATAAAACAAATAAAAAAAATATTCCAAGGATAGTTTACAGTAGGTCAATCTAAATCTGAGTAAGATTACAGTGGTTTATGAAACTGTTCACCACCATTGGCATTTTTCCTATTTTGTTGACTTCCAACCTGGAATTAAAATAGATTTTGGGGGGGGATTGTATTATTTAATTTACACAACATGCCTACCACTTTGAAGATGCAAAATAGTTTTTATTGTGAAACAAACAAAAAATAAGACAAAAAAACTGAAAACTTGAGTGTGCATAACTATTCTCCCCCCAAAGTCAATTCTTTGTAGAGCCACCTTTTGCAGCAATTACAGCTGAAGGTCTCTTGGGGAATGTCTCTATAAGCTTGGCACATCTAGCCACTGGGATTTTTGCCCATTCTTCAAGACAAAACTGCTCCAGCTCCTTCAAGTTGGATGGGTTCCGCTGGTGTACAGCAATCTTTAAGTCATACCACAGATTCTCAATTGGATTGAGGTCTGGGCTTTGACTAGGCCATTCCAAGACATTTAAATGTTTCCCCTTAAACCACTCGAGTATTGCTTTAGCAGTATGCTTCGGGTCATTGTCCTTCTGGAAAGTGAACCTCGGCCCCAGTCTTTCCCTGTATTTAGCACCATCCATCATTCCTTCAATTCTGACCAGTTTCCCAGTCCCTGCCGATGAAAAACATCCCCACAGCATGATACTGCCATCGACATGTACGGCTTAAAGTGGTCCTATGGACAGATACTCCAATCTCTGCTGTGGAGCTTTGCAGCTTCTTCTGGGTTATCTTTGGTCTCTTTGTTGCCTCTCTGATTAATGCCCTCCTTGCCTGGTCCGTGAATTTTGGTGGGCAGCCCTCTATTGGCAGGTTTGCTGTGGTGCCATATTCTTTCCATTATTTAATAATGGATTTAATGGTGCTCTGTGGGATGTTCAAAGTTTCCCACATTCTTTTGTAACCCAACCCTGATCTGTACTTCTCCACAACTTTGTCCCTGATCCGGTTGAAGAGCTCCTTTGTCTTCATGGTGCCGCTTGCTTGGTGGTGCCCCTTGCTTGGTGGTGTTGCAGACTCTGGGGCCTTTCAGAACAGGTGTGTATATATACTGAGATCATGTGACAGATCATGTGACACTTAGATTGCACACACGTGGACTTTATTTAACCTGTTAGGGACAGACATTCTGCTAGCGGAACGCCTCACCAATATCCAATGGCATAGCGTGGTGTGAATTACAAATACCTCAAATGCAAAAACTTCAATTTCTCAAATATATGACTATTTTACACCATTTTAAAGACAAGACACTCCTTTATCTAACCACATTGTCCGATTTCAAAAAGGCTTTACAATGAAAGCAAAACATTAGATTATGTCAGGAGAGTACCATGCCAAAAATAATCACACAGCCATTTTCAAAGCAAGCATATATGTCACAAAAACCAAAACCACAGCTAAATGCAGCACTAACCTTTGATCTTCATCAGATGACACTCCTAGGACATTATGTTATACAATACATGCATGTTTTGTTCAATCAAGTTCATATTTATATCAAAAACCAGCTTTTTACATTAGCATGTGATGTTCAGAACTAGCATACCCACCGCAAACTTCCGGTGAATTTACTAAATTACTCACGATAAACGTTGACCAAAAACATAACAATTATTTTAAGAATTATAGATACAGAACTCCTTTATGCAATCGCGGTGTCAGATTTTAAAATAGCTTTTCGGTGAAAGCACATTTTGCAATGTTCTGAGTACATAGCCCGGCCATCATGGCTAGCTAATTTGACACCCACCAAGTTTGGCCCTCACCAAACTCAGATTTACTATAAGAAAAATTGGATTACCTTTGCTGTTCTTTGTCAGAATGCACTCCCAGGACTTCTACTTCAACAATAAATATTGTTTTGGTTCGAAATAATCCATAGTTATATCCAAATAGCTCCGTTTTGTTTGTGCGTTCAAGTAACTATCCGAAGGGTGACGCGCCGGCGCATTTCATGGCAAAAAATGTCAAAATATTCCATTACCGTACTTCGAAGCATGTCAAATGCTGTTTAAAATACATTTTTATGCTATTTTTCTCGTAAAATGCCGATAATATTCTAACCGGGCGACGTTGTATTCGTTCAAACACTGAAAGAAAAAAATGGAGTCGTCTCATGCACGCGCGCTCCAGTGTCATTGTTCTCAGCAGGACCACTCACAAAAACTCCTGCTGGCCTTCGCCCAGAGACTGGAGAGCTCTCATTCCACTTTCTGGCGCCTTCTGAGAGCCAATGAAAGCCTTAGAAAATGTCACGTTACAGCAGAGATGCTGTATTTTTGATAGAGGTGCCCTAGAAGGAGAACAAATTGTCAGACAGGGCACTTCCTGTATAGAATCTTCTCAGGTTTTGGCCTGCCATATGAGTTCTGTTATACTCACAAACACCATTCAAACAGTTTTAGAAACTTTAGAGTGTTTTTCTATCCAAATCTTCTAATTATATGCATATTCTAGTTTCTGGGCAGGAGTAGTAACCAGATTAAATCGGGTATGTTTTTTATCCGGCCGTGAAAATACTGCCCCCTATCCCAAACAGGTTAACTAATTATGTGACTTCTGAAGGTAATTGGTTGCACCAGATCTTATTTAGGGGCTTCATAGCAAAGGGGTTGAATACATCTGCATGCACCACTTTTCCGTTTACATTTTTTTGAAACAAGTTATTTTTTTCATTGCACTTCACCACTTCCATTATTGTCACGACTTCCGCCGAAGTCGGCTCTTCTCCTTGTTCAGGTGGCGTTCGACGTCACCGGCTTTCTAGCCATCGCCGCTCCATTTTTCATTGTTCCATTTGTTTTGTCTTGTTCCCTGCTCACCTGGTTTACATTCCCTAATTACACTGCTATATATTCCTCTGTTCCCCCTCCATGTCTTTGTGTGGAATTGTTTTATGTGACGCGCCAGGCTGATATTCCATGATCCGTGTTTATTTCACGAAGTATGATTATTTGGTAAACTATAGCTTTTTTGACTGTTTTCGCGCTTTGCACTTTTACCATTTTTGCTGGAGGTTTTGACTCAGTTGCGTCCGTCTGCTGTTTGCTCCTGCCTAAATAAAGTGTGCGTCTGTTCACAACTCTCTGCTCTCCTGCACCTGACTTCGCTACCAGTACGCACACCCGTGACAATAACATGAATTCCAAATAAAAATCTAATTAAATTCCAGGTTGTAATACAACAAAATAGGAAAAAGCCAAGGGGGATGAATACTTTTGCAAGGCACTGTAGGTAGTGTAATTTTGAATGAGGGCCAGGATATGGGATTTTGGCTTGGACACCAGGGTTTCCTTTATCACATTGCAAAACATCATTTAAATCTAAAACATGCTGTAAATAAGTTATGGGCAGCCAAGTTGTGGTGTTACAGCTTTAGCACATATCGATTTTCTGAAGGATATCTGATGACAGGGTTGGATGACACCATGATGCTCCTGCTTGTCATCTTCATCACTCTTCAAAGACAATTATGGATTAGGGAGCTCCATTGTAGAAGGCTAATCCTTTTACCAGGCCTCCTCAGGGCTCCCAAATAGATAGCCTGGTCCAGGATATAGTCTCTAGTCACTCTAGTCTATCCCCAAAATTGTCTATTGATTTCCCCTTTTGATAGTTGTTAGTGGGAAACTTAAGACTGACCTACATTTTCATATGAGGCACACTGTTGTTAAACACAAGTCATCCGTTCGCCTTAATTTTGTTTTGGTGCTATAATTGTACACCGTTGCTACTTAAGAAGAAAATCGATAGAAACAGTGCATGCTCAGCCCTACAGGTACTCTGGCTGACGTTGTGACGCACTATGACAATCTAAAAGTAATAGGTAAACAAAATACTATAATACATCTTCAGGAGTAGAGTATAATTAGCTAACTGAGTTGCGGAATAGAGTAAATTACGTGGATGTATTATAAACCCTTACTTGTGGATATTATTGAACACTGGTATACAGTAGTGTGAAGAAAAGCAAACATATTTGATAAAAAAGTAAAACATACATTTAATAGATTTTTTTTTTAAACTCACATTCATGTTCTTGCTTTTCTTTCCAAAAAACAATTTCTTAAACAAGTGAAGACCTTGCTCTCAAGTCATGGTAGTATAATCTCACCAACTTTGCATTCTCTTAGACTTCTGGTTATTAACCTGAATTATTAATGCTTTATTGATTGCACCTGGTAAATATTCTGTTGCATATTGATTGTCTTGTTTGGTTATTCTCCTTGGGTTCTCGCTCTTGTAAGTCTTATTTTCGATTAATGTTTTTTTACATACTAGCATTTGAAATGTCCTTAGAGGACTCCTGTAGTGACTTACCACCTGGACTGTTAATTAATTAATAAACACTTAAAAATATAATATTTTTTGGCACAATTTATTTATTCCATTAATTTAGCTTATACTTGCAAACACATTAAAAGTCTCATGAAATCTTTCATACATCAGTGAAACTGCTATAAAAAAAATAAGCAGCATTGATGGTATAACAAGCTATCAGTGTAGACATTAGGCAGGTTTCCATTGACCTAGGTTTATTCAACAAAATGTATTCAACAAAATAATTGTGTAATGTGTAATGGAAACGGCAGATATAAGATGACATTTTCTAAAGTGCGACAATATATTTATCCCGTTCGACAGGGGTGGATTTTTCTTTTGTCCAAGTTTCATTATTGCGACAAATGATGATGGAAACTGTTTTTTAATTGCATTATGATTGCCGAATACTTTCAAAGATACGTGGGGCACGTGATGTCATATATGCTGTCACCAATTATTTGCAGAATTTGCCTAAATGGAGACACTTCAACCACTACATTTCTATTCGACACTGTAGTTTTATTTTTGGTGTGATATTACATCCAGCTATTTTTATCAACACAAGATAGTTAAATGGAAACACACCCTATCAGTCAGTTGTCGCATCCGTTTTCTGTGCGAACTTTCTAAATGTAGACCAAAAAAAAAATCATTGGACAAGTTAATGGAAACATCTGAGGGTGATGTCCAAAGTTTCTGACCACTCTTCTTCACAGAACCTGAACCTGTCTGCTTCATCCACGTGATTCCCTCCATCAAAGCACTTAAATTAATATTCAGAGGATGGGCGATTGATGAATACTCAATGCTGACGAAATCCTTGTTTATTTAATTCACTCCAGCAGGATTTTGTTATTTGTAATATAGAGAGACATAATGGTTAGATATGAAGTCGGGGTAACATGTATTAATCAGCCAATGTGGTCAAGAGGCCTTACTCAAAACTATCCAGGCAGTATATCAGCGGATTATGTTCATGTTCAAATTATGTAAATTACAGTATGAATAAACTTTAATTTAGAAAAGAGAAAAAGGTGTTTCAAGACATGAATTGTTGAATTGAAGATCTGTCGTCTTCATGTGGCGAAAAGAGGGAATCAAAGTCTTAGAGGGAATCTAGAGAGGCTTTATCTAACAGAGTGCTTTGATCAATAGGTAAATCAATGGTTTAAATAAATTAAGTTTAAAAAAAAGAAGGGGGGAAATGTTCTTAAGACCGTCTGAAACTCTTAATGATGGTTAATCTTTAATGGAGTTTCAGACACCAGCCCAGGGTCCATCAGTCACCGCCAAGGCAGATATGGGACTGTTGTGTTGAGTCTTGCCTTGAGTCTTACACTATCCTCTCTGTCTATGTCTGTGTCTCTTGTTATCTTTCAATCTGTCTGTGTCTTCTCTGCTGATTACCAACATTATTTTGTAATCATCTCACTCTCTGCCTAGTCTCTGCATAACACACACACACACAGTTGCGCCACACACACACATACAATTGAGTATCAGTACTTGAGGTATAACAGTCCGTTAGTCTTATGAAAACTGACGCCCGTGGTCATTCCACTCAATGCACCATTAAAGAAATGTTGTTCCCCAATAGTGTTAAAGCTGTAGTAAGTAGCCTCTCAGCAAGTCATGATATGAATAGATTATGGTTTTCTCCCCCTCTGGATATTATGCACCTTTAATTACCCTAGGTATTAATACAATGTTTGCTCTTCATACTGAAGATCAGTGGTATAATGGACTGCTAATTTTTCACATTGACAGAATATCATTACACAAAGATATAAAGGAGAGATGGCAAATAAGAAACTTGCGTTCTTGCATTACTATGATACACAGGCTTGGGTAATAATAACAAATATACCACCGGGAGGCAAAATCAAGTGCAGATTTCTCACTAGCGCAATATGTGATCTATACAATAGGATTTGGATAATGGAAATGGATGTAGAATTTCTGTAGATTTTGTGAAACATGCTAAAGAGTTAGTTTTGTCTTGAATATTCATGGGTTTTGTTGAAGTATGTAAACTAGTCATGTAAACTCAGTAAAAAAAAGAAACGGCCCCTTTTCAGGACACTGTCTTTCAAAGCTAATTTGTAAAAATCTAAATAACTTCCCAGATCTTCATTGTAAAGAGTTTAAACACTGTTTCCCATGCTTGTTCAATGAACCATAAACAATTAATGAGCATGCACCTGTGGAATGGTCGTTAACCTCTATGGGCTAGGTGGGACGCTTGCGTCCCACCTACGTAACAGCCACTGGCAGCCTGTGGCGCGATTTTCAAAACGTTAAAAATCCTATTACTTCAATTTCTCAAACATATGACTATTTTACAGCTATTTAAAGACAAGACTCTCGTTAATCTAACCACACTGTCCGATTTCAAAAAGGCTTTACAACGAAAGCAAAACATTAGATTATGTCAGCAGAGTACCAAGCCAGAAATAATCAGACACCCATTTTTCAAGCCAGCATATAATGTCACCAAAACCCAGAAGACAGCTAAATGCAGCACTCACCTTTGATGATCTTCATCAGATGACAACCCTAGGACATTATGTTATACAATACATGCATGTTTTGTTCAATCAAGTTCATATTTATATCAAAAACCAGCTTTTTACATTAGCATGTGACGTTCAGAACTAGCATAACACAGCCCAGTTTAAACTTCCGGGGAATTCGCTAACATTTTACTAAATTACTCACGATAAACGTTCACAAAAAGCATAACAATTATTTTAAGAATTATAGATACAGACCTCCTCTATGCACTCGATATGTCCGATTTTAAAATAGCTTTTTGGTGAAAGCACATTTTGCAATATTCTAAGTACATAGCCCAGGCATCACGGGCTCGCTATTTAGACACCCGGCAAGTTTAGCACTCACCATAATCATATTTACTATTATAAAAGTTTGATTACCTTTTGTTGTCTTCGTCAGAATGCACACCCAGGACTGCTACTTCAATAACAAATGTTGGTTTGGTCCAAAATAATCCATCGTTATATCCGAATAGCGGCGTTTTGTTCGTGCGTTCCAGACACTATCCGAAATAGTAAAGAAGTGTCGCGCGCATGGCGCAATTCGTGACAATAAAATTCTAAATATTCCATTACCGTACTTCGAAGCATGTCAACCGCTGTTTAAAATCAATTTTTACGACATTTTTCTCGTAGAAAAGCGATAATATTCCGACAGGGAATCTCCTTTTCGGCAAACAGAGGAAAAAATCCCAAAGGCGGGGGCGGTCGGGTCACGCGCCTAAGCCCAGTGTCCCTTGATCGGCCACTTGAGAAAGGCGATAATGTGTTTCAGCCTGGGGCTGGAATGACGACATTCTGTTTTTTCCCGGGCTCTGAGCGCCTATGGACGACGTGGGAAGTGTCACGTTAGAGCAGAGATCCTTAGTAAATGATAGAGATGGAAAAGAAGTTCAAGAAATGGTCAGACAGGCCACTTCCTGTAAAGGAATCTCTCAGGTTTTGACCTGCCATTTGAGTTCTGTTATACTCACAGACACCATTCAAACAGTTTTAGAAAATTGAGGGTGTTTTCTATCCATATGTAATAAGTATATGCATATTCTAGTTACTGGGTAGGAGTGGTAACCAGATTAAATCGGGTATGTTTTTTATCCAGCCGTGTCAATACTGCCCCCTAGCCCTAACAGGTTTTAAGACACTAACAGCTTACAGACGGTAGGCAATTAAAGTCACAGTTATGAAAACTTAGGACAGCAAAGAGGCATTTCTACTGACTCTGAAAAACACCAAACGAAAGATTCCCAGGGTCCCTGCTCATCTCCGTGAACGTGCCTTAGGCATGCTGCAAGGAGGCATGAGGACTGCAGATGTGGCCAGGGCAATAAATTGCAATGTCCGTACTGTGAGACGCCTAAGACAGTGCTACAGGGAGACAGGACGGACAGCTGATCATCCTCGCAGTTGCAAACCATGTGTAACAATACCTGCACAGGATCGGTACATCCGAACATCACACCTGCGGGACAGGTACAGGATGGCAACAACAACTGCCCGAGTTACACCAGGAATGCACAATCCCTCCATCAGTGCTCAGACTGTCCGCAATAGGCTGAGAGAGGCTAGACTGAGGGCTTGTAGGCCTGTTGTAAGGCAGGTCCTCACCAGACATCACCGGCAACAACGTCGCCTATGGGCACAAACCCACCGTCGCTGGACCAGACAGGACTGGCAAAAAGTGCTCTTCACTGACAAGTCACGGTTTTGTCTCACCAGGGGTGATGGTCGGATTCGCATTTATTGTCGAAGGAATGAGCGTTACACCGAGGCCTGTACTCTGAAGTGGGATCAATTTGGAGGTGGAGTGTTCGTCATGGTCTAGTTCGGTGTGTCACAGCATCATCGGACTGAGCTTGTTGTCATTGCAGGCAATCTCAGCGCTGTGCCTTACGGGGAAGACATCCTCTTCCCTCATGTGGTACCCATCCTGCAGGCTCATCCTGACATGACCCTCCATCATGACAATGCCACCAGCCATACTGCTCGTTCTGTGCGTGATTTCCATGGCCAGCGAAGAGCCCGGATCTCAATCTCATTGAGCACTTCTGGGACCTGTTGGATCGGAGAGTGAGGGCTAGGGCCATTCCCCCCAGAAATGTCCAGGAACTTGCAGGTGCCTTGGTCGAAGAGTGGGGTAACATCTCACAGCAATAACTGGCAAATCTGGTGCAGTCCATGAGGAGGAGATGCACTGCAGTACTTAATGCAGCTGGTGGCCACACCAGATACTGACTGTTACTTTTAATTTTGACCCCCCCTTTGTTCAGGGACACATTGTTCCATTTCTGTTAGTCACATGTCTGTGGAACTTGTTCAGTGTATGTCTCAGTTGTTGAATCTTATGTTCATACAAATATTTCCAAATGTTAAGTTTGCTGAAAATAAACACAGTTGACAGTGAGTTGACGTTTCTTTTTTTGCTGAGTTTACTATCACCACTGGAACTAACCTAATATGAACCAGCTAATAATATAAGGCAACATGACAGAGCTTGCATGAGTCCAGGGTTGTGTTTATTAGGCACAAAACAGAAGAAAACAGACTGAAACTAGCAGTAGTAACCTGAACTTGTCCAACAACAAACACTTATTTCCAGTTTCTATTGCAAAACATGTTTAAACATTGTCTGTTGCATACCTTAACTAACACAGCCCAGTTTAAAGTAATCAGAAATGGTTCCTGAATAAGACTATAAACAGTGTATTTGTCAAAAACAAGCAGTGTTGGAAGACGTATCCAATTGTCATACTTGAGTAAAAGTAAAGATACGTTCATAGAAAATGACTTAAGTAAAAGTGAAAGTTACCCAGTAAAATTCTACTTGAGTACAAGTCTAAAAGTATTTGGTTTTAAATTTACTTAAGTATCAAAAGTGAATGTAATTGATAAAATGTACATAAGTATCAAAAGTAAAAGTATAAATAAAAACTTCCTTATATTAAGCAAATCATATGGCACCATTTTCTTGTTTTTTTTATTTACGGATAGCCAGGGGCACACTCCAACACTCAAACATAATTTACAAACAAAGCACTTATGTTTAGTGAATCTGTCAGATCAGAGGTACAGTAGTAGGGATGACCAGGGATGTTCTCTTGATAAGTATGTGAATAGGACCATTTTCCAGTCCTGCTAAGCATTCAAAACGTAACAAGTACTTTTGGGTGTCAGGGAAAATGTATGGAGTAAAAAGTACATTGTTTAATGTAGTGAAGTAAAAGTAAAAGTTGTCAAAAATAAAAATAGTTAATTAAAGTACAGATACCAAAAAAAACTACTTAAGTAGTACTTGAAAGTATTTTACTTAAGTACTTTACACCACTGGTTCTAAGATCCCACGTCAAACAACAACAGATACAGGCCAATGTACAATCAAAGGTTCTTTATTAAATTCAAAGTATACAAAAGGTGACAATAGCGTAAAAAGTATTTGTTTGAATGGTTTGATTTAAAACTACTAAGAGCCCAGTTAAAAACATATAGGGAGGCTAGGAGTTAGGACTGTAAGTCAGACTAGCACAATGAGCACAGGGACAAAACTAATACAGAAGTTGCTTCATTCACAGAGCAGTGGCCAATGTTGGTTCGTTCGTTGAGCTCTACCCAAGCAAGTTTCATTCATTCGTCTCTACCCGAGCAGGGTTCGGCTCTTCCTCCCCAGCTGGGATCATTAGTCGATGGCTGGTCCGGTAGTCGATGGCTGGCTAATGGGCTCTCTTCCCCTCCACTCCAAGCCTGGCTGAGCCGGATGTGTCCCCATGTCTGTAGTCACGGGGGACAACAAACATACAATTAGAACATGTACTGATCTACAACTTGGATTCACACTCACACGCTTATTAGTGCTACAGCAAGCGTTGTATGGTAGCCATCAACTAGATGGCTCGATGGATGCCGGCTGTCCCTCGCTCAGCGAACGGGCCTGCTGGGTTGTGTTGTACTGTCGATAGCCTTTCGCAGCTGCGTTGAGCGTGTCCCCTATGTCTACAGTCACAGGGGACAAAAAACATACATGAGAGTATGTACTTATCTACAATGTGAGTCATATTCACACATTCAAAATAAGTTCCTTTATGGAGAGCTTTGTAAATTAGTATTTTTCCCCACAGGCACAGGTGATCAGCTGAGAGGGACAGTGGTCGAGGAGCAGCGAGGAGTCAGACATCCATCCGTGCAGAGTTTTCTGAGGGCATTTAGTAATTAGTTCGAGGAGTTGAAAGCGAATTGGCAACATCTGTCTCTTCGTCAATGTAGTCCATGCCAATCTGAGGAATCACAGCACATCATGCAAGCAAGCAAATAGTTGATGCAATTCAATTTCACACGTGAGAATGCCAGAAGTTAAGTGAAGGCAATAGTTGTAACCAACACAGCACACATGACTGAAAGGCACTCGTAGAATACGGGATGAGAGCAAAATAAATACTACAATAAACTTGCGGATAATATAAATACAAGGTAGAATGGCAGTCTAATTTAGCACGAGTCAGTGTCATTTGTGACATATTAACCCTTTATAAATCCTTTGTGAATGATACTTTGATGCAAAGTGTTACCAGCAATGTAATATCTACTCCTTCTGTAAACAATGTTTTTGTTCTGCTCATGTATTTTCTTGGTTGGCTGTGCCACTTGACGTCCACACATCAGTAAGGAGTTTTGGATCATTAGCCAAAAAGTGATTCACTCCCGTCTCTTCAAATAATACTCTACCAACTGCTCATTGACTCATCTCATCTCAAAATAACATCCATATTAGATCTTCATCGTCTACTACACATACTACACTGGGTTCCTGTTCCTGAAGGCAGATATAAGGTACAGTGGCTAGCAAAAATATTATATATATTTTGTTGACTTACAACCTGGAAATAAAATAGATTTTTGGGTGGATTGTATCATTTGATTTACACAACATGCCTACCACTTTGAAGATGCAAAATATGTTTTATTGTGAAACAAACAAGAAATAAGAGAAAAAAAACGGAGAACTTGAGCGTGCATAACTATTTACCCCCCCCCCCCCCCCCACACTTGAGCGTGCATAACTATTTACCCCCCCCCCCCCCAAAAAGTCAATACTTTGTAGAGCCACTTTTTGTAGCAATTACAGCTGAAAGTCTCTTGGGGTATGTCTCTATAAGCTTGGCACATCTAGCCACCGATCGCTGCAGCTGTATATAGTCCATCTGTAAATAGCCCAACCAATCTACCTACCTTATCCCCATACTGCTCTTTTGCACACTCGTATCTCTACTTGCACATCATCATCTGCTCATTTATCACTCCAATGTTAATCTGCTAAATTGTAATTCTTCGCTACTATGGCCTATTTCTTGCCTACCTCCTCGCGCCTTTTGCATACCCTGTATATAGACTTTCTTTTTTTCTACTGTGTCATTGACTTGTTTATTGTGTTATTGGCTTGTTTATTCCATGTTATTCCATGTGTAACTCTGTGTTGTTGTCTGTGTCACACTGCTTTGCTTTATCTTGGCCAGGTCACAGTTGTAAATGAGAACTTGTTCTCAACTAGCCTACCTGGTTAAATAAAGGTGGAATAAAACAACTTAAAAAAATATCCCAAGGCTAGTTTACAGTAGGTCAATCTAAATCTGGGTAAGATTACAGTGGTTTATGAAACTGTTCACCCCCTTGGCATTTTTCCTATTTTGTTGACTTCCAACCTGGAATTAAAATAGATTTTTTGGGGGGATTGTATCATTTGATTTACACAACATGCCTACCACTTTGAAGATGCAAAATAGTTTTTATTGTGAAACAAACAAGAAATAAGACAAAAAAAACTGAAAACTTGTGTGCATAACCATTCCCCCAAAGTCAATACTTTGTAGAGACACCTTTTGCAGCTGTTACGAATCCCTTTGGCCCTGCAGTCTAGGGGGGATGGCAACGAGACCGTAACATAAATCATGCAAATTATAATAGTGATAAAGAACAGTGAGAACCAAAAACCACAGACAACTGAAATCTACCGTCAAACTCAAAAGGTTTATTTTAAACACACGGTAAAGGGGTGTGAGAAAAGGGGCTGAGCTGGACCCAAGCAAAGAAACAATAATCAAAAACACCCCTAAGCTAGACTAGCCTACCTCAGTAACAGCTAGCTAACTAACCAAAAATACAGAGGGTGGTCCGCCCAGTTCTAACTAGGGTACTTAGACACAGTATTCCTACGGGTAATGTATGCCCATGGGCGACTTGTCTTGGTACCCCCTTTTCCCACCAAACAAACAAACAACCAAACAACAAAACAATACTCACAGGATTACCGGACAAATGTGACATGAGGTTTCAAAACAAAAGAGATCAACACAGAGATGTAGAGCTAGGGTCAGAGAGCGAGATTGAACAGAGAGAATGAACACAAAGATTGATCTGGGGAGAAAACAACTGACTGGGTTTTTAAACCAAGGGAAAGGGGCTGTGATAGGTTGAGGGAAAAGGAACAGGTGTCTTCTGATTGATGACTGATTGGGGAGTGATGATTGTCACCTGTGAGGGGAGAAGGAGAGACAAGAAAACACACACCGGATACATACACAGGATACCTGTATCCGTAACAGCAGCAATTACAGCTGAAAGTCTCTTGGGGTATGTCTCTATAAGCTTGGCACATCAAGCCACTGGGATTTTTTGCCCCTTCTTCAAGACAAAACTGCTCCAGCTCCTTCAAGTTGTACAGCAATCTTTAAGTCATACCACAGATTCTCAATTGGATTGAGAACTCGGCTTTGAATAGGCCATTCAAAGACATGTAAATGTTTCCCCTTAAACCAGTGTTGCTTTAGCAGTATGCTTAGGGTCATTGTCCTTCTGGAAGGTGAACCTCGGCCCCAGTCTCAGATCTCTGGAAGACTGAAACAGATTTCCGTGTATTTGAAAAATATGAAAAACATGGTTTTCTCGGGGTCATGAGAGGTGTTGCGTTTGTGGCATATGTAGTGTTTTCCTTGATGGCCAAAAAGCTAAATTTTAGTCTCATCTGACCAGAATACCTTCTTCCATATATTTGGGGAGTCCCCCACATGCCTTTTGGTGAACACAAAACGTGTTTGCTTATTTTTTTCTTTAAGCAATGGCTTTTTTCTGGCCACTATTCCATAAAGCCCAGCTCTGTGGAGCTTAAAGTGGTCCTATGGACAGATACTCCAATCTTTGCAGCTCCTTCATGTTTATCTTTGGTCCCTTTGTTGCCTCTCTGGTTAATGCCCCCCTTGCCTGGTCCATGAGTTTTGGTGGGCGGCCCTCTCTTGGCAGATTTGCTGTGGTGCCATATTCTTTCCATTTTTTAATAATGGATTTAATGGTGCTCCGTGGGATGTTCAAAGTTTCCCACATTCTTTTGTAACCCAACCCTGATCTGTACTTCTCCACAACTTTGTCCCTGACCTGGTTGGAGAGCTCCTTTGTCTTCATGGTGCTGCTTGCTTGGTGGTGCCCCTTGCTTGGTGGTGTTGCAGACTCTGGGGCCTTTCAGAACAGGTGTATATATACTGAGATCATGTGACAGATCATGTGACACTTAGATTGCACACAGGTGGACTTTATTTAACTAATTATGTGACTTCTGAAAGTAATTGGTTGCACCAGATCTTAATTAGGGGCTTCATACATATGTGAATACATATACATATGTCCATTACATGAAATCCAAATAAAAATCAATTACATTTCCAGGTTGTAATGCAACAAAATAGGAAAAACGCCAAGGGGGATGAATACTTTTTCAAGGCACTGTATATTTCCACAGGAACAAATATCTATTGTCAAATTAGGAATGTTGTGATCCTACCACAAACTGTTGTAGTGGTGACGAAATTGACATATAGTATATTTTGCATATAGTGTACTGTGGCGACACTGCTAAAGTGTATGTGTGAGAAAACACCATTAGATTCTAGTGTCTTAAAACACATTCACAGTTTACATTGTTGGCTGCCCCTCCTCCTGAACACGTACCCGTAGCCTGTTTTCCACTAGCCATCTTTGGACCAATGTCCATGTCCATGTGACATCAAGTGTGTTCACGTAACAATAACCTCATAAAAATGTTCAATAATCCCAAGGTTAATAGTGCTATTCATATTGGACTAAGTCTGCTCTTTCAATAGAGAATAATCAACAGTCTAATCAAGGTCTTTCATGGAGGGCCTTTGTTTGGTGATGTATGCTGGGCGTTTGTTCCCTATAAAAGGGGACCTGTCTAATGCAGGATGTAATTCTTGTGCTATGATATTCACTTTGTTTCACGGAGGGCAATGAATGGGGGACATTCGATGAATCAAGCTCTAATGCGAACATTATCCTTCAGAAGTTTGTGCCTCTCTACTAATGTCTGTCTCAATGGAGCTGGAAGGAAGGTGGCGGATTTTATTGTGTATGACAAGCACATCTTTTTGCCAGTGGTCATAGTTCACGCTACTGCCATTTTATAATGGAAAGTAAGTATGTGTGACAAAGGGACTGGAAGGCATGTTTGAAGCATTCTTAGTACATAGCGCACTATGATGGGAAGACTGAAATAGACTAACCACATGTGGATACTCCCTGAAAAGTAATTGGAAATCAGAGCCGCTGGAAAACGTGTGGCGAGACAGCATTTGATGATTATTCACAGATGTTTGTGGTAAACAACCTACAAATTCAACAATAGAGAACAAAAGAGGAAAGGAGTTTCTCAATGTGGAAGTACTCCCATTACTTTGATTCGGTAGGAGGACAAGATTACAAGAATAAACTGTAAAATGTGAACTGCCCAGGTGAGAAACATCTCTCCACTACTAGAATCACAACTTCCAATCTCTTGAAGCACCTGCAAAAGCAACACACCAAGACAAAACTTGTAGCAAAAGACCCCCGAGGCCTGACCACTGCTGCTGAAGATTAGTTTAGGCCTACCTCATCCAAATATCCAAGGCTTGATTTTAATCATTGAGGAGGACAGGCTGTAACCCAGGGAGAGCTGAACAAGCTTGTAGCTGGGTATGGAGTAGACATTGACATTTACATTGATTGTGGATGCACAACATTTTGGGGTGTTAAGCAAAAGTAATATAACAAGTATTATAAACTGTGTGGTTGGAGCCCTGAATGCTGATTGGCTGAAAGACGGGGTATAGCAGACCGTATACCATGGGTATGACAAAACATTTATTTTTACTGCTCTAATTACGTTGGTAACCAGTTTATAATAGCAATAAGGCACCTCGGAGGTTTGTGGCATATCGCCAATATACCACAGCTAAGGGCAGTATTCAGGCACTGCGCCTTGCGTCGTGCTTAAGAACAGCCCTTAACCGTGGTACATTGGCCATATACCACACCCCCTCGGGCCTTATATTGCTTAAGTGTAAACTTTTGCCAAGGAGTAATAAGTAAAGTAACGTGTTACTGTTGAAATAAGTAACGAGCAGTGGCGAACCGTGACTATTGGAGCTAGGCCCTGAGTTGGCTCAGTTGCGGAAAAATATCTGACGTCATACATATAGATAGAGAACTCGAATGCCTGTGTATACAGAGCATGACTTGAGATCTTTCTTTTGCAGACCTATGTAGGAGAAGCAATTCTTTGATGACAGAGTCAAACGGTCCTAAGCCACGCTTCGGCTGTGGCTCACAGAAGCAGCACACGTACACAATGGTTGCAAATATCGATAGCAGGAACCATGTTACAAGAAAATACGGTTGCGTCATTTCAAAGAAACATTTGCCAAAACAAACAGTCACTCAAATAGTGGCGTAATAAAATCAACCACACAACTACTCACATTGTTTCAAGACCACGGACAGTATATTCTGTCAAAGAGAACATCGAATACAGCGTAACTTTTTTCTATCTCCAGCCTGTAACATAAAAAGAATGCACCACAACACGAAATGTCATGTACCCAGTACTTCCAATTGCAACGTCATTGCCTTTGTTTTTACCACACAACCAGTGATCTAAAGTTGAAATAATATTTTACACATTGTATTCGAAATTATATGAATGAGATAGCAACAAAAAATAATCTGTAGATGAAAACAAAGTCCACTCACCATTATGATTATCATTTAAAAACCAAGTCCATTCTCCTGTCCTTTATGAAATGGGCAATGGCAGGTTCATATAGCTTGTCTTTTGATTTTAAATCCGAAATAAGTTATTTTCGATTGAGATCAAAGCCAGGGCTGAAAGTTGGGCCTGTCCAGTGGTGTTCCTGGAATATGTCTTGATCCTTTTTAGTGCAGAAAATGTTATTTCTGCTGTTGCAGTGGACACTGTAATGGTCAAAAATAGACAGGTAAGCAGATATAATTGATGCATACTATCAATTAGTCTCTTCTGCTGAAGAAAGTGGAGAAGATCAGCCGAGCTCTTACCCTCGAACTCAGACATTGAGTACATTGAGTACGGTGAGTTCTGTTTTAAGCAGCGGCAAATCAAAATTAGGGTCATAGCTTTCCTCGAGACTTGAGAACTCAGCGTTTGGAAAGTTTGCCGTTTCCCTATATATTGGCAATTTTTGTGGGTCAAGGAGGGCAAGGAACATGAGCCTTTCATGGTCGTTGAACCTGTTTCTTAGCTGAGTGACAATGTTGTCGATGATCGCACTGTGTAGCTGTTGGTACTGCCCGCATATGTGTCCCGCGCCCCCTTGGAACTCTGGTCTCACTCACAGTGTCTTCGGAGATGGAATCAAATGTTCCTTTTCCCTTTCAGTGGTGTTGCAGAAGTCATCCACCCTGGACAATCAGAACTGCATGTCAAACTCTCTGTTCTGCAATATTCCAAACAGCACGTCGGAGTATAGAAATATGGAATAGAACGTGGATAGCAGGAAGCAGAACTCAAAGCTTGTCAGGTGCATCATGTATCCATCTGCGTTGTGAACGGTGTCTTCATCAAAGTCATCGGGATGGTCCACTATGTATTCAAATAGTTCAATGAGTTCCGCCTTTTTTTCATACACAGTGCAAACCAACCGTGAGGATAAGTTCCATCGTGTTGGCGCCACTCTGGGTAGTCTTCGCTGGCATATTTCATCCAGTAGTTTTGTTCGTTTGACAGATCTTGAGAAAAACACTGCTAGGCCACCAAGATGAGAGAAAACAATCTTGCATTCTTTTAGTTTACCAGCACCTTGTGACATCACCAGATTAAGAGTGTGTGCATAGCAATGAATGAACAGAGCTTGCAGGATAGTTTCTTTCACCTTGGCTTGTACTCCGTTTATACCAGAGGCCATGACTCATGGTAACACTGTGCCACAACTTTGGCCGTGCATTTACACTCCTCTAAAAAGATGATTATTTGGGCAGCAACCGCTTCTGCCCGTTTATCCTCAGTTATATCGTCAAATTTGAAAAACTTTTCCTTCACACCACCGTCGGTAGTGTAACGCAACACATAAGACATTTGGGCTACAATGATTTTCTTAAATTCTTCCTTCATAACATCTGTCATTACATTCGCGACCGTGTGTATCAGGTCATTTTGGATTTTGCTGGAAGTGTCTGTGAACATGGTAGCCGTAGCCAAATGGCAGTTTAACGTGCTGTCATACTCAGCCAAGAAATCCAGTATTTCCAAGTAGTTTCCCTTATTAGCTGATTCTTTACCCTCATCATGTCCTCTGAATGCTAATTCTTGATTGCATAAAAACACAACCGTATGAATAAGGCGCTTTAGAATCTCCCGGTTGTGCCTGACTTTATCATCGTGAGCAAGTGTCTCATTGTGCCACTGCTTGTTAAGAAGGTCTACTCGTTTCCCCAAATGTTTTTAAACTCACTGTAGCTCGCAGGTGTGAAGTTGAGTTTTGGTGTTGAAGTGTGCTGACTTTATCAAACAGGCTAAATCTTTGAAACCAGTTGTCCAGGTTATCGGTGCTGCTATTATCGGTGCTGAAGATTAGACAATTCCAACATTAAAGCTTTTTTTCATGCTCACAGACAGTTATCCACAGATAGCGCTCATAATTATTAACTTGAAAATGCCTTTCAAAACGCTTTCCTGGTTACACCAAATCAGGCAGTGCAAGATTTATCTTTTTATTAAAAGTTAGTCTTGAAAGGGCGATGCTAACAATTTAGCCACCACATCGTCCTTGATTACTCTCTCTGCAGTTGCCATCGCCATCGTTGCAAACACACTGCAAAAAGCTAGCCAGCTAGCTAGGCTCAAGTGTGAGAAAACAAGATAAGGCTCGCTATTGGCTCTGAATTAGTGACGCATACTTAAGCCCTCTAGAATTGTCACACCAATTGCAAGACAATTTGTGATTGGTTGATTCTACTGTCATTCCAAAATGCTGCTCTACTTGAAATCAATGTCAATGACGTTGGCTGGTGCCTTCTGTTCAAAGCCTGAAGGCCTAGCCAACGCTCAGTTGAACCCAGCTACATTATTTCTACCAAGAGACTACCAAAGAAAAATTCTGATTGGATATGTGAACCATTCTTTTTCCAACACAAACTGAAGAAATTCAATATGAAGATCATTACAATTGAGACAAAAAAAGATTAAAAATCAATGAAAACAAATGTACAAATTATAATCTATAAAAATAAACTCAACAAAAAAAGAAATGTCCTCTCACTGTCAACTGTGTTTATTTTCAGCAAACTTAACATGTGGAAATATTTGTATGAACATAACAAGATTCAACAACAGACATAAACTGAACAAGTTCCACAGACATGTGACTAACAAAAATGGAATAATGTGTCCCTGAACAAGACGGGGGGGGTCAAAATCAAACGGTCAGTATCTGGTGTGGCCACCAGCTGCATTAAGTACTGCAGTGCATCTTCTCCTCATGGACTGCACTAGATTTGACAGTTCTTGCTGTGAGATGTTACCCCAGTCTTCCACAAAGGCACCTGCAAGTTCCTGGACATTTCTGGGGGGAATGGACCTAGCCCTCACCCTCTGATCCAACAGGTCCCAGACGTCCTCAATGGGATTGAGATCTAGGCTCTTTGCTGGCCATTGCAGAACACTGACATTCCTGTCTTCCAGGAAATCACACACAGAACAAGCAGTATGGCTGGTGGCTTTGTCATGCTGGAGGGTCATGTCAGGATCAGCCTGCAGGAAGGGTACCACATGAGGGAAGAGGATGTCTTCCCCGTAAGGCACAGCGCTGAGATTGCCTGCAATGACAACCAGCTCAGTCCGATGATGCTGTGACACACAGCCCCAGACCTTGACGGACCCTCCACCTCCAAATTGATCCCACCCCAGAGTACAGGCCTCGGTGTAACGCTCATTCCTTCGAAGATAAATGCGAATCCGACCATCACCCTTGGTGAGACAAAACCGCAACTCATCAGAGATGAGCACTTTTTGCCAGTCCTGTCTGGTCCAGCGACGGTGGGTTTGTGCCCATAGGCGACGTTGCTGCCGGTGATGTCTGGTGAGGACCTGCCTTACAACAGGCCTACAAGCCCTCAGTCCAGCCTCTCTCAGCCTATTGTGGACAGTCTGAGCACTGATGGAGGGACTGTGCGTTCCTGGTGTAAATCGGGCAGTTGTTGTGTCCATCCTGTACCTGTCCCGCAGGTGTGATGTTTGGATGAACCGATCCTGTGCAGGTATTGTTACACATGGTCTGCCACTGCGAGGACAATCAGCTGTCCGTCCTGTCTCCCTGTAGTGCTGTCTTAGGCATCACACAGTACGGGCATTGCAATTTATTGTCCTGGCCACATCTGCAGTCCTCATGCATCATTGCAGCATGCCTAAGGCACGTTCACGGAGATGAGCAGGGACCCTGGACATCTTTCGTTTGGTGTTTTTCAGAGTCAGTAGAACGGCCTCTTTAGTGTCATAAGTTTTCATAACTGTGACTTTAATTGCCGACTGTTCCACAGGTGCATATTTTTGTTTATGGTTCATTGAACAATCATGGAAACAGTGTTTGAACCCTTTACAATGAAGATCTGGGAAGTTATTTGGATTTTATGAATTATCTATGAAAGACAGGGTCGTAAAAAAGGGACGTTTCTTTTTTTACTGAGTTTATATACATATTTGTATCTATCCTTAGGCCCTTAGGTTACCCACTGTTAACGAGTAATAGGTAATATATTACTTTCTTTGACTAATGACCCCAACACTGATTTGTTGTTTTTAGTGAACCATTTTGGTCAAGTCCTTCCTTTTTGGGGGAGAGGCGGTGGAAATCCAAGCCACAGCTGGACACGGAGCCACTTGAAATGAGGTTGACTGACCTGGGAAGGGAGCACAAAGCCAGCACCAAATGAAAGAAATGAAAAGAAAGAGAAAAACTTATTAGATGTACTGAATCATTTTACTTTGTGGCCAACAGGGATTGGACAGCAAGTGAAATCAGACTGTGATTCGCAACTTGGGGCACAATGTGTTTTCACACTTTGTCCCTTTCAGCCAATTGTTGTGCAGTGTGAATGCTCCAAAGGCACTTTGATCTCTCAAAAGAGCCCCCGAAGTGAACTGAACTGAGAATCTTGAGAGGTGGTCTGAGTTTGGTTCACTTGAACTCTGTTTTAGGGCAATGTGAACACAAAGCTCGCCAGGTTCATTTATCATTATTCCCACACCAAGCACTAGGCTACTGCAACACTGTTTCCCCTGCCATAACTGCCACATTAGAGCCACAAACTGCTGTAAATATGCAGGTTTGCGGTACAATTTGAAGTACATTATTTTCAATTAAAGCATTATTTAATCTGCAATTCTTCTTCAAATCAGTATAGATGAAGGGGAGGATAGAGGTTAAATAATCATTTTTAAGCCTTGAGACAATTGAGACATGGATTGTGTATGTGTGCCATTCAGAGGGTAAATGACCAAGATAAAAAATTGAAGTGCCTTTGTGTCAAGAACTGCAATGCTCCTGGGGTTTTTCACGCTCAACAGTTTCCTGTGTGTATCAAGAATGGTCCACCACCCAATGTACATCCAGCCAACTTGACACAACTGTAGGAAGCATTGGTGTCAACATGGGTCAGCATCCCTGTGGAATGCTTTCGAGACCTTGTAGAGTCCATGCCCAACGAATTGAGGGGGTTCTGAGGGTAAAAAGAAAAGGGAGGGGATGGGATGTGCAACTCAATATTAGGAAGGTGTTCTTAATGTTTGGTATACTCAGTGTTTGTAAGTACATCCCTGGCTGTTCATCCCTGGCTGTTCTAATCGTATGGCTTGTCTTGCACTGTGTACTTACCCAGAGTTAATACATAGCGATGTGAATTGAAAGAGGACTCGCACCACAAAAATGTTGAAGTGAGCTGGCAAGATAGCTGAGTCCTAATTTAAAGGCAAGGGCAGTATGAATACAAAGACAACAGAGTTCTGTTTTTCACCGCAGAGTTCACTTTCAAGTGGACTGAGATTGGTTCTTTTACAGTTTTTCCCAATTGTTTACACACTAAAACTGGTCCATGAGGCACAATGACCCAAACCTGTAACTCATTTAGCAGAACCATATACCAAATCTGCAATACTACTGACACATGTTTTGCTTTACACTCAGATAGTAATTCTATAACAAATTTGGCAAAACATTTGGCAAAACACAACACAAAAATCATTACCTTTGGCACAACCTTCACAACCAAAATCTTGTGTGAAAATTTAAAAAACAAAAAAAACGCTGTTCAACATGCTAAGCTCAATTACCAACTGATCACTTTCACTCTTTACATATGCAAACAGTAATTGCGTAAATGTTCACTTTGCAATCAGACCTTTGGTATGGATAAAAAGGCCACAGGTGAGTATTCCTGTGTTTGGAGAACAACAGAAGCAAACTTGGCAGAGAGAGGTGGAGGCTGGGGTGGAGGTAAAGGTAGAGGTGGAGGAAGACCATGAACAAGGAGACCTTGAGAGAGGCTGGGCAGAGTGCAGCCCAATCTGAGCCGCTTCACCGTAGCATCCATCATCCGGACATTCCAAAATGAGAATAGGTATGTACTGCAGACCTAGCTACTACTTGACAGTAGTACAACATAAAGCACAGTAAAGAACGTAGATTCCATTACATATTGTAAGGGAAAACAAAGTAAACGTTTCATGTATTACTGTATGTATGAAATTGGGAGCTTTTCTACTCTGTGACATGTTTATCTTGTATATTGTATTACTGTAGTGTTTACTGTACTGTATGCTATTTTGTTTTTGTAGAACTGAAAGACGACAACCATGTGGTGGTAGAACACGTCTATTTACAGACAAACAGGAGGCTGCCATTGTGCAACTGGTAGTTTAAAATAATGCCATAAGACTGCGGGAAATCCAACAACAGACTATTGAAAACCCTGCCATTATCCATAACATCAGAGTAGCTATAAACCATATCCAACTGTCACGGCTGTTTAAAGGATCGGACCAAAGCGCAGAATGGTTGTAGTTCCACATATTTAATATTACCGTGAAACATTGCAATTCACCAATACTTGAAATAACAAAACAACAAAACCGTGACGCAGAGAGAAATACACACTACTCAAAAATTAACAACCCACAAACACAAGTGGAAAAACCACCTACATAAATATGATCTCCAATTAGAGAAAACGAGAACCGGCTGCCTCTAATTGGAGATCATCCCAACAACCCCAACATAGAAATAGAAACCTAGAAAAACCACATAGAAACAGATAACAAGAAAACCACCCAAAAACACCCCCTGTCACGCCCTGACCTACTACTCTACTATAGAAAATGACATCTTACAAGGGTCAGGACGTGACACCCACATTCTTAAGAATCTACTGAGTCCCATTTGAATGGAATTTCCAAAGAGTGAAGGATAAACGGTATGAATATGTGCAAGTAAGTCATTTACTAGTATTACACTCTTGAAACTTTAGAGACTCATTGATGTTGATCATTTAGTAAAATTATCATGTGGTTTTCATTATCAGACTCCCATATTTTTTTTTACATTCAATTCAAAGATGGTTGAAATCATGGAGTAGGATGCAAGTCCCATCCCCAGGAACTCATATTCATAGATAAGACTGGATTCAATTTAGCGAAGACGAGGAAGAAAGGAAGGAACATCATTGGTCAACATGCCATCATTGAGGTACCTGGCCAGCGTGGGGGAAATGTCACCATATGCACAGTGATGAGCCACAACGGGGTCCTCCACCGCCATGCCACCCTAAGTACCATACAACTCTGCCCATCTCCTCAATTTCCTGAACACCTCACATGACAATCTTTTTCAGTCAGAGAGTATGTTCAAATGTATGTTCTAATTTGGGACAACTTGAGTTTCCATCGGGCTGCTCAGGTCCGCAACTGGTTCCATGACCATCCCAGGTTTACAATTCTCTATCTCCCACCATATTCCCCATTTCTCAACCCCATTGAGGAGTTGTTTTCAGCATGGCGGTGGAAGGGGAATGATTGCAAACCCCATGAACATATGGCCCTTCTCCAGGCAATTGAAGAGACCTGTGGTGACATTCCAGCAGAGTCCTGTCAGGGGTGGATGCGTCATGCCAGAAGATATTTCCCCAGCTGTCTGGACAAGGAGAATATCGCCTATGATGTTGATGAAAATCTGCGGCCGGACCAAAACAAAAGACATGACTGATTTTGTTTTCGCAATGGATTATTTGTTTCTTGACTTATGATTTAGATTTTACTGTATTTTAAGAGTTTCTTTATCTATTGTGTAAAGCTGATCTAGTATACAATACAGTAGTACAAAAATACTTATTTTTCTTCTTTTGAATATGCAAAATATATTTACTGTATGTTTGCATTTTTAGTTCATGTGTGCTTACAGTATGCTGTTTGACATGTATTGAGTCATGTTGAAATATTAAACTAACATTTTTGCATTTATGTTTCTTTCTTGTTTGAGTACACACAGACAATATACAGTATAACAACAAAATCTTAGTCTTTACACTAAAATAGGTTCTGATAGTATTGTTTTGAATATGTCACATTAGTGTGTTCTCGGTTGTCACTAAGGCTAGATTCATTTGATGTGTGTGTGTGTGTCTCATATGTATGCATAGTTTCATTTTGAGCAGGGAGTACATGATTTTGATTGCTTTGTTTCATTTTTGCAAGATCTCTTTAGGGTTTGGGGAAATTGGCTAACTATTTTGGGTTTTGTATTTGGAGTTTTGAGTACCTAAGATAGTTTCAGCAAACGTGTGTTAACAATTGGGGAAAACTGTAAAGAGGACTATATGTGAAAACACCCTTTGATGTCCTATTGTTAGAGACACCATTGACACTGACGAAGAAACACACATGCACGCAAACACACAGTTGTTTTTGGGGAAAATGTAAAAGCTGATGCACATTATCTTAAACGAGTGCAGTTAGTAAACTGAATAGCATGGAAAAGATTAAGAGCATAATTTCTCTCCTCCTCATTTCTAACCCTTACCAAATGATTCCTTTACAGCAGGGTGACTCGTTCCTCTGATGTTCCAGGTGGGCATGGCAATGTGTGTACTTCTTCATTGCTCACACACCCAAATAACAATTCATAACAATTTCTTATAGATAGAGTGATAATATATATGCATTATTCATGTTTCACGGATGCAGAATCTTTGTGCAGGAGAATTATTTCTTTCTTTAAGGTGTTTTGCCCAATAGAGAGTCACAGATGACTGTATATTAAGAATGTGCATTTAGTGGTTATATATTACTTCTCTCCCTTTGAGACTTAGAATTCTCATCAGATATCCATATATATTTGATATTTAATATTATATTTATCAAACGTGGGCAAAAGAGGTGTCTTAAAGTGCAGGGTCATTGGGGCGCATAAAATGTGAACTACTGCAGAGAGGAAAGTGGTGAAAAATAAGTAACAAGAAAGTGAACTACAGTTATGAAGTTCCCTGTTATGACTGTGACAGTGCCCAAGGAAATGACAACAGAAGCTGACAACAGAAACTGGAAGTGGATTTTGTTTGTCTGCTTTCTTTTTCTTCTTCTTTTTCCCATATAGTGCTATCGATTTTCAGTATGGGCATCTCCAGGCCAGGTCTGAAAGAATGAAATGGGAGTTTAGAGACTCATAGAAGTCTTTTGTACACACAGTACACAGTGTAACTTTTATGTACCTTTGTGACTGTCACTATAGTAGATCTATCCCCCAAAAAGTTTTGATAACTTGTTGGTGTAACATTACCTTACCTTACAATGAGTATACCTTACAATGAGTATACCAAATATTAGTAACACCTTACTAATATTGAGTTGGTGTTGTATGAATATGTCTGAATAATTCCCTTACTCTGACTCAAACAGAATAGAGTATACCTTTTTATCTGGGCCTAAAGTCACATTTAACACTTTAACAGGCAGCTCAACCGGGTGGTTGAGCAAATTTTTACAACACATTTTAAATACAATTAAACATATGAACTTTGTATGGCATATGCTATCATCTCAACCAATGTCATTTAGTAAAATGATCATGTGGTTTTCATTATCAGACTCCCATATTTTTTTTTACATTCAATTCAATGATGGTTGAAAACCAGGAAGTGAACGTGAAAAAAACCAAACCTCATTTACCACCATTTTTTTGATAGTAATTGTGTATAAAATGGGAAATTGCACATTTTTATAAAATGTTTTTAACCTTTAAAACATAATTGAACAATGAATATGTTGTTGTTTTACAACTTTAGGAACTCTTGAATATTGTCCTCAACCAGGTGGTTGAGTTGACCATTAATGGAATTTATTATGTCTGTGCAAATACAAAAATCCTTTCAAATCCATAGAATTATTTACTGTCTGTGTCACGTCCTGACCATAGAAAGCTGTTATTTTCTATGGTAGAGTAGGTCAGGGCGTGACAGGTTTTTTTCTAGTTTAGATATTCTATGTTGTTATGTTCTAGTTTTGTATTTCTATGTTGTGTTTTTGTTTGGGATGATCTCCAATTAGAGGCAGCTGGTCATCGTTGTCTCTAATTGGAGGTCATACTTAAGTAGGTGTTTTTCCCACCTGGGTTTGTGGGAGATTGTTTTTGAGTACGTGTATGTTAACTCTTCGTCACGGTTTGTTGTTTTTGTTCTGTCACGTCCTGACCAGTAAAATGGGTTATTTGTTATTGGAGTTTGGTCAGGGCGAGGCAGGGGGTGTTTGTTTTGTGTGTTTCGGGGTTTTTGGTTTATGTTCTATGTTTTCTATTTCTATGTGAGTTTTCTATTTTTTCTATTTCTATGTTAGTTTTGGGAACGACCTCCAATTAGAAGCAGCTGGTTGTCGTTGCTTCTAATTGGAGGCCATATTTAAGTGGGTTTATGTTCTCTTGTGTTGGTGGGTGGTTGTTCCATGTATAGTCATTGTACCTTACAGGACTGTTTTTTGTCGTGCTTTTGTTCAGTGTTCATTTCTTTAATAAATCAAGAAGATGATTCACATCCCCGCTGCAGTTTGGTCCGATCATTACGACGCTCATGACAGAACCACCCACCATAAGAGGACCAAGCAGCGGAGGAAGGAGCAGCAGGAGGAGTATAAGTAGTCATGGACCTGGGAGGAGATACTAGCTGGAGAAGGACCATGGAGGAAGGCTGTAGAGGACCGGGAAAGTTATGCGGGAACATGGCTGGCAAGGAAGCCTGAGAGGCAGCCCCAAAATATTTTTTTTGGGGGGGCACACGCGAAGATTGGCTAGGTCAGGCAATAGACCTGAGCCAACTCCCCGTGCTTATTATGGGGAGCGTTTGGCGGTGAGATCACCGTTCTATGCGGAAGTGCGCACGGTCTCGCACATCCGCATGCACAGTCCGGTGCGAGCGATACCAGACACCCCGCAGGTGTCATGCTAGAGTGGGCATCCAGCCAGGGAGAAGTATGCCTGCGCAATACATCTGGCCACCAGTGCGTCTCCTGGGCCCAGGATACCCTCCGCCTGCTCTACGCATGGCAGCCATCTTGACTCAGCACAGCCCAGTTCGCCCTGTGCCAGTACTCCGCCCGTGCCGGGCTACAGAAAAAATCCAGCCAGGACAGGTTGTTCAGGCTGTGTGCTCCAGACCCCCAGTGCGTAGTCAAGGCCCCGTGTATCCAGCTCCTCGCACTAGCCCTGTGGTGCGCGTCCCTAGTCTGGCGTCTCCAAAGCCAGCCCCACACACCAGGCCTTTAGTGCGCCTGCCCAGTCCAGTACGTCCTGTTCCTGCTCCTCGCACTAGCCCTGTGGTGCGTGTCACTAGTCTGGCGCCTCCAAAGCCAGCCCCACATACCAGGCCTTTAGTATGCCTGCCCAGTCCAGTTCGTCCTGCTCCTGCTCCTCACACTAGCCCTGTGGTGCGTGTCACTAGTCTGGCGCCTCCAAAGCCAGTCCCATGCATCAGGTCTTCAGTGCAGTCCCCGTCTAGAGCTTCCGGCGACAGTGCCCCGTCTTGAGCTTCCGGCGACAGTGCCCCGTCTAGAGCTTCGGGTGACAGTTCCCCGTCCAGCGCTTCCGGCGACGGCCCACAGTCCGGCGCTGCCGGAATCGGCCGCCAGTCCGGCGCCTTCAGTGGTGGGCTACAGCCCTGAGCCTTCAGCAGGGGTGGACAGGTTCGAGTGGGGATTAAGCCCGGAGCCAGAGCCACCTCTGTGGGGGGAGGTTTGGGAAGGGGGGGTGTAGCACAGGAACTGTGGATGACGGTGGCCACCCTCCCCTCCCTTTATTTTGGGGTTATTGTTTTGTTAGTTTTTTGTTTCAGGTGCATCCGGGGTCTGCACCTTTGGGGGGGTACTGTCACATCCTGACTTTTGTGTGGTTCGGTGTTTTTGCTTTATGTTTTCTATTTCTATGTGGGTTTTCTAGTTTTTCTATTTCTATGTTAGTTTTGGGAACGACCTCCAATTAGAAGCAGCTGGTTGTCGTTGCTTCTAATTGGAGGCCATATTTAAGTGGGTTTATTTTCTATTGTGTTGGTGGGTGGTTGTTCTATGTATAGTCATTGTACCTTACAGGACTGTTTTTTGTCGTTCTTTTGTTCAGTGTTCATTTCTTTAATAAATCAAGAAGATGATTCACATCCCCGCTGCAGTTTGGTCCGATCATTACGACGCTCATGACATGTTCGTTCAGTTTTTTTTTTAATGTATTGCATAGTTTCACAGTTCAATAAAATATGTGGAACGATAATCACGCTGCACTTTGGTCCACTTCATCCTACGACAACCGTGATAGTCTGCCTGTTATCTTCAATATGATTAACAATATCATAAAGTACATGTTATTTTACTGGTATTCTAAGCATATAAACTGTAAACTCTTTAATTTAAGAGCATTTGAATATTTATATTTTGACACACAAATGTATCATATTTTATTAATATTTCATATCAGTCCTCATGTAACCATTATAAGTAAATTAAGCAGACATAATGTAAATTCATGCATATTTTTTTATGTTTTAAAAAGTCTAATTCCAATACAAAATGTGTTTACTCTATTTGGGCAACCCAACCAGCTGGTTGAGATGTTTGATATGCATTATCTATCAAAGTTTAAGTAATGCAAACAAAACATTTATCATTTATGGCCTATACTGAGGCGAAATACAAACATTTTTCTGATATTTATTTATTGGTGTGCCAGTTAAAGGGTTAATGGTCTTTCTCCTCAGCAAACCAATTGATTTCTACACCCCTACAGCCACTTTTAACTGCAAATTGATTTTGAAACGTTGAAAGGGATTTACTTTGTCACTTGTCAGTCCTGCCTCTGAATACTTTGGCTTGCAGTGTTGGCACATAGTACAATAGAGGTAATGTTTGTGACAATGATATCCTTTACAGTAGAGGTCGACTTAATCGGAATGGCTGATTAATTAGGGCCGATTTCAAGTTTTCATAACAATCGGAAATCGGTATTTTTGGATGCCGATTTGGCAGATTTTTTTTTTTAAGTATTATAAAAAAAAATTTTAGACCTTTATTTAACTAGGCAAGTCAGTTAAGAAAACATTCTTATTTTCAATGACGCCCTAGGAACGGTGGGTTAACTGCCTTGTTCTATGGCAGAACAACAGATTTTTACCTTGTCAGCTCAGGGATTCAATCTTGCAACCTTACGGTTAACTAGTCCAACGCTCTAACCACCTGCCTTACATTGCACTCCACGAGGAGCCTGCCTGTTACGCGAATGCAGTAAGAAGCCAAGGTAAGTTGCTAGCTAGCATTAAACTTATCTTATAAAAAACAATCATAATCACTAGTTAACTACACATGGTTGATGATATTACTAGTTTATCTAGCCTGTCGTGCGTTGCATATAATCGCTTAGGTACACGTTGCTTCAACCATAAACATCAATGCCTTTCTTAAAATCAATACACAAGTATATATTTTTAAACCTGCATATTTAGTTAATATTACCTGCTAACATGAATTTCTTTTAACTAGGGAAAATGCGTCACTTCTCTTGCAAACAGAGTCAGGGTATATGCAGCAGTTTGGGCCGCCTGGCTCGTTGCGAACTGTGAAGACTATTTCTTCCTAACAAAGACAGCCGACTTCGCCAAACGGGGGATGATTTAACAAAAGCGCATTTGCGAAAAAAGAACAATCGTTGCACGACTGTACCAAACCATAAACATCAATGCCTTTCTTAAAATCAATACACAGAAGTATATATTTTTAAACCTGCATATTTAGCTAAAAGAAATCCAGGTTAGCGCGCAATGTTAACCAGGTGAAATTGTGTCATTTTGTGTTCATTGCACGCAGTCAGGGTATATGCAACAGTTTGGGCTGCCTGGCTCGTTGCGAACTAATTTGCCAGAATTTTACGTAATTATGACATAACATTGAAGGTTGTGAAATGTAACAGGAATAACATTTTGTTTTCGAGATGATAGTTTCCGGATTCGACCATATTAATGACCTAAGGCTCGTATTTCTGTGTGTTATTATGTTATAATTAAGTCTATGATTTGATAGAGCAGTCTGACTGAGCGATGTTAGGCAGCAGCAGGCTCGTAAGCATTCATTGAAAATTGCACTTTCGTGCATTTTGCCAGCAGCCCTTCGCAATGCATTGCACTGTTTATGACTTCAAGCCTGTCAACTCCCAAGATTAGGCTGGTGTAACCGATGTGAAATGGCTAGCTAGTTAGCGGGTGCGCGCTAATAGCGTTTCAAACGTCACTCGCTCTGAGACTTGGAGTAGTTGTTTCCCCTTGCTCTACATGGGTAATGCTGCTTCGAGGGTGGCTTTTGTCGATGTGTTCCTGGTTCAAGCCCAGGTAGGAGCGAGGAGAGGGACGGAAGCTATACTGTTACACTGGCAATACTAAAGTGCCTATAAGAACATCCAATAGTCAAAGGTATATGAAAAACAAATCGTATAGAGAGAAATAGTCCTATAATTCCTATAACTACAACCTAAATTGATTTTATTGATGTATTATATTAAGTTAAAATAAGTGTTCATTCAGTATTGTTGTAATTGTCATTATTACAAATAAATAAATAAATAAAAATCGGCAGATTAATCGGTATCGGCTTTTTCGAAAAATCATAAACGGTCGACCACTACTTTACAGTGCTAAAGAACATCCGTGAAACGTTATGTTGTGTCTTTACACTACCTATCTACAGCTGAACATGCATTTAAAATAGTTCATACTTTACCCTACGTTCTGTATCCTAAAGTTCTCTTACTCTGCAGTGTAGGTCCACCTATCCATGATGCAATGTCCTGAGTCGTTTTTTTTTTTGTTTTTTTTTTTCTAACAATGTATTTCTAATAATGTAATAACTATTTGTTTTCTCTTCCACAGTGTAATGTCTCACATAGTTTTTTCGGTTCTCTGCATGACTCAGGTGGCTTTCTGGGGAAATGGTTGCTGTGTTGGATTGTACATGCCCAGCCTACTCAGCTGCCTCAATTAAAACTAGGAATGTGCATAGGACTTATTTCTCCTTAGACTATTCTAACATTGACATGTACTGTCCTCATATTTAGCTGCATGGGCAACATTTTTAATAAACTAGACCTGTTTGTATTTTTGGGTGGCAACATCACATTTTTGCCAGAAGCAGATACTATAAAAGTAAGAAGATGTTTGGTGACAACACCTGAAGTGTGCAGAGACAGGAGTTTAGGTAATAAAATACTACAGTCTGGAAATCCCACTTAAATTGCAAGTAACATTTACAGCTCTAGCCGATGGAGGATTTTTATTTGTTAGACTATTGAGAGGTTATGTTATGAAACCTCTTTTCATATTAAAATGTTGACCGTCATTAAATGATAAGCATACTTGGCATGAACAGTGATGCGTGTGCATTATCACTGAATTGATGTACAATTGGGCCGGATTCAATGAACACTTTGTTCAGCAGTCCTCTCAGCAAATCATTTCCAATTATGACCTTCCATAAATGTAATAACAGCATATTGTTGCTTGGGAGAAAAAGGAGCAACACAGCATTTCTCCAAATAAAAATGCCTCTGACCATTACCATATTTGCTTGCAATTGTCATGCCTCCACATACTGAAACAGACGCAATTTACAAGAACATGGTGATTTTCAACACACATTCAAATGTAATAATCCCACTTCTTTCGAATGGAAATAGACTTGAGAATAATTACAAACATGAGAAAGAAATAGAGAGTTAGAGATACAAAGAGAGAGAAAATAAAGAGAGAGACCGACAGAGGCAGAGAAGGAGAGAAGGGAAAGAGACAGAGAGATTTGTAGTTCATTTGAGAAATAAAATATGGGTAATAGAGGACAGACAATTGCGATATATGCAGCTGAAAATTAACAGTCAGGCTGAATACAATCTCATCAGGAAGTGGCTATAATCTGAATCTGACCCATTTATCACTTGACAGAATAGATCAGGTTTTGATACCGCGCTGAGACAAAATTACCATAGGTTCAAACTAAATATGAAAAAGGAGAAAGATGAACAAGACATTTTAATCTTGAGGTAGGCTTTCGACTAGATCAATCCTATAACCAATACTAATGTTGAAAACTGAGGGTAGCAACTAGTAGCAAATAATACCGGACTATGGTGATTTGCTATCCCTTCATATACAGTATGCTACTTAAAGAAGAATGAATCAACTAATGAGTGTGTGTATAAAGTTCAGGACCTAACTAAGTACATTCACATCTGTAAAAGACTCACTGACCATCCAGGACTTGGAACTTTAGCAGATTCATCTCCTTAAAAAAGTTTCAGCCGAGATAGAGGAACTGCACAGATGGTGGTTAACTCTCCGCGAGCAACATGGGACAATTAGCATGTGCATTGATGATGATGCAGGCTCAGTACTAATTGGAGGCTGGTAAATGAATGCAATTTCTCCCTACATCTCAATGGGCAGAAACATCAGGTAGCGGTGTTATAAGTCTATTTCCATAACCAGCTCTGGCAGCATATAATAGGTTGATCATATGCGATGTGCAGCCAATCTGCACCTCGACCAGGAGCACTAATCACACACAGATTGCGTTAGCGAGGCAGGATTTGGCTTTAAAATAATTAACAAGCGACAGTGTCCCATTCTACACTCTGGGTCTATCCAGGAGACAACGATTCTAATGTTTGGGGAATGGAAACTAATCTTTGGAGATGACATTTTTATAGAATATGGCATTCCCTGTACTGCCAGTCATCTGCCCCCCTCTCTATTTGAGTAAATGCTTGTTCACACCACATATGAAAGCAGACCCAGGTTTGAAGCAATTTGACGCCAGACACTTCAAAAGTTATGGATATTGATGCCACTGCGTATCCCCACTCCAGCAATCTTATGAAGGCATTTGGTAGTCTTCCAAATCTCATACATGAAGTAACATTTTCCCATTTGGAGACAAAGTATGTGCGTGTGTCTTCAATAATTTAAGGTATGATGGCATATCATTACAGGCAACAGATGTTTGAATAAGTGTGCACGCATTCAGGTAGCGACTGCAGAGCAGATGTTTGAACCGCTTGACAATACAAAGCTCCATTTATAACCTGCTCTTAACTGGCTCCTCTCTGTAGTAACCATCAGGCATAAATGATAACTCCTTCAAGTTTAAATTAACATCTGCTGCTGCTCATGCATTCCTGACCATAACATGTATTTATGTTATGAATACTTTGTGTATGTCTAAAAACTGTAAGGTGATTGTTGTGCCTTTTGCCGTTCAACTTGGCTGTAAAGTGGCCATTGCTGTTCACCTTCATTGTAAAGCACCTATAGCACCCATTACAGTTCCCCTTTATTGTAAAGCATCTATAGCACCCATTGCTGTTCACCTTTATTGTAAAGCATCTACAGCACACATTGCTGTTTACCTTTATTGTAAAGCATCTATAGCACACATTGCTGTTCACATTTATTGTAAAGGATATATAGCACACATTGCTGTTCACCTTTACTGTAAAGCATCTATAGCACACATTGCTGTTCACCTTTATTGTAAAGCACCTATAATGCCCATTGCTGTTCACCTTTATTGTAAAGCATCTATAGCACCCATTGCAGTTCACCTTTATTGTAAAGCATCTACAGCACACATTGCTGTTCACCTTTATTGTAAAGCATCTATAGCACACATTGCTGTTCACCTTTATTGTAAAGGATCTATAGCACACATTGCTGTTCACCTTTACTGTAAAGCATCTATAGCACACATTGCTGTTCACCTTTATTGTAAAGCACCTATAACGCCCATTGCTGTTCCCCTTCACTGTCAACTCAGGATTGAAGTGACCAATGTAGCTGAATGAAGCTGTGGTGTGTATTTTTTATCCCAAATACATTCTCTACACTACAGAATGTGGGGGATCTGTTTGGGGAACCCCTCTCATACAGTACAATGGATATGCTACTTAGGTTTGTCATCACACTTTCATTTAACTGATGATATTATAGTGATAGATGTAGTTGTAAAGGATGTCACGCTGCTTTCTTAGCGAGTAACACTTCCTCCTGACTCAGCTCATGAAGCTCGATTCCGGGACCTATGCCTTGCCAGCACACATGACCCTCCTCCTGAAGCGTCTTACCAGTGTTCTACATTCACCCCTGAAACTTACTCAACAGCAACCCCAACGTTGAGCTAAGCGCAACTGTAGATCCGGGTCACAGCGCCACTGTAAAGGACGTCACACTGCTTGATTGGCGAGTACCACTTCCTCCTGATAAGTCTCGTGCCGAGGATCGAACCTGGGACCTCTGCCTCCTGAAGTGTCTTACCAGTCAGCTCCATGCGAAAAGCTAGCTATGCGTAAATGGGGACACACATCCCAGTTTCACACATCCCCATGTGCTACATAGTCAAAGCAAAATAGGTGAGCCAGGACTAATGCACAAACACCGGAAAACGAACAACTCTGACATTCCACTTTCGACTGAGTATTGCTCAATTAACATTATTGCCCATGTATTTATTGTTTATTTATTCCATCCTGATTGTGCCTGTGGCTGGCAGTCAAGCCACTTGGGAAGACTGGCCTGGGAATCTTTCCTCTGCTAAGCAGCCTGGCATTTCTCAGAGCTCACGGTTCCCTCCAGGAAACCAGCAGCAAGAAGCAGTAAATCAATAGGAGCGCCGAGAGGGCAAATGACAACCCATTTAGGTTGGCGGCCTACTTCGTTTCACAACATGTGGCCTGGCCTTCTAAACCAAAAGCAGGGTCTCGGGGAGAAAATATTTCCCTGCACTAAATCAGATTTGGCGGCAGGTGGTCCAGGGGTTTGTGAGTGAGCTGCCTATACACTCCTGCTGCCGTGATATTATAGAGGAGCCGAGAGAAAACACAATTTTTCATCTGCCACTATTTTCCAAGCCTCCCTTTCCACCACAGCTCCATCAGTTCAATGGATCAATGATATTCACTTTGTCATGGTCTTTGTTCATCAGTCAACACAATGATAGCTTGATAAAGCACCATTTATCATAATACATGATCTACGGTGTTTAGGCTGCAGTGCATCTTATTCGTATTCTACAGACTGCTGAACTGAAGTCATACAATATGTTATTAATAGCCTAATAGTAGGTTTTTTGATTTTCACATTATGTATAAAAATAATGAAGTTGTTGATTTACAACCATAACCATGATCTGCCATTCTAAGCTTCTCTAAATATTGCATAGGCAGTAAATACAGTGTCTCTGTATTTCCAGCATGACTTTAAATGTATTTATGTAGTGTGAGTGAACATTACAGAGAAGACGTAGAGATGACCACCTCAAGTTTTAGGGTTCAAAGAAAGGATAAGAGGGTGCTCCAACTTCCACACTAAAATAGATTACCCTTTTACTTTTATTAAACCGGTGTGAAAGGACCATAACCCTCGGGGCTCAAATTGAGGCATGGGCGACAGAGGAGAAATAAATTCAGGCCATGTACCCAAATCCACAACAATTTGTCCTGAGCAGCAAAGTCACCCCAGAAAAAGAGGCATAAAAGCTAACTGAGGGATGAATAATGTATGTGAGGCAAAACTCGATTACATAAACGTTATTTATCTGATTGACTGGTGCTGTGGTGGCAAGGTTCAATTTCCGCTCCCTCGCTCACACTTCATAGCCTCTCACTCTGTGATCTACAGTATAATCTTTACATTTCAAGAAAGTGCAGGACCTTTTTTTCTCCCCCTCCCTCCCATTCCTTATAGTCAGGGCAGTTGTTTCCTGCTGCTGTCTCAAAGACCCCTGTTATATTGATCATATGCAAATTAACCTAACTGTCATGACTTCCGCCGAATTCGGTCCCTCTCCTTGTTCGGGCGGCGTTCGGCGGTCGACGTCACCGGCCTTCTAGCCATCGCCGGTCCACTTTTCATTTTCCATTTGTTTTGTCCTTGTCTTACACACCTGGTTTCATTCCCACAATTACTTGTTCATTATTTAACCCTCGGTTCCCCCATGTTTGTTTGTGAGTGATTGTTTGTTGTATTTATGGTCCGTATTGTGGGCTAGGTACATTGAACTTGTATTTGTAAGTCTTGAGTAAAATTACGTGTATTACTCATCTCTGCTGTCCTGCGCCTGACTCCTCTGCACCAGCTACACACAGACCTATTACACTAACAGCAAATAGCATCATCGTGTCCTCTCACGTGTCCTCTCATTTTCCTTGAACCTTAACAAAATTGCACCTCTACCATCTTTTGAACTCCCTCACAGTTGTTATCAGTAACTCCAGAAATTAGCAGTTTAACAGAGAAATGACTAAGAGAGGCAATCAAATACATTTTAATACATTTACAGGTGCATATATAGGCCTATACTCTGGCTAAAGTTGACAGGCATTGAAGGCTTTGATTGGTGGAGAACAATTCGATCGCTATGTGATTGATGCATATGGAAGTTACACTTGCAGTGTGTTATAGCCAGGAGGTAGCATGACAAAATGGGATCTCAGCAAATGCATTGTATGGTACAGTAGTGCCAGGCATCACCCTAAAAAGTCCCTCTGGATATTGTTTCCTATTTAGTTTTATTGAGTTGTTAATTAAGCTCTAATTTGTGGAGTTGACATACTTTGTTGAGTCATTTGCATAGATTTCTACTATAAATAGCAACTCGATCCGCTGAGGACAAATGAAAGAATGGTGAAATGGAAACGTCTGAATGACCTTCACAATATAAATTCTCCAGTGATCACATGATGCCAAAAAATTATGCATTCGCTCTGTACAAGCAACATGTATTTCATTCTACACTGTAAAATGTGAAAATGAGTGGACCTCCGGAACTGGTGCACGGAATGAGCAGCAGTACCGGGGGAATCTGTGACAAATGTAAAGATTGTGGGAGGTTATTTGCAAGAAGATCTGAACTTTTCAAACATTATAAACTTAATAATAGGCATTATGGACATGGTCATAAATACCCCAAATTTCCCATGCACATTCAAGAATACTTTACGGAGCCATCTGTAAAGAAATCCCCCTGCCCAGCGGTACTCAGTAACCAAAGTCTTATCTATGTTCACGTGCCATATCTTTCTACAGACAGGGAATATTTTCAACATATTGGCCAACACCTGAAAAATCATGAGACTGCCCATACAAAACCAACATTTCCGAGAATTTCAAAACTCATAAATATAAATTGACATGCAGTGAATTAGTTTAAACTTGGCATTGTGGAAACAAAGACCCTTACTCATTCTGACGAAAAATATTTTAACAGTGTTCCTGCTGGTGGGCAGGATATATCATGTAATGAAGGGAATTATTATTATTATTGTGTATTTTACCCCCTTTTTCTCCTCAATTTCTTGATATCCATTTGCGATCCAATTACGATCTTGTCTCATCGCTGCAACTCCCCAACGGGCTTCGAAACATGACCCACCAAACCATGCTTCTTAACACCCGCCCGCTTAACCCGGAAGCCAGCTGCACCAATGTGTCACAGGAAACAACTTTCATGCGACGACCGAAGTCAGCCTGCAGGCACCCGGCCCGACACAAGCAGTCACCAGAGCGTGATGAGCCAAGTAAAGCCCCCACCAGCCAAACCTTCCACTAATCCGGACGATGCTGGGCCAGCGGCACACAATCGGCTGCTTGTGACACAGCCTGGGATCGAACCCGGGTCTGTAGTCTGTAGTGACGCCTCAAGCACTGCGCCACTCAGGAGGTAATGAAGTGAATTTCGATACGTGATTTGACAATGAAAGCTCTGAGGACTTATCAAAAGAAATTAAGCTTATAATTGCCACGGTCATTAAGTTCGAAAAAAATAATATTGTATCTAGTGCAGCTGTTGATGAGCTCCTGTAGGAGTTTCAGTATTTGATCAGTTCTGTATCTCTGCCGATTACACAAAAGACTATTCCCAAATATTATAGGATCACAGTTGCCAAGTTGACAAATCAGTTGTTCAAGAGCTAGCCAATGACCTCTGCAAGTCAAACCCCATTCAAGTAGCAATAGGAGACAGAGGTCCACTCTTTATTGCTTGGAAACAAAAGGGGTATTATAAGAGCCACTTTAGTGTTGTAGAACCAGTAGAATATGTACTTGATTCAAGAAATAAGAAGTCTTTCCAATATATTTCAATTTCAAAGTCCTTGCAGCAAATTCTTAATTGTCATACTATTCTAGATCAGGCTGGCAATTTCAGTGCCATAGACAAACAGACACAGAGTAACGTGAGTGTATACAAATCCCTCTGTGATGGTGTTTTCTTCAAAGAAAATGAATTTCTATTAAAGCAGGACAGTATCTCGTTGATACTGGACGTTGATGTTTTAGAAATTTGGAATCCCATCGCTATGTCAAGAAAGAAACACAACTTTTGTGGAACCACCAGGTTCTCAGTCTGCTTTGTCGTCCATAGTGTATATTTTTTCTACTTTAATCAAAAGCAATGATGTGAAGTGCTATGGTTATGAGAAATTATTAGAACTTCTGATAAGTGATCTTGTTCATTTAGAACAGCATGGCATTTTTGTCTCAAAGTTGGGCAGAAGGGTAAAAGGCACAGTTCAGTGTGTTGTCGCTGACCACCTTGGTGCGCATGGTATTGAAGGTTTGTTGAGAATTTCACAGGGACATACACATGCAGATTCTGCACTTCAGAGAAGTTGGAGAGAGATCCATTTGAGGAACCAGCGTGGCAAATCTTAACAGACTTGAAGGACATAGTAGACTTTGTTGTTACACCTATTCATACTGAGGAATCCAATGCATATCTTGACTTTAATTTCACAGAATAAGATTTACAGAGGTTTTCCCTGACTCTAAATTTAAGCCTAAACACCATTATCCACATTTGATCCAACAGTTTGGACCACTAGTTGCACTATGGACAATGCGTTTTGAAGCCAAGCACAGCTTTTTTAAGAGACTTGTGCGACACACCCGCTGCTTCAAAAATGGGCTCCTTTCGGTCTCAGAGAGACATCAGTATCAGATGGCACACCATTTGCACATGTGTAGCCTTCCCAAACCACCTCTGGAAGTAACAAATGAGTCACTTCCCATTGGGGTTTTAAAAGAGGAAATCTCACTTGCTCTGAGGCAAAACTACTAAAATGTGGACACAGTATGCCTGGCTAAAAGTGTGACGCATAATGGATTGAAGTACAGGAATGGGATGATCTTGGAACATGGTTCACTGGGGGGACTGCCAGAGTTGAATGAAATCATCCAAATGATAATATTGCAAGAGAAGTTGATCTTCTTCATCAGAAAGCTACGTCTACTACGTCGAGACTCCCGCAGTGTGGTAGACTACTGTGGTAGACTTTCGCACGGTGGCCGCATAGAGTGCCTGGAACCCAGAGTCCCTGTTCGACACCTTCCTTCATGGATTATCAGAGGAGATTAACTTCTTTGGGGTAGGGGGCAGTATTTTCATGATGAAAAGCGTGCCCAGAGTAAACTGCCTGCTACTCAGGCCCAGAAGCTAGGATATGCATATTATTAGTAGATTTGGATAGAAAACACTCTGAGGTTTCTACAACTGTTTGAATGATGTCTGTGAGTATAACAGAACTCATATGGCAGGCAAAAACCCGAGAAAAATCCAACCAGGAAGTGGGAAATCTGAGGTTTGTAGTTTTTCAAGTGATTGCCTATCCAATATACAGTGTCTGTGGAGTCATATTGCACTTCCTAAGGCTTCCACTAGATGTCAACAGTCTTTAGAACATTGTTTCATGCTTCTACTGTGAATGGGGAGAGAATAAGAGCTGTTTGACCCAGGTGTCTGGCAAAATGCCATGAGCTCAGTCACGCGCACGGTCGTGAGAGCGAGGAATTGTCCGGTTGGAATATTATTGAAGATTTATGATAAAAACATCCTAAAGATTGATTCTATACATTGTTTGACATGTTTCTACAAACTGTAATGCAACTTTTTTGACTTTTTGTCTGGACTCAGTGCATGCACCTTTTGCATTTGGAATGGTGAACTGAACGTGTGAACAAAAAGGAGGTATTTGGACATAAATATGGACTTTATCGAAACAAAACGAACATTTATTGTGGAACTGGGATTCCTGGGAGTGCATTCCAATGAAGATCATCAAAGGTAAGTGAATATTTATAATGCTATTTCTGACTTTTGTTGACTCCACAACATGGCGGGTATCTGTATGGCTTGTTTTGGTGGCTGAGCGCTGTACTCAGATTATCGCATGGTGTACTTTCACCGTAAATCTTTTCTGAAATCTGACACAGCGGTTGCATTAAGGAGAAGTGTATCTATAATCCTATGCATAACACTTGTATCTTTCATCAAAGTTTGTGATGAGTATTTCTGTAAATTGATGTGGCTTTCTGCAAAATCACCGGATGTTTTTTAAAGGCAAAACATTACTGAACATAACGCGCCAATGTAAACTGAGATTTTTGGATATAAATATGAATTTTATCGAACAAAACATACATGTATTGTGTAACATGAAGTCCTATGAGTGCCATCTGATGAAGATCATCAAAGGTTAGTGATTAATTTTATCTCTATTTCTGCTTTTTGTGACTCCTCTCTTTGGTTGGAAAATGGCTGTATGTTTTTTTGTGACTAGGCGCTGACCTAACATAATCATATGGTATGCTTTCGCCGTAAAGCCTTTTTGAAATCAGACACTATGGCTGGATTAACAAGAAGTTCATCTTTAAAATGGTGTATAATGTATGTTTGAGGAATTTTAATAATGAGATTTTTGTTGTTTTGAATTTGGTGCCCTGCAATTTCGCTGGTTGTTGTCGAGTGGGATGCTAGCGTCCCACATACCCCAGAGAGGTTAAAGACAAGCTCGCAGCTCGGGAGTTACCCTTGGACCTCGACTCCCTCATAGCCTTAACCATGAGGATCGATGGGCACCTACGGGAATGCAGGAAGGAAAGGAGGTCTGTTCTCGGCCACACTTGCTCGTCCACAGCTGCTTTCTCGCCTCCGAAGAACCTCGAAAGGTCCCGATGCCTGCATTCCCAAGAGGATCTGAAGTCACCTGAGCCCCCACGGGAATTATCGGGCAGAGCTAGATTGTCGCCTAAGGAACGATTACGCAGGGTCACTCACAGTACAGTTCCCATTAACCTGCGAGTGTCAGGCAATCACAGTGAGTCCATACAGTTTCTACATTGAATCTCCCCATGTTCCTGTGTTTTGATGGCTCCAGAGGCACAACCCCATGATTGACTGGACCACTGGTTCTATCCTGGGTTGGAGCCCGTTCTGCCACTCACGTTGCCTTTAAGCGGCGCAGCCTGCCCCGGGACGTCCTCCTGAGGGCTCTGGAAAATCCTCTGATTTCTCTGCCGTTCCCGCGGAGAACATGGACATCCTGGAGGTTTTCAGCAAGGCTCGCGGCACCTCCCTTCCTCCGCCTCGTCTCTACGATTGCGCAATTGACCTCCTACCGGGCACCACTCCGCCTTGTGGGCGGCTCTATTCCCTGTCTGGCCCTGAGACCAAGGCCATGGAGGAGTACACTGAGGACTGTCTGGCTGCTGGGAGCATTCATCCTTCTTTCGTCCTTATGTCCTTCTTTGTGGAAAAGAGGGACAAGTACACGTATCAACCACCGGGTCCTCAATGACATCACTGTAAAGAATCGTTACCCTCTACCATTCCTCTCCTTGGCTTTCGAACCTGTCCAGGGGGCAACCACCTAGTTTGAATATGGGGAGGAGACGAGTGGAAGACAGCCTTCAACACGGCTAACAGACACTACGAATACCTGGTCATGCCGTTTGGACTCACCAACGTCCCTGCAGTGTTCCAAGCCCTGGTCAACGATGTGCCCCGTGACATGCTGAATCGGCTTTTGTTTGTCTACCTCGACGACATCCTTGTTTTCTCCCGTTCTGCTCAAGAGCATGTCCTCCATGTCCGACAAGTCCTCCAGCACCTTCTGGAGAACAAATTGTTTGTGAAAGCTGAGAAGTGGGAATTCCATTGCTCCATTCTCTCTTTTCTTGGATATGCCATTGCTGAAGGGAACGTTCAGATGGATCCTGACAAGGTGAGAGTGGTGGTGGATTGGCCCCAACCCACATCTAGAGTGCAGCTGCAACATTTTCTGGGATTTACTCATTTCTACCGCCGCTTCAGTAGGGGCTACAGCATCCTAGCTTTTCCCCTCTCTATATTCACTTCTCCTAAGGCACCGTTCACATGGTCCCCAGCTGCAAACAGGGTGTTTTTGGATCTTAAGCATTGTTTCGCCTCTGCCCCCCTCCTCATCCATCCGGACCCGTCCTGTCAGTTTGTGGTGGAGGTTGACACCTCGGACGTTGGAGTGGGGGCCGTTTTGTCCCAACGTTCGACCCAGGACCAAAAGTTGCACACCTGCGCTTTCCTTTCTCATCGCCTGAATTCCGCTGAGAGGAACTGTGACCTTGTTAATCGGGAGCTTCTTGAGGTCAAGATGGCACTGGAGGAGTGGAGGCACTGGCTTGAAGGGGCAGAACACCCATTCTTAGTTTGGACTGACCATAAGAATATTGAATATCTCCGTACCGCCAAAAGGCTCGTTGGGCTCTGTTATTCACTCGGTTTATCTTTACCATCACCTACTGAATGTTAAGCCTGATGCTCTCTCTTGCCTGTATAGTTCTGTGGCTACTGTCAAGGCTCAGGAGAAGACCCAGATGCAGACAGTTTCGAAGTAACAAAAGTTTATTACTCAAACAGTGGGGCAGGCAAAGGACAGGTCAAGGCCAGGCATAGGTCAGTAGTCCAGAGCAGAGTCCGAAAGGTACAGAATGGCAGGGTCAGTGCAGGCACAGGTCAGTAATCCAGGGTGGTATGGCAAGGTACACAATGACAGGCAGGCTCAGGGTCAGGGCAGGCAGAATGTCAAAACCGAGAAAGCTAGAAAACAGGAACTAGAGACAGACAGGAGCACGGGAAAAAACGCTGGTAGGCTTGACAAAACAAAACAAACTGGCAAAAGACAAACAGAGAACACAGGTCTAAGGTCACTGGGGATAATGGGGAAGATGGATGACACCTGGATGGGGGGTGGAGACAAACACAAAGACAGGTGAAACAGATCAGAGTGTGACAGCTACACCATCAGACCCAGAGACCATCCTCCCTAGCTCCTGTCTCGCAGCTACACTTGTCTGGAGAATCAAGAGCCTGGTACGCAAGGCCCGGATGTTCGTCCCTTAATGGGCCCGTTCTTCGAAGCTTACCTTTCATCCCGGCTCCCACCGGACTCTGGTTTTCATCCGACAACGTTTTTGGTGGCCCACTATGGTTTCTAACATCTCCACATTCGTCGCTGTCTGCACTGTATGTGCTCAGAACAAGACTCAGCGGCAAGCTCCGGCTGGCCTCCTTCAAGCACTCCCTGTGCCTCATCGCCCCTGGTCCCATATATCCCTGGACTTTGTCACTGGTCTCCCTCCGTCTGATAGTAACACCACCATCCTTACAGTGGTGGATGGGTTTTCTAAAGCCACCCATTTCATTCCCCTCCCCAGTTTACCTTCAGCCAAGGAGACGGCTCAGCTCATGGTGCAGAACATCTTCCGAATCCATGGTCTTCCAGTCGACATCGTGGTCCTCAGCTCTCGGCCTGATTCTGGAAGGCATTCTGCACCCTCATTGGGTCGTGGCCAGCCTGTCCTCTGGGTTTCATCCTCAGTCCAACAGCCAGTCGGAGCGTGTCAATCAGGACCTGGAGACGACTCTTCGGTGCCTTGTCTCAGCCAATCCCACCACCTGGAGCCAGCAACTCATGTGGGGGGAGTACGCCCAAGTGTTCCCTTGGTTACCAACCTACGCTCTTCCCAGGGCAAGACGAAGAGGTCAGCATATGCTCAGCCCAAATTTTCGTCAATCGCTGTCTGCGTACCTGGAAGAAAGCCCGGTCACCTCTTCTTATGATCACCTCCAAGTATCAGTGACAGGTGGACTGCCACTGGACCCCGGCTCTCCGCTGTTGTCTCGGGCAGAGGGTATGGCTCTCCACTCGGGATCTGCCCCTCAGGGTGGAAACCTATAAACTTTTCCCCCAATTTGCTGTTTGTCTTCTGTTGCCACGCACCCGCCGTATACATCCCATGTTTCATGTGTCTAAGTTTAAACCTTTGTCTCACAGCCCTTTGTCTCCTGTTTCCAGGCCCATGACCTCTCCCTGTCTCATCGATGGCCATCTGGCATACACAGTAAGACACCTCCTGAATGTTCGACCTTGGGGCAGGGGTTTCCAGTACCTGGTTGACTGGGAGGGTTATGGCCCGGAGGAGAGGTGCTGTTTCCCTGCTAAGGACATCCTGGACCCGGCCCTCATCGCTGATTTTTACCGCCGGAATCCTGGGTAACCAGGTATGCGCCCGGGTAGGACGCCAGCTGGCACCCCTAAAAGGGGGACACTGTCACACCCTGATATGTTTCACCTGTCTTGTGCTTGTCTCCACCCCCCACCTGGTGTCTCCCATTTGTTCCCATTATCCTTTGTGTATTTATACCGGTGATTTCTGTTTGTCTGTTGCCAGTTCGTCTTGTCTCGTCAAGCCTACCAGCGTGTTTTTACGTACTCTTTTTTTTCTAGTCCCTGTTTTCTAGTCCTCCCGGGTTTCGACCTTTTCTGCCTGCCCTGACCTTGAGCCCGCCTGCCATACCATTCTGCCTGGCCTGACCTCGAGCCTGAATGCCGTCCTGTACGCATCTGACTATGACCTGGTTTACGAACTTCTGCCTGTCCTCGACCTGCCTCTTGCCTGCCCCTTGTCTATCAATAAATATCAGACAATCAAACCATCTGCCTCCTGTTTCTGCATTTGGGTCTCGTCCTGTGTCGTTATACCTACATTATGAGATTAATGCTACATTTATGTAACAAACAAAGAATGACTAACTGTGTCTGTGCTGTGTTTCTGCTCTCTCTGTGTGCACCTTTTTAGATCAAAATGGCTGGAGCCCGAAAGATTAAAGGTCGTCTTCGGGGAGAACAACAATGAAAAACTGACCTTCTAGAATGTCATACCAGAGCTGCTGGATGACCTGCTCGAAAAGATAAAGAGTGCCTTTGGGTTGAAAAGCAACATTAGGCTGCAATATATGTACAAACATTTTGACAAGGAGTACTTCAATCTGACTTCTACCTCTGAACTTTTGGGGACAGTGAAGGTGGTCGAGCAGCACACCAACTCACCTTTGACCAGTACCCCTATTGAGATTGTATCTCACTCAGCCTCACATGGCTCCGACAACTGCATCTACATTGCATCGGATGACACGCTGATCTTCCCGTCCTCCGAATCTGTGTTGTCCCGAACCGAACAGTGGCCAAAGCACTTTCAGATTCCATGCTACTCATATGACAGTGAGATCCAACTCGAGAAGGCAAATCCTGAATACCAGGTTAGCCAAACAACGCTGACTGTCAGGTCCAAGCTGAAATATGATATGCTGAACAAACTAGGAAAGGAAATCTTCAAATACAAGGCCTACCCAGAAGAAGTAGACTGCCACTTTCAGAGGCTTTAATCAAGAAGCATCCCTGCTTAAAAGAACCTGGATCATTCAATGGCTGCTACGGTTGGAAACAAAGACTTAAGAACAAAATGGGAAACTACAGGACCCAGCTCAAATTACACAGATGTCCTGAGCTCTCAGTCCTGAGCTCTCAGTTAACTCAGTGAAATCCAAAGCGACTGCAGATGCTTTCCCTGCAAAAAAGGTTAATAAGCCAAAATGAGCCAAGGCTAACTAGAACCCATCCATCCCTACTGGTCAGTCTCTCGAAAGCCTTGATTAGTTTTTGGTACAGTGGGATGTTATACATTTGTCACTATGTGGGAAGGTTGAGAGGAAATTGTAGATGTTGGTGATTTTTATGGACATTCACGTTGGATTTGTTATACTGATTCCAAAGCTCTGTGCTATGTTATTTGTGTCAGATCAATGCCGAGTTCCTAAGGATCACGACTGTTCCTCTGGAAGCGAAGTTCATGGCCCAGTTAGACACGCATTCAAGTCAGTTGCTCAAAGTAATCCGAGCCAAAGGAGGATAACTCAAGCTGGCTTTGCAGGGAATTATTACGGGGCACATTTCACCAGTCAGCACAGAGGAGCAATATTTGATACGATCTCCCATTCCCACTAAAATTGAGTCTCCCCCTGGTGCCATTAGAGAACTCGGGTGGAAGTGCCCTACTCCACCCATTCACGTGTTTCTGGTACCTGTGTCTCTGGTACGCTTTTCTTGGAAAAGATTGTTGAACGTGTCATAGAACAGATTGTTGAATGTGAGCACTGGTCTCTACTCACCATGTGTAAGGTAGCTCCTAGAAACTACAGTTTTAATGAAGTTAAAATATGACTACCTGGAAATGTTTTTGTGTTTCAGGATTTGTTCATTCAGGTTGTCATTAAGGAAAATGCACTACCCAACTAGTGTGGACAAATTGTTTTGTGTGCATTGAAGGAGTTGTCTTTCTTGAGCTTGCACAATAGCTCAACACAATGTCTTTGATCGCTTGATGATTCAGTTATATCTTCCAAAGTGCTAAATCTGTTTTGCAAACTACAAGACCCACAATAACAAACACTATTGCTCCTCTGTGCTGATTGCTTTAAATATGGTTGTTTATTTTAAGGCTTAAGGTGATTTTGTTTGAATGGGTTATAGCTTTTACCTCTGTAAAACACAAACCTCTCTCTCTCTCTCCTCTCCCTCTCTTTAATCTCTATCTCCCCCTGCTCTACTTTTTCATCTTCTATTTCCCTGACCTACTCTCACTCTCCTATCTCATCCTCCTGTCCTTGCAGCCCAAACCCTCGTCTCACCCTATTCTATCGTACCCTCCTCTGTCACCCTCCTCTGCCCTCTCATCCTCGACTGGGCCAATTCCAAATTGTCCCCCTAAAGCTACGCCCTATGCACTTGTGAAGATCTGAGCGGATTTATTTGGTATTTAAGCAATACGGTGAAACTTTAACCTAAGGAGGCAAGGTGGAGTTATTACCAGATTGATTACACCTGTCAAATCATTTAAGATCTACACAAGTACATAGGGGATGATCTGAATGGGCGTCTGTCTGCCCAAACTCTCTTCTCTCACCCTCTCATCTCTCCCACTTTGCCTCCACTCTCGTAACCCACTACACTGAAGAGTTTTTGTGTTGAGGTTTTGTTGTACATGCAGGTTGTATTGTTGTACATGTGGGTTGTGTCCAATAAATGTATCATTGTGAAAGAAATTTGACATTTTGGGTCATGATGAGACATGATGTTTTTGAGCCAAACTAATATTTTGATTTGCAGGAACTTCATTCAATTAGATGTTACCAGTTGAAGTAACTCTGTTAAATTACTCCAATCCAATCATTTGCATTTCTTGAAGCATAATTATAAAGTTGTATTTGCATAGTATTTTAGTTTTCAGTAAAGGATATAAAAAAGGTTGAAAAATATGAAAATCTAAGTTTTACTGAGGTGAATTATAGATTTGATTGTAATCAAATAATACAAGTGTCGTAATTACATGTAATTGCAAGTATTTAGTTTTTACCTGAAAAAACTAATTTGTTTGTTACCAGTTGAAGTAATACATTTAAGTTGATCCAGCAAATCACTTTTTAAAGTTTAGTACAGTAATAAAACAATGCAAAACCTAACTGGATCAGCATTATGAATTCCTGAATATAAATAACCCCTTGAGTCATTGCTTACCACAAAAACAACATTTCTGTATTTTCCACAGCAGATTTCAAGACTTCCAGAAGGAACGGCTTCCTTGTTTTGGCTGCCTTAGCTGATGACAAGGTCTCGCCACGCTTGTAAACTGTCAAGAGTGCAGCACATTATCAAAAACAAATTAAGGGCCTATGGTAACTAAACTATTGCTCTCGAACCTTCCCCCATTATTCAATCTCACAGTCCTATTGCTGGCCTGAGATAAGACGGAGAATCCATGCAGCCGAGGCTTATCTGAATATAACACGCGCTCTCAGGAGTATGGGATTTCACCCCAAACTCCTTTACCGGGTCCGTGCATCAGGTATGACCCATTATTAATGTGGGAATTTGCTTTTTTTCTCCTTAACCGCGAGCGAAGCCACATCAATAAGCGATAAGAAGTTTCACAGAATTTCGATTAGAGGCGGGGTTAGAACTTTTAGCACAAATATCGATTTGGGGTTCTCAAGAATGTCTTTCATTTCTTGGTATTTTGACTGTTATGACTCAGGCTTCTGAGTCTCTGCATTAGTTTGTTCACTAACAGTCAATATTACTTTTAGTTATTGACTAGTTCTAATGACTTGAAGGCTGTATTGAGTCACATTGTAAATGAAAATGTGAAAACAGTTTCCCTCATCTCCTGCTTATGTCAGTGAAGGGCTCCCGAGTGGCGCAGCGTTCTAAGGCACTGTATCTCAGTGCTAGAGGCGTCACTACATAACCTGGTATGATTCCAGGCTGTATCACAACCGGCTGTGATTTGGAGTCCCATAGGGTGGCCGGGGTAGGCAGTCACTGTAAATACGATTTTTTTCTTAACTGGCTCGCCTAGTTAAATAACGGTTAAATAAATAGAAGATGGTAACATTACTTTCTATAGGCCAAAATAATCACCTGTAACTCAAAGGCACTTAGGGATAGTTAGGGCACTGAACTTTTAGCATGTTTTTTTCTTATCTCTATATGGATCACTGCTGTCCTCGTAGACATGTATAACAAAATGTGTATAAAAGACTTGGCTTTGTTCTTTGTTGCTTTTTTGCACAGTATGATCATTATTGTCATTAGTGCTAATCTTGGGGCAAATGCCTGAGCAGATGTCTGTTCTGGGGCTAAAACAGAGGAAGGATTACTGGCAGTAAGAGAGTTCCACTGCTCAGAGAACATGCCATGAGTGATGGTCAGAGGCTGAACACTGCCAAAACTCAATAATTACATATTGTTTCAGTCAAAATAGCAGAATTAAGAAAATAATGACCACTGCAGGGGGTTCGGAGTGCGGCTGGGAACATGACCCCGAATAACTATCAGTAGGAAGCTAGTATTTATGTTTTGTGAGATATGAGACTGTTACTTCATGGCACAAACATAGCAATGTGTTATAAAATCAAGTTGTTTTTTGACTTACAGTGTTGCCATTGATCTGTGTGGCTCAGATCTCAAAAGTCCTTTCACTAAAACACATGACACTACTTATACTGGCTTAGGGTGTCCTAAAATATGCATCATATCAAAGATCAAATTATATGTGAATGTTAAATCGGTGGAGCAGTGTTGACACTACTTTCTGAAGAAGCCTTAGGACAGCCTATATACTGCAGTGCTGTCAGCCAATTGCCACTTTGCTACAAGTTGGTGTGAGGCCATGGAGGGTAAGGGAGAGTAGAGAGATAGCGGCGTGACTCCAAAATGCAGATTCCCATTCATTAATCTAACCTGGCGTCTACTATTGATTTCCCATCAACCAGGCAGAATCAAAATGCCGCTCACAAGTCAAACTGGGGTAAGGAGGGTAGTTTTAACTCCAATGTTCTTCTGTTAGGTTTGCGCAGGTTTGTGTGTGTGTGTGAGTTTGGGCCTGTGCTTGTGTGCCCCCAGGATCCTTACGATCAATGCCAAGCAGAGGAAAATTGCACAAAGGGATAAGACGGCCGAAGGAAATGAACCAAATTCAATTTCAGCCTGCGCTTCTTTAGCTGTCCGCCACACAAAGAAGTAACTTATTATGAGGGGGGCACCATAATCATTATTATTCAGACCCTGATGAGCTACCCTCCATTTGATGGCACTTTTCAATTTACCTCACCTAACAACAATCCCTGTATTATCAACATGCACTGTGAAGGGGATTACCCTCCATTTCAATGAAGAGTGTCACATGAATTTCAGAGTCTAGATTGAGGGGTGCAGGTGGGGGTATTGATTTGCTCAATAGATAACAAATCTCACTTGTTCAAGCATTTTTGTGTGTGTGTGCGTACGTATGTTGGTTACTTGTATGCTAAGGACCTGAATAAGCAAATTGATGACTCATGCAGACAACATAGAGTCGGGAAATTGGTTTGTCGGGGTGTAACAAAAGGCTTGTCATTCACTGTAGAGAAATGGCTTTAACCTGTGACTTTCTCACACTCTCCCTCACATAAACACATTCTCTCTTTCTCTCACTCTCTCTTGCTTTGAGATGTGTGTGGGTGTGTGTTTCTCTAAAGCACTGGGGCTATAAGTTTCAGAGGCTGTGTGAAGACTTGAGAAGTGGCTCACTTCAGACCCTTTGTGATGAAGTGATAAGGGCATATGAGTGGTGTTTTGATGGTGGGAGAAAAGCACTGCAATGCTGATCTAACAGCACAATCTCAGTGGCCATGTCTACAGAAGATACATTTCTTAAGTCACACCCTGATCTGTTTCACCTGTCTTGTGCTTGTCTCCACCCCCCACCAGGTGTCTCTTATTCTTACCCATTATCCCCAGTGTATTTATAGCTGCGTTTTCTGTTTGTCCATTGCCAGTTCGTCTTGTTTTGTCAGGTCTTACCAGCGTGTTTCCCGGTGCTCCTCTTCTCTAATTCTTGTTTTCTAGTCTTCCCGGTTCTGACATTTCTGCCTGTCCTGACTCTGATTGACTCTGCCTTGGATTACGAACCTCTGCTTGTCCTTGACCTGCCCTTTGCCTGCCCCTTTGTTAATGCAAATATTCGGAGAACCGAACAATCCTCCCGTGTCTGCATCTGGGTCATAATAAGACTAAAAAGATCCATTTGAATGTACTATAATGTTCATTGAAGACATACTCTCATCATTGATGACCGAACGGTCTTTAAAATAAAGATCATAGACTAAAAACAAGGATTTTTACGTATTTGTGCCAGGCTAGCTGTCACATGGCTTTGTTTCCAAGGGCAACAGTTGCTAAAAAAAATACCAGGCTTGATCATAGCTTTACCTCCACCACAGGTCTCTCTCTCTCCGTGTCAGTAATTAACAGGGTAAAAAACAGTCACTAGATGTTTTTATTTCAATATTGCAGACTGGAAGCTGGAAATGCATTTTTCCTCCTCTCTCCCCGTCCATCCTTCACCTCTCTCTCTCTCTCTCTCCTCTCTCTCTCTCTCTCTCTCTCTCTCTCTCTCTCTCTCTCTCTCTCTCTCCTCTCTCTCTCTCTCTCTCTTCCCCCCAGAGAGGCATAAAGATACAGACTGTTTCAAGTCAAAATCCTCTTCAGAATTAATTAGAGAATTCATAACAAGACTCTTTGTGTTTAGAACTCCAAGACCATTGTGTCCAACGGAGGTCAAAAATGCTTTTGGGTCAATTTACTTCAAACATCAGTTCATATAGCTTTTCTAATGTTAGCAAACTATCAAAAAGTGACTGAATGTTTTAGAATTATATATGACATCATTAGAATTGGCCAGGCTACAGCGAATTTTGTCAGACCATGAGACATCCCGAAAGTCGATCTTCTCAGGAAAACCTCTGCAGCCTCCGAACGTCCTACAAACTATTATGACCAATCTATGGAAAGGGGAGAAACTCAAGTATCACGGGACTCGTCTGAAGTTAACCCATACAAACAAATAGAATTATGGAGGTCGTTTTGTGGCAACAAAAATAAGGGGTTAAATTCCCTGAGCTTTCTTATATCTCCTATATACAGTATAAGACAAACATTTATTTCTTATGATTTATTTTTTGAATGTGTTATTCAATTGTGTTTATATTTGTTTTATATATATATATATATATATATATATATATATATATATATATATATATATATATATACTGCTCAAAAAATAAAGGGAACACTTAAACAACACAATGTAACTCCAAGTCAATCACACTTCTGTGAAATCAAACTGTCCACTTAGGAAGCAACACTGATTGACAATACATTTCACATACTGTTGTGAAAATGGAATAGACAACAGGTGGAAATTATAGGCAATTAGCAAGACACCCCCAATAAAGGAGTGGTTCTGCAGGTGGTGACCACAGACCACTTCTCAGTTCCTATGCTTCCTGGCTGATGTTTTGGTCACTTTTGAATGCTGGCGGTGCTTTCACTCTAGCGGTAGCATGAGACGGAGTCTACAACCCACACAAGTGGCTCAGGTAGTGCAGCTCATCCAGGATGGCACATCAATGCGAGCTGTGGCAAGAAGGTTTGCTGTGTCTGTCAGAGTAGTGTCCAGAGCATGGAGGCGCTACCAGGAGACAGGCCAGTACATCAGGAGACGTGGAGGAGGCCGTAGGAGGGCAACAACCCAGCAGCAGGACCACTACCTCCGCCTTTGTGCAAGGAGGAGCAGGGGGAGCACTGCCAGAGCCCTGCAAAATGACCTCCAGCAGGCCACAAATGTGAATGTGTCTGCTCAAATGGTCAGAAACAGACTCCATGAGGGCGGTATGAGGGCCTGACGTCCACAGGTGGGGGTTGTGCTTACAGCCCAACACCGTGCAGGACGTTTGGCATTTGCCAGAGAACACCAAGATTGGCAAACTCGCCACAGGCGCCCTGTGCTCTTCACAGATTAAAGCAGGTTCACACTGAGCACATGTGACAGACGTGACAGAGTCTGGAGACGCCGTGGAGAACGTTCTGCTGCCTGCAACATCCTCCAGCATGACCGGTTTGGCGGTGGGTCAGTCATGGTGTGGGGTGGCATTTCTTTGGGGGGCCGCACAGCCCTCCATGTGCTCGCCAGAGGTAGCCTGAATGCCATTAGGTACGGAGATGAGATCCTCAGACCCCTTGTGTGACCATATGCTGGTGCGGTTGGCCCAGGGTTCCCCCTAATGCAAGACAATGCTAGACCTCATGTGGCTGGAGTGTGTCAGCAGTTCCTGCAAGAGGAAGGCATTGATGCTATGGACTGGCCCGCCCGTTCCCCAGACCTGAATCCAATTGAGCACATCTGGGACATCATGTCTCGCTCCATCCACCAACGCCACGTTGCACCACAGACTGTCCAGGAGTTGGCGGATGCTTTAGTCCAGGTCTGGGAGGAGATCCCTCAGGAGACCATCCGCCACCTCATCAGGAGCATGCCCAGGCGTTGTAGGGAGGTCATACAGGCACGTGGAGGCCACACACATTACTGAGCCTCCATTTGGACTTGTTTTAAGGACATTACATCAAAGTTGGATCAGCCTGTAGTGTGGTTTTCCACTTTAATTTTGAGTGTGACTCCAAATCCAGACCTCCATGGGTTGATAAATTGGATTTCCATTGATTATTTTTGTGTGATTTTGTTGTCAGCACATTCAACTATGTAAACAAAAAAGTATTTAATAAGATTATTTCATTCATTCAGATCTAGGATGTGTTATTTTAGTGTTCCCTTTATTTTTTTGAGCAGTGTGTATATATATATATATATATATTTTATACCTTGTGGTGGTTTATTTCTGTATTATCAAGTTAGGAGAGACGAACTTATCACACAAGTCAGAGTTATACTTATACTATATCTTTAATAATAAGAGCTTTGCAATAGCAATGACTTTCAACGATTCACTATTTCTAATGATCCGTTGAGAGTGACAACACAATGGCTACTGAGATCTTTTATAGCAAAGATCCACCACCTAGTCGACATAACAAACCACAGATATTAGGAACAGTTCACAAAGTGAGACTTTATAAATGAGAAAGGAGTATCCCATAGCCAGATAGCATTCGCTATAAATTATCATTCCGTTTGGCCCCTAAGACGAGGTTGCTATCTTGTTCCTGTTACTCCTAGCACAAAAACACAAACTCATCCAATGGCATAAATCAATTGTCAACTCTAGATACACCCATCTCAAGTAAAACCCCTTTTTGACCCCACTCCTGGACAAGCTCACTGAGGGGAGTGAGCCTCTAGGTCATACACTATCCCAGGATAAGTGCAACATCAGAGAGGACATACAATGGTTCCAGACACTGCCATACACCTCCCCCCAATGCCAAAGGAGGGAGTGACTTGTGCACAGACATTGTGGAGACAAGTAATTGGTTCCCCATTAATCACGCCATCCCTTCACATGGTCTAAGAATAGGTAAAGACACATTCACATATGAAGACAATGTTCCATCCTGTCCTCTTCCCTTTCTGATATTCTGTATATGTATAGCACCAGAGACATGTAAAAGACAAGCCTGACCTCTCCCCTCTCTGGGCCCCAGGTGACTGAGCCCTAGCTGAGGGAAGAAGTGCAACTGCCAACACCAGAGTCCAAAGGGATACATTCTAATAACAAGTATATCACATAAGCATATTATGCAGATAAGACATCTTAACTATCTATGTTACCCAACTAATTCTGATTCATCCACCACAACCTAAAGGGGTCTTGAAATTCAAAATCAAATAGCTAAATTAATTCATGGTATGAACATCTTAAAAGTTGCTAATGGTAAAGGACATACATATATGAGCTGTTTTTCAGGTTTTTCTAGATCTATTGATCTGTGACTAATTAGGGAAAAAAATAAAAGTATTACTTTCATCCCGGTTCTCCCCATAGCTACACATCTAAAATGTATAAATAAAACATCTGACAATAGTAATAATTTACACACACTTAATGGTTCCCATAACCAATCATTTCTGATGAAAAGACACAAACGTGAAAAATTGGTGGATATAGGGTTTTGGAACGAAACTCTTAATTATCCCCAACCCAATCCCTCATATACCAAAACAACACGGTGGGCTGCTATTTTGCTGAAAAAAATGAAATCCCCTCTACTTCACAGATAGCTACAATCCGGGTATTTATGGATGTATTGGCCATTAAAAATAGAGATGTATATATGAATATATGGCTGTATCAGAGCTCAGGATAAGACCCAGATGCAGACAGTTCGAATCACAGATGTTTATTAACAAAACAGGGGGCAGGCTGCCGACAGGTCAAGGGCAGGCAGAGGTCGGTAATCCAGGGCAGAGTCAGTAAGGTACAGAACGGCAGGCAGGCTCAGGGTGAGGGCAGGCAGAGTGGTCAAAACATGAAAACTAGAAAAACAGGGGCAAGCGAGTAACAGGAGTACACAAAAAACACGCTGATAGGCTTGACGAGACAAGAAGAACTGGCAACAGACAAACAGAAAACACAGGTATAAATGTACAGGGGATAATGGGGAAAATGGGCGACACCTGGAGGGGGGTGGAGACAAGCACAAGACAGGTGAAACAGATCAGGGTGTGACAGACCGATTATATATCCATGAAATATCATCATCAAATGTGTGTACACCAACAAGGCTTTTTTTCTACCAGAAGACAGAAGTCTTTTTTCACATAAGACAAACCAAATATTTTCTGATGTAGTAGTCACACAGTGAATAACTCAGTTATCCCAAATATTAATGAAGACTATTTTGGAGTTGTGAGGACTTAATTAAGTGCTCAACCCTTTGGCTAGTGGGGTTTAACACGTCAAACCCTTATTCACTCTGGCTTTCTGGATGCCTTAATGTGTAATGACATGCTGGGAACCCCAAGGAGCGACCCTGTCAGACTATCCCCCAAGAGGGACAAGACCCTTTAACCAAGGCCCAGGCCTCTTCGGCCTACTACTCATGACAAGGCCTCCTACCCTCCAGCGAAGACCCCGAAATGACGTGAGTGCTAAGAAGAGAAAGTCACAGCTCCAAGTTCATGATCTGACAGGCACAACGGTCAGGACTCAGCTCTAGGCTGTTGTTAACAGTACAAGTGGAGATCAACACAGCATGTTCAACAAACTCAACTTGGAGCCCGTTGGTACTACAAAGGATGGAAGGAAAATTGCTAATTCCTTCTTTCCTTTCTGAAAGTACAGCACTTATCACTGTAATTCAATTGGTTTTCCACTCTCCAATGTCGTGACACTACAGGGGAGGCAACCATGTATTAAGTTTAAATTAAGCCATCATGTCCAAACATGTTCACCTAAATGTACAGATTCTGTCATGTTTACCCCTCTCACTCACATACAGTTAGGTCCAAAATTATAGGCACCCTTGATAAAGATGGTATACTAACGCAATTGTTCAGAGAAATATATTTTGTTTAACAAGTAATATGTTTTTTCTCTCAAAAGGATACGGGTCAAAATGAATGCCACCTCTTTTTTCAACACCTTTCATACCTCACCTTACGAGGATAACGGCACTGAGCCTTTTACTAAAATGTTTAATGAGATTGGAGAACACAATGGGAGGGATCTTAGACCATTCCTCCATACAGAGTCTTTCCAGATCCTTGCTATCCTTCATCTGCGCTTATGGACTGCCCTCTTCAATTCAAACTACAAGTTTTCAATCGGGTTCAAGCCTGGAGACTGAGCTGGCCATTGCAACATTTTTGATTTTGCGATACCAAACCCACCACTGGTGTGCCTGGCCCAAGAGCTCTGGTGTGCGTGACCATAGCACCGTTCCAATCCAGGTGCCAATGCCGTTTAGCAAACTCCAGGCATTAACGTTTGTTGGATGACATGAAAATAGAGCTCTTTGGTCATACACCCCAGTGGTGTGTTTGGTGTCGAAATAAGGATGCATAAGCAGAAAATAACCCCATACCTACGGTAAAATATGATGGTAGATCTTTGATGTTATGGGGCTATTTTGCTTCCACTGTTCCTGGAGCCCTTGTTAAGGTCAACGGCATCATGAACTTTACCCAGTACCAGGACTTTTTTGCCAAAAACCTGGTTGCCTCTGCCAGGAGGCTGAAACTTGGCAGCAAGTGGATCTTCCAGCAAAAAAGTAATCCTAAACACACATATTAATCCACAAAGAAATGGCCACAAAATTAACATTTTGTAATGACCATCTCAGTTTCTGGAATTGAACCCCATTGAAAACCTGTGTTTAGAATTGAAGAGGGCAGTCCATAAGCGCAGACCAAGGATATCAAGGATCTAGAAATATTATGTATGGGAGAATGGTCTAAGATACCTCCCAGTGTGTTCTCCAATCTCATAAAACATTTGACTAAAAGGCTCAGTTCCGTTATCTTCGTAAGGTGAGGTATAGAAAGGTATTGAAAAATCAATGATTCCCTTAAATAAAGCAGCATTTTCTTATGTAAAATCAGAACAAATATTTCACTACATGCATCAGTAAGATGAGGCGCTGTGGGATCACCTACATTCTTAATTAAAGCAAAGATAAAAGGTTGAAAATTGAGAAATTGTTGGTACAGTATATTTTCCAGATTATCGCCTCAGCAGAGCTTTTGTCAACACAATGCAACCACCTGGATAGCAGATCACATAGCCATCACCAGTTAGCAGCAGGTAACAATTAATGATGCTTCTCGCCTTATTATTTTGCTGGTTTACAGAAATTAGTTGTAAGCTGAATGCTAATGTGCTGCCAAGGTCATAAGGTTGATGTTGCTAAACATGCCTTAGGCCTACTGCTTGTGGTATAGAGAAATGGACATTATAATAGGCACAATGGCCAATTTCCAAATGACTATCTTCCGGAGTAATTCCACTTGTTAAATTAATGGATGCCAATATCTCTCAGAAAAGTAAAATACTGATTAGTAATGAATCATGTTTTACTGTAAGCTAGGTATGGAGGAAATATGTCTAAAATGTTACTTTGTATATTTTGAAAAGCACCCAATAAAACAAAGTGCACATTAGTATATGGTCATTGGGGTAATGAAAATTACATATTCTCAAACTGTAATGGCCGTAGTCACGTAACCATAACTGCTGTTGCCTACCATTTATCTTTATCAATATTTAAATACAAGTAACAACTACATGGTGCATTGCAGCTTAGAAGATGTGGAAAAAAAAGATTGAGGAAAGGACATCAATGGATGTCAGCCAAAGTACCCAGTTGGGAGGCAGACTCGTTTTTCATTAAGATTAAGTGTGTAGCGAGGGCGGCCTATCTTTCTGTGCCTCCAGCTGACACTTTTCTCCCTTTCCAACAGAGAGCGTGTGTGTGTGTGTGTGTGTGTGTGTGTGTGTGTGTGTGTGTGTGTGTGTGTGTGTGTGTGTGTGTGTGTGTGTGTGTGTGTGTGTGTGTGTGTGTGTGTGTGTGTCACCACGGTTTCAAACAATGGGAATGTTATCAAAGGTTGCCAACAGCAAATGACACACACAGAGGGGCATATTTGCCCCAAATCTGTTTTCCTAAAGGAATAACAACCATGTAGTAGGGCGAACCGAAATTCAAAAAATAAGCCTTTCCTCTAAAGGTTTGGACTAATGGAACCATTATAGAAGTATCCCACTACATTAAAATGTGTCTTGATTCAGAAGTGTAACACCATGTAGTGTAACCTTTTGACAATAATGTAGTACAGTAAACATATTCACTTGTGGACGCATTAATGGTTGAAAGGCTTTGGCACACCAATTGTGGTTGTTTTGTAGGATGTGCTAGCAATCAAATGCTAAGAAAACGCTGTAACCCTTTATTTTAAAGCCCTGTAAGTACTAGGTACTTGCTTGGTAAATACTTGGTAACAGAATATACTTAAATATATACTTATAAAGAAACAGTAACTAAGTACTCTGAAAATAGGCAAAATAAATACCGGTTGTTACCCATCAATTATGTTAAGAACCATGACGTTTACCTATAAATACCCAGTACTGACCGGGCTCTAAAATAAAGGGTTACCAAAAACGCAACATAGGTTCATCCTTGTGACTCGTACAGATCAGTGATCATTGTTGATGTGGAATGAATCTTGCCAAGAGAATCACACCATTCCCTCCATTCTCACTGAGAATTTCCAACAAGCAGACAGCAAACAGTGAAAAGTCAGCACAATATTAAGGGAAGTGTTTTCTTTACAATCCTCTCAACAAATACCAGTCTCATTACATTCCTCCCATCTACCAACAGACGCTATCTATGGAGTCAGTGAGAAGGGCAACCGTAGAACAGCGCTAGTGACTGAATAAAGTTCCAAACTGAAAGTTTTTCAGTTACACTTCACAAGTGCTAGTTCTACTGGGAGCATACATAATCCTTTAAAAGCCGTTACCACAAAATTATATTCTGAAACCTATTGTAGGTCCTTACACCAACTTCTATTCAGTTTTAAGGTTTCTACATAAATGTAACCTGTCTGTCATTTAGTTGAATCTGTGATACAAAAGAAATCAGAAACAAGATCTATAAGATTTCACTAGAATCCATCTTGTGAAAATCCCTCAGCTGTTGGGTAATTCACTTGGTAGGATAGGTCAAAAGACTCAGAAATAACTCTTTAATTTCTATTGTGTAGACATGTTTAGGATGGATTTTTATGAGAAATAAGTGAGTTATCAGTCCTGTCTTTTCTTCAAAATATGATCGGTTCAGAATGTTTATCGAAGTTCATTCATCCTGCTATGTGAAATATCCCACAGATGGTCATTTGGTTTCAAGTGTTTCAAAAAGAAATCACATTTCTGTTGATTTTCCACACCTTCTCCCATTCACCATATGTTAAACCCTCAACACGAAACTCAACACATTTTTACAAAACTTCTACCTAGGCTGCTATACCCTTTACATTTGAACAGGGCTGTATTTAAATTCCCTTCAGTGCTCGATGGAGCTTTGAACGAAAGGCATGAAAGTGCAAGGCCCTGACTATGTTATCCTACGCAACTGTCAATCAGCATAAATGTTAGACGCCTCCTGAACGAACACTGTGCTCTGAGAACATTTAGTGTCATCATGTCACATCTTCCTTCATGGGTCTGGTAAAAGCCCTCCAAGTTAATACATGTTAATGCTCTCCTCAGGATAATTAAGACGAATGCTACTCTTGGACACTTTTATGCACTCAGTATAGCCAGCGTTGTCCTCCGTACGTCACCTGAGAGCACTAAGTTGAGAAATGTGCCATGCTGCTCTAAGTGATTTAGGATCGAGTTCAAAGAGCCCTTACAACTCTCTCTCCCTCTACTCCTCGTCATGTTTTATGGTTTTCATAATCGTGACTCACAAACACCAAATACACAGAGAGTGAGGGATTGAGAATATGAAGGACGTGTGATGATAATAATAATAATGAATAATGATCAGAGAGAGAGAGAGGAAGAGAGCCCACTGGGCACAGACGTCAGTTCAACGTCTATTCCACGTGAAAACAACGTTGATTCAACCAGTGTGTACCCAGTGGGAGAGAGACAGAAAGAGAGAGAGAAAAGAGAAAGAGATATTCCAATATTTGTTATCGTGGTGTATTCATTTTATATGAAGTGTCGGGTATATTTTACATCAATAATACAAGAAGTAACACAAACTATATAATCTAATTGCGATCACATATATATAAGACATTGTCCTTTCATAGAATCAGCAGTGAGAAGGGTATCCCTAAACTGGGATTCTTGCCAAATAAGGCAGACATGTTGTTTCTTGAGACGTGGTAAGCCCAGGTTTGGTGTTGTATTATCATTGTTGCTGGGTAAGAGTTAAAACAGGTTTCATACCAGCACCATGCCTCAGAACTAAGAATAAACATATCCAGTTGGAACACTGTGAGTCACACCATTAGTCAGATGGTGTGCCAAGAAAGACCAAAAACAAACGGAACTTTGGAGCAATAGTAAGACAACCAAACACCCCATTATGTGGAAGGACATCTGGTGGGTTTCTGTGCTCTCTGCAGGTTGTCAACACACAATGTAGGCAACAAGGAACTCAACAAGCAGAGACCCACATGTACAAACTCTTATGCACCTAATTTTGAACATTACACTTCTGTGAGTGTCTTTACTTCAACACATTCGTTTACCTTACTGCTCTGTCATTGAAAGGGAAAAGGAAATGGGGATACCTAGTCAGTTGTACAACTGAATGCATTCAACTGAAATGAGTCTTCCTCATTTAACCCAACCCCTCTGAATCAGAGAGTGGAATACTTAAAGGTTAGAAGAGAAAGAGATTGTTCAGAATTCTATAAGTAAAAAAAAACATGTTTTTTCTGCAAATGGCCTTCATCTGAATTGAATGGAATAGTAGAACATTCCACAGGAGCCATGTAAGAGGAATGTACGTTGTGTTTACATTGGACGTGTTACAAGAAGCTGTCCACAGTGCTGATTTGTGGTAGCAGAGTTGAAATGGTTAAGTATTTATAGCCTGATCGGGATAAGAGATGAATCATGTCTGCTTTGTGTGGTGCATGCTCTTCTTGCCAATTAACTCAATGAGGACATGCAATGAATTCCATTCATACTCTGAATATAGGTAAATATAGACATTAAAAGTGTTCTGGCAGGCATAAGTATACCTCACTATTGAGGGCCATGTGATGAATGTCCATTAACAACACAAAACCATCAGACAGTCTGCTTCTTGAAAGGTAATGTAGTAGAAAATGTGGGTAAGAAATTGTAATGTCCTATTTCAGTGGTTTTGAACAGAAGGACTTAAAATGGAGTCATTTCACTGACGATGGCGCAAAGGTTAATGGTTGCCATTTCTCTACAGTGTTTGTTCATTATCCAAATGCCAAACAGGCAAACTTTAATCAACGCTCGACGCCGCCACACTCGGGTTATATGCCAGATTATGAATATGTTCATTAGATTTCTCATGTATTATTAAAGTAATCAGAATGTAATCTATTCCTATTCAAGGTGGCAAGTGGACACTTTTGATCGACAAACAAGAGAGAGAAATGAAGTTTATTATTATGTGCAATATAACATCTCTACTCAGAGATGATGAAGTAGGAGTGTTCAGTTTGGGGGAGAAATGTTGAGTAAAATCAAGCCTGATTGTGTTTGTACTAAATCTTATTTACATTTGTATTTTATGCTAATTGACTTAAATTACTACCCCACAAAGGGAAGAGATTGTTAAAGCAAACTTCAAAATGTTTATAAAAATGGACATGGACCAGTTAGTTGCAGTTGAACATCTATTACAAGATGCCAATGTCATTGGAAAATGTAACTTATTTTATGCAGTTAAATAGTCTGTATTACAGTTTTTTCCAACTGCTTACACACCAAAAAAATTCATGTCACACGATTTTTGAAACCTCTCACTCAAAGTGCAAAACTACACACCAAATATCCAAAACCATAAGCTATTTCTCAGCCTTTGACTCAGTTGTCAATTGCGTAAAACACTTTTTTCAAAATACTACGCACAATTCTCTTCCTAAAACACAAAAATCTAACAGGAAGTGACTTGCTTTCCTTTTCCAAACACAACCAATCAAAATGCTACACTTATTCACCAGGTCACACACACAATAGGACAGAGGGCAATTACCAATGTCCCTGGACAGCGTGGGGGTAATATAACTGTGTGTGCTGCCATCACTCAAAATGGGGTCCTCCATCACAATGCCACACCGTGTCCGTATAACACCGGCTATATGGTAACTTTTCTGGATGCAATTTACACAATGCTTGTCCCTGATCCAGATCAGGAGCCTGCTAGATTTGTGGTTTTATGGGACAATGTTAGTTTTCACTGGGCTGTTCTGGTCCAAAACTGGTTTGCCACCCATCATCAATTTGTAGTTTTGTACCTACCCCCATATTCACCTTTTCTAAATCCCATAGAGGAATTCTTCTCAGCCTGGCGCTGGAAAGTGTATGATCGCCAACCCTATGCCTGCATGCCGCTTCTCCAGGCAATGGAGGACGCATGTGGGGACATAGAGGTTGCCTCTGTCTAAGGTTGGATACGCCATGCTAGGAGATACTTCCCTCGATGTTTGGCAAGAGAAAACATATCTTGTGATGTGGACGAAGTATTGTGGCCAGACCCAGCCTGGAGAAGAGATGAAGCGTAGATTAGCACTGGTGACTGCCCCCCCCCCCCTACCAATTCCTGGACTGCCCCCCCGGGACCCCACACACACAATTGTGTTCTTTATTGTATTCTAAAGAATATACTTTTGGTTTACATATGTTTATGGTTTTGTTGTATGCTACTGTATACAACAGTAATGTTTGGCCCAATAAATATTTTCTGTTTCTACATTGCATTGGTGTTTACAGTGTACTTGTTACCCCTCTCAGCAGATTACTTTCACTGTAGAACATTGTATTGAAATGTAGATATAAGCCTATGAAAGACCAAAGAGCTTTAGATTTAGAACAACAGTGTTTACATGGTATATCCAAAAATGTACTATTATGAAAGCAATGTTTGCCATTTGATGCAAATGCTTCATTCTGACATGTGTTTATGGCATTTTGAATGCAGTGTTACAGTTTGAAGGAGATGTGAGGCATTTTTAATTTTGTGTGTGCAGTTTTGGGAATTGTGTGTAGAATTTTGAAAAAAGGAGAGACAGTTTTGAAAACGTGTGTAAGCAGTTGGAAAAAACTGTAAATACAATGTTACTTGTATTTTGATCGACCTTCAATATATTAACATAATATATAACTGTTTGTGATGACAGCAAGCAAATCAATTCATAGATTCAACAATTTTGTAAGCTTGGAATCAATAGTGTGCCATCAGTGAATTTATATTTTCGTTCATGGTCACCAACAATGAGGCAAGTAATGAAATTAAATCAAATCATTTTCAGCAAAAATGTACTTTGCTCCTTTTTTCCAGAACACTCACAATATTATGATACCACTGAAAAAGGTGCAATCGACAGCTTTAGCACCTCTCTGAGCTGTTGAGTACACATAAATTAATAAGCAAGGGCCGAATCAGTTGAGCAAAAATAAATGTACAGTGTTATTCTAAGCTCTCTCTCATTCTTTCTTTCCATCCTGTAGCTCTCTAACCTCTTAGGGTGGCAGGTAGCCTAGTGGTTAGAGCGTTGGGCCAGTATCCAAAAGAATGCTAGATCAAATCCCCGAGCTGACAAGGTAAAAATATGTCGTTCTGCCCCTGAACAAGGCAGTTAACCCACTGTTCCTAGGCCGTCATTGTAAATAAGAATTAGTTCTTAACTGACTTGCCTAGTTAAATAAAAAATAAGGATTTCACCTGTGGGACAGTGGAGCTAATGTGTGCTAATGTGATTAGCATGAGGTTGTAAGTAACAATAACATTTCCCAGGATATTGACATATCTGATATTGGCAGAAAGCTTAAATTCTTGTTAATCTAACTGCACTGTCCAATTTACAGTAGTTATTAGAGTGCACAGTTATGAACTTATGAAAAGTTATTTATAAATCAATTAGGCACATTTGGGCAGCCTTGAAACAAAATTTTGAACAGAGATGCAATGGTTCATTGGATCAGTCTAAAACTTTGCACATACACTGCTGCCATCTAGTGGCCAAAATCGAAATTATGCCTGGGCTGGAATAATACATTATGGCCTTTTTCTTGCATTTCAAACTGTTGTTTTTTCCTTTGTATTATCTTTTACCAGATCTAATATGTTATATTCTCCTACATTAATTTCACATTTCCACAAACTTCAAAGTGTTTCCTTTCAAATGGTATTAAGAATATGCATATCCTTGCTTCAGGTCCTGAGCTACAGGCAGTTAGATTGGGGTATTTATTAAAGATGTCTCCATGGTGTCCTCATTTGTTCCTGTTCTTTGTTCAGCCAACTACTGTAGTAAGGTAAAGCATGTAGTATATCTTGCTAGTCATTGTAAATATGAATTTGTTCTTATTTGAGCATCAGCTGTTCCTGACAACTGTGTGATCACGCTCTCTGCAGCCGATGTGAGTAAGACCTTTGAACAGGTCAACATTCACAAGGCGGCTGGGCCAGACGGATTACCAGGAAGTGTACTCCGAGCATGCGCTGACCAACTGGCAAGTGTCTTCACTGACATTTTCAACCTCTCCCTGTCTGAGTCTGTAATACCAACATGTTTCAAGCAGACCACCATAGTCCCTGTGCCCAAGAACACTAGTGTAACCTGCCTAAATGACTACCAACCCGTAGCCCTCACTTCTGTAGCCATGAAATGCTTTGAAAGGCTGGTCATGGCTCACATCAACACCATTATCCCAGAAACCCTACACCCACTCCAATTTGCATACCACACCAACAGATCCACAGATGATGCAATCTCTATTGCACACCACACCGCCCTTTCCCACCTGGACAAAAGAAACACCTATGTAAGAATGCGAGTCATTGACTACAGCTCAGCATTCAACACCATAGTGCAGACAAAGCTCATCACTAAGCTAAGGACCCTGGGACTAAACTCCTCCCTCTGTAACTGGATCCTGGACTTCCTGACGGGCCGCCCCCGGTGGTAATGGTAGGTAACAACACATCTGCCACGCTGATCCTCAACACGGGGGCCCTCAGGGGTGCGTGCTCAGTCCCTTCCTGCACTCCCTGTTCACTCATGACTGCACGGCCAGGCACGACTCCAACACCATCATTAAGTTTGCTAATGACACAACAGTGGTAGGCCTGATCACCGACAACGATGAGACAGCCTATATGGAGGAGGTCAGAGACCTGACCGTGTGGTGCAAGAACAACAAAGGAGGACCGAGCACGCCCCCATTCTCATCGACGAGGCTGAAGTGGAGTAGATTGAGAGCTTCAACAAACTAACATGGTCCAAGCACACCAAGACAGTTGTGAAGAGGGCACGACAAAACCTATCCCCCCTAATGAGACTGAAAAGATTTGGCATTGCTGCTAAGATCCTCAAAAGGTTCTACAGCTGCACCATTGAGAGCATCCTGACGGGTTGTATCACTGCCTGGTATGGCAACTGCTCGTCCTCCAACCGCAGGCACTACTGAGGGAGGTGCGTACAGCCCAGTACAACACCGGGGCAAGCTTCCTGCCATCCAGGACCTCTATACCCAGCGGTGTCAGAGGAAGGTCCTAAAAATGGTCAAAGACTCCAGCCACCCTAGTCATAGACTGTTCTCTCTGCTACCACACGGCAAGCGGTACCGAGCGCCAAGTCTATGTCCAAGAGAATTCTAAATAGCTTCTACCCCCAAGCCGTAAGACTCCTGAACAGCTAATCAAATGGCTACCCAGACTATTCGCATTGCCCCCCCACGCTGCTACTACTCTCTGTTATTATCTATGCATAGCCAATTTAATAACTCTACCTACATGTAAATAATTACCTCAATTACCTCGCCCCCGCACATTGACACATTGACTCTGTACCTGTACATAGCACCACTATTGTTATTTACTGCTGCTCTTAATTATTTGTTATTCTTATCTCTTACTTTTTTTAGGGATTTTCTTAAAACTGTATTGTTGGTTAAGGGCTTGTAAGTAAGCATTCACTGTAAGGTCTACACCTGTTGTATTCGGCGCATGTGACAAATACAATTTGATTTGATTTGACTAACCTTAATTCCACTTATTTTGGCACAATGTCAGATATTAACATCCATGTTCTTTGTGCCATGTTCTCTTTGATTCAAATGCTAAGGCAGTCAAGGTTCCAACAGGTGTCATCCAAAACTAGAAAACAAATTTATGGAACAAAACATTTGTCCCATGAAATCGAAATCTCCACAGAGACTGTCGAGATCCACCAAATGTAATCAATGCTTTGAACTTGGTGTGATTGCATTTGTATTCGGTATTCATATATTTCCAAAGAAAACATAGTTTACACAAAAGCGTTAAATAAAGCCCCAGCATTAGCATTAAAATGAAAGTTAAGGCAAAAAAACTCTTGGTGAATATAAATCTTCTCCTTGGGAATGTATCCGCTGACAGAATCCATCTGAGGAAAAATGCGTTTAGTAATTAAGTAAAAATCGCTAGGAATGTGTGAGAAGGATGGAGAACTGGAAGTAAAATACCTCATCTGAAAAGATGAATGCCATTATGGAGAGACTGAAGCGGCTGGTCTGGAATAATAACTTCCCCCTGCCGCATTATGTTAGAGCACTTCTGATAAGATCGTTTGAAAATGGCAGCTGTTGGAAATAATGCAATTCATTCTGTATTGCTCCGGGACACAACTGGGACCTAAATGAAGCATGTCTTCTATTAGACCCCTAAAGAAACAAACTAATAGCCTGAAAAGATTTGCCATTTGTAATATGACTATAATTCACACGATTCATTAAGCAAAAATGGAAAGTGATAGTATGTTCTGATTAAACTAGTTCTCTGGGCAAAATCCTATGTTAATTTATTTTGAAAGTCTTTCATTGACTAAGTAACTTGTTCTGCCACTGTGTAGATTAGCACCCTGGGTCGGACAGTATTGTTTTCTCTTACCGTCTATACATTATGTAAATCAGATTAATGTCATTTACACATGTTTAAAATAGTTCATTTGTATCAGGAGATTGTTCAAATTAGTCATTCTACTACCTAGCTACCCTGTGTTGTTGACAGAGGCAGATTGGAACTCCATGAAAACAATACATTGTCAGTGCCTGCTTTGGCAAAAATATTATTCGCTTTTTATTTTCCTCACACACAAAGCAAGTGGAGGTTGAGCAAGGGTGTTCATCTTAAGTCTGTGACAGGTTTTGTTTTTTCCATTTATAAGGTTGGACTTTTAGCACGAATAGCATTTTAGCACTTATTATGTGTTACACCTGTGCTGGTTGCTATCTCGTTAGTGGGAAGGTGTTTCACCTGTGTTGGCCCAGGTGCTATTTAGGAGCGGCTGGCCAGTGCTCCAGTTGAGCTTCAGAGAGCTACACTTCACATCAGCTGAGGTGTGAGTTCAAGCTCAACCAATATAATTTTGAAAGAAGCCTTACTTTTGGTTTCCCCTGTTTGTTTTGCTCCATATTCTTTTTACTCCCAATCCTACATTGTTGTGGGTTTTCTTTTAGTTTGTCTTTTCAGAGGCAAACCTAGTGGGAATCCATGGTGTGTGTCCTTTAGAACCCCTTACTAGTGGCTTTGCCAACTTTCAGCGGGCACCCACATAGGTGCCTTTCAGAACCCCTTTTGAACCCTTTTCTGTTTTGTTTTGTTTTGAGTGATTTTCTTTGTTAGTTCCCTTTGTTGTGAGTGACATTTTGAGTTTGTCTTGTGGGAACTTAACAAGTGTCATATACATTTGAAATGCTTTCACTTTGTCCTAGTTCTAATAATCCCATAAAAGGTTTAGTAACAATGCTGCAAATTCAGTACTGTGTATTCATGGATGCCATAGGAAACCAGGCCTATCCCAAAAATTGACCAAGAAAAAAATACCATATGAAATCCTTTCTTTCACCTCTCTGTTTCATAATTTGCCTTCAATTTGCAAGAGGCTAAATGTATCTCACCGGATAAAGCGTCCGAGCGAGCAAAACAGCGTCTCTCTGTAGCCCATTTATCTGATGCTGTCTGGTTAAAAATAGTATGATATTGTTGCTGCCCGTAGCATTGAACGCAAGGGAAGCCAGTGAGCATTTGGCCTCCCTTGATATATATATATAAATATTCACAATATATAAAAAATTCACAACAATCACATCAAAAACAGAACATAATTGACCGTACACATCTTGAATTGTTGCATTTAATGGTGTTGTTGTCCTCCGTTGGCTAGCTAACTAAAATGGGCCCTTTCCTAAATAAGCCATGGATGGAGATGGGGATTTGGACTTGTGGTTTTACTTAATTTTCCGTACTGGCCAACGATTACAACAACGATTCTGATCACACCATAAATTCATACATTGTGCCTGAGAGGATAGAAGTTCAATATGTAGCAACTGTAGATGTAGTAGACTATTGTTAACTAGCTGACTAATCTTTGCCCAACAAAGGAAGTTAGCCTAGTGCGCCAGCAGTTTTAGCCAGGTAGCCTACGGCCACAAAAAAAGTGTGTACTGTATGACAAAGTCATAGACCTTTTCCACGACATGAAAGAGAGGAGGATCATGGCATTGGCATTTCTCCAAAAGTAGAGTGAGTCAACATGTATTTTATACACACACAGATATCAGTACCATGGATAGACACATATTTATCTAACATTGATTGGACTAAATTGTTTTGGATCTTTTACTTGTCAAACTATTAGACTGAACATAGATGATTTAAGGATGTTGAAGTTGAAATGGTGCTGGAATAGTGGAGGCAGCTCCTGTTTACTTTGCGACTTGTAATAGCTCTCTGGTGTTCCAAATTAATAGTTGTTTAGTAGTCCGGAAATGTCTGAAAAGTTTACTTGATTGACCATGCTAACTGTTTTTTACATGCAATATGCTTTGTGGACTCCACAGGACAGATGTTTCTATCAGGTTTTGTGATGAAACAAAGGTGTGGTTGAATTTATTCTGCCACTGTATCTTCTCATTGTCTTGGCATTAAGCCTATATATGATGTGGCATGGCATTTGAACTAACAGGTTTTTAGAGCAAACAACACAATTATCACAAAACATAGGTTGTAATATGTTTTTTTTCCTGGCTTGGCTTCCCCAGTGATTTCAACCACGCACCGCTACTGTGCAAACTATGGCAAGACTCTCATGCCTTCTCCAAATACTGTATTTAAGTAAAATCACAGGAAACGACTGTGGCATCTGTTGTATAGCACACTGTATTACTTATACAACTAATATAAGACGCGTTTTGTTTGTCTTTCTACAGCGAAAAAAAATAACGAATTTTACTCAGACTTTCTGCCGAAGATGATGAGTACAAACGTGAGAACGTTTCTTCCTCGTCACCAGTTTTGTTGTATAGCACACTGTATTACTTATACATCTAATATAAGGACAGGACATGAGACGGGAGTACAAATTAACGTGGGCATTGTTTAATGCGTTTCACAGGAAGAGCATTCCAAGCATTTCAACATAGGTAAGCAAGGGGGAGGTTACAGGTGCCCTAAAGGGACAAAACTAGAATATCAATACACAACAGCATCCTTCTCTGATTACACATGCAAGACATAAATACTGTTTCTGATGCATACCATTATGAGAAGATTTCCACAGTAAACAATAAAGCTACCATGTAAGCTTAACAGTATGGGAGGTAAATGTGTCTTTAAGGTGGGCACTTGGTAGCATGAAGAGGCAGAGGCTTCTATGAGGAGGAGATGGAGGTGTCCGTCATCAGCATCCGACAGCAGCAGAGTTCCAGACCTCAGCAGGAAAGATGATCAGGCCTCCCGCTTCCCAGGTCATTCGTCTGGAGGATAATTGGTCTCCTCTTTGTCATCTTTCACCTTGCATCTGTACACGCTCTCCATAAGGGGTGATATTTGTGTGCTATGTGCGGTGTGTGTGTGTGTGTGTTGGCGGAGGGATGGGGGGGTCCACCTGCTTGGTCCAGGGGAACAGTCCATTCATCAACCTCTATTAAGCGGCATCCTTGTGTGGGACTAGCTGTGGGGCTCTCTCAAAGTGATGCATCCAAATCAAGGCCATGCTTTGTTAGCCAAAACATCATTTGTTAATTACCTTTCAAGACTACCCCGACCATACATCATCAGTTTTCTGCTGTAAACACCATAAGGTGTGCAACCGTGAAAGATAACCCATTCCCCCTATGTCATCCAAGGTAAAAAAAAACGAGCCCAGGCCATAATTTTCCCTGTAAGTCTTAAGTGTAAAAATAGCTCAATAAAGATAGTGGGTAGAATTCCAATGTCACATCTGCAGGGAGGTTTCCGATTTTTTTTATCAGTGTGCAACAATGTGTCGTTTTATGGCATAGTGTATGTTAAATGTTGTATTGACTATTACTTAGGGCTAGATTCAATCAGTTCTGCCTTAACACGCAATAACTAACAACTGCATAGCAGGTGTTGGATCTGTCAAATCAGAAAATGGCTCCCGGCGTCATAACTATTGCGGACATTGCCATTGGATGTGTGTTGTAATCTACACCTCGGTTAGACTGATATAAATCCTTTTTATTTAGTTTGAATGATTTTCAATTTGAGTATCATTATTTCTAAATAGCCTACACTTTCTCGTTCTGAACTTCTAACACGTGTCGGACGGTGTGGTTTTGTGACAACTACACAAGCAACCCATCACTGATTTCACAACTCTAAAGCAGTTACACCTCCGACACAGCCAAAACACCAGCTATGCGGTTGTCGGTTATCGGCAGTTAACGCTTGATCTGACTGAATCTAGGCCTTAAGCGTTGTCCCCTCGAAAGTTCTCTCTTGAACAAGATGGCGTCGACAGACACGGTCACCCTGTTTCTCACTCCTAGCCAACTTTGCATTATTTCTTTTTTTTGTTTGTTATGTTTTACATGATTTGCTCAGAACGTTTCTAGTACTATTACCTACAGCCAAAAATAACTTTTGGAAAGTAGATTGGTGGTCACTCACCAGAAATTTGACTTCCCGGACCTGGATCATTTGTTTGAACTGCCCAAGACAGCTAATGTTAGCTGGCTGCCTCACTAGCTAATGTTACGTGTATGATCTGTGTAGTAATATTATTTGTATGTCAGAAAGTCATTTGCATTGCTAGCTTAAACCTAATGTTAGCTAGCTAGCTAACATTGCATCTTGTGGATTAGCTTTAGCTACCTGCAGATTCATGCATGGTGTCTAGCTATGACAATCAGTTTGTATTTCTAACTATTAGTATGGGTTGGGATTATTGCCACATTCAAAACAACTGGGAACTGGGAACTCGGAAATCTAGCTAGCTAGCCACATGTCTAAACAAAAGACTCCACTTCGCCAGATGTGTCTGGGGGTGATTACGGTCATCTATTGTATTTCATGAACATGTGTACAGTACAACAGTGATCCATCCACTTAGCTAGATATGGCTGGGGGTGGTTATAGCATTTCTTTCACATGACAAGTGTGTCTGGGTAAGAATCATCTAATAATTATTACATATTTTTAACTTGACAATTACATTTTTTGTATTGCTATTATGCAAATATGCTAGTAACCATTTCACTGTCCTGTTTACATCTTCTGTATCCTGTGCATGTGACAAATAATATTTTATTTTATATAGTGTGTGTTTACCTGAGACGGTAATGTGAAGAACAACATGAACTGCACCAAAGTCAGATTAGGATATAGGCCAAGGACTAGATGAAGTGTATTGTTGCTCCTACCTTCAATACTCACTCTGTTTAGCACATGGCCTCATGTGAATCCTTAAAAAGATGGGTGGGGCTAAGGCTTAAGAGGCTGTGAACGATGCTGAATGGGTGTAGACAAAGAAGAGCTCTTCAGTAGGTGTACCAAAACATCCAAGGGCCATTTTCTCTAAAGTGGGGTTACAAGTTTATCAACTTACAAAGCAGAATTACTTTCCCATTGTCCCTCAATGGCAGTGTATGATATACCATTTTTCTAGCTCTAAGTCTCTACTTTTATCCAATGAAACCACCATTTCAAATTGTGTTACATAGGACCGAATCAAGCCGGTCGGTCACAAATAAAAAATTGTGCATTGATCCTGATTGTGCAGAGATACCTTTTCAATTAATTTCTTCCCCACCATCTAAGTTGTTTTCATTCAGATGTTGTAGCAATGCCAACGTAGCATGTGCATCCATCCATCTTGGTCTTCTTGCCATTGTAAAGTACGCATGCTCTTACTGTGTATTCCAAGTAGGCCAGAGTAGACTGATAAGACTACTAGGATTCGGTAGACTGATATAGAGTACATACCATTTTGAGATTACAATTAGAATTGATCAGTACAATAGAATGGCCCACCCTGTTCTTCCTTCACAATTGGGGATTACATAATTATGCATCGTTCGCATCCCCTCGTTCATCAACTCACTCATTATCCCCCTTTCTCCCCCATCATTCTTTACTTAATTTATTTAATCTGTTGTAATATGTGTACAATTATTTTCAGTATGGTTTAGGTTCAGTTTCGAGGCAATTATCTGGTTGATTATCAACTGAGCACTGCACCTTCAATGTCAGGAGGAGTAGAGCAGGCCCTACTGTCGGGGGTAGGAGGGGCTGCGGGGGGAAATGACGTGCCCTCCTAAAACAGGTTATAACTCCCGTTCTGTTTGTCGACAATGTTATATAAACTTATTAAGGAAATGACTTAAAAAATGGCAGAGTAATAAAACGATTCAATTCATGAGCAGCCCAAATGACTGCTTTAGCGGTTTTAGTGTTAAATAGACACCACTAGACAGCCTCCGGCCAGTACCCTGCCTTCTGCCTTGTACACTACTCTGCCCCTTAGTCACTGTCAATAGCCAGCTACCACCCTGTACTCTACCCTGCACCTTATGGATTGATAGCCTATGCACATAGTCATTGAAATTAATACCGGTAACTTTAATAATGTTTACATACTATTTTTATATCTACTGCTGTAGTACATTTTTGATTATTGTGTGCTTGTTTGACATTCACTGCATTTATTGATAGGAAATAGGAACATAAGCATTTCACTACACCTCACATAACACATGCTAAACCGTGTACGCAACCAATAACATTTTATTTTATTTCTTTCTCTTACACCAAGGATCATAAAATGGCCTTTTCACCTTGTCTCGTACTATTGATATATCTTAATTGAGGAATTCCACATATTATCATCACACATCCTTACATCTGGTGATGTAAGGATACTGATGCTCCGTGTGAAGACGGTTCCTTTAAATAATCATGTTCAACAGACATGCAAGTAGGTTTTTTGGCCTGGATACCCTATATATACACTCTGTACAATCATGGTGAATGTGGCAATCCTTAGGGATTGCCACATTCCCCTCTGAGTTACCTAGACTAACATGTAGAATAAGATCACTTTAGAAGCTTTCCTGTCCCATTTCCCCTTGTGGCTAGAGATGCAGTGTGACAATGACTGGGGCTTTCACAAACAATGGAGGTCTCTCTCCCAGGCCCTGATAATTCCACTTGACACCTGACACAGAGCATGAGCTCCTACTGGAAGGCAGGCATTCTGGTCCGAAGGTAGAGAGGCTGATGATCACTATTGACACGATCAAATCCCAGGTGGGTATGTTATTGCTTCTTCTCTGCCCTTGACCAAGACGCAACCTATACCTTGCTTCGGTAAACACTTCAGGTTCATATGTAAAGACCATGAAGGTAGAATATCCCTGATAAAATGTTTGCTCAGCAAAGAAAAACAGGAAATCAATTCAGACACGATAAAATGAAAATGTCGGTAAACAAGAGACATACGATGAGACTGAAGGAGAAGGCATAATTTTCCTTTGCAAGGTGGAATTTGGGAATATAATGGGGAAACTATAGTATTTAACTTATAATAGGGGCCCAGTGGTGGGAAATCATAACCATTATGAGCCTGTAATTTCAAAGTTAATTTGACTTAGACTGCACTAAGAACATCCTATAAACGTGTATTGTTGGCTTCGGGGTGTTCTGAACTTTGCAGTATTAATAACCACCAATGCTGAGGTAATTTGATCAAGGGTAATTTTGTTATTAGCCTGATTGTGTCCTCTGCCTGACCCTGAGAAGATGACAGAGATGGATAGGAGTGCCTTCACACAGCTAAATGTGTGTTAATAAACAAATAGCATCCCAGCATGTTTGTAACCAGCGATTTTAGGTTTCCCTAATGGGGAGCTATAACCATTAGGGGATGACAACATTTCTAATCCTGTACCAGTGCACAAGGGCAGATTCTACGAATCCCATCTATCTGGGCTCATGTTCTTTCCACGAGAGGTGCAGATCAAGTCCCAGTTTCAGGAACCAAAAGCCCAATATCTTAGGTAGTGATGTCATGAGGAACCAAACGTAGGATTTCAGGAATGTATTATTTTTGTTGGAAATTTGATAATTTCTCTCTGACATTGTTGAAACAAACAGGGCTTTTCTGAAATGACTGCAATCAGAGAAATTGATTGGCTCCAATCAGGCACAGCTGCCTTCCGCTTTGAAGGAGTCAAGCACTTCCTCCCTTGCAAGTACCTTTTCACTAATCAGCCATTTGAAACCGAGCCCCTCAACTTTTCTACAAAGATCTTTGGTAGTCATGGGAACAGTTCATTCTTTAACCCATCCAAAAATATGTATCTCCTCTTTCCCAAAGGCTTTCACGTGAAAACATAGTTGTACTAACTTCCACTATATCAGGTCTGATCTCTAAATGACCCCCACATCGCATTCCCTGTGTGCAGGAAACAGTGAGAGGGTGAGCCTCATGAGGGCCTATCTTACACAAATCAAAGTGTAGGCTTGATTCTGCTGCAGAGCGGCTGCGACAGCCAGCTCGCCTCAAGAGCAACATTCTCCTCTTAGTCTTACCCCGACTGCTTCTGCCTCAGCCTCAGATAGGGCCGCCACATGAAATGTGTGCGAAGTCTCGAATCATCAAGCGATACATTTCCATCGCAACATAACTTAATATGACGTGTATCCCTACAGCAAAACAGATCTAATGCAGCATAATCTAGCCTTACTGACTGCAGGAATTCACTATCCTATTTAGAATTTAGTGCATTTACCCCCTGAAATAATATCTTCCTTTAACCAAACTGTGAAAGGTCAAATTGAATTCTAGGATCTCTTGTACCAATGACAGCTGCAGTGAGTGAAATATCAGTGTGAAAAGTGCTAGAGATGCATTTTGTTTTCTTTTAGTGTGAAATAACTATTCCCTGCCTGTTCGCCAACCAAAATGGGAATGGCGGTATTAAAAGCTCAAAGGAATTGATTGTCAATCTCCTGCGAGTCGTATGGCAAATAACAGTTTATGGGAATTCTGCCCCTGGCGTGTTTTTAGGAAGTCTGTTTACGTCTGTCACTTTTTTCTCTTTTACTCGAGAGCTGCTGACCAACGACTCTAAGCAGCCTGCTACAGTCAGGGCTATTGGCCATCACACCCTTGAGAATTGTATGTGTTACTATGGCACTGACAGCGGCATACAGTATCTTGTCAAGCTACTGTCCCTACCACTGTTCATAGTGTACAGTCACATAGACAGTCGGACCTGTTGACCATCGCCCCACCCTTTATAGATTTTTACAATGGCTCAGCCAGTGGCATATTGTTATACTGTCTCTACCAATGTTTGTACTGTACTATAGATATTGGCAACAGAGAGACATGGATGGTCGTGAAAACAGCAGATGACATCACCTCTGTAAAAACATCCATATTACAGTTTCCATCAGGATATGAGAGTCTGCTGAGCAACTAAGAAGTAACATCACCAGATAGTCACAAGCATGATAATCAACACAGTAAAACCGGATCTCCTGAAAGTCATCCTGCTGGGGCCTTGTCCCCCATTTCAGTCACCTCATTACTCTCTGATAGAGATTTCTTAAATTTGCTGAGACATGAAATTCTCTCTTGTTTGTTGTCTCAAGAAGTGCAACATCAGCAGTTGGGTCTTCCAAAGAAATCTACTGGGAGGTGAAAAGCAATGGGAAAACAACATCCGCTGTTTACATTTAGATTTATTGCACTTTATAATTACAATAACCAAGGGGCTTTGCTTTGATATGTGACGGTTCAAAACAGCAAGCTGACTAATTTGCTTACAACAATATACTAAAAGCAGCGGGGTGTGTGTGTGTGTGTGTGTGTGTGGTGTGGTGTGTGTGTGTGTGTGTGTGTGTGTGTGTGTGTGTGTGTGTGTGTGTGTGTGTGTGTGTGTGTGTGTGTGTGAAAGAGCTGGAGACGGCCTTGAAATTCAAATTGAATGTCAGCAGTTCTAAAATCAAGTAAGCAGATGATCTTTAGTATTCAGGAAGCTCAGAATCTGACCCTCTGAACCCTAACACTAATCTGAACAGTCCAAGTGAGCAATTTACAACATGAGTAGCTGCTACGTTTAATAGATTTAGGTTATCTGAAAATAAATAAAGCGAAGCCGGTTCAGACGAGAACCCCGAGTGTGATGGCATCAGCTGATCACATCAGCGGATATTTCACCAATTGGATTCACTCTACTTACATACGGTCTATTTAAATTGACCAATTCTACACTTCCTCGATGCCGGATGTCTCGCGGACCATGCGCTGGTGTCTCTTGCTGCTATTGCCGTTGCTGCTGTTTTCTGATACCTCACCCTCCACCTGTCTGGGTTCTGTGTTTGTTCTTTTAGGGGATTTGGTATAGCATATCGTGCTCACTGCCAGTAGTTATTTCATCATCTTTATATGATACTTTGCTCTGGCAGTGAGCTACGCTGAAGGAGCAGAGCCAAACGCCAAGACTTTCCATTGTAATCTTTGCTAATAAATGGTTAGATGTACATGTGGTGTTTCCTTTCTGAACTACTGTGATAGCCCAAGGCAAATACAGGACTGTACATCAGGTAGTTATACTAAAGTAGCCTACTGTGATTGTGTTTAATCCATGATGACTCATGAAACAAAAACATACAGAATACATGCATGTACTGTACTTTGATGTTTTTTTTATTTTAGACACTGATGTCTACAAATAGGCTGCTGCTTCAGTATACAACCAGAGTAAACAAGATGGCCCTACTACTCTGCTACTTCTGTCACAGTTTTAGAAGAAGCAAAGATGAAAATGCAATGATTTTCCCGAGCATTAGGATTGACATCAAACACGATTTTACACAGAAAACTGAGACTGTTGCTTTGTTCTCACCTGAGTGCCTTTTTCAAATTATAAAAACCGCATGCCTCCTTGACGTCCTTATTAGATTTGCCAGCGTTGTGTTTTGGCAAAGAAAGGTGGTCTGTTTTTGAAAGATAACTCATATATACTGAAACACCACTTAGAACGCTGAAACAGAGGCTTAGGTAATACAAACAAGATGAGAAAAAAACTATACACTGTATTATTTGGGTAATGAATGAATTAAAGTCAATATGTTACTTGATTACCTCACTCAATTTTGAGTAGATGCTTTTTTTTACAAAAAAATAAATGTTGCTTTCCAGCACTTTAGTAATAACGTCGTTACAACATAGGTATACGAGCAACTTCATGTGAAGTTATCAGATAGATTGTAAAACAGAGTTGCCTATCTGGCATGTATAGTCAGGAATCATTTCAGCTGATCTGGTCATGCCATTTCTATCTGTTATGTTCAGTAGGCTAGGTTGTTACAATTTACTGCCATTTAGTTTTTTTATTTTATTTATTTTTTATTTCACCTTTATTTAACCAGGTAGGCAAGTTGAGAAGAAGTTCTCATTTACAATTGCGACCTGGCCAAGATAAAGCAAAGCAGTTCGACAACATACAACAACACAGAGTTACACATGGAGTAAAACAAATATACAGTCAATAATACAGTAGAAAAATAAGTCTATGTACGATGTGAGCAAATTATGTGAGATAAGGGAGGTAAAGGCAAAAAAGTCAATGGTGGCAAAGTAAATACATTATAGCAAGTAAAACACTGGAATGGTAGATTTGTAGTAGAAGAAAGTGCAAAGTAGAAATGGAGATAATGGGGTGCAAAGGAGCAAAATAAAATAAATAAATACAGTAGGGGAAGCGGTTGTTGTTTGGGCTAAATTATAGATGGGCTATGTACAGGTGCAGTGATCTGTGAGCTGCTCTGACAGCTGGTGCTTAAAGCTAGTGAGGGAGATGTGTTTCCAGTTTCAGAGATTTTTGTAGTTCGTTCCAATCATTGGCAGCAGAGAACTGGAAAGAGAGATGGCCAAAGGAGGAATTGGCTTTGGGGGTGACCAGAGAGATATACCTGCTGGATCGCACGCTACAGGTGGGTGCTGCTATGGTGACCAGTGAGCGGAGATAAGGGGGGACTTTACCAAGCAGGGTCTTGTAGATGACCTGGAGCCAGTGGGTTTGGCGACGATTATGAAGCGAAGGCCAGCCAACGAGAGCGTACAGGTCGCAGTGGTGGGTAGTATATGGGGCTTTGGTGACAAAATGGATGGCACTGTGATAGAATGCATCCAGTTTGTTGAGTAGGGTATTGGAGGCTATTTTGTAAATGACATCGCCGAAGTCGAGGATCGGTAGGATGGTCAGTTTTACTAGGGTATATTTGGCAGCATGAGTGAAGGATGCTCTGTTGCGAAATAGGAAGCCAATTCTTGATTTAACTTTGGATTGGAGATGTTTGATGTGAGTCTGGATGGAGAGTTTACAGTCTAACCAGACACCTAGGTATTTGTAGTTGTCCACATATTCTAAGTCAGAACCGTCCAGAGTAGTGATGCAGGACAGGCGGGCAGGTGCAGGCAGCGATCGGTTGAAGAGCATGCATTTAGTTTTACTTGTATTTAGGAGCAGTTGGAGGCCACGGAAGGAGAGTTGTATGGCATTGAAGCTCGTCTGGAGGGTTGTTAGCACAGTGTCCAAAGAAGGGCCAGAAGTATACAGAATGGTGTCGTCTGCGTAGAGGTGGATCAGAGACTCACCAGCAGCAAGAGCGACATCATTGATGTATACAGAGAAAAGAGTTGGCCCAAGAATTGAACCCTGTGGCACCCCCATAGACGGCCAGAGGTCCGGACAACAGGCCCTCCGATTTGACACACTGAACTCTATCAGAGAAGTAGTTGGTGAACCAGGCAAGTTCCGCAAACATGGTGCAAACATGGTGCAATTAATGATAAAATGTGTGACTAAAAGTTGAAAGCTGTCATTGTAAGATCATAAAAAGCAAAGGCACACGTCATCAGAATAATCAAAGTCACTGAGGCCCTGTGTTGGTTTCCCTTAGCGAGAGAGCCAAGCATTTAAACGGTAGCGTGGTTTAGTTATGAATTTTGGGAAGGGAGTAACATTTGTTAGAGAACAGTTTAAGCTTTCTTGTTCCTTTTTAATATTTTAATTGGGCATCGCATACATCTGCATGTGTACTGTAGTTACCACTAAATTGTGATGCAATACATACTGTACTGTTGGTGTGTGGCTGGAGTTCAATCATTGAGCAATACATTTTTTGTGTCACCTGTATTGTAGGTATAAAACATGGCTGTCATGTGCACTTAAAGATTGACAAGTATGTGGTGTATACTTTTTCCACATTTTGAAGTGTACTGTATTAGGGCTGTGATTTGAAAGCCCTCATTTTTCATCATAGTACATCAATCTATACGGTAATATACTGGCAAAATACTATATGAATCTCAATGGTCAGAGTTCTACCCCAGATGCATGACAAGCATTTCGCTACACCCGCGATAATGTCTGCTAAACACGTGTATGTGACCAATAAAATTTGATTTGATATCTCAACCTACTTACAGTATGACAAACTAAATTTAGGAACATGATGTCCTATTAGAATTGTGTGATCTATGAAATGGAAATGAGCAATGGTACAGAGATCAGCTGTGCATTCCGTTGTACATTTTTAAACTTTAATATACTAGGTGATATGAGAAATGTATCACTTCATCTCCAGATGGCCCAGTAATTTATGGCATTAAAACATATGCAAATCATGCCTCACAAATGACTTTCCCCATCTGTTATGTTTATGCCCAGGTTTCCCCTTTGTGTTGAGCTTGTGACCATTTTCCACATGCATTATACATTAGGAGATATGGCAACCCCTTGTTGTAACAGATGAGAAAAACAGATCACCGCTTATGATTAGCCATTCTTTGATTTGTTAAATCATGTTTTAACAGAAACTCTACAGAACATAATCATAATTACAGACAGTGGGGATAATTCCTAGTCAGGCATATCTTTAGGAATATGCTTTTTAAGACAGTGTACGCTGTGCAAAGTGTATTCAATCACCTTACAATGCCGGAAATTTGGTAAGTGAATTTCAGCATCAAAGTTTTTGTCTTCTCCTCCGACGATATTAGCATTTGCAAGATGAACAAGTTGAAAGACTACAGTGTGACAGCTAGTGTAATGTTTACCAGCACATTTTTACACACAGTAGTTTGAACATATCTCTCTGCGTTCTCGAGAATGGAGAACAACTCACATACTAGACAGGAGCTGACAGCCTCTCTGTATACCCTCACCCTCACAAAAGGATAACTGGGACATTAGAGCAAAATACATCTAATACATCTTCTATCAGTGTTTCACCTAAAGGGATTGTGTTAGCAGCACCAGTAATACAGTAAGTCTTACCGCCTCTACAGCGTGGTAAAAACCTGTGAGATTTACATATCAAATTACTGCTTGACTCTGAGTAATGACAGGGTTTAGAATGGTAACAGAGCTGGCCTGTGTTCAAATGTAATAATACTGACTAGTAGACTGAGGCAGAGCATTGTGCATTGTACCAAAGGCTATTCAAACCCAGTTACCTCTCACCCCCCATATCCTCTTTTGCTCTTTTATCAGCAAACTGTCAATAAGGCATCTCCAGAGTTGTGGTTCTGTTTAAGAGTCTGGATTAAGTCGAGCTTGTTTAAGGCATTAGCAGGCGTTTGACGAATAAAGCGCTAACGATTGCGATCAGAAGGGGCCCGGCTCCAAACGCAGCCTGCTTTGCCTGGCAGCACTTGATAATCTGCTTCGCTGGTTTCAAATCAGCTCCCTTTAATCTGACTTCACATAATCCTTTTTTTTCTCCTGATCAAGTAAACGCTTAATTATAGGTAATGAATTCCATGCAGAGCTCGGGTAAACATGCCTATCAAACAAGATCATGCTGATGTTTCACAGAAGAGAGACACAGAAGTGAAAAAATAACAAATAAGGGAGAAAAATTAGGAAACCTACGGAATTAAACATTTTTCGGGAAGGGACGTTAACTTCATCTGATAACGCTTCCAAACAGGCCTAAAATGTGGGAAATATATGAACATAGCAGCCCTTAGGGTGTTTACTTACACCTAAAAAGAGCACACCTGCTCCCCAAAGATTAAGGAAGTCTGTCTCAAAGTCCTGGCTCCTCCTCTTTTTAAGCTCCTTCGGTTTCTCTTTTTAATGCTAACTCAAATAACTAATTCAAGAAACCGGATTTTCTGTATTAGTTTGTCACACATAACACACCGACATAAGCTACACATTGCATATCACTGCCCTCGGGTTCAAATGTATCATGTGGTTTCTCACACAGAGCAACAAAGTAATACTACATGCTTCGCTAAGCATTTCCATTACGTCGAAAGCATAAGTATTTACTGGCCATAAGTAATGCATAAATATTAGATTAGCTGAGTACAAAATGTTGTGAAATGGGAGTTATATTAATTCAGCTCACCAGGAGTCCAGCTGTTGGTTAAGTGAAGCTCTACAAATATACTTTGAATGGAGTGTAATTGTGTAAACATAGCCTGCCTGGTTGATTATTAAGGCAATACAACCACCCTCTTCGAGACTGGAATTATACTCTGCACCTGGGTATAAATACAGTTGACTCACATTACTTGATGTAGAGTGTAACGTCTGCTTCCAACTCACACTCTCAAACACATAGATCTCCTGAATGCAGCTCACTCTCCAGATCCCAATTACAGAATTCTGATCACCTGTTCACACACCTGTATGTCATTTACACACACTATTTAGTTCAGTTCTTTGCACCCATCATTGTGAGGTATTGTTTGATTTGTTACATGTTCTATTCGGAGCTTTGTTTATTTCCATATTAGTCCTCCCGTGTATCATAGTTTTTGGTCATCCTCACTAACAACGTTTTTTTTTTTTACCTATTCCCTGCCTGTACTGTTACCTTCTGGATTCCCTGTATATGACCTTCTGCCTGTCCCTGGACCCTGCTACCTGCCTCCTCCCTGTATATGATCTTCTGCCTGTCCCTGGACCCTGCTACCTGCCTCCTCCTCCCTGTATATGACCTTCTGCCTGTCCCTGGACCCTGCTACCTGCCTCCTCCTCCCTGTATATGACCTTCTGCCTGTCCCTGGACCCTGCTACCTGCCTCCTCCTGTGGTCCTTTACTAAATAAACACCTGCTGCGCCCTGCGCTTGAAACGAGCACTCTGTCTCCCATCATACTGTCATGACGTTGGCCTCTTTGAGTACAGGGAGGACAGTTGACCCCCTCCCCCCTCCCCCCTTGCACCATCCCCCAACCTACCTTCCCCACCCAGGCCCTGTGTGAAGGGTTGTAAAAACTCTAAGAGGAGAATCTCTTGCCACATGGCCCATAGAGAGACACAGGAAATTCTTCCAACTCACAGAATTGGGGAGCCAAGCGACCTTTGTGTTCTGGAGAAGTTATGGAAGATTGGTGAAGAATCCAGCTACGAACTGGTCCGCTTGGTACAATTTTGTGATACTCAGAAGAGACAATATAGCCATATTACCATAAAACTGTTTATATAATAGCCTCAGTGATGAGAGTTGCATCCACATGGTTGTATAGAATGTATTAATAAGGATAAAGCTTTTGTAATACATTGAGATGCTATGTACTGATGTTAATGTGATAGAATTGTATTCCTGTACCAAGCTTAACTCAGTCATTGGCACGCCCCCAGGGACACAGACAGGACCAGGCGTCATGTTCACTATAAAACCCCCCCTGACTTACTAGTCTAACAGACCCCGGCCTCCACTCCATTGCGAGTTGGCCAATAGGTTTGACCATCCAAGTACTCTACTGAAAGTGAACTATACCACGTGGTTAACTTTTAGACTATTGATACTGACAGAATAAGAACAAGTCTTTATTAACCTCTTACATCTAGACGTTCCGCTAGCGGAACACCTGCTCCAACATCCAATGATAGGCGTGGATATTGGAGCAGAATTACAAATTCCTCAAAAATACAAAAACTTCAATTTTTCAAACATATGACTATTTCACAGCATTTTAAAGACAAGACTCTCCTTTATCCTCTTGAGGATACCCTAGGATAGGGGGCGCCACAGCGCATTTTGAAAAAAATTCGTTCCCATTTTCAACGGCCTACTAATAAACTCAGAAGCTAGGACATGCATATACTTATTATATATGGATAGAAAACACCCTAAAGTTTCTAAAACTGTTTGAATGGTGTCTGTGAGTATAACAGAACTCATATGGCAGTCAAAACCCCGAGACCGATTGAAACAGGAAGTGGAATTCTGAATTGTGGACTCGACTTCATCACTTTGCCTATTAATCACACCGTGAGCAATGGTTCACTGAGCACTTCCTATTGCTTCCAGTCTTTTCACAGTGGTTTGAGCCTTATACAGTCGAAACTCAGTGAATGAGACGCATTGGAAATTGGTCACAGGGGATGGGCCATCACCATTATGACGTCGGCGGCCCAGTCTACCCCCACCTTTGGAAACGTTTTAAAACACTCTGCAACCGTCCCCGTCGAATCTTATTGGCTCTCTTGGTGTTACGGGCCCTGAAGATTAATGTTTTACAACGTTTGACATGTTTGAACGAACCTAGAGGAGGGAAAAAGTACATTTTCCGAAACTACTGTCCCGCGCACGTCGGAGCATTTGGAGACAGCCCTAGGACACGCTACCAACAGCAGGCTAATGGAACATGAAGGATGGACTTTTTCGACCGAAAATACATCTGTTGTGGACCTGGGATTCCTGGAAGTGCTTTCTGATGAAGACAACTAAAGGTAGGCGATTATTGACAATATTATACAAGATCAGATGTGACTTGCGATTGTTCCAAGATGGCGCGGCGCTAGTTTTCCAGGCTCATTTTCTGAGTATCGCATCTCCTTTTATCGCAAAGTGTGATTACCCAGTAAAGTTAATTTAAAATCTGGTATGACAGGTGTTCTCAAGAGATATTCATCTATAAATGTTAGATTGACAATATAAATTTAAAAAATTGTTTTCGAATAGTAATAAAGGGAATTATGCACTGTTTCCCGGGACGCATTTGAGGGGAAAATAGTTAGTCAACGTCAGACGCCGATGTAAAATGCTGTTTTTATATATAAATATGTCCTTTATTGAACAAAAGAATACATGCTGTGTGTAACATGATGTCCTAGGTGTGTCATCTGATGAAGTTTGTAAAAGGTTAGTGCTGCATTTAGCTGTCTTCTGGGTTTATGTGACATTATATGCTAGCTTGAAAAATGGGTGTCTGATTATTTCTGGCTTGGTACTCTGCTGACATTATCTAATGTTTTGCTTTCGCTGTAAAGCCTTTTTGAAATCGGACAACGTGGTTAGATTAACGAGATGTTTATCTTTCAAAGAGTGTATGTTTGAAAAAATTGAATTTTGACATTTATTTGGTTTCAAATTTGCCGTTCTTGAAATGCACCTGCTGTTGATAGGGTGCACCACGGGTGGCACGCTAGCGTCCCACATAGCCCCAAGAGGTTATCTAACCACACTGTCCGATTTCAAAAAGGCTTTACAGCGAAAGCAAAACATTAGATTATGTCAGCAGAGTACCCAGCCAGAAATAATCAGACACCCATTTTTCAAGTTGGCATATAATGTCACAAAAACCCAGAAGACAGCTAAATGCAGCACTAACCTTTGATGATCTTCATCAGATGACACACCTAGGACATTATGTTATACAATACATGCATGTTTTGTTCAATCAAGTTCATATTTATATAAAAAAACAGCTTTTTTACATTAGCATGTGACGTTCAGAACTAGCATACCGGCATATACTAGCATACTAGCATAAACTTCCGGGGAATTTACTAACAATTTACTAAATTACTCACGATAAACGTTCACAAAAAGCATAACAATTATTTTAAGAATTATAGATACAGAACTCCTCTATGCACTCGATATGTCCGATTTTAAAATAGCTTTTTGGTGAAAGCACATTTTGCAATATTCTAAGTACATAGCCCAGCCATCACGGGCTAGCTATTTAGACACCCGGCAAGTTTAGCCTTCACCAAAATCAGATTTACTATTATAAAAGTTTGATTACCTTTTGTTGTCTTCGTCAGAATGCACTCCCAGGACTGCTACTTCAATAACAAATGTTGGTTTGGTCCAAAATAATCCATCGTTATATCCGAATAGCGGCGTTTTGTTCGTGCGTCCCAGACACTATCCGAAATGGTAAATCAGGGTCGTGCGCATGGCGCAATTCGTGACAAAAAAATTCTAAATATTCCATTACCGTACTTCGAAGCATGTCAACCGCTGTTTAAAATAAATTTTTATGCAATTTATCTCGTAAAAAAGCGATAATATTCCGACCGGGAATCTCCTTTTCGGCAAACAGAGGAAAAATCACAAAGACGGGGGCGGCCAGGGCACGCGCCTAAGCCCACAGTCCCTTGATCGGCCACTTGAGAAAGGCGATAATGTGTTTCAGCCTGGGGCTGGGATGACGACATTCAGGTTTTTCCCGGGCTCTGAGCGCCCATGGAAGACGTAGGAAGTGTCACGTTAGAGCAGAGATCCTTTGTAAAAGATAGAGATGGCAAAGAAGTTCAAGAAATGGTCAGACAGGCCACTTCCTGTAAAGAAATCTCTCAGGTTTTGACCTGCCATTTGAATTCTGTTATACTCACAGACACCATTCAAACAGTTTTAGAAACTTTGGAGTGTTTTCTATCCAAAGCCAATAATTATATGCATATTCTAGTTACTGGGCAGGAGTAGTAACCAGATTAAATCGGGTATGTTTTTTATCCAGCCGTGAAAATACTGCCCCCTAGCCATAACAGGTTAATTATTAGTCTGCAGCTAAGTAAATTATATCATTGAACGTGAAGACCAACGAAACATCCATTCTATGACGACATTAATGAATGTCGCTTTGAAAGATCCATCCTAACCGAGAGAGAGAGAGAGAGAGAGAGAGAACGCGGACAAAACTCTCCAACCGAACGACGCTCCAACAAGGATCCCGACGACACACTGAGCGTAAATATATATTGATTGCAATTGTTCCCGAATGAGTGAGCGTTCAATTGTCAATTGTTAATATTAATGAACTCTGTGTACCTTCTCAGCTGCCCTTTATGACCCATTGTTCAACAAGACACCAGCCATGCCTGTTTTAGCCCACTAGGGCACATTACTCTACCAATTCTTTGTGATGATAATTACTGTTTGTATACTTTCTGTGAATTAATTAGTTTAGTAAATAAATGATTTTAAGACAATTGATGTATGGATGACTCTTAGTAAAGACTGGGTTCGTGCAGATACAACAATTTACGACGTTTGGAATGAGACTGGACGCGAGGTAAAATACACCATTTAAACCAGAAGATAATCGGCCTATACTATAATAGAATATAATATATAATGTTGTAATGTAGGAAAGTTATATTAGGAAAATTATAACTTTGTAATCTGAATATTTTCCTTGGTGCCCCGATCTCCTAGTTAATTACAATTAAACGATTAATCAGTTTAATCGCGTGATAATAATTACAGGGAGTTAATTGATAAACATGTCTTCAGTTTAATGGTACCCCAAAGACACGACAATACTCATTACATAGAGGGGTATTTGGAAATAAAGTGGAAGATAGTTGAAATGTATACTATTATGTAGGTAATACAGTAGTATATGTTTACATCGTTTTCTATGGCAGTAACGTTTGTGTTATTGTAACGGTCATCGTATGTAATGGACCAAGGCGCAGCGGGTTGAGTGCTCATTTTAACTTGAACACTTGAAAAACAGGGCTACCTAAGTATGACTCCCAATCAGCAACAACGATGTACAGCTGTTCCTGATTGAGAGCCATATCAGGCCAACACAAAGAAATACACAACATAGACAGAGCATAGAAATACAAAACATAGAACATAACCAAAAACCCCGGAATATTCTAAACAAACACCCCTCTACATAAACACATATCCCAACAAACCCTGAACCACATAAAACAAACACTCCCCTGCCACGTCCTGATCAAACTACAATAACAAATAACCCCTTTACTGGTCAGGACATGACAGTTATAATGTATATCTCACTGATAATATCCAATGGCCATAATTCTCAGTTTGTGATTGTGATTTAACTTAATCTGAACATCTTGTACATTTCAGACAGTTGAACTGGACATAACTTTCCTCTCACACTTAAGTGATAATGCCCGAGAATCTGGTATTTGGAGGATATATTGGCATAAGTGTTTTTAGGCCCGAGACTTCTTCTCGGGCCTAACAACATATTCAAAAATGGATTTACATATGTTCATTAAAAACATTAATTGCCTAGCTGGGCTAATGAGACAGTGGATTGCTAAATCAGGTGGAACAGAGTAAATAGGCATTTTAATGTCATAGATTTAGCCGGTGGTAACTTGTGGAATAGACACCGGCTGGAATGCAGTTTTAACCAATCAGCATTCAGGATTCGACCCACCCGTTGTATAATACTGTAATATTCCATCCACAAAGTTTAAAGGTGCAGTCTGCAGCTCAAAACAAAACAAAGCAGACACCCGCTACTTGTTTTGTTAAACAGTGGAGAGATGGGGCTGGAGAAATGTAACCACTCAATGTTATTTAGACAGAGCAGTGGATGCATGAGATCAAAAGTATAGTTTTAACCATGTTTTGAGGCCTGATCTTTGAATCCTGAAATGAAAGGAACCAAATTATATACCCACACATTTTTGGGCGGAATATGTCTTCTGGGTAATATGCTAAGTGCGCACACAATGGAAACATTGCTTTTAATATCTTTTGTTAAACAAACATACAAAGCCAATGGGAAATGATAATTCTTCTTTTTAAAATGCAGCAGAGATATGTGCTGTGACTGTCTCCTGGGCTAACTAAAGACATTTTTATATTAACATTTTATTACGCAAACAAATCTTATCGTTACTACTCTAAGTAGAGTGAGTGATGAGTTGCCAATAGGTAGCCAAAGGCCTGGTGCTTGTACCGTGTATTTAATGTTAAGAGCATAAGAACCAAGGAATTCTCATGAATTAAGATTGATATGATAGAAGTACCTTAGGTAAGTGACATTTTAAGATTAAACTTAAACTAACCATTGCTCATTCAGACTGTTACTTGTACAATTCAGTGTATGAGTAGTGGCAATAGTTATGGTAAACGGTAAACACAATCAAAGTAAGTAAGAGGTCAAATAATAATGCATGTTTGAATGAAAAGCAACTCATTCCTTCCTTTTTTGTCCAAAGAGAGAAGGTGGTTGGATTCCCTAAATAATCCTGTGCTTAAAGTCAGTGTATCCCCCCAAAATACCTTTCAATCCGCTGGTGCATCCTGGGGGAAGAATGTTCAGGATAACCTTAAGAAAGCAACAGTGTCAACTTTTATCCAGACAAAATGTGCTTGTAAGAATATTTCATGGTTAGGTTATCACACCACTTCTCAGTTTGGGGCGTTGTTACAGTGTGTGTGTGTTCGTGTATTCACATTCTAACCTTGAGCCACATGACTCCATCAGTTCAAGAACCACCCTACACTTTCTCCATCAATCTCCACTGCTCAGAATGTTGTTTATCTGCAGATTTGCTGAGCTGTTTACGAAGTACTATACTGTTTACTTTTGGTAGTCCATTGTCCCTCTCTGCCCAAGCTTGTCAGTTGCGCCTGGGCAATTTGTGCTTGGCATCTGTGAATAGGGTCCCCTAATGAGGTTGATATAATGGCCATTCATCCACTGGGGGCTCTTGATGTGCCACAGTTCAAATGTTAATCATCCAAGCTACTTTGGCAAATTGACAGTGCTCCATTCACGGCTCGCTCTGTGAATACACACTCCACAAAAGCCAGGCTTGTGTGTCTTCTCTCCTCTCCTTTATGTGGACTACTAGAGTGAGGGAGTTCCTCTCTACCGCCCTATTCTACAGTCTTTGGCTTACCTCTCAATTTTTTTTTTGCATTAACTGAAAGTGCGGAGCTCTCATCCGCTGTGGCTTTACTCCGGGGATGGCACCGTGGCCTGGAGACGTGGCCCCATCCGGACTCTCTCCATCATCATGTCAGCTTTCACAGGAGTTTGGGCCTGCAGAACAAGAGACATTTGTCTGTGCTTACAACTCAACTAACCTCTCTGGCTTGGGCCATTTGATCCAGTTTCAATGAGAAAAGTATATGATTGCACAAGTGTTTTCCTCTAAACTGAGTGGAGTAACCGAAAGAAACTGAACGAATGTATACTGTAATATGCAGAGGTGCAGCACAGAGCAAGAGCCCATAGATGGCAGACTTTTGTAGACTGACTGTTTTCCTCAGACAAACACAACCACTCTTTTTGTCCATAATTACAGCTTCTCCTCAAGTTGAGGCTATGGATTTGGCCCTATCGAACACACAGCAATTTATATTTATATAGCTCTTTACCAGCTGGAGGTCTCAATGATTCCATAGTCGCCACCTCACAGTTCACTGAAGTCAAGGTACTCCATCACTTTGTACATAACAATCATACAAATCCCAAGGATTACTGCAGTTTATAAACGCTGCTCTTTGCCAGGGTAGTAAAACTCTCAGTGGTCCTAATGACCAGTGGCAGCGTTGCATCCCACCTCTCTGCAGACAGTTGATGAATTGTAGCAACCCAAACATTTCTGACTGGCAATTCCAATGGGGGTCTTGTGGCAAATTACCTCTTTCCACTCTGAGACTTTCCCCAAAGCACGGAATTGAGTCTGACATTAGGCAGAAGTCAGAGGATAATGTTGCAACAGAAAATCAATACAGTGCCACATGAGTGGTATAGATTAATAGTTCCACTAACAAATAATTTTTGGGGGCCTATAAATAAAAAACTGTAGACTACATTTTGACTGACTTTACTGACTTTTGCATGATCATGTTCTCCCTGCAGTGATAACGATTCTGTCGGCTCTTTGCAGCAGCTCCATGCTGGAGGCGGTGGGATGCGATGTAGACATCTGTCGCCGACAGTGATGAAACAGGCATTTAACGCAAGTCGACAACCGCCACATGTACTGTAGAATCATCTCTCTCTCTCAAGGTGGGGAAGTGACACTGTCATCTTCTTAATCATGATATTCATTTCTGTTCTGTAGCAAGTAAAACACTCCATTACCTCTGTGCTCATCATAATAAATTAGATCAGAACTGGAGAGAGCAATAGCATTTCGTTACTCTTGTGTCTAGTCTGTTGTGATGGCCTTACAGGTGAAGAGAGTTCACATGTCACAGGCACAAGACCCAGTTGATTTGACCTAATTGTTACTACATTTTCTAGACATTTTGTGAATTGTAGCTTGTGTACTGTACATCCATAAGGAGAACAGAAACCAGCTAAAACTGGATATTTTCAAGGTCTTGCAAAATATTCTTTGCTACAAATGGTGTGTCAGAAAGGTTTGACTACATGAAAGCCAGTCACCATGGTGAAATTAATGAATGCCCGGGTATGGATAGGTTTTAATTGACCTTTGTGCGATAGCATTTGTTTTCCTAACCAGCCTTTAAAATTGTAGTGTCAAAAAGCAGTGCTGATAACATGCTCTAATCACTGTGTTGTTTGCACCTTCCCCTTCATCGTGAATGTTATACTGCTGACATAACAGGAGAGGTTATCAATTGAATTATAAGACTTCAATCCGCGTTATGTGGGTTGAATACCTGGGGATACATTAGGTCTAAGAGTTGGGAGGAGTGAGAGTAATTCAGGCTGGTATTTGCTATTTCTTTTTTTCGACTTATGGGAATGAGGTGGGAGCACAAATCATGCAAATTTGTTTTGAGGCATACACTTCCATCAAAGTGGAACACAGACAATGAGTGATATGCGAAACAGAACGCCACACATTAAGACATGACTTCTGTAAAGTGTCAATACTGCAGCTAGTTTGCTAGCAAAGTGAATACATCCAGACTGCGTTTCGTCATACTGACCAGTCATATCACTGGAGTCGTTGCCATAAAAAAGGCAAGTGACTGAAATGTTTCACAGATACAGTACATTCCAGAACACCCCACAGATTTTCACCTGCTATCATTCTGATGGTGAAGGCCTCATTTGCTTAACAGATAAGTCTTTCAGCATGCAATGGGCCAAAACAAATACAATTATGCCAAAATCAACTTGCAGTGAATCCAAAAATTATGATAATGTCCGGAATTTGAAAATATGCTTTTATGTGTCCATAAGTCATAATGTTACTCTAATAACCCAAAATACATTTTAATTTGCTGACAACTACGCCACATTATATCAAACAACATTATGAAATGTTTGTTTTCTCTATGTCCCAAATAATTTGCTGCTGCCTGTGCCAAAACAATTACTAATAAAATGTCACCACAAATAGACTTACTGTTTGCCAATTTCAGCCCGGCGTATCAACTTACTTTCGTCATGAAATATGCTTCCCATCACAAGAGCTGTAAAAGAGAAATTGCAATATGCTGCGTCGTACATTGGCTGCCCCAAGGTTTCTGATTTATATGACTAATTAGTGAGAAAAAAATTGTTAATTGTTGATAGGAACAAACCTGGATTACTAGACATGTCACTAAATCACACACACAGGAACAAGAACATTCACATTCATATGTTTCTAATATTGTTTTTCGCATTAACTCAGTCAAGCAATACAAAACAGACAGAATAGATTTTTCTATCCTCTTTAGCAGCAATCAATTAAATATTATATTTAAATGTTCAGCAGCAGTATGAAATGTAACATTTTTCATAGGTTCAAAATAACGTAACATAACATAATTTTCATATACCGTACATTCACTGACTGAATTGAAAGAATGATTCATTCCTCTACAATGAAAGTAAAAACTATTCAAGCCCTGCGTGTGTGTTTTCAGTATCCTGTAGGTCTACCAAGTATGAGGTTTGAGTTTTAGCCAATCATTCATTAGCATCATGATTAATGTCTGGAGGTTGTAAATTATATTAATTTATACCTGGGGGGAAACCGCACCAGACGGTCTCCCATGAGCATCAATTAACTTAGTATAATGCTTAAGGACAGCTATCGCACTCGTATAAAAAAAGATCCATGAATGGTCTGCAAACATTGGTCCATTTCCTGAAGCCTGTAGGAAAATATTATATCCCAATACATACCATAATACTATACCAATCCTGTCGAAATTAGATGATTTCAAGATAATGTTTTCCCCTCTCCTGAAGACCATGCTCATGAAATACAACTAGCTATAGAGGCCAGGGAAGTTGCAATGCCTGCTCTGTGCATTGTGTCTTCCCTCTGATTCCCATGTCCTTGAGGTTTTGTGTTTCATCCAGATACTTTGCTAACTTAATTGTGGCTATTAGAGAACTTAATTAGACAGCATGAGCTTTAGTGAAATATAAACAGCGCCAGTCTATTAGCCTGCCAGTGGCTTCAGACAGGCGTGATCTAACATAACGGTCCAATGTCCTTGTACCACCATTTTGTTTTTACATCTACTCCAAATTAACTTCAATAGGTAAGTTGTATGTTGTGGTGTCTGTGCAGTCTATAATGTATGTATGGGAGTGACAGTAATGTTTGAGATGTACTTTTATTGTCAATAAAATGTAAACACTTCTATATTAATGTCGATGCTACCATAATTCTGGATTGTTCTGAATGAATCGTGAATAATGATGAGTTTACTATAACAGTGGAGGTTAGCATTTTTGCGACGGGTATTATATTTGTGCGTCTAACTTTCTCACTCATCATCAATCGGCAGACTTTTGGTCCCCTAAAATGGGGGGACTGTGTAGTAAAACCTCATGAAATCAAGTTCTGGACTACAGAGTCAAAACAACAACAAAAAGTGTCACTGTCCTAATACTTTTGGAGCTCACTATAATACTGTAAGTATTTGCAGGAAATAAGAAATTGAGATCATCCAGGAAACACTTGACAGCTAAGTAGGTACCGATAAAGAAGTGGCTATTTTTCTCTGCACTAAAACCCATCTATAAGTCAATCAAAATGGAATAGTCGTTTGTCCTCTATTGGCCTTGACTATTAACTACAGCAGTACTAGAACTCACAAGTTAAAAGATACTAGTGATCCACACCACACCCACTATACCGCACCTGTATTTAAAGGCAAAGATGACAGCTATAACTTAGCTAAGTATGTTTCCCCATCTCCCACTGAAGCCAGTATAAACAAACTAGCTCGACGGTAGTGAAGAGATGGGTGAAAAATCAAGTAGAGCTTTATCAAAGTTTTTATTTCCCCCTGGGCGGCAAAACTTTTAAGGGAAGGAAATCTGTCGGGGGAGGAGGAGAGGGAGGGTGTACTCTTCATGCAACACCTCACCTGGGAGACTGACAAGAACCTGCTTTATGGCTCCGTAAATCCCTTCATGTACGACACTTGAGTTAATAGAAGTCTTCATCCCTGACCAACCTCATCAGGAGCTTACTGCCAAGGAAATGATCGGGCTAAAAATGGCCACACGGCACCAGGAGGGTTGAGGAAGAGAAGGGAGGAGAGAGGAGGGAGGGCCAATTGGCTAGGACAGGGGAATATCATTACAAGGTGAGATGAGATGGTGATATTATGAAAAGCTCACTATACAGTTCAGAGACATGAAGGAGGCTTGAGGGATAGGACAATGTAGTTGTCTGTGTTCTGTGGTTGGCCTGTACGTTCCCATCTTCAAATGTTATGATAAACAGAAGTATCATGTATACTGTAGGGTGTCATGCCCTATGTACCATAAAGATACGGGTACTAGAACTTCAGATTAAATCGTGTTGGTTGAATCTTGAAATATGCACTTCAAACCTCATTCTAATACTTTATTTCAAATTATTCATGAATTGTGAATTTGTATTACAAATGGGTTACCAGAGATATTTGACAAGGTATCAAGACAAATATCCAACACTGTACACGTGGTTATGTGCAAAAGAAACCTATGACTTTACAGTCATGATATTTCTAGCCTGCCAGTGACTGCGCCTCACCAGTCACTTTCAGTCCACAAAGTTTGAAAAGTGACTCTCTAAAAGAGCTTCTGGAATGATGCATTATGGGAAGGACAAGAGTAGTGCCAAAGCCATGCCATCAGTGCCACTTACGAGGAGAGAAAGCTTGGGATAAACATATGGTGTATTCAATCTTGCTAAGCCTTGGAGGGAATGGCGATGAGCGATACAGTGAGAGGTTCCATTAAGGACCGGCTGGTTTGATTTGCGCCTGATTATTGCAGATAGATGCCCTCCCCCTCCATTTCTATTGTTTTCTCCCAAGTGTTCACGTCCCGAGCTGCTGTCCTGTTAGAAAGCTCTTTTTCTGTCCAGTTGTTTTTCTGAGTGTGGTAGATTGTGTCAAAACCCCTTAGATCAATGTATCTATGGGGGGTTGAATGGATAATTGTTCACATTTCTTCCTCATGAGCGAATACATACAGTCCAATCACATATAAGACTGGTATTAAGCTGTACATAATTGTAGGCCTATAATACTACAGTACCCTGTATATGTGCAATATTTTTCCTCAAATGTGAATAGGTAAAGGGGTTTTGTGGAAGTATGTGCTTTCATACCTGAACAATGTTTACAGCGAATAATGTCAGTCTTTTCAATAAAGAATACATTGTCAAGAATACAGAAATGTATGCATTTTCCTTTTTTTAAATTCACCCTAAAGCCTAGTTTGTGTTATACTATGGTTGTCCAAAAACCAACCTCTATTTTCCCTCAATATCTGAAGAAAGGGAACCATACAGGAGTCTTGCCAAGTCCTAAAATACATGTCAGAGCCATTCACCCGGATTATAGACTACACACCATGCCAAGTTAATGTTCCAGCACTCCCCAAAGGTTAGATAAAAGAGAAAGTAAGCCTCATCACATTCACATTGACTTGTAAGGAGAGATATTTGTCACAAACATGGTGGAAAATTGAGGTGATATCTTGACGCCTATTCCGTCTAGTCATTTGGAAATATATTTGATCTGTTCTACACAGGGGTTGTTTTCTTTCAGAGCCAGCTGCCTCGTAATGTGTCAAGGAATTAGAAATGACACCTGTCACGTTTCCTTGCAAATAGGAAATAATTATCTTTTCAGTTCTAAGCAGCTGTTGTTGCTCTCTTATGAATGGCGTCAGAGTAACATGGTTGGACAAAGTCAAATGTGCTTCATGGAAACGTTTTCAGGTGACTGTTTTAGTCTGAATGGAAGTCCATCACAATGGTTCTCTCCATGATCAACTAGCATACTATGAAACTTAAACAGAGTTTGTTACTGGAAGAGTTCCGAACATTTCACAGAACTTGTAAAACTACATGGTCCAAATCACATACCTAAATTGTTATCTATGCTACAATGCCACTGAAAATAATCATAATACAACAACTATGAGGCAGGAGTGAGAGAATGCGAGATAGAAGAGGAGATAGAATTGTTTTTTAGACATTCTGGGAATGGGAATTGCAGGCCTGAAATGTTGCCATTCCCCTAAAGTGTGTAGAGCGTGTTCCAGAAAAATGAAACAGAATGTTCCCTCGACATCCAGATAAATTATGTCAATGGCTGCCTATATGCTGGCATGCCAACAGGATGGGAAGAGGGTGAATGCAAAGACAATAATAGGGATATGAGAGAGTCTCATAATTCCCATTGTGGAGCCACACCTTTCTGTACACTTTTGAGTAATCTGTTGCGTGTACACATCCTGACACAGACACTGCAGCTACTGTGTCACAGAATAAACCATTTATTTTCCATCGTTTAGGTCAAACTTAAAGCCAACCGTTGTAATGCATTGTGCTGAAGCTATACTACATTGCAAGACCTGTCATCTAGGTTGCTATTACATTTAGAGCAACAGTCATGAATGTAAAAGCTACAACTGAGTAAATCAATCTCTTGAATTTAGCAATCATTTCTTGAATTTATTTGAGAGGATTGTCAGCAATCCAACTCCTAGGTGTTTTAGTTGCTGTTTAGAGGGTTTTCATAAAATCAGATCCTCCTTTATGCAAAGGAATAAAAGATGCATGAACTGAGGGATTTGTAATGCAACATAATTTGGCTGAGCATCAGTTGTAATATTTTACTTGTTTAATCAAACGGCAAGAAAGGGTAAAGCACGCTACTAATTGGTTTGCATCATTTAATTTAATAATGAACAAGGAGAAAATAAAGAAACAAATGAGCTTTCCTATTCATTTATGCAATTAATTCTCATTCATATTGGATCTATCAGTGTGCAATGCTCGGTGGTAATATATTAACAGCGTGCACTATAAGCCCCTGTAAAACATGCATTGCAATCAAACCGCATTAAAAATACATCTATCCTGAGTGCTAATACTTTTGAATGCTCCAAAAATTGCTAAACCTCAAAGAGGTGCATGATGAAACCCCTAGCAGATTTATCCTGTGCTCTTATCTGTGTTGGTGCCAAGTCGTTCCCCCCAGCCTTTCAATCCCACATCACATGAAGACCTGTCCCCAAATCTAGTGCATTTCACCGCAAACATGCATTAATCTGTCTGATCTTACTTCAGCTACATGTATAAGGTTTTTGAGGTGATTTACCACCAAACTTTACTTATTGGACAAAATGACGAAAACCAGGATGTAGCATTCACTCACATATCCACAAAGAATATACTAATCTATGGATTTGAAGCACATATAATAAACATAAATATATTCTTTACATGAAGCATGAGCTTCATACGGGCAACATTAACCACAAACTAAACAGACAATGATTCTCCATGAATGTCTTTTTTGGGTCACGTAGTCAGACGTAGGTCTCACCACGATAGCATAACCCCACCACATGGTCTTTCATTTGTTCAAAATCATGCGTATGGCTATGGCATGTGTCACAACTCATAACAAATCTATAATATGATTCAAATGCTTTCTGGTACAGTACATGGTTCATGTAGAGCTCCTTCTACAGTGTTTTTTTTTATTTTTAATATCTGATCGCTGCCTTTGATCAGATATAAAAGCAGTCGCATGACTCGCTTGTAAAAGACATGAGCCAGCTGTCTATTCTATACCGCAATGACACACTGGCTCTATCTATACCTCAAAGCTTATTAGACAATAAGCACAGGCTTCCACTGCCAATGATCTGACAATGCCTGTGATGCCTGTATGCACTAACCACAGTACTTCACCCCAAGCCATCTTAGTAGTACAATATATAGCTGTCAGGATTCTTCCTCTTAAATTCAATAGGAAGGAGAAGGGACCCAGGCTGCAGCCGGAAGCCATGTTCCCTGGGGAGAAGGAGGGACATATGGTGTTAAGATGGAGCGACTTGTTATTCATCTGTAAGGAGTCCCATAGGACCAGTTAAGTGGTAATGGCAGTATGGAACACATTGACAGAGGTAGTGCACAAAGCCTCAACCACGGCTGTCTGTGGGGGCATTGGGAGATTTCAACTTTGGCTACGCTAAGTTACTGTATCATTTTAAAGAGGCTAACTTCCTTTTGGGAGAAATTAGCTTAGTGTTATTTCAATTACCGGTTGGTAACTGGAAGAAAATGAACAAACCCAGAACACAACAGTATTCTCCAAGACTAATATAGACACCGTAAAATTGTGTTGTGGTTCTTGCTAGAGGCATGTTCTCACCTACTTGAGGCTAATACGTGCTTAACCACTCTTAGTGCATCCTCCACTGGCAGGTCAACAAGCGTGTAAAGATCTGTGTTTTCATTAGAGTACGAAACATTGATTAAGATGAAAATTAAGATGCGAAACGGCATAGCGAAATCTAATGGCCATGACACAGGGAACATCAGCAGTGATTAATGCACTGAATCTTTGATTTAGCCACCTTACCTGCCTTGCCTTTGCCATAGCTTTGCTAGTGGTACCACATCGAGTACCCCAGAACCAAATCTTGCATGCCTTCAGAAAGTATTCACACACCTTGACTTTTTCCACATTTGGTTGTGTTACAACCTGAATTTAAAATTGATTAAATGGATATGTTTTTTCACTGGCCTACACACAATACCCGATAAATACAAAGTGGAATCATGTTTTTATACATTTTTACAAATTAATTAAAAATTAAAAGCTGAAATGCCAATAAGTATTCAACCCCTTTGTTATGGCAAGCCTAAATAAATTCAGGAGTAAAAATGTGTTTAACGTGGCCTCCCAAGTGGCACAGTAGTCTAAAGCACTGCATCACAGTGCTAGCTGTGACACTAGAGATTCTGGGTTTGAGTCCAGGCTCTGTCGCAGCCGGCTGCGGTCGGGAGACCCTTGGGGCATCGCACAATTAGCCCAGCGTCGTCCCGGTTAGGGGAGGGTTTGGCCAGCAGGGATGTCCTTGTCCCATTGTGCACTAGAGACTCATGTGTTGGGCTGGGTGCAGGGCATTCTGACACGGTCACCAGGTGTACGGTGTTTCCTCTGACATATTGGTGTGGCTGGCTTCTGGGTTAAGTGGGCATTGTGTCAAGAAGCGGCTTGGCTTGGCTTGGTTGGGTTGTGTTTCGGAGGACACACTGCTCTCGACCTTCGCCTTTCCCGAGTCTGTACGGGAGTTTCAGTGGTGGGACAAGACTGCAACTACCAATTGGATACCAGGAGAAGAATTGGGGAGAAATGGGATAATTTTTTTTATTTCAAATAATAATTAAACAAAACAAAAACATTTACTTAACATGTCCCTTAATTAATTGTATGGACTCACTCGGTGTGCAATAATAGTGTTTAACATGATTTTGAATGACAACCTCATCTCTGTACCCCCACACATACAATTATCTGTAAGGTCCCTCAGTCGAGCAGTGAATTTCAAACACAGATTCAACCACAAAGACCAGGGAGGTTTTCCAACGCTTCGCAAAGAAGGGCACATATTGGTAGATGTAAAAATAAAAATAAACAGACATTGAATATCCCTTTGAGCATGGTGAAGTTATTAATTACACTTTAGATGTTGTGTCCATACACCCAGTCACTACAAAGATACAGGTGTCCTTCCTAACTCATTTGCAGGAGAGGAAGGAAACTGGTCAGGAAGGCTAATGGTGACTTTAAAACAGTTCCAGAGTTGAATGGCTGTGATAGGAGAAAACTGAGGATAGATCAACAACATTGCAGTTACTCCACAATACTAACTTAATTGACAGAATGAAAAGAAGGAAGACTGTACAACATTGCATCCTGTTTGCAACAAGGCACTAAAGTTATACTGCAACAAATGTGGCAAAGCAATTCACTTGTTATGTTTGGGGCAAATCCAATACAATGCATTACTGAGTACCACTCTCCATATTTTAAAGCATAGTGGTGGCTGCATCATGTTATGGGTATGCTTGTAATCGTTAAGGACCGGAGAGTTTTTCAGGATAAAAAATAAACAGAATGGAGCTATGCACAGGCAAAATCCTAGAGGTAAACCTGGTTCAGTCAGCTTTCCACCAGATACTGGGAGATGAATTCACCTTTCAGCAGGACAATAACCTAAAACACAAGGCCAAATATACACTGGAGTTGTATACCAATTAAGAAGACAGTGAATGTTCTAGAGTGACAGTTTTGACTTAAATCTACTTGATAATCTATGGTAAGATCTGAAAATGATTGTCTAGCAATGATCAACAACCATTCTGAAGAATTTTGAAAATAATAATGGGCAAACGTTGCACAATCCAGCTTTGGAAAGCTCTTAGAGACTTGCCCAGAAAGACTCACAGCTGTGTCGCTGCCAAAGTTGCTTCTACAAAGTATTGACTCAGGGGTGTGAATACTTATGGAAATTAGATATTATGTATTTCATTTTCAATAAATGTGCAAACATTTCTAAAAACATGTTTTCACTTTGTCATTAAGCGGTATTGTGTGTAAATCAATTTAATCCATTTTCAATTCAGGCTGTAGCACAACAAAATGTGGAATAAGTCAAAGTATATGAATACTTTCTGAAGGCACTGTACATTAGCTAGCTAGCATGTTAATGTGTTAGACAGCTCACTAGTATTCATGTTAACAATCTCGAGAGACTACATCTTTTGTTGATGGTAGAGGACACTCTCAGAGAACTGCACAGTGGAGTGTTTACTAGCTCTCCAACTGTCTGTGTGGTTTAATATGCTACAGCGAAATACTGCACACTATCTAAAGGCGATCTATTATCATCGGGGGAAAGAGATGGATCGGAACTAGCATCTAGACAGGCTACCCAAGAGCTAGCCCTGGCGCTAACTAAGCCAACATCACATTCTTTAATAGGAGGAGATGGGTAGAAAACAAAATGGTGTTTCTGAGGCGGAACCATGGGCGTAATGCAGCAAGGGCTGCAGAGAGGAGGCAAGTGACTGCTTGACTATCCTCTAGTCGGGCACTGGCGATTAGAATCAGCCCAGCGTCAGGCAGCTCCCCACAGATATCAGCACATTATTGCAGGTTTAGTACAGCCTCTTAATCACACCAGGCGCAGAAACCCATTATTTTCTGTCAGTCCCCCTCCCCCCCAACTCAGGAAGCCAGATCCTTATCTGCCATTTGAATGTTATGCTCTCTGTATCTCCCTCTCCCCTTCCCTCCTTCTCCTCCTATGTCTTATTTTCATTTTTTTCCCTTCAAGATCTTTCCAAATGCTGCCACACCATTAAGTTTTGTGTGTTTACTATGCTCTGATTATTTCCATTTGTGCAGACATTTGCGTGTCTGGACATGCAATCTCCCGCACATCATATCAACATTCTATCTGCTCCATCCTTCAAGAAAGCATGTTGTCAACAACAAATATTGCAAGTACTGTAGGCTTTCCAGTTTGAGGGCTGACATTTTCTGTAACACCTTGTCTTGAGCCTGTGCAGCTGTGATATGATTCTGTGGCGTTATTCATTTTTCTTGGTCAAAGCAAACGGGGAACGCTTTATATTAACTCAGTCAGGAGCCATCCTTTAAATACAATGACATTATGTGTTTGTTTTTGTCCCTTTTTATACTCTTATGATTTATTAAGTCTCTTTTTAATTTTTCTATGAGTTAACACTTGAAATGGATATACCTATGTAGGATCTTAATTTGATCACCCTGTTGCAGGACAACTTTCCTGCAATGCAGAACATTTATACTTGTATTGTATTGGAGGTTTAAAAAGGCTTCGGAAGTTTGTAATTTCCACATAGAAATTTCAGGCTTGATTTTCACTTACAAAAAATGTATCAACCCCTACAAAATATTTACATGAATTAACATTTCCTGTTGCTGCAGGATTATTTTCCTGCTGTAGCAAACTGGCTCAAATTAAGATCCTACATCTGTAGCAACAAGGAAATGAGGCCCTCCTTACAAACGACTCATTATTCTGACACTACTCCTGAAACAAAATAACAAACCTGCCAAAAACCAGGTTGTCACCACTACCGTATGTTGTTGATGCTCCTACTCAGACTATTTTTGCTTATAGAAAAATCAATGGAGCTTGAGTTATCAAATCCACCCACCGTGTGTTGGAGGGGGAGCCAGGGGAGAGAGCGGCAGCAAAATCGATCCTGAGATATTGCCTTATTTAACACGTGCCATAAATAGCAGCATTACAATGTTAAGTATTGCTGAAGTTATCAGGAGGACAGGGAGAGGTCAGACAACGTGTAACATTCACTTTTCCCCCGACCCGATTTGTCAAACCTCATCTCATTGTTTTTGCTGCATCATTTAAGTTCTGTGGCCTGCTAATAATATTCACAGTGAAATATGTATTGTATTGCTGTTTCGTACTTGAACAAATAAAATGAAAATGGTTCAACAGCTAAAAAATGTAGCTTTATCCATGATACATGGGGAACATTATTGATGAACATCAATAATAAAACAAATGACTCTTATTTCATCATAACCATAGTGGATTCACTATCAAACATGGATATTGTCTCTTAGCACATTATGTTCCAGAGAAAGTTCTTTGTGATAACATAAATTATATCTTGTTTTGAAAGAAACATACCACATAAACAGTATAGCCAAAATATCTGACACATCCTATTGGACAAAAGGAAGGTAATACTGAAACACTGTAGATATTCTGTATAGTACACTTTAGAAGAGGGAGGCACTAATGACTGAAAACAAAACATTAATCAAGGGACACTATTAGTTGGAACACAGAGACAGTTTACGTAGATGAGTCTATCAATAAGAGTAATACACCATTTAAAGATGGACACTAGTACTAAGTACATTCCAGTAAGTAAATAAAGTTGCAATCAACACGATTGATTGCCCATGCTGAAGGCCAGATGAGCTACACTGATGTTAGAGATGGTATAATGAAACTCAAGGGGATTGTGTGTGTGTGTGTGTGTGTGTGTGTGTGTGTGTGTGTGTGTGTGTGTGTGTGTGTGTGTGTGTGTGTGTGTGTGTGTGTGTGTGTGTGTGTGTGTGTGTGTGTGTGTGTGTGTGTGTGTGTGTGTGTGTGTGTGTGTGTGTGTGTGTGTGTGTGTGTGTGTGCTTTTATTAACTATCCTTGTGTGTACCAGGAGTACTCACAAGGATAGTAAAACAATGAACATTTGGTGGGGACATGTTGCTGGTCCCCGCAAGGAAAAATGATGTTTTAGACTTAGGGGTTAGGTTTAGGGTTACTCTTCGAACACACCGACAGTGTCATTGCGCATAATAGTACGCAGCATCATCTGGCTATGTATGCAACAAAAGTTCAACATTCACCTTCTGCTACCATTTCTGTCAAGCCGTCTACCCTCTGCAGCGCAATGCTGCAAGGCATTCATTGGAAATGAATGTAATTCTGGTGCACCAAAATGCAATGACGCTTTCGGTGTGATCGAAGCGTTAGGGTTCCAATTAGGGTTAAGGTTAGGAGTTATAGTTATGGTTAGGTTTAGGTTTAGGGTTAGGGTTAGGTATATTTTTATGGTTAGGGCTTTGGATTTAAGGTTAGGTTTAGGTTAAGGGTTGGGGTTAGATTTAGGGTTAGGAGTTAAGGAAAATAGAATTTTACATGGGAATAAATTATTTGGTCCCCACAAAGATAGCAATACAAAACTCTGTGTGTTACAATGAATTCTGAGCAGAGCTGGATGTCTTGCCAGTTGTTTGTTAGAAACACAGTGTATTTCTACAGGAATTAAGGGGTTCTTGATCTGAGGTGAGGCTCTTGGCAACTTGTCGGCCTACATCACTCCATCCAGCAGCCTCCACAGATGGCCGTCTCACAGAGGCTCAGCCTCACTCCAGCCGCAGCCACCACCACCAGCTAACACCACCTTCCCACATCCCCCTGCCACGTCAGATGAAATGGTTAAAGTGAAAGTTGGCTGGTACTCTCTTCTTTAATTGTAACAGAAATGTAAAATTGTATCCTTCAATTGAGGGATCAATTTAGAAATCAGGCATTGCTATTAATCGTAGATTACTCCTTAAAAGCCATGCTCAAAGGTAGTAACCTAATATGTTTGGGAGTACTAACTACAGACGAATCAATTAGACCGGGCATTCTCACAAACATGGAGAGGGTGAGCAGATGGATTTTAACTGGGAAGCAGCTGCACCTGCGTCTCAGAGTTGCTGTCTATCTCCAAATAGGAAGGGACGCCAGGCTAAATCTACAACAGGCCTGTTTCGTCAGGGAGATACAAGCAGAGCAAGACGGGAAGACATAGAGAGAGGCCTAGAAGGAGTAGGAGAGAGAGAGAGACAGAGAGAAAGCACACCTCTTTGTTGTCAGTGTTCCTGTTTCTCTAGGGGCAGTAACAGAGGCAAACAAAGAAAGCCTCGTAGGTTACAGGTGCCATGCTGCAAATGTCACCAAAATAGATTAGTGTCTAGTCATATCCAATAGAGAAGGAGAAGGGAATGAGAGGAAATTCAACCTTACAACCGTGGTAAAAAACATAGAAAATATAGTGTGGCAGACAAGACTATAATGAACAACAAGATCACAGATCAAAAGTCATCCATTTAAAGTATCTCCCAACAAATAAAAGCAAAAGGTCAGTCTACTCATTTACATAAACAAACTTGCATTGGACACCATCCATATCTTTTGCAATGGAGTAATATCTTAATTCATTTGGATAATAGGTGTTTTTAGAGGAAGCATAATAAATTCACAGTGAAAGTCATTAGACAGTCAAATAGACACTTACTATGAGGATTTAAATACTGCCACACTTACATTTATCAAATTATATTGTAGATATTTTTCAGTTAGAGAAGACTGTAGCTGCAATAGATGAGTGTCTCTTTTTGAGCAGCTGTTGCAGGTTATTGATGACCTCATTAGAATGCTGCCTGCGGCACAACGGGTGACTTTGAAGGACTTCCCATATGCAACGGCACAAACCGCCACTGCCGCTCTGCCACTCCGCTCTGTGCCAAACACACCTTCCTAACGGCCATTTCAATTTGAAAAGTCAAAGGAGAGAAACCATAACAGGGGAGAGTGTGTTGTGGTTCAAGACTCTCCCCCAAGGACAAGCTTTGGTGTTTAGTCTACTCTAGCCTTGTTCAAAATGGCATTGCAAGTCCCTTGTATGCCTCAGAGTAACACTGCTAATCTGGAATTTCAACACATTTTGTTTGTTAATGTCTTGCCTCAGGTCATGAACTATTTGAGTTAGATGCACCGATTTAAAGGGTGTATTTTACTATATTTCGGTTCTTCCTAGTCATACAGGAAGGTGAGATATATGGTCTCATTTATGCACAGCTAGGAGCACTGTCACTTTAACTTGTATAATGGAGACACCAGCATGCATTAATAAAGCCTCAATGAGCAATAACGCACCGTAATTAAATATGACTTCTAATTCAGGCCATCCCACTGAAGCAGAGAGAACAGAAGACTACAAAAGTAGTAACGCACATTCAAACTCATAAATTCATGTTTCGGTCAAGCATTAACATTTTGTACAGTAGCAACGAGCAGCTATTAAAACCAGCCTAGCACAACCAGAGTAAGCAATCCGAGGTCGTTGGATGTCGTAAACAGCGGGCCAATTATACAGAGCCGTACATGTTTTAAAAATGTGTTTAAGCACAACATGAAATGTTTGGCTTTGCTTACAAGTGCATATTTTAGATTGGTGTAGTATAGCCCCTCTCACGGATGTTTGTTTACTGGCTGATCGTGGCAGATGCCTTCCTGCCAAAGTCATTTTATTCAGCCATATACCACCTGGTCTCTAAGACAAATCTTTTTTTCAAGCTAATAGGGACAGTGATTAGCTTATGAGAGTGTGAGGTCAGCAAGCCTAATAATTACGAATACCGAATCTGCAATCGTACTCACTGGCAGGATCCAAATTACTCCAATTATGCTAATGTTTTCACCTGGAGGTGAGGTTTTGAGTGATAAAAGTCTCTGACATATGTCAGGTAAAGAACAGTTTAAATGAAGATGATTTACCATTTTTCAATATTCATACACTCTTCGAAGTATATCATGGATCCTTCCTTACCAGATGAAGCTAGATTACAATTATATTCCTCTAACATTCACGTTTTAAATCAGACTGCCACCAAGAGATTTCTTAGAAGTCTAAAACAGATGTTTGACTGAAACACCAACACCCCGAGTCAAACAAAGCCCCCCCACATTACCAGGACTCTGTGCCAAGCCCCCTCCAACTGTCACTTCCTTATTCAATATTAATGAGCAGCTTAAGCTACAAACCTCCTGTCCACATCCCAAGTAGTCAAAAGCACAGTGCCAAGTTTTCTCAGAGCGGGAGATTGTGTGTCATTAGGAATATTGTTACCTTCGAGGTGCTTACTGAGCGCGATGGAGGAACCATGGAAGAGGGGGGGGGGGGGGGTGACACAGCAGGCCGGGAGTCCGTTTGCGAGCTGCTCAAATTGGCCTTCACAGCCCATAAACTTCCCCCTAGCTGACCTCCCTCCAGACTCTTCCCTGCGGACTGGCCATAAAAAGTGCACTAGATAAATAAATAAAGAGCGAGCAACCTCTGACTTATATCGCTAATGATTCTTTCCGTGTGACAGTCACTGGGAAAGGGCAAAATCAACCCTGCATTGCATATACAGTTTGAACATGGCTATTTTCTGTATTTCCATACTGTTCGGACAATTTATAAGTACCAGTACTCACAGGTACAGTAAATTCTTAAAATGTTAAAAATAATACATGTGCATGCATGTAATTATTGTACCTAAACCTTGACCTATGGCAGGTTTGAATGAAACCAGCCCAATGTTGTTGTTGAATGCATTGTATGTAGGCTCTGTACACTCCAGTGTTTGCCAAGAGAGCGCATATGTTACCTGCAATATAAAAAGCCTTACATGTCTTTGTGACTCATATCTGAACACATCTTTCACAACAGTAAAGAGAAGGCACCACTGCTTCATCTACCTATAAAAGCAAGGGTTAAGCCAAACTATTACACAATGCCATTGTCTTTGTTCTTTCGCTGTATTTTAGTCCTACCACTTGTTCTTATGCAAAGCACACATTTTAGGATGGTTATATGAAAGAATACTAGAGAATGCACTGCATGCTCCCCAAGTAGAGATGGAGATATAGAAAATCTGGCATGGGGTTTGATACAGAATTGTTAAACACCTCCTCATGAACTTTTTACCGCCTATGGAAAGGAGAGAGGATAGTCCAGGGCAGACTTCAAACAGCCTAGCTGTAGGCAGCAAGAAACCTTGGGATAAAAAACACTGACAGTTTTTCCTCAGGTAGAAATGAACGAAAAGATCAGAAGTTGCTACAGTATTTGATGGTGAGCAAAACCTGTCTTGCACAAGGAATGATAAGGAAAGCACATACTGCATCTAAACTTGCCAAGCTGTGTAAGCACAATTCGTTTTCACAGTTATGCAATGCAGTACTATAACTTTAGTTAGCACTGAAGCTAACACCACTAGTAGAAAAACAAGGGACAGCACAAATGCCATGCATAGAATGTGTATTAAAACCTCTTAAGGATCCGCCCCTTTTATTCAATTTTCACCTAAAATGACATACCCAAATCTAACTGCCTGTAGCTCAGGCACTGAAGCAAGGATGTGCATATTCTTCGTACCATTTGAAAGGAAACACTTTTGAAGTTTGTGTAAATGTGAAAGGAATGTAGGAGAATACAATACAATAGAGCTGGTAAAAGAAAATATAAAGGAAAAACCAACTGTTCTCTTTTTTTGAATACCATCATCTTTGAAATGCAAGGGAAAGGCCATCATGTATTATTCCAGCCCCGGCGCAATTTAGATTCTGGCCACTAGATGGCAGCAGTGTATGTGCCAAGAGTGTGCCAAGAGTGTGCAAAGCTGTCATCAAGGCAAAAGGTGGCTACTTTGAAAAATCTAAAATATATTTTGTATAACACTTTTTTGGTTACTACATGATTCCATGTGTTATTTCGTAGTTTTGATGTCTTCCTTATTATTCTACAATTTAGAAAATAGTAAAAATAAATAAAAACCCTTGAATGAGTAGGTGAGTCCAAATGTTTGACTGGTAGTGTACATACTTGGAAAATGGCATCGCCCATCATGAAAAAGTATTGGAGATGTGCTGTTGATAATGACATACAAATACACAGACTTTCTAAAGCATTGCCATTTGTGTTGAGGTACTCCAATGGCCTTTCAAGTGGAATTTAGCCATCCTCTAAAGTTTGTCAGGATAAAAACACTTCATAAAAACATTGAATCTGTTATTCTATAACATATAACAGTTGTAATGTCATATTCAATGAGTCCATAAATATAGTAAACCTACAAAACAAGCCTACTTACTAAAGCTGGATGTTTTAAACCGATTCTGGGGGATTCTATTGAACACATTGGCTATTGTGGCAAAATGTGTAATTCTGTAAATATCAACAAATATCACCAATTCAACAAAATTAGCAGCATTGGAGTACTTACAAAATCAAATACCTGTGCTAATAGCAGTTAGACAGGTTGTGAGTATGTGTAAGATTTTTTCCAACATTCATCAACGTATGATCATTAATACGACCAAAGTCATGGGATGGAAATTCTTCCACTGCAATCATATCATACTGTAAAATGAATGCAATCAAGCTTTTAGTGTATGTGATCAAAAGTACAGACTATAGTTACAGAACCCTACAGACACTTAGTTACATTATCAATCTAGCTACCAAACTCAATTAATTTGGGAATTTGTTACAAACTCAATACTTTTTATATGTTTAATGAAGTTGCAATACTACTAGGCACACAATAAAATATAAACCTTAAATAAGGTACACTTTGATATAGATCAGTGAAAATTATACGAAATTATCACCATATCCAATTGTTTATGTTTACTGTATCTTTAGGTTCTCGGACTCCCGAGTGGCGCCGCATTTTAAGGAGCTGCACTACAGACCCTGGTTCAATTCCAGGCTGTATCACAACCGGCTGTGTTTGGGAGTCCCATAGGGTGGTGCACAATTGGCCCAGCGTCATCTGGGTTAGGGTTGTAAATAAAAATGTGTTCTTTACTGACTTGTCTGGTTAAATAAATAAAAAGTTGGTAATTTACATATGATATGAAAATGCTAATAGAGGGCCCTGCTTAACACATTTTTCTTAGATTAAGTGTTTTTATCCTGAGAAGTTGTAGAAGGTGGCTAAATACCACAGAGCAACATGCAACAATTTCAACGATTTTACTGCGTTACAGTTCATGTACAGTGAGGGAAAAAAGTATTTGATCCCCTGCTGATTTTGTACATTTGCCCACTGACAAAGAAATGATCAGTCTATAATTTTAATGGTAGGTTTATTTGAAAAGTGAGAGACAGAATAACAACAAAAAATCCTGAAAAACGCATGTCAAAAATTTTATAAATTGATTTGCATTTTAATGAGGAAAATAAGTATTTGACCCCCTCTCAATCAGAAAGATGTTGTCACGATCGTCGTAGTGAATGGACCAAGGTGCAGCGGGTCGAGTGCTCATCTTAACTTTTATTTGTGAACACTTAATAAACAAAACAAGAAACAAACTAACTAACAGTCTTGCAGGCTAAATACAGCAGTGCAAAGAACAACCTCCCACAATCACCAAAACAAACATACTCCTAATTATAGGACCTTCAATCAGAGGCAACGATACACAGCTGCCTCCAATTGAAGGCCCCAATCCCAAATACCTAAACATAGAATTAAACACCCTAGAACAGACAGAAAGATACAATATAGAACAATGACCAAAACCCCGGAATACAAAAATCAAACACCCCTCTACACAGACACATACGCAAAACCATATAAAACAAATACCCCCTGCCACGTCCTGACCAAACTATAATAACAAATAACCCCTTTACTGGTCAGGACGTGACAGATGTCTGGCTCCCAGGTATCTTTTATACAGGTAACGAGCTGAGATTAGGAGTGCACTCTTAAAGGGAGTGCTCCTAATCTCAGTTTGTTACCTGTATAAAAGACACCTGTCCACAGAAGCAATCAATCAATCAGATTCCAAACTCTCCACCATGGCCAAGACCAAAGAGCTCTCCAAGGATGTCAGGGACAAGATTGTAGACCTACACAAGGCTGGACCTACACAAGACCATCGCCAAGCAGCTTGGTGAGAAGGTGACAACAGTTGGTGCGATTATTCGCAAATGGAAGAAACACAAAAGAACTGTCAATCTCCCTCGGCCTGGGGCTCCATGCAAGATCTCACCTCATGGAGTTGCAAGGATCATGAGAACGGTGAGGAATCAGCCCAGAACTACACGGGATGATCTTGCCAATGATCTCAAGGCAGCTGGGACCATAGTCACCAAGAAAACAATTGGTAACACACTACGCCGTGAAGGACTGAAATCCTGCAGCGCCCGCAAGTTCCCCCTGCTCAAGAAACCACATATACATGCCCGTCTGAAGTTTGCCAATGAACATCTGAATGATTCAGAGGACACCTGGGTGAAAGTGTTGTGGTCAGATGAGACCAAAATGGAGCTCTTTGGCATCAACTCAACTCACCGTGTTTGGAGGAGGAGGAATGCTGCCTATGACCCCAAGAACACCATCCCCACCGTCAAACATGGAGGTGGAAACACTATGCTTTGGGGGTGTTTTTCTGCTAAGGGGACAGGACAACTTCACCGCATCAAAAGGACGATGGACGGGGCCATGTACCGTCAAATCTTGGGTGAGAACCTCCTTCCCTCAACCAGGGCATTGAAAATGGGTCGTATTCCAGCATGACAATGACCCAAAACACACGGCCAAGGCAACAAAGGAGTTGCTCAAGAAGAAGCACATTAAGGTCCTGGAGTGGCCTAGCCAGTCTCCAGACCTTAATCCCATAGACAATCTGTGGAGGGAGCTGAAGGTTCGAGTTGCCAAACGTCAGCCTCGAAACCTCAACCTCTTGATGGTCGCCTAGGATCGGGGGCGCTACAGCAATTTTTGAAAAAAATTTGTGCCCATTTTAAATGGCCTCCTACTCAAACTCAGAAGCTAGGATATGCATATAATGAATACTTGTGGATAGAAAACACCCTAAAGTTTCTAAAACTGTTTGAATGGTGTCTGTGAGTATAACAGAACTCATATGGCAGTCAAAACCCCGAGACAGATCGTAACAGGAAGTGGAATTCTGAATTGCGGACTCAACTTCATCACTTTGCCTATAAACCACACCGTGAGCAATGGTTCATTGAGCACTTCCTATTGCTTCCACTAGATGTCCCCAGTCTTTACAAAGTGGTTTGAGCCTTCTACTGTGAAAACTGACACAATGAGAGTCTGTGGAACGTGGTCACATGAGGAGGGCCATCACCATTATGACGCCGGCACCCCTGGCTACCCTCCCCTTTCGAAATTTTTTGAAAGACAATGCAATCGTCCCCCTTGAATGTTATTGGAGCTCTGGTTGTAAAAGGCCCTAAAGACTTATGTTATACAACGATTGACATTTTTGAACGAACCTAAATAAAATAAAAAGCATTTTATTGAAAGAGGAGTCCCGCGGCCGACGGAGCTTTTGGAGCAGCCTTCAGAACGCGCTAACAAGAACAAGCTATTGGGACGTAAAGGATTAACTTTTTCGAACTAAAATACATTTGATGTGGACCTGGGATTCCTGGAAGTGCTTTCTGATGAAGATAATCAAAGGTAAGGGATTATTGACAATATAGTATACAAGAGTAGATTTGATATGCGATTGTTCCAAGATGGCGCTGACCTGTAACGGTAGCCTATTTTTCTGAGTATCGCATCCCCTTTTATCGCAAAGTGTGATTACCCAGTAAAGTTATTTTTAAATCTGGCATTACAGGTGCTTTCAAGAGATATTCATCTATAAATCTTAGAATGACAATATTACATTTTAAAAACGTTTTCGAATAGTAATTTAGTAAATTGTAGCGCTGTTTCACTTGAGGGAAAATAGTTAGTCAACGTCACGCGCCGATGTAAAATGCTGTTTTTATATATAAATATGAACTTTATCGAACAAAATAATGCATGTATTGTGTAACATGATGTCCTAGGAGTGTCATCTGATGAAGATTGTCAAAGGTTAGTGCTGCATTTAGCTGTTTTTTGGTTATTTGTGATGCATGTGGTTGGTCGGAAAATGGCTATGTGGCTACTTTTACGATATACTCCTCTAACATAATCTAATATTTTGCTTTTGCTGTAAAGCCTTTTTGAAATCGGACAACGTGGTTCGATTCCGGAGAGGTGTATCTGTAAAACGATATAACATAGTCCTATATTTGAAAAAAATATATATATTAAATTTCGTTATGCTAATGGAGATAGGATTTTTCGCTGGATGTCCGCTGGATGTCCGTCCCGAGCCCGACCAGGGGTTAATGACTTGGAGAAGATCTGCAAAGAGGAGTGGGACAAAATCGCTCCTGAGATGTGTGCAAACCTGGTGGCCAACTACATGAAACGCCTGACCTCTGTGATTGCCAACAAGGGTTTTGCCACCAAGTACTAAGTCATGTTTTGCAGAGGGGTCAAATACTTATTTCCCTCATTAAAATGCAAATCATTTTATAACATTTTTGACATGTGTTTTTCTGGATTTTTTTGTTGTTATTCTGTCTCTCATTGTTCAAATAAACCTACCATTAAAATTATAGACTGATCATTTATTTGTCAGTGGGCAAACGTATAAAATCAGCAGGGGATCAAATACTTTTTTCCCTCACTGTAAGGAAATCAGTCAATTGAAAGAGATTCATTCGGCACAAATCTATGGATTTCACAACTGGGCAGGGGTGCAGCCATGGGTGGGCCTTGGAGGGCATAGGCCCACTCACTTGGCAGCCAGGCCCAACCACTGGAGAGCCAGGCCCAGCCAATCAGAATGAGTTTTATCCCACAAAAATGTTTTATTACAGGCAGATATATTCCTCATCACCGCACCACTCCTCAGACGATCCTGCAGGTGAAGAAGTCGGATGTGGAGGTCCTGGGCTGGCGTGGTCACATGTGGTCTGTGGTTGTGAGGCCGGTTGGACGTACTGCCAAATTCACTAAAACAATGTTGGAGGCATCTTATGGTAGAGAAAGGAACATTCAATTCTCTGGCAACAGCTCTGGCGGACTTTCCTGCAGTAAGCATGCACACTCCCTCAAAACTTGAGGCATCTGTGGCATGTGACAAAACTGCACTCGTGTAGTGATCATGCTGTTTAATCAGCTTCTTGATATGTAACACCTGTCAGGTGGATGGATTAACTTGGTAAAAGGGAAATACTCACTAACAGGGATGTAAACAAATTTGTGCACAGTATTTGAGAAAAATAAGCTTTTTGTGTATATGGAACATTTCTGGATTTTTTTGTTTTATCTCATGAAACATGGCACCAACATTTCACATGCTGCATTTATATTTTTGTTCATTGTACATGGTTTTAAAGCAACTATAAATAAGATTATTCCATAGTCTACGTATGCACTGTATGTATGGTTAAATAGTCAGCTCAGTAAATTTGGTCCGAATCTGTGACCATCCTATTTGGCTGCTTGTACAGTATATTCTACAGCTTAAAAATGACATTACAGTTTTAATATCGCTGGCCTAGAAAGTCAGATTCTTATGAGCAAAATTTCTCCCTGTTCAGTGTGGTTTCTGAGAAGGTCTACATTATCTGAGAATCCAACTGTATGTGAACACGTGAATTTTCATAGTATTTTCTGTATATTAGAATCTCTTAAATCAAAATAGCTGTATAAAAAGTAACTATACATGCATTCATGCAAAAGTATAAGTGTTTGTTTGATCAGGGACATGTCCCCCCCACATTCTGAAATTGCATTTTTGTCCCCCCAAAATGTATAATTGGAATGTGAACCAAAACAAGGCAACAGTGTGCTTTAGGACCATGCAGACACGGTCGGGTAAGCTGTTTGGAGTGTTAATTATTTGTATTTTTTATGGTGATGTCCCCACCACTTCTAAAACCAAAGTTGTGCCCCTGTGTTTGATCATCTACTCAGTTTTAGTTAAGAATTTCAGTATATTTACCCAAAATCTATTACTATTTCCATTCTGCCAATTTTCACCAGATTTGACCCCTTGATAATGGCCTTAAAAAATCTAAATTGTACGTAACATCCGGGCCTTTGTGTATTACCCCATTATTGTTTGATCTAGCATGGATGACGGCCTTTAACAACCAAACAAAAAAGCAAGCATTTTTTTCTAGGTTTGCTGGTCTACTATATACAGTTGAGAAAATACACTTTTAAACTAGTTTCCTAGTTATCACAAATGTCCAGCCACTGCCTGCGTTCAATTTCAAAATGTCTACTTGCTTTTTCTCACTCCTTGCCTGTCTAACCAGGAAGTGACTATGAGTGTGTCTACACAGTTGGGGATGGGGCCCACAACCATTAGTTGATGCAATGCAACGTCTGCAATGTACAGTAGTCGGTCTGAAACGATACCATATGCATACAGTACATTCTAAGAAGACTGCCATATCATTTTTTCCCTCTCTGTTCTGACAAATCTGAAGTCTCAATTGTACCTTTGTTCTACAATAGGGACGTTGATTGAATGTGCCTACAACAACCTGTTACAAAAGGTTGTACATTTCTCAATGAAAATCATGGCACTTTCAAAGTCCCAGTCTTTGAATGGTTTGTGTGTGCCACTGAGGTATTCATTTTATTCCAGACATCTCTGCAATTGGCATCTCCACTTAATTAAGTCCAAGAGGATTCTCAGTTCTCACTGAAGGTGAAACAGTTACCTGTCAACATTATTTTAGGACCAAGCTCTGATACCAGCCTGTGTTGGCTATCTACAGTACATTGAAAGACGAAGACTACATAATAGACAATAGTTTATTCTCATTCCAATAATCAACCATATGATTTCTCCCAGTACACAAGCAATGCATATTGTGCCAGGCTCATTAGGGGAGAAGAATATGCATGATTATTCCCTCTATGGGACTCCTCCATTGGAGGACTATGGTGTACTGTAATTACACACATAAATTATTCACCGTTACTAATGTTACACTCCAGTATTGTACTGGTTCTACTGGTTCTGGGCCCAATCTTCTACAGTAGGCTAGTTATGTGCACCAGCCTAGAAACTTCTGTCACGAATCCCACCGAAGGTGGCTCCCCTGCCTGCTCGGGCGGCGCTCGGCGGTCGTCGTCACCGACCTACTAGCCGCCGCTGATCCTTTTTTCCTTTTCGTTTGGTTTGTCTTATTGGTTGCACCTGTTCCTCATTTGTCTTTTGATTTTGGTTATTTAAGCCTGGTTAGCCCGCCCAGTGTTGTGCGGGATTATTTAGCGTCAGGTTGTGTTTTGTATTTGGATGTGCTGGCGATCTACTACTGTTCTATTTTCATGCATGCTGTGCACCTGTTGTTTGGGCACTTTGCATTTTTCACGCCCGTTGTGTTGGCGTCGATCGTGTTGTGTTTTTATTGAATAAACACACAGTTCCTTACCTCTGCTCTCTGCGCCTGACTCCTACCACCACTCCTAGCAACGACTGACAGAATCCCGCACCAGCTATGGAGTCAGCAGGAGCAGCCTCCCCTCCTCTCCCATCGATGGAGGAACGGGTCCTTCACCATACCACCATTCTCCACCGAATCGGCTCAGCGATGGAGCAGATGATGGAGAGGATGGACCGATGGGAGATGAGTGGCCTCCCTACCACATCCCCAGCACCAACTCCTCCATCATCTACCCCTCCACCGACGTCCGGACCCGGAGCCCTACGCCTGGCTCTCCCCAGGGAGTACGATGGAGCGGCGGCGGGGTGCCAGGGGTTCCTGCTACAGTTGGATTTGTACCAGGCTACCGTTCATCCAGCTCCCTCCGGAGAGGAGAGCGTAAGCGTCCTCGTCTCCTGCTTAACGGGACGTGCCCTGGAGTGGGCCAACGCAGTGTGGTACGGCCCAGACTCGGCAAGGGATCACTACCCTGAGTTCACCCGCCGGTTCCGGGCCGTGTTCGACCACCCAGCAGAAGGCCGGGCGGCGGGTGAACGGCTGTTCCACCTGCGTCAGGAGACGAGGAGCGCACAGGACTTTGCTCTGGAGTTCCGGACCTTGGCTGCTGGAGCGGGGTGGAACAACAGGGCCCTGATGGACCACTATCGGTGTAGCCTCCGGGAGGACGTCCGCCGTGAGCTAGCCTGTCGGGACACTACCCTGTCGCTAGACGAACTAATCGACATGTCCATTCGTCTTGACAATCTGCTGGCTGCGCGCGGGCGTCCAGACGGGGCCCTGTTGGTTCCACCTCCAGGTCCTCCAGCTCCCATTCCTATGGAGCTAGGGGGGGCCGCGTCCAGGGGAACCGGAGGAGGAGGCTCCCCTTGTATCCAGTGTGGTCGGAGAGGACACACTACCGACAGGTGCTGGGGGAGCTCCTCTGGGAATCGGGATGGCAGGCGGAGCACTCCTCGTCCATCTCAGGTGAGTAAGCACCAACCTCACCCAGAGCTCCCTGTTGGTCACATGTTCGTTTTAGTAACTTTCCCCTTGTTTTCTCCCTCTTTCCAGCATAAGGCGCTAGTCGATTCAGGCGCAGCTGGAAACTTTATGGATCGTGGGCTCGCATTAAGGCTAGGGATTCCCCTGGTGTCATTGGACCAACCTTTCCCCGTGCACTCCTTAGATAGCAGACCATTAGGGTCAGGACTGGTCAGGGAGGCCACGGTGCCACTGGACATGGTAACGCAGGGGGATCATGAGGAACGGATTAGTCTCTTCCTCATTGATTCTCCTGCGTTTCCGGTGGTGCTGGGGATTCCCTGGCTGGCCAATCACAATCCCAATATTTCGTGGAGACAGGGGGCTCTCAGAGGGTGGTCAGAGGAGTGCTCAGGCAGGTGTAAGGGAGTTTCCATCGGTGCGACGACGGTGGAGAGTCCAGACCAGGTTTCCACTGTGCGCATTCCCTCAGAATATGCTGATTTGGCTATCGCCTTCTGTAAAAAGAGGGCGACCCGATTACCACCTCATCGACGAGGGGATTGCGTGATAAATCTCCAGGTAAACGCTGCACTTCCCAGGAGTCACGTGTACCCATTGTCACAGGAGGAGACGTTGGCTATGGAAACATATGTCACGGAATCTCTGAGACAGGGGTATATTCGGCCCTCCATGTCACCCGTCTCCTTGAGTTTCTTTTTCGTGAAGAAAAAGGATGGAGGGTTGCGTCCGTGCATTGATTATCGAGGTCTAAATTCCATCACAGTAGGGTTCAGTTACCCACTACCTCTCATCGCTACGGCGGTGGAATCATTTCACGGCGCGCGTTTTTTCACGAAACTGGACCTCAGGAGCGCGTACAATCTGGTGCGTATCCGGGGAGGAGACGAGTGGAAAACCGCATTTAGTACCACATCGGGCCACTATGAGTACCTCGTCATGCCGTACGGGTTAAAGAATGCTCCAGCCGTCTTTCAATCCTTTGTTGACGAGATTCTCAGGGACCTGCACGGACAGGGGGTGGTGGTGTATATTGACGACATCTTGATTTATTCCGCCACCCGCGCATGTCTCCCTGGTGCGCAAGGTGCTTGAGCGACTGCTGGAGAATGACCTGTACGTCAAGGCTGAGAAATGTGAGTTTTTCAAACGAGCCGTTTCCTTCCTGGGGTATCGCATTTCCACCTCGGGGGTGGTGATGGAGGATGACCGCGTTAAAGCCGTGCGTAATTGGCCGACTCCGACCACGGTAAAGGAGGTGCAGCGGTTTTTAGGGTTTGCCAATTACTACCGGAGGTTTATCCGGGGCTTTGGTCAAGTTGCTGCTCCCATTACCTCACTGCTGAAGGGGGGTCCGGCGCGCTTGCGCTGGTCAGCAGAGGCGAACAGAGCGTTCAGTCGCCTGAAGGAGCTGTTTACCGTCGCTCCAGTGCTGGCTCATCCGGATCCCTCTTTGGCATTCATAGTGGAGGTGGACGCGTCCGAGACTGGGGTGGGGGCCGTGCTATCACAGCGCTCGGGCACGCCACCCAAACTCCGCCCGTGCGCTTTCTTCTCTAGGAAGCTAGGGCCGGCGGAGCAGAACTATGATGTGGGGGACAGGGAGTTGTTAGCTGTGGTCAAGGCTCTGAAGGTGTGGAGACATTGGCTTGAGGGGGCAAAGCACCCTTTCCTCATCTGGACTGACCACCGTAACCTCGAGTACATCCGGGCAGCTAGGAGACTGAATCCGCGTCAGGCCAGGTGGGCCATGTTCTTTACCCGTTTCCGGTTCACCATCTCTTATCGGCCAGGTTCACTGAACACGAAGGCCGACGCACTGTCCCGCCTATATGACACCGAGGAGAGGGCCATCGATCCGGCTCCCATTCTTCCGGCGTCGTGTTTGGTAGCTCCGGTGGTATGGGAGTTGGACGCGGAGATCGAGCGGGCGTTAAGGTCGGAACCTGCACCATCGCAGTGTCCGACAGGTGTTCAGTACGTACCGCTTGGTCTCCGTGATCGATTGATTCGATGGGCCCATAATCTCCCCTCTTCGGGTCACCCTGGGATCGAGAGGACAGTGCGGAACCTGAGGGGAAGTACTGGTGGCCCACCTTGGGTAAGGACGTGCGGTTTTATGTTTCCTCCTGCTCGGTGTGCGCTCAGAGCAAGGCTCCTCGACACCTGCCTAGAGGGAAATTACACCCCCTTCCCGTTCCACAGCGGCCGTGGTCACACTTATCAGTGGACTTCCTCACTGACCTTCCCGTATCACAGGGGAACACCACTATCCTGGTCGTTGTGGATCGGTTCTCGAAGTCCTGTCGTCTCATCCCATTGCCCGGTCTCCCTACGGCTCTGCAGACTGCGGAGGCCCTGTTTACCCATGTCTTCCGGCACTATGGGGTGCCCGAGGACATCGTTTCTGATCGGGGTCCCCAGTTCACGTCCAGAGTTTGGAGGGCGTTCATGGAACGTTTGGGGGTCTCGGTCAGCCTGACCTCGGGTTTCCACCCCGAGAGTAATGGGCAGGTGGAGAGGGTGAACCAAGAGGTGGGTAGGTTTCTAAGGACGTATTGCCAGGACCGGCCCAGAGAATGGGCGAGATACGTGCCATGGGCAGAAATAGCCCAGAATTCTCTACGGCACTCATCAACCAACATGTCACCGTTCCAGTGCGTGTTGGGCTACCAGCCGGTCCTGGCTCCATGGCACCAGAGCCAGACCGAGGCTCCTGCGGTGGAGGATTGGGTGCAGCGCTCGAAGGACACCTGGAGAGCCGTCAAAGACGCACTTACAAAGGCGAGTGGACGGCAGAAGAAGAGCGTTGACCAGCACCGCAGTGAGACCCCTGTGTTTGCACCAGGGGATCGAGTCTGGCTCTCGGCTAGAAACCTGCCCGTCCGCTTGCCCTGCCGGAAGCTGGGCCCGCAGTGTGTAGGGCCGTTTAAAGTCCTGAGGAGGATAAACGAGGTGTGTTACCGGTTACAACTTCCATCTTACTACCGTATTAACCCCTCGTTTCATGTGTCTCTCCTCAGGCCGGTGGTGGCTGGTCACATGCAGGAAGGTGAGGTGCCGGAGGTTCCTCCCCCCCCGCTGGACATTGGGGGGTCCCCGGCGTATAAAATACGCGCCATTCTGGACTCCAGACTTCGGGGGCGGGGCCTACAGTACCTCGTCGACTGGGAGGGGTACGGCGCGGAGGAGAGGTGCTGGGTACCCAGGAGGGACATTTTGGACCCTCCACTACTGAGGGAGTTCCACCGCCTTCATGGGGATCGCCCTGCGCCTCGTCCTCCGGGTCGCCCTCGAGGTCGGTGGCGACGCGCTGCGGGAGCCGCGCGTCAGGAGGGGGGTACTGTCACGAATCCCACCGAAGGTGGCTCCCCTGCCTGCTCGGGCGGCGCTCGGCGGTCGTCGTCACCGACCTACTAGCCGCCGCTGATCCTTTTTTCCTTTTCGTTTGGTTTGTCTTATTGGTTGCACCTGTTCCTCATTTGTCTTTTGATTTTGGTTATTTAAGCCTGGTTAGCCCGCCCAGTGTTGTGCGGGATTATTTAGCGTCAGGTTGTGTTTTGTATTTGGATGTGCTGGCGATCTACTACTGTTCTATTTTCATGCATGCTGTGCACCTGTTGTTTGGGCACTTTGCATTTTTCACGCCCGTTGTGTTGGCGTCGATCGTGTTGTGTTTTTATTGAATAAACACACAGTTCCTTACCTCTGCTCTCTGCGCCTGACTCCTACCACCACTCCTAGCAACGACTGACAACTTCAAAGAAAAACTGCATCAATATACCAGCTTACTACAATCTCCTGATGATTTTTCTCTGAAATTCGCTGTTCACCTGTGGGCTAAGGTTAGATTTTATGCTTGTATGAAGAAAATGCATAATGTTTGGCCCTTTCATGATAGCTATCCTTCCAAACGGCATTTGCCAGTACAGGACAAAGTCAAGAACCTTTCATCCTTCATGGCTTTTTAAGTTTAACTTCTCAGGTTTATTTTTGTAATTTACTCCTCCTTGAACTATGTGTTCAACAAGTAAAGCAGTAGCTACCTACAGTACATTCTTCAGATGCTAGAACTGGGCAATCTTGTCTTTTAGCCATGCCCTTCAATGTTACTTCCTGATATTCCTGAGGGGAGCTTGGTTCTCTGTGCAGTCATAGTCCATGCTAAGGTTCGGTGCACACTGGCCCTATCAAAGCAAAAAAATGCTGCTCCCTTTTAGATGGGTCTCTCGCACTATGGGCCCAGGGAGATGGTCACAGCCAGGGCTGTGGCAGCTCCACTCACCCTCAAACAGGTCGATGGAGCATGGCCGCGGGGCTCCAGCATCTCACTCCAGAGAGCCGGGCAGAACATGGAACACCCTTGGAACGGCCCAGTCAAGGTCATCGGGAGGAATGCTGGAGATCTGCCATTACAGCCAGAACACCACCACAAACATGCGTGAGCAACAGAGCACATCAATCTAATAGTAAAGACATTGTACTGTGTATAGACATAAACTGTGCATTAAGCTTCATATTGCACAGAGTATGATGTGTTAATTATATGTCTGTATTTCTCAACTTTACAAAATATATACATAGCCCTCACATTTTATGAAAAGGAAACATAAGGAGAAACATGGATGAAGTGATACACTTTAGTATAAAACACATTGCGGAGGGGATTAATATTTACTGTAATTTACGTCTACATTCATAACATAAGTTAAAGAACAGTAGGAAGGACGTAAAAACCACTTCGGGTAAATATACACTGAGTAAAAAACATTATTAATATTGAGTTGCACCCCCTTTTCCCCTCAGAACAGACTCAATTTGTCAGGCATGGACTCTACAAGGTGTCGAAACCGTTCCACAGGGATGCTGGCCCATGTCGACTCCAGTGCTTCCCCCAGTTATGTCAAGTTGGCTGGATGTCCTTTGGGTGGTGGACCATTCTTGATACACATGAGAAACTGTTGAGCGTGAAAAACCCAGCCGCATTGCAGTTCTTGACACACTCAAACCGGTGAGCCTGGCACCTACTACCATACCCCGTTCAAAGGCACTTAAATCTTTTCTTTCCCATTCAGCCTCTGAATGGCACACAAACAATTGTCTTAACTCTTAACAATCCTTCTTAAACCTGTCTTCTCCCCTTAATCTACACTGATTGAAGTGGATTGAACAGGTGACATAAATAAGGGATCATAGCTTTCACCTGGATTCACCTTGTCAGTCTGTCATGTAAAGAGCAGGTGTTCCTAATGTTTTGTACACTCAGTGTATTATGTCCGACAGCAGAGCGAACACATTTTAGGGTAGCATTAAAGAATGACTTTGCATCACCTTAAACATATTGCCTCCTTGCATAAAAGCTACCACTGGAAAATATATTGACTTAATATGTATCCCTTTGAGTGGGGGGACTTAATTCATTACATTAAATAAATAACTAAATTAATAATCATAAAAATGGAATAATGTTCTGCCCTTTTGAGCGATTGTTATCTGAATTAACGTTACATCACTCCCACAAAACTTCTATATTTAGCTACATATTTTCTTCATCATTGTTTTTATGTGTTTCTCTGTCTTTTCCTCCTGTTCTCTACAATTCTCTTTCCATCCTCCTTGGCTTCTTTTTCTCTCTCACCTCTGTTCCGTCTCTCACTTCAGCTGACACATTTCCTCAACTCTCTCTCCCCTCTTCTCCCACTCGCTTCTATTTCATTCATAGTCTTCCTTTGTTCCTATCTTTTTACTCATCATTTCCTACTCTACTTTCACATGACACACATTTAACCACTTAAACATAAACACTCTTAAACACTTATACATTCACTATTATTTCTTCTCTCCCCTTTGCATAGTTCTCAATTATCCCCCATAACATTTTCATACTCTCCTTCTTGTACCGTCTATTTTTTTTCTTAATTTCACTTGACCCATCTTTTCTCCCTCCTCCACCTCACTTGTTTCATTCGACATCTCTCTCTTCATCTGTCCAGTTCCCCCACTGCCTCCCTCTATCCCTCCCTCCATCCCTCTCTCTTTTACATACTCCTGATTTCACTCATGAATCTCTCATGTCTCTTTTCATCTCTCTCTTTTCATATGGCCAGTTCCCGCCCTCCCCCATCCCTTCCTCTCACCCTCTTTTACATACTTCTGATTTCACTACCTCAGAGTCCAATCCTCCCTTCACCACCTCTCACATCTTCTCACATATCTCTCATTCCCCCACTTGCTCCCTCTATCCATCCCTGCCTCCCTCTGTCCCTCTCTTTTTTACATACTCCTGATGCTCTCCTCCTGGCCCCTGCCTGTCCACAGGGATTAATTGATAGTGAGAGATAATAAATCTTCCCATTAGGAGCAGGCCCCTGCCCATCGCTCATTATGCACCAGCTGCTCCTGAGCGCTGAGTCCCGGGGTTCCCCTGCTTCCTTTAACACCGACGTCTGGCATCTCCGCGGCAGCAAGGTTAATCTCTCTCTGTCGCAGTTCTGTCTGTCTTTTGGCTCGCTCCGTGATCAGATGTGAGCACACACGCACACACAGACCCACACCAGTCAGATGTTTTCAGTCTGTGGACTATTGCTAATTGTTTTGAGATACATTTGTATATATAGTGTATGTGGACACCCCATCAAGTTATTGGATTTGGCTATTTCAGCCACACCCATTGCTGTAAGGTGTATAAAATTAAGCACACAGCCATGCAATCTCCATAGAAAATGTTGGCAGTAGAATGGCCCATACTGAAGAGCTCAGTGACTTTCAACGTGGCACCGTCATAAGATGCCACCTTTCCAACACGTCAGGTCATCAAATTTCTGCCCTGCTAGAGCTGCCTTGGTCAACTGCAAGTGCTGTTATTGTGAAGTGGAAATGTCTAGGAGCAACAACGGCTCAGCCGCAAAGTGGTAGGCCACACAATCTCACAGAACGGGACCGCCAAGTGCTGAAGCATGTACAAATCGGCTGTCCTCGGTTGCAACACTCACTATCGAGTTCCAAACTGCCTCTGGAAGCAACGTCAGCACAATAACTGTTCGTCGGGAGCTTCATGAAATGGGTTTCCATGGCCGAGTAGCCACACAGAAGCCTAAGATCACCATCTGCAATGCCAAGCGTCGGCTGGAGTGGTGTAAAGCTCGCTGCCATTGGACTCTGGAGCAGTGGAAATGCGTTCTCGGAGTGATGAATCACAATTCACCATCTGCAGTCAGACGGACAAATCTGGGTTTGGCAGATGCCAGGAGAACGCTACCTGCCCCAAAGCATACTGCCAACTTTAAAGTTTGGTGGAGGGGGAATAAAGGTCAGAGGCTGTTTTTCATGTTTTGGGCTAGGTCCCTTCATTCCAGTGAAGGGGACTCTTAACGCTATAGCGTACAATGACATTCTAGACGATTCTGTGCTTCCAACTTTGTGGCCACAGTTGGAAGAAGAACTTTAGCTTTTTCAGCATGACAATGCCTTCGTGCAAAAAGCGAGGTCCATACAGAAATGGTTTGTCGAGATCAGTGTGGAAGAACTTGACTGGCCTGCACAGTGCCCTCACCTCAACCCCATCGAACACCTTCAGGAATAATTGGATGGCCGACTGCGAGCCGGGCCTAATCACTCAACATCAGTGCCTGACCGCACTAATGGCTCTTGTTGCTGAATGGCAGCATCAATGTTCCAATTTCTATAGGAAAGCCTTCCAAGAATAATGGAGGCTGTTACAGCAGCAAAGGGGGACCAACTTCATATTAATGCCCATGATTTTGGAATGAGATGTTCAATGAGCAGGTGTCCACATACTTTTGGTGATGTAGTGTGTCTTGGGCCATGATTCAAAGGACGGACTATGTATTATGTGCTTCCTTTCTTGAAATATTGCATTCTGTCACTTATTCTGTCACTTGTTATGTCGGTTATACAACTGTTCTGCAGCCAAACTATGATGATGATGATTACTGGAATAGTATAAGGGTTGATGGTTGGCAATCTCTATCAAGGCCTAGACAAAGACTGTTATAAGAATGTATCTCTGCTTGCTGTTCCTCATTAAATGTCACAGTAACAGACAATAGCAGAAGAGACCATTTCTAAGAAGGCTTCTATGCTCTATGTATGGATGTTTGCCATTGAGTAATAGTCATGAAATAGACAAATGGTCGCTCAGTGTATATCAATAATTACCCCTGGAGTCTCAGATGCGGTCACTGCAGATGAACTCTCTTCAGAAGGCCTCTATCCATCTTTTCGCGTAGCAGAAGTGCCTCTCACATTAGACAGATCAGTCACTTACCACTCCAACATGCACTACTCTCTCCACTCTCCCTGCTTGATATGCATATCTTAGCGAGTCACAATGGTAATCTTGTAAATAGCAGGTTTAAAAATGCACATGTTTCTCTGTGGCGCCCTCCTGTCTTTCATGTCACTGTGCACTTATACTTCAGTGGTTCGGTATCAGCAAACTCAGGTATAGCATGACTTCAAAAGGGATATTCCACACCGAGTGAATGGATCCATACGGCAAATGGCAACAAAATTCTCCTTGAGCCAGCTCTGCAGAGAGAGTTTGGATACACTGCAGTGTGAAAAGTTTACCTTTCCATACCGAGAAGAATACAAATGTGAAACAACCTGAGAATATAATGTACCACTCCACTAGTAGTGCAAAACAACCTGTTAATACATAGAATTCCAGAGTAGATGTTCAGACCTGCATTCAATCTGTGCTGTACATTGTTGCAATACATTGTAGTCTACCAATCAGAGAGACAGCTGGAGATTTTAACCTGAGAATATAATGTTGGGTAGACTACCGTGTATAGCATTGCATAGCAACAACATATTCTCAGGTTTAGTTGTATGTATCACATCTCTATCAACTGACAGTGTGTATGAATAATAGGACTCAAACAAGAGTAATATCGTTTAAAACTTTTTATTTAAAACTTTAAAATCATATAACCCATACAGCAAACTGTACAATTGAATTATTCACAGTGTGTTAAAAAGAAAATAACGCAATAGCTTCTCTATGATTTTATATTTCCCCATGTTTTACTTGGTTATTCTAATAATAGTCTTCTCTTAACACATACAGTTATTAGGTAAACAGAAAATGTTACAAAACATTACAAAAAACTATATTCATAGAAATTCTGCATGTCCACAAAGAAAACCCTGGTCGGCATCAACATATTAACCCTATTGTTTGAAACAATTCAGCTCAACTCAAAACGAAACATAAATAAATACCTAGCGCTGTGACTGTTTGATTGCTTAATAAAGTGTAACTCATTCTAACTCATACCACATACTGCACATATGTGTCATTTTATTTTTTTCATTATTTTTATCTTAGATTTCATAAAATGTTGTAAAATAACTGGATTCACATTTTGGTATAAAAAAAGACAGTATGCTTTATAACTGGGACTGATTGAATTAACCGAACTCAAATCTTGGTAGTAAATTCAAATAGTTTTATTAAAATGGATCACTGATGTCCATTTTCACCACAATTATTTCGGAGAGTATGTGGATTGACAAAAAAAAAGCAATAAAGTAACTTGTGTTTGCAGTCAAAGGGGAATTCAACTGGAAGCCAGTCTAACCTGTAGTGTAACAACCAGTCTTTGCCCAACTGCATCATGGGTTTCAAAAGAGAAGAAAAGAGCCAGCTAGATCATACAAAATCTATTTTAAATGAGTTTCCTCTACAGTTTTGGGGAATTCAATATCACAACGTCACATACACCTCATATCAATATATTAGGTGCGATAAAATAAGATTTACATATAATATTCTGCTCTTGATGATCATAATCCAATATAATATATTATAATCCATTCCAATTGAATAAATTAATATGGAGGATGGGGAAGTGGGAGTGGGGTACAGGTTAACGTGGCATATGAAACCGAATTTAAATTAAGAAATTGTGTTTGGCTGAGAACAAAAATGCATCTATTTACCTGTAAAAATGTAGCAAAATACATTTTCTCCTGTTCATCTTATCTACATATACTCTACTTTGCAGACGGGAGTTGATTAACATTTATACAATGAGTTTCTACCAAACCAATAATATGTCACACAGATGTAAGTTTCCTTGAATCTTTACATTGTTAATGTTGAAAAAAAGGAACCCAAGATAGTTTGTCTTTTTTATCAATATTGTAAACCTCACAGAGGTATGCTGTCTATTCAGCTCCCTATTCCGGCAGCTCACATATAGACTCCTAGCATCTTACAGCTCAATACTCATTGCAGATATACAGTTTATAGGCGTTACAGACGACATAAACACAGAAAACCAAACTTCCGTCTGTTTGTTCATCTCATCATCTGAGCATGATATTGATTCATGATATTGACTAATTTAATGATATCTATCTCTAGTGCACAGTATGAAAATCATATGCAAAACCAAAGGGTCTTGTCAGCCACTCAGAGCTAGCCTATCTCATTTCCGTAACGGTAGCATAGCGCTCGGTAACGCTGCCACAGAGCTTTTAGATCGGGCCTGCAATATGAATAAGCTAAATAATTTGCGAGTCCCAAGGACATTCACTGTTGCCGTGGCCACAAAGTAAACACACATAGAAGGAAGAGTATGATGACAGCATTTGTTTCTAACTCATACGGTCCCTTGTCCATTGTCCTCCTCCCAACACACTACTAAACCAAGTCATTTACAGTCAGTCACCTGCAATTGCAGAACTAAAACCAAACGGCTTAAAAAAGTGACTACGAAGTCCGTACATCTGTTCTGTGCTTTCTGCATTTCTTTCATATCACTGATATTTTTAGATTAGAGTGTCTGTTTAGCAGTCAGAAGGGTTCGATGGTAATTCATTGCAAGCAGCAAAAGCAATTCAATGGACGCTGTGCGATTATAACATGGCTATTTCTGAGCGGCCTTATTGTAGAGAGACTTTGACAAAATGGAAACAGATGGCTAATTGCCCTCTGAAAATGCTATATTGCCATAGATTTTTTTTAAGACAACTAAAAGCCAATGTAGACACATTTCTCTGAAATGTTTATTAAGTGGACATGGGCAGAGAAAACCAACTAGCCAAGCTAGCCTAGCTAGCTGGCTAACTAGCTAACTGACTATAACCCTAACCATAACCCTTCAAACATGAATGGTATGATAGGGTTTAACATAACCATACATATGTTATGCTTTTATGAGTAAATCAGTTCAGTTTATACCCCTAAATCGTACAGTTGTTCAACGTCTAAATGTCTAAAAAAGTAATGAGACCAGGCAGTTATTTTAGAGGACAATATAGACTAGTAGTGCAATAAGTATAAGGGGGTTCATGTCCATTTATCATTGGGAGCCAAATAAGAGTAAACACTTCAAGTTATGTACTTTCATTTTGGTACATGAATACATTGAAGCAAATCACTCCTCGTTCATTATCCCATGGGTATTGTAGATTTGCTTGTTTGATTAATAAGATGCCCCAAAAAAGTCATATCTGATAGAAACACGTTACCCTGTGTTATAAAGAGGAAAAAGGCCATGGATACTCTTCTTTAACATAGTCTAATTTACAAATATTGGATCAGTATCTCATGAAGAACTTGCATGAGCAGTCACATCCAAGGATTCGTTTTATTTCACGGGCCGATCTTTGGCAATTGGCTAGATCATTGTTCTTAATTGTTTTCACATACTAAATTATCTTAACATCCACAAAACATATGTCTGAAAATAATGTGGTGAAGCACAAACAAATAGGGCCCTACATTGTGTTTAGTCACAATAACAAAATGGCACCATATGTGGAAACGTTATTCATTAACAATAAATCAACATCAACTGAAGCCATCCCCATTAAAACCTCGGGATGGCTTCAGTGATATCTCTCTCTCTTTGAACAGTAATTTTTCGTCAATTAAAGATAATCTGCAAACCTAGTTCACCGAGTGACCAATGCTCTCTCTTACTATGGGATTTGCTCATTGTTGGGATTCCATTGCTGTCATCTGCATGTACTACGGACATGTTTATTGTAGTGGAATTATAGAAGACCGATGGTCCAAGCCATGCGTTTAAAAACGCCTCCCACATAATAGACGGTGACTCAAAGAGAGCAAATCAAGAACTCAATGTTATGTCTGTACAAGGTTTGAGGTAACATCATTTTCTGCTGCCAAAGGACCTCCAGACAAGATAAAAAAAGAATCGGTCAGAACTTTAACTTTGAATGATCGTGATGTGCTATGTGTGACATAACTGATCTCCCGTCAAAACCCCATTTCCCATGTCTGTCTGTAGTTCTTTTATTGCCATGCTCAACGAAGCCAACTCTTTCTTTATGCCATATGTCCAATAAAAAGGTTGAATCTTTGTTGTCAATCAAGGATTCCTTGGATATCTTGTGATTCCTTGGTGAGTGTATTTTTTGTGTTACGTACGTAAACATCGGACTTGAATACAGATTATTTGGAGATGGTTCTTCTCCTCCACCTCACTCTCTCTCTCTTTTTCTGTCTCTTTTGGAATACATGGGTGAACGTTGTCATACCTGTGTCGCCGATGCTGCCATTTTGATAGTACCATGTTTAGATAGTGTTCCATGTTTCGTTAGTGTCCCTATGTCGCTGTGGTTGATGGTGAATCTGGTGATCCCCTCGATTCCATTGTCCCAGGTGTCGGGACCAATCACGCCCTCCACATTGCTCAGGAGGCTCTTTCTCTGGGAGGCGCAAACTGTCACGGGAACACGGGGGTCATCCCAGTGTTGCAGCTCATGTTGTCCTTTCCCGGGAGTCGTCGGTCGTTGAACGTGTGCATGTTGATCACTGCATCCGTCTTGACCATGACCGGGACCTGGTGGTGTTGCTTGTGTTTCACACGCGTCCCGCAGGTGAACGACTGTCTGATCTCGTCCACCATGGCACTGCAGAAAGACCTCTGGGCAAAAAGGGCGAGGATGAGGGGAGAGAAGGGGGGGAAAGGGATGGGGGGGTAAATGCCTTAGCTTTAAATGGTTCTGACAGCATAGAGTGTCAACAAAATCAAGAGTGCAAAACACATTAGCAATAGCACATTCATGCATGTTGTTCATCTCCCATCGCTGACAGCCATGTCAAACTGCAACCCCCACCACATGCAACCCACGCAATGTGCACTGTTCCTGCTCTGTCAGATAGATGGAACACAGAGTCGTATTCTTACCCCATTACCTATACAAGCATGCTTGACACAACCCACTTAGTTGCATAACTCCAATCTGCGATTTACAACTGTTGAGATTCATGGTATTCTGACATCTGCAATGACTAATAACGGATTAATTCGGCATGCTCCAATTTGCAATTATGCCTGTTAAAATTAAATAAATGTTCTATTTTATGGACAAATAGCACAGGGATTATTTGAGGGAATGCAAATCCCTTTAACAAAGGGAACTAAAATGGACAGAGAACAGAAAGTGAAGGATCTAAAATTAACCAATATATACTCTACGTCATGCAAACAATGTCATTAATAAAATAATCACATCAAGTACATTAAATTACTGATCAATAATCTTGAATCAGATTCATGGGGATAATATCTACCTGCTCACGTTTCGCCGTCTTCCTTAGCTTGTATATGAATTCGGCTATAGCCACAAAGACGGAGAGAACCAGGCCAGACGCCAGCACTATAAAGATCCCTCCCAGGTTCTGAATGCCCATGGGGCCAGCTTTCTCACGGCGCTCTTCGTCCAGACAGCTGCTGCCGCTCCACCACTTATCCTTGAGCATGTGCAGACGGCCATCTTCCAGGATGCTCAGGATGGCGATGGTCACTTTGTCCCGGTATGGAGAGCCTGTAAGGCAAGCAACAGGTCTGCTTTAGTCTGGTTGAAAGATAAGATAAACCACTAGCTGGAACTCGTTGATGAGGCCACAGGGGTGTCTTCACAACACATGGCTCAAATGTATCTCTTGTCATTGCATATTAATATACAGTACCAGTCAAAAGTTTGGACACACCTACTGATTCAAGGGTTTTTCTATTTTCTACATTGTAGAAAAATAGTGAAGACACAACTATGAAATAACACATATGGAATCATGTAGTAACCAAAATCAAAATGTATTTTAGATTTTAGATTCTTCAAAGTAGCCACCCTTTGCCTTGATGACAGCTTTGCACACCCTTGGCATTCTCTCAACCAGTTTCACCTGGAATACTTTTCCAACAGTCTTGAAGGAGTTCCCACATGTTGAGCACTTGTTGACTGTTTTTCCTTCACTCCGTGGTCCAACTCATCCCAAACCATCTCAAATGGGTTGAGGTTGGGTGATTGTGGAGGCCAGCCCTTACTCAGATTAGAGGTGTGTTTTGGGTCATTGTCCTGTTGAAAAATAAATGATAGACCTCTAAGCGCAAACCACATGGGATGGCGTTTCGCTGCAGAATGCTGTGGTAGCCATGCTGGTTAAGTGTGCCTTGAATTCTAAATAAATCACAGACAGTGTCACCAGGAAAGCACCCCCACACCATCCCACCTCCTCCTCCATGCCTCACGGTGGGAACCACAAAAGCGGAGATCATCCGTTCACCTACTCTGCGTCTCACAAAGACATGGTGGTTGGAACCAAAAATCGCAAATTTGGACTCATCAGACCAAAAAACAGATTTCCACCGGTCTAATGTCCATTGCGCGTCTTTCTTGGCTCGAGCAAGTCTATTCTTCTTATTGGTGTCCTTTAGTAGTGGTTTCTTTGAAGCAATTCGACCATGAAGGCCTGATTCACTCAGTCTCCTCTGAACAGTTGATGTTGAGATGTGTCTGTTACTCTGTATACATTTGGCCCTTCTTTGGACACTGTGCTAACAAACCTCCAAACGAGCTTCAACTCCATTCAACACTCCTTCCGTGGCCTCCAACTGCTTTTAAATGCTAGTAAAACGCTCTTCAACCGATTGCTGCCCGCACCCTCCCACCGACTAGCATCACTACTCTTGACGGTTCTGACCTAGAATATGTGGACAACTACAAATACCTAGGTGTCTGATTAGACTGTAAAATATACTTCCAGACTTACATTATGCATTTCCAAACCAAAATGAAATCTAGAATCGGCTTCCTATTTTGCAACAAAGCCTCCTTCACACATGCCGCCAAACACACCCTCGTAAAACTGACTATCCTACCGATCCTTGACTTCGGCTATGTAATTTACAAAATAGCCCCCAACACTCAGCAAACTGGATGTAGTCTATCACAGTGCCATCCGTTTTATCACCAAAGCCCCATATACTACCCACCACTGCGACCTGCATGCTCTCGTTGGCTGGCCCTCACTACATATCCGTCGCCAAACCCACTGGCTCCAGGTCATCTATAAGTCTTTGCTATGTAAAGCCCTGCCTTATCTCAGCTCACTGGTCACCATAGCAACACCCACCCGTAGCACGCGCTCCAGCAGGTATATTGCACTGGTCAGCCCCAAAGCCAACACTTCCTTTGGCCGCCTTTTCTTCCAGTTCTCTGCTGCCAATGACTGGAACAAATTGCAAAAATCTCTGAAGCTGGAGTCTTATATCTCCCTCTCTAACTTTAAGCATCAGCTGTCAGAGCAGCTTACCGATCACTGTAACTGTGCACAGCCAATCTGTAAATAGCACACCCAACTACCTCATCCCCATGTTATTACTTACCCACTTGCTCTTTTGCACCCCAGTATCTCTACTTGCACATCATCATCTGCACATCTATCACTCCAGTATTAATGCTAAATTGTAATTATTTTCACCTCTAGGGCCTATTTATTGCCTACCTCCCTACACTTCTACATTTGCACACACTGTACATAGATTTTTTATTTTCTTTTGTTATTGACTGTACGTTTGTTTGTGTAACTCTGTTGTTTTTGTCGCACTGCTTTGCTTTATCTTGGCCAGGTCGCAGTTGTAAATGAGAACTTGTTCTCAACTGGCCTACCTGGTTAAATAAAGGTGAAATAAAGTTTAAAAAAATATTAAAACTTGTTACTCTGTGAAGCATTTGGGCTGGAATCTCTGAGGCTGGTAACTCTAATTAACGTATCCTCTGCAGCAGAGGTAACTCTGGGTCTACCATTCCATTCCTGTGGCAGTCCTCATGAGAGCCAGTTTCATCATAGTGCTTTATGGTTTTTGCAACTACACTTGAAGAAACCTTCAAAGTTCTTGAAATGTTCCGTATTGACTGACCTTCGTGTCTTAAAGTAATGATGGACTGTCATTTCTCTTAGCTTATTTGAGCTGTTCTTGCCATATGGACTTGGTCTTTTACCAAATAGGGCTATCTTCTGTATACCAAACCCACATTGTCACAACACAACTGATTGACTCAAACGCATTAACAAGGAAAGAAATTCCACAAATTAACTTAAGGCACAACTGTTAATTGAAATGCAATCCAGGTGACTACCTCATGAAGCTGGTTGAGATAATGCCAAAAGTGTGCAAAGCTGTCATCAAGGCAAAGGGTGGCTACTTTGAAGAATCTCAAATATATTTTGATTTGTTTAACAATTTTTTGGTTACTACATGATTCAATATGTGTTATTTTATAGTTTTGATGTCTTCACTATTATTCTACAATGTAGAAAATAGTAAAAATAAAGAAAAACCCTGGAATGAGTAGGTGTGTCCAAACTTTGACCGGTACTGTAAATCAAATCAAAGTTTATTAGTCGCATACACAGTTTTGCAGATATTATCGCAGATGCATCGAAATGCTTATGTTTCTAGCTTCAACAGTGCAGCAATATATTTTTTTATTTTATTTAACTAAGCAAGTCAGTTAAGAACAAATTCTTATTTACAATGAAAGCCTACCGGTGAACAGTGGGTTAACTGCCTTGTTCATGGGCAGAATGACCGATTTTTACCTTGTCAGTTCGGGGATTAAATCCAGCAACCTTTTGGTTACTAGCCCAATGTTCTAACCACCTGCCGCCCCAAATATCTAGCAATAATTGAACAATATACACAGTCAAAAAATTACAAAAATACCAAGAGTAAAATACAATAGTAGCACAGTAGTAGTTAATCGAAATGCTCTGCATCGAAAGCACAAATATAGGATTAATTTGTTTCTGTCCAGCTCGAAGGACCACCTCCTACCAGTGTATCAGTGGGGGATGGTGCTTGTTGCAGGAGTTATGGAGAGTATTCATACCATCAACAACCTATTATATATTTTAAGGTACAGATGTTGTTACATCTTACCCATGGGAGTGCCTATTCCATAGCCTTTGCTATCAATGACGCCTCCAACCTGGGTGAGGTTGCAGTTCCGCTGGGTAATGTAATCGATTGTGGTGGACTCCATGAGCAAGGCATAGTCAGACTTCAGAACCCTCTGGATGCCGTCCTCAATGGACTTGACCAGCGACGTACTCTGTTTACTACTCATAAAGGCCCACATCTTCTCAAAAGTAGAAACCTTTGATTTCTGGAAGGGGAAGAATTGAAAGTACAATCAATGTTGAATCTCAGATTGTGCATTACAGCTGGCCAAAGGGGCATTGAGTCTACACAGTTCTTTTTTGAAATTAACATGTGTTCTACACTGTGTTGATCCCATTACACATACAGCCCTCTCATCTTTGTAGCACATAGTATTGGTGTTGAAAATACTCTGGCAATCTTGGCAATCTTGAGCACCTATCATGCTATTATTATCCTTTTCCCACAATTCTCCATTTCGAGAAGTATATTATTGTACGAATAAAGGAATGTATTGGAGCCTTGAGCTCCAAGAAAAGGAATAAACTGTGCAATGCCACTAACATTCACAGCTTTCAAGTCCTATATCTACTTTGACACATATACTTTCATACATTTATTGTTTATTTTTTTGTATAAAAAGTGACTTGTGCCACTGGATATAATCATTTAGTAAGGGGAGGTAATGTCATCTATTTTCATCCACGGGAAATAGGGAAAAAGGCTGGATTAATTGAGTTCCTCTCTATTAGCCTTGCGTTTGTCTATGTGATATTTCATGCTATTTGACATGGGGTCAAATGTTATTCCATACCTAATTTGAGATAATTACTGACTCATCATCATAGTCATTTGAAAATATGAAGGATGTTAAAGCTTTTTAGTTACTTAATTCCTGCATTGACGGTTAAAATGTGAAAAAAAATTTATTTAGACGTGCAGGTGACACACATACAGTACATCTGATTGTCAAGATAGCATAGTGCTACTGCAAGTGTGCCAGAGACTACAGTGCAAAGATTGCCCTACAGTGCCCTTCCATGCAGTGTGATTTGACATATCTACAGCTACTCCCCGACCTCTTCAGTATTTATCAGCTCCCTCATCTGCTTCAGTTGAGCTCGTTAGCCCTCCCAGTGATAACGAGAAAGAGAAGGGCACTTGAGCTCTGCAACTGATGAGGTAATTATAGACACCTGTGTCTCCTCTGACTAATAACACTGCAATCATATCTGTCACTAATCAAAGTAAACACGCTTAAGGAGTAAAATCCACTTTTTACTGTTCCGAGAACTTACAGCAAGTTCTTGACTAACTGTCAATAATCTTTCATTTAGAGAAGGTTCAAATAGATGTGTATAGCTCAGGGTAGACAGGCAGCCATTAGGTACTAAAGGCCCTAATGAGGAGATGATTAGTAGGATAAAAAGGTGTGTTTCAGTAGGGGCTGGAGCAAAAGCCTGAACACTCAGTAGCTCTCCAGGAAGAGAGTTGGCCACCCCTGGTTTATACCATAGCCAGTAGTTCCAATGGTTAGGCAACTGATGACTCTAATTTGGTATAATCACAAATTCTAGTTACTCCATGGACCATGCCTAATCCCTCATTGAACTCCATGTTAATCAAGCCTTATGGAATAGAATGGTTACTAATGTTCACTTTCTCCCCCCGTGGATGTTTTGGTGGTAACTGGGAATCTTTATGTGGGTGAAAATTCTGTTGGTGGATATTCTGATCGGGCCATAGAGCAGCTGAGACATATTGCTAACAGAGAGTAGAAAGAGATACATTATGAATAATAATAATAATATTTGTAACACACTTTTCAAAATCCCAAAGTGCCAATAAATAGAATATGAATACAATATAAGTAGAATATTAATTGAATGTAATATGAATAAACCAATATAAAGGAAATAGGGATGACGGAAATAGCAAATGAGAGAAGAGAGAAGTCAACTAAAAATACATCCTCAATTCTATTGTCAGGGCAGGGGAAACTACAAAGATACACTCTTTAGCAGAGGCACACATATTACATATAGTATTTATGAACTATTCAACAGAAAATGTTTGAAAGTGTAAAACTGGGACAATCACCCTGTGTAAAATGATCTGTTATCGTAGCTATTGTGTGCCATAAAGATATGGACCTTCCCTTGTCCATAAAACATTTTCCATAGCACTGTGTCCAATATTTTCCGTTTCTTACACAGAAAAACAACCAACCCTTACATGTTATCCAGCACCACTGTAACAGCATCTGAGGCGAAACTCAAAATAATAAAATAAAGCTGAGAACCCTGCAGGGCAAAAGCTGAAACTTTGGAATAAAAAAATCATTATGGAGGATCACATCAAACAGCGTGGAGAAGTGGAGAACTTGCTTTTGCAGCGGGAATTAAGATCTAACTGGAAATAAATAAATAAATATATATATATATATATATATATTTAGTGGAATATTATTATTTTATTTTATTGAGAAGCATACTGCATATAAAAAAAGTACTGATCCAGCATCTTGTCTCAGTTCTTCATAAACACGTTTTATGACAATATAACTGTGCGTACTCAGCGTGCTTCAATCAATGGGGCTGAATTCAAACTGGTTGAAGTGACTGGAGAAATGAAGAGATTTAATTATGTTCTTTTCAGATAATGTTCTTGGCAGATTATTTATTTAATATGAGTAATGAAATCAACATGAAACAAAGCACAACGCAAAACCAAAGCAGACAGACCCCGTCTTTTAAGCTACATACCTTGAAGAAAGACATGGTGGCACCGTCTTTGACCACACCATACTCAATCTTGGTCTGCTTGGCGATGTCGTCGGCAGAGTCCACGGGCGACTCCATGCGCTCCACGGTGAGGAAGGCGGCCAGGTTGGCCGTGTAGGAGGAGATGATGATGAGGGTGAAGAACCACCAGATGCCTCCGATGATCCTGGTGGACAGGGCTTTGGGCATCAGCTCAGAGCCTGGATGGCAGACAGGGTGAGGGAGAACAACGGTCATCTTACAGATACACTATAGGTATTCAGTCGCTAATTGTTTAGCTCACATTTTGGCTTGAATTTTGGTTGCATGGTTCATATACATATTCTATGATATATTAGGTCATTTCTAGACAATATTTCTGTCCATTTAAGGGACCTATTTTGACTCAAGAGTACCCCCAGAGGCGAAAGTTTAGTATAGCCTTTATAATGGAGATGTTTGACATCACATATGCATCTTCTTTATATAAGACTGTTACAGAATATAACACACACAATGGTTATATGGTTGCTTTTTCACATAAAGGTGATTAATGGAACACACACTCTTGGTCTTAATCAAATCTCAGATGGAAAACAACTAAAGGGGCATATCTAAGCACCTGGCAGCCTTCCTAAGTTTGGAAAATGTATTATATTTTAATTTGAATACAATTGGCTGATTATGAAGGAAGCGGATCAGCATAACTTTTTGGGGGCTATCCCAAACTCGAATGCCAGATACAGTAGGATTCCTGGATCAACACAAACCCCCAGTCTGTGTTGAGAATTCTTTTAAAAAGAATGGTCATGTTCCAAGCTGACAATATTCCAGTTGTGTTTCATGCACCATTCAATGGTTGTGTGCAAGTTATCGACTACAGAGTCAGGTATCTGATTGCTATATCATATGATGAGGTTAGTTGCAATTTTAAACACCTATACATGCACTGTGAGATATCATAATCAGGTCAGCATCAGGTTGATTGTCCTACAAGAGGAAAATCCTAGCACAGCCCCCCCCCCAGAGGGAAGCTACATATAATTGTTCATTATAGTGATAACCCCCGGGATGAAACTCCTCCAGAGGGGCGAAATGCGACACTTAATTGTCCGGTGTCTCCGACATGACGGGAGGATATCAAAGCAGTAATGGAGTGGGTGGTCTGGGCTGGAGAACTGGCATGCATCTTCAATGTAGTCAGCCTGGAACGCGGCCTCTGATACCACCAAGCTTAACAGACAGAAATCTATTCTGGTGTTTTTGAAATAATAAAGTGACACGTGTTTGCTTTTTCGCTGTGGGGTTTCATAAAGAAACCTGACACTAGGCCAGCGTCCAATTAAAATAATGTCACCAAGACAAAGGGGTCACATCTAAATGTGATTCTGCTCTTTCTCTGCCTTTGAAATGTTCCCCCTCCTTTGCCACAGCCATATGTTCTATATGCTTTCTGTTATTGGGGCTGAGATTTCGAGATTACAATGTGTCTATTCTGTGTTTTGTATTCTTCTTTGCATGATTTTTAATTGTGTAGAGCAGTGTCTCACAAAGAATGCACGGATAACATACATCCATTTGTGACAACTTACATTGGACAGGTTGAAAATGGCTTATCAGTCTCAGGACATAAATGTTCAATTACTTAGGTTGGCCAGACTGCCTCCCACAGCATTTAGTATGACATTGTGAGGTCCTCTGTCAGATAAATTCCCATATATCTTGTTTACAATTGCTTTTTGACTCACGGTTAGTTACTTTATTTTCTGTCCCTGTCGACGTCTAAAACAACCTCTCCACCAGAGGTTGCGTTCAGTGCCCTCCACTACTTTACGGAGAAGATTTATGAGGGCAATTTTGAAGAGTAACCACCCCACTGAGAGAAGGTAAAGTGGTCAGCTTTTTAACCTTCCTTACCCAATTTGATTGGATTTGTCCTTTGCGATTTGACAGCCTTACACGGTGGCTAAACAAGGCCAGTACAGTAACACACCAAGGTAAGAACTATCACTTAAGTATAGAAGGACACCCAGCTCGGCAGTCAAACTGGTAAGGAACTGGAACTGGTAGCCCAATTGGATTCCAGGCCATTGTCACGTCCTGACCAGTATAAGGGGTTATTTGTTATTGTAGTTTGGTCAGGACGTGGCAGGGGGTGTTTGTTTAGAGTGTTTCGGGGTTTGATGGGCTATGTTATTATGTAAGAGGGGTGTTTGTTTAAAGTGTTCCGGGATTTTTGGTCTATGTTCTAGGTTAGTGTTTTTCTATGTTCAGTCTAGTTTTTCTACTTCTATGTTTAGGGTTTGTTGATTGACCTTCAATTGGAGGCAGCTGTTCCTCGTTGCCTCTGATTGAAGGTCCTATGTATATGGGTGTTTGTGCTATGGGGGTTTGTGGGTAGTTGTCTCCTGTTTTGTGTCTGTGCACCTGACAGGACTGTTTTATGTCGTTTGTTGTTTTGTATACATGATTTGTTTGTTTTTCCTTCTTTAAAATTGAATAAAGAAGATGAGTATACACCTTGGTCCAATCCTTACGATGCCCGTTACAGCCATAAAATGCTGTTGTCAGCTGGAGTGCACAGCACCTAGAACACTCAAATAAATACAAAAAACGGATTGGTCATATAGTGCTGCTGAGGAAATACAACCTTTGTCAATGCATTATACATCTCCTTGAAGAAGGACTTCATGTCTTCTAAGCCAAAGAAGTATAAATGTTCTTTCAGAGCAGAAGACAATGATACAGTTCCAGTCAACAAAGCAACACAATCTCAGTGACTGCAGTGCTGCTGCAGCTAGAATGGCTAGGTGCTGACATCATAGTTTCAAGTAGTAATGTCATGTGAAAGGCCTTGCAAAACACTATGACAAAAAACTCCAATCTAAAGTATGTTACGGGATGGGGGATGTGACTCTAAATACACACTACGGCAAAATGGCAATTTTATTGAGAAAGGTATTAGGCTCAGGGATGCTGAATGAATGAATGAAGGACATTCTATTTTTGTGCCAAAGCACCAGTTGGCAACCCATCCCTTATGGGATTGATTGACACAAACAAACATTACAATAATTCACTGTGATGATTCTGTGATAACTATTGATGGTTGTAACATTACATACAGTGGTAACATTTGCTGTGATCCGCCTGTGTGAAATTCATGCATTCACAGTACCCCCTATCAACCATAGTACAATATTCGACTTACAAAAAGCATTCATAACTACTCATGGCTCCTTATAACAGCCTTGACAAAAGCACACATGCTTAAAATAGATTCATAATGCATTACACAGAAGTGTCTCATAAAAAAAGAAAACTGCTTGCTCCATCGTCAGTTTGAAAAAGGACAATCGGAGCCTTTCTGGGAGTTATATTGTCTGTGGATTTAGAAGCACTGAGTACTATTAAGTGCAATGCCCTGGCTTTCTCCCCATTATTATTTCCCCCACAACCAAAGCTTCAACTTAACATCATCTTCCCGTGAGAATCATTACCTGCACTTAACATTCTCTCCTTAGCGGCCTCATCACATAAAAACACGCTCTCTACGCCAGAGGCTGTTACTGCTTGTTAATCCCTTTTAAATACTGAATGTCATATAAACTAAAAATGTTTTCCAAGTTGAGAAACTCTCTTCTCCTTATCGGAATAAGATAACACAGATAAGGTCAAAACAATGCCCCATGACTATAAATGTAATACTTTGTACAGCTTCTGTTACTTACACATTTTGCATATCAATATAGCAACTTATTTTCATGTTTCACCCGTTTTGCAACACCTATCAGACACTATGTTTGTCATGAGGAAAGCCTCACACGGCCCAGAGCGCACCTCTTTTGAAGCATGCAAGGTGTGCTTTTACACCACTCCATTTTGTGTGTTCTTCTTGTTTTGTAGGACACCTCACTCCCACAGACAAGCTGGCAGGATTTTGTTTTATTAAACATGTCCATTTGCATTTTAAACATGTCAATGAAATGGCTTCCTCCTCAGCGGCTGTCGGTGAGTTTGGCAGCAGAGCATAAGGTGTCTGGTTTGTATAACAAAATGCAACCCTTTGGATACATATTTGGACTATTTGTATCAGGGTAGAACACATAGGACTTTTTGCACTTTCCATTAGCACTTAATTTAATTCCATGCCGGAAAGAATACAATAAGTATATTTCTCAGCCTCCTTGGTTTTTCCTTTTTACGGTTTGAGTGTGAGCACCTGCTGAGCTCCGTGGTCATTTTTTCTCTCACGCACCGGTCACCATTCCCCTTAGCCTGAGCACAGACCCTCAAACTTCTTTGCTACAGACAGGTAATCTGGCATTTGCCCGAAATGCCAGATGGCCAGTCCGCACCTGGCTACAGAACACATAGGTGCCACAATTACTCAATACTAGTCCGTAAATAAATGTGCGCAGGCAGTACATGGTGTTCCAGGGTGAAGACTATGTTATTTCTGCATTGAAAAATTACATGACCAATCCATTAGATAGTATAAAGGTTTGTTATAAGGAACTGGATAAAAAACACATTTTGTGTGGGTATGTCTTCCAGAGAATCAATGTTTGACCAACTTTTTAAGTTAACTGCAAATGATGCAGGTTGTTTTTTTGTTTTACTTTCACTAAGTTAGATTGGGAAAAGGTAACATGTTTAAAGAGTAATTGTAACTTGTTAACGTAATTGTTCTAAGCGATTCCAGACCACATTAGCACTATGATCTTAAAGGGATAGTTCACCCAAATTACAAAAGTAGATATCTTTTTGGTTTTGTTGACCTTGCTACTGTCACCCAAAACAATTTTTTGGGCACTTGTGTCCAAAGAACAAAGCAAGTCAATATCCCAGATAAAATAATTTTCCGTGTTTGATGTCCAAATCATTTTAAAGTAACTGTATAGACTCTTAGACCATTTTGCTGTGTCAAGTAAAATATCCTGTTGTATAGTATGTAATCTGGAGGAACAACATTAACCTGATTAGAGGAGGACAGTATTCAAAGGAACAATATTCTTTACCAACACAGGTGCTTTAAGTTTTAAGTTCAAGATTCAAGTGGTTGACCTACCATCCCAATGACAAAGGACTATCAATTTTGTTCAAAGATGAATTACCAACTTCCTGTTTTGCTTGTTCCTCTCCTCCCTCGCATACTGTCCTGTTAGCCTCCTAGCCTCCACTCACAATGCAAATTGTTAGAGATACCATGCAGCTACGCGGGAGAGTTGCCGAGGAGTACAGCTTTTGTGCTTAATGGATTGTCGCATTTGCTCTCCTTACCGGCGGAGATCCACCGTCGAGCCTCGTCGAGCCTCCCTAATTTGTCTTGTTACATTGAGGTTAAACATTTTATTAGTAGCTCTTTCTTTATCCTCGGCTGACTTCATTACGTCAAAGCATTTATGGGGCTCCATTTGCTTACGAATGTCTTTAAGGGTGGACGAGGCGACCGCATTAGCTTGGTGTCGCCGTAATATCCTTCCCCTAACCTTCCTCAGATTTGTGTAAGCTTACACAGAAGGTGGAATAATTCACATAGGTACTTTGGGGGTTGGGGAAAGACTAAATTTAACTGTCTGCTCTGGCATAAGGAAGATGCTGAGAATTGACATACTTTAATATTATGAAATTATGCATAAAGGACAATGACAATACACTACTCCAGCACTATAAAAGGCCCAAGTGGCATTTAACAAAATGTAATTTATCCCGAGAGCTGAGCTGTGTGTCGGACATAGATTTCGACAATGGGTCTTTGGTACGAGCACTCGGGAAACACAACAATATAAACGTCAACCTTGTGGCCACAGCCAACGCCAGCAAGGAGTGACAGCTGGCATTTGTCAGACACGTTCTCCAACTTACCCTTTCGTCCCAAAACACAAACAGCTGTGTTATGGGGGAAACAAATGCTACCGTGTTTTTCTGTCTTTACCTGCCACATTCTGACAGGTGTCTGACACCTACTTTCTCTCACCACTCCTGTTTCTATGAGCAGGCAGGGAGGTGACAACAGCTTTCTTTTGTAATGTACGTCTGAGCTGCAGTTGTTCCTGACGGGCAAGTGTCTTCTAAAACAGTCTCGAAAATGGAAATGAGGTAGCTTGTCAGTTAAAGAGGTGGAGAGAGGGAGGGTGGCTGCGCAGAGGAGGAAGGGAGTGGAGGGGGGACTGTTGCTTTTGACATGTGAAAGAGGGAACAAGCTCGGCTATACCATACCTTGCTGCATGAGGGAGCCCACACCGAACCAGAAGCTGTTAAGGAGGGTGAAGTTGTTCTCCACCACATCGGATCCGGGATTGCAGGGATGGGCGTCGTACCATTCGTACGGACTGAATCTACAGGGAGACAGGTGGAGAAGGATATCAGCAACAAAGGCTCCAGTGTACCACAATTTCGGCATAATGGTGTATTGTTACTGTGGGGCTCAGTTAACCCTGACGAGGCATGGGGAAAGAGATAATGTGCATTAGAATTCAATCCCTTTCTCACCAACATCAATATCAATATAGAAAAAAATGGGTACTCATGTAGCCCACCAATGTTTGCATACAGAAATGCTATACAAAGAAAGAGAAAAATGAGTTCAAAGGAAAACTATGACTCAAAGCAGTTTAATAATCAATGATATAACTGTGTTCATACTGTAATATGGGGATGGGGGTAATATAGGGACTTACATAGATCTGATATATTGCTCCCAAGTTTACATGTATTATGCATGGGTATACCTATCTTTGATTCATTTCATGCTCTTGGCCAGTAATCCTGTGGCTTTTGGGATGAACCATAGTAATGCATCTCAAATTGGTTCTAATAAGATGGAACAGAAGCTGTGCTTAATAATACATTCTAGTTCTCTGCATCGAAGACCTCTCTGCTGGGTATAGCACTCCTGATGTGTCCTTGAGCCTAGCACTTAACCTGAATTTCGCCTGACAAAACCACCCATGAAGCGTTAGCCTACAGTGTCCCTAAAGATCTGTGCAACTGTGGGCACAAATTACGGGGTGCAAAAGGAGACATATTTTCTTATGGCTTTTTACTCACTATACAAACAAAAGACAAGCTGTAAAGATGTCCACATTTATTGTTTTCAGTAACTTGATTGTTAGCGGTGCATTTGACATAGCATTTGTCAGTTGTGTTGACGTGCTCTTATGTGTCCTTGACGATAGCTGTCTGTCAACCCTGTTCAAATCAAAAAGTTTGCCGTACCTTTATATATCTCTGTAGATATCTCGCTGTGCTCAAAGGTAGCTAACTGTACACAGAAATACCACTTTCAGGACGACAGATATTGAAATGTCATTTTGTGATAGAACGAGGCATGCAACGCTGAAAATGTAGTAGTATAAAACCTGCGAAGCCCATGGTTCCACGTACTCTGCCATTTAGTGTAACATCTTCTCAAAGTGCTCCACACGATAAATCCTTTAATGTAGATGAAACAGTCACTTTTAAAGGCAGCTGGAGAGATAAAACATGCTAAATGTCAGTGATTTCCCTTCCTGAAATTAATTTTGAAAATGTTTTCAAATACGATCTGATTTATTCAGGGTGTTTTGCTGTCAGAGGAGAGGAGAAGAAGAGGAGGCTTAGATCCTTCGAAGCCAGATAGAAGCAGCATATATTAAGAAGAGACGCTATCTACTGGCTGTCATGAACGTTAGCCAATGAGTGGAGAAAATAAGGTAACTCTTTATTTGGATAGTCTATAGAGCATCTGCAAATGGACTATCAGTAACATTTCAAACTTACTATCTACTAACCCTAATCTTAACCCTGGTGTCTTTAGAGACGTGTCAAAGCCCATCAGATGGGTTGGTATCGTTGGTGGTTGATGTGATGCACTCTCTGAGGAACAGAAGGGAGAAACACAAATGGGTCGGTATCTAAACCTAACCCTAACCGTAACCTTATCAAGCAGTTGCTATCAACAGATAGTTTGTTGATAGTATGATGCTCTACAGATAGACTATCCGGATTATCCAAATAAAATATGACCGAAAATGGTCCCGAAAATAGTCTATTCAAAAAGAAGAGACTAAATCAAGACCTTCGAGTTAGATGTCAAACGCTAATGATCTTTTTTTACCTCGTCAGTCACTTTGACATTTACGCTGAGCGATATTTTTGTGTTAACAAACATTTCTAAGTGAGGACCATACATATAGTGTCAATAAAGTGTCTTCCGAAACATTTTTTCATTTAATGGAACACATAGCTCAGGAGACTGGTTTGCATCTCCACGTTCCTCCATTTAATGGGGAAGGTGTTTAAAGATGGCGGCCTCCATACACTAAATTCAAATGAGTTGTTTACCAAATTCACTGTATTGTACATTGCTCTGTTACAATTTTTTTTGTATCGTCATTAGCACAGTATGTACAGTATACATGAACACAATTTAACCAGACAATTTGAAAAACCAAAAAAGTAGATTGTGCTGATATATTGGCGCATTGAACCATGTCACGCACTGTAGTTTGAAAACTCAATGGATAGTGGTAAAACCATGACATCATATTCCGAAATCTTTATGTACCTTCGTCATTCATAGTGTGTTTTTCATTAAATCTGGTCACACTCTAAGGATGCAAAAATCACTCAAAAAAAATCTGTCCTCTAAATAGTATGAATGCGAATCAGAAAGCAAACCCTCGCCTCTCCCTCATTCTAGACAGACATAGCAGAAGCACCTGAAGCGGTAACTCAAAGAAATTGAAACTTGGCCAATGTGTTGCTATTTGAAAGATAAGGATGACCGGGGAAAACTCCATTATTACACACTTGCTAGAGCGTAAGTTCTTATCAACATTGGCATGGTATTGAAGTCTTATTTTGTCATCTGTATTCCATTGCCAATTTTTATCTTATGGAATTTCAAAGATACATTTTCCAGGTTCTGGACAGTGTATTGCAGCATTGATTTCTACCCCCATAGTTACATCCTTAAAGTGATCCCAGGTTATAAGAGCACTGATAAGGCAAGTGCATATACCGGGCACTGCTCAATGTTTTCTCTCTTTCGTACTTAGAGAATGGTTGCTTGTGATTTATTTTCTGTTTTCACACTTCTGTAAGCACTCAAGTAGGTTTCCCATATTGTTGACCTACGGTCATGGACTCCAAGATGGCTGTGGAAAAACATAAGGCTTAGGGCTTTCATAGTTCTCGTGGGTGCCTGCTCAGTAACATGGATCATGATTGTCCAGAAAAGCTTTTGACTCCAAATTTGTCTGAACTGTTTTACAGTATGTGCCTACCTGATATTGAACACATACAGTGGGGAGAACAAGTATTTGATACACTGCCGATTTTACAGGTTTTCCTACTTACAAAGCATGTAGAGGTCTGTAATTTTTATCATAGGCACACTTCAACTGTGAGAGACAGAATCTAAAACAAAAATCCAGAAAATCACATTATGATTTTTAAGTAATTAATTAGCATTTTATTGCATGACATAAGTATCTGATACATCAGAAAAGTAGAACTTAATATTTGGTACAGAAACCTTTGTTTGCAATTACAGAGATCATACGTTTCCTGTAGTTCTTGACCAGGTTTGCACACACTGCAGCAGGGATTTTGGCCCACTCCTCCATACCGACCTTCTCCAGATCCTTCAGGTTTCGGGGCTTTCGCTGGGCAATACGGACTTTCAGCTCCCTCCAAAGATTTTCTATTGGGTTCAGGTCTGGAGACTGGCTAGGCCACTCCAGGACCTTGAGATGCTTCTTACGGAGCCACTCCTTAGTTGCCCTGGCTGTGTGTTTTTGGGTCGTTGTCATGCTGGAAGACCCAGCCACAACCCATCTTCAATGCTCTTACTGAGGGAAGGAGGTTGTTGGCCAAGATCTCGCGATACATGGCCCCATCCATCCTCCCCTCAATACGCTGCAGTCGTCCTGTCCCCTTTGCAGAAAAGCATCCCCAAAGAATGATGTTTCCACCTCCATTCTTCACGGTTGGGATGGTGTTCTTGGGGTTGTACTCATCCTTCTTCTTCCTCCAAACACGGCGAGTGGAGTTTAGACCAAAAATATCTATTTTTGTCTCATCAGACCACATGACCTTCTCCCATTCCTCCTCTGGATCATCCAGATGGTCATTGGCAAACTTCAGACGGGCCTGGACATGCGCTGGCTTGAGCAGGGGGACCTTGCGTGCGCTGCAGGATTTTAATCCATGACGGCGTAGTGTGTTACTAATGGTTTTCTTTGAGACTGTGGTCCCAGCTCTCTTCAGGTCATTGACCAGGTCCTGCCGTGTAGTTCTGGGCTGATCCCTCACCTTCCTCATGATCATTGACGCCCCACGAGGTGAGATCTTGCATGGAGCCCCAGACCGAGGGTGATTGACCGTCATCTTGAACTTCTTCCATTTTCTAATAATTGCGCCAACAGTTGTTGCCTTCTCACCAAGCTGCTTGCCTATTGTCCTGTAGCCCATCCCAGCCTTGTGCAGGTCTACAATTTTATCCCTGATGTCCTTACACAGTTCTCTGGTCTTGGCCATTGTGGAGAGGTTGGAGTCTGTTTGAGTGTGTGGACAGGTGTCTTTTATACAGGTAACGAGGTCAAACAGGTGCAGTTAATACAGGTAATGAGTGAAGAACAGGAGGGCTTCTTAAAGAAAAACGAACAGGTCTGTGAGAGCCGGAATTCTTACTGGTTGGTAGGTGATCAAATACTTATGTCATGCAATAAAATGCAAATGAATTACTTAAAAATCATACAATGTGATTTTCTGGATTTTTGTTTTAGATTCCGTCTCTCACAGTTGAAGTGTACCTATGATATAAATTACAGACCTCTACATGATTTGTAAGTAGGAAAAACCTGCAAAATCGGCAGTGTATCAAATACTTGTTCTCCCCACTGTACATTTGCCTCTTTCGTCAAAGCGTTCTGGTTGTTCCAACATCTCAAGCACCCATACATCAAACTGCTATTTGAGCCTTCTTTTGGCTCTAAGTACTTCTGCTCGCTTTCTAGGCAGGTCTCCAAAGAATGATGCAACAGTCAGAGATGATTTTCTACTTGTACTTATAAAAACAGGGTGCTAAAATGAGCTTGTGAGCTTGTCTCAAGAGATAATAGGAGAGGGTTGAGGAGCGCAGCTGGCTCCTCTCAGAACCCCAAGCCCCTTCAAAAGCTCTACATTGTCAGAACTTCCTCAAGCACTACTCTGCATTTGGAGGCACCAGGAAGTGGTGAGAACCAGTGACAATGACCACAGAAGGCGAGCAGGATGCCTGCAAGTGGCACTTGGGTTCTTTTCTTTCTCTATTATGTAAATAATTCCATAGAAAGTCTCAGGAACACATTTGGAACACATAGGGACATTTTGAAAAATCTGAGATACCCTGACCTCAATCCATACTAATTTCAACTTTCAATGATTTTCAATAATTTGTGAGGAATATGGAAAAGATAACAAGCACAGGTAAATGTCATGAGAGACATCTATTTTTTTATTATCAAATTTCTTTCTCCAGGTATCGGCAGGTATTTATTTTTATACATTTGAAAGACGAAAGTTGTTCGAAGAAGCATTACAAATGCAGAGAAATTATACAGGAAACACTTTGAATTGGAGAGTATAACTTCGCTGGTGGTTTGCTACTCTCATCATCTTTTTCTTCCACTGCTGGGCTCCACAGAGAGCCCACTCTGACATAACTGCCTTGATCACTACCCACCAGCTCACACAAAATGTTGGACTTGTACCAATCGAACATGGACCTACCGCTGAGCAGAGACCTTCTCTTACCCCCAACTGATGGAATCACCTGAGACCATCATTGACTGACTCAGTTCTGCAGAGATTCAGATTGGCCAGCCTCAATTTGTGCACTATATCCTTCCAGATAAAACATTTCCACATAGCTGCAACAATACACAGTTGGGGGCATTAAAACGTTAGGTTGCGCCTTGGTTTTGGCATGTTCAACATGGTGCTCCCCTAGTGAGAGATAGTGTTGTCACAAAAAACTGTATTGCTGTACAAATAATTTTTTTAACTAACTTTTTCGTGCCTGCCACTGTAACTTAGCCCTACAAGTAGAATAAACAAAATATATCACTCTCAATAAAATTCAATAAACACAAAAACCCACACAGACAGGCAGAACATGAAGTAGCCAAGGAAGTAGCCAAGAAAAGTCTGGGACTCACCTGGCGATGACGAAGAGAACACAGCTGACGCCTAGGTAGGCCAGCAGGATGTAGACCCAGATGTCAGGGGTCATGGGGTTGAGGAAGGAGAAGAAGCCGTTGTTGGTGGTGTTGGGCTTGCGGTACAGGATGCTGATGCCCATGCTCATGAAGGGCTTGGAGAAGTCCACGACCTTCTCACGCAGGTAGGTAATGGTAAGAGGGGCCACAGCCAAGTCGGCTCTCTGTAGGAGAGACAAGAGAAGGGACGATCAGTCAAACGATAAGACCCTTTCACTAGCTTTATTACCTTTGTTACCCCAAAGCCATAAGACTGCTGAACAGTTAATTAAAAGGCTACCCTGATTTTCTGCTTTCACCCCCTACCTACAGTACATGTACATAGCGTTTCAATCAATCACCTAACCAAACCGACATGTACATATTACCTCAATCACCCAACAACCTCGTAGTCCAGTACACTGACTCGGTACCAGTAATCCTTGTACGTAGCCTGTATATAGCCTCATTATTGTTATTTTAGTGTTATTTTATTTTGTTACTATTTTATTTGTATCTATTTGTTAATTTTCTTACTTTTTAACTGCATTATTGGGAAAGGACTCGTAAGTAAGCATTTCACGGTAAAGTCTACACTTGTTGAATTGATTTGATTTGATTTGAGCTTCTTTTGCTGGTACTTTCATATGTTCTTCAGGTATTTCTGCACGAACCATTGTTGTTACACCAAAAAGGTACATGAAACTTGAAAATCTGTTTGAGGAAAAATAAAGTACATTACATTGGTCGTTTCATAACAAGTATTAAGTCCTGTAACATACGACATCATTTGATAAAATCAAAGTTCTATTAAACTTCACACCAAAGTAATTTTGCAGAGATCACAGGTTGCCCCCTCCCTCCAATTTTTCTCCAATCTTTTTTTACATAAGAAATGACGAACACCTGCCCTAATGAATCACAAGAAACAAGGGCCATTCCCACATGCCTTCCCATCAGCTTCTCCCCATGCCTCCACTAGCTGGAGCCTGGTGCCTTCTGACTAGCCTAATATAGCTCTCTGAGATACTGCCCTGGCAGGGTCTGACGGTGAACGTTGCGGCCCATGATTTTGCGTCTGGCTGCATATTCAGAAGGTTACCATTTACATTGCCTCCCCCCACACCTCAAACACGTCAGGGTTGGACAGGAGATTAATGAAACCAGCTGCTTGGTTCACGCTTGGATTGCTCCCTTCCTCAGAAACGAAGGAAACTCACAAAGGGGTTTGGGCCAATCTCCTTTTCTTCCTTTTTGAGTGGTGGCATAGCAACAAAGCTCAGTGTGCTAGCACCCGAACATCCCTGATGGAGGTCAGTTAAATTAGGTAGTGGTGTGTATATTGGCAAGTGTGGAGGATGTCTAGTCCTGTAGATCATATGAAGGTCTGAATTACCAGAACCCTGCTCCCTATAAGCTCAGAAGCATTCCAAGAAAGTGCTCATAAGTATTCCAAGAAACAAATGTAGCTGATTTGTACTACCCAACACAACACTTTAATTAGGACAATTAATTGTAATGTATGGACAAGGCTGACAATGCATCTAATCAGTCCCCTTCATTTCTTAGCTTAGCTGACATGTCAACATTACAATGTAGATCAATAACCTCCAAAATTAGAAAAAAATGCTTTTGTGGTGTTATGAAAGTAACTCATAGGCATTTTTTTGTTCTTGCTGTCGCTATCACATAGCTCAGTCAGTCCCCGCTTCCAAAAAAAGTACTAATTACTATTCTAACATTCAGAGCAGTCAATGGGGGTCAGTATAAGAAAATGGTCGAACTCCGTGTGTGACCGTTTGGATTATACCTGCGCCTGTAGCTAACACTGTGGTGGCTAAACACAAGAAAGCCTAACAAAGAGAGACAGTGTGGGCACAGCCAATCTGTCATGTGGTGCAATCCACTGTGCCCTCATTAAACATTTACGTTTACAACACACACCCGCTTCCTCTGTTCTCTGCCGTCGACCGGCGCTTTTCAAGCTAGCTGCCACTCAACCGGAAGACCGAGCAGCAGGTGATCCCAGCCAATCTCAGCCATCCCTATGGTGGGCTAATATACATTCTGCACGGCTATTTTCTGCTTAGACACGTATTGCCGAGCACACGCGTGATAACCTAATAGTACCCTGCTGAGTGCCACATGGCTTTGTGTTATCTGTGGGCGCGCAGATGGTATTGTAAGCTTAGAGCTGTGCTACCTCCATACTGCCACACCTGATAACATTCTGTAGGATTCATACAATTACACCAACACTACCGGTCAAAAGATTTAGAACACCTACTCATTCAAGATTAATTTTTTATTTTTACTATTTTCTACATTGTAGAATAATAGTGAAGACATCACAACTATGAAATAACACATATAGAATCATGTAGTAACCAAAAACGTGTTAAACAAATATATATTTTATATTTGAGATTCTTCAAATATCCACCCTTTGCCTTGATGACAGCTTTTCAAACTCTTTGCATTCTCTCAACCAGCTTCACCTGGAGTTCCCACATATGCTGAGCACTTGTTGGCTGCTTTTCCTTCACTCTGCGGTCCGACTCATCCCAAACCATCTCAATTTGGTTGAGGTCGGGGGATTGTGGAGGCCAGGCCCCACTCATCCCAAACCAGATGGGGTGGCATATCGCTGCATAATTCTGTGGTAGCCATGCTGGTTAAGTGTGCCTTGAATTCTAAATAAATCACAGACAGTGTCACCAGCAAAGTACCCCTACACCATAACACCTCCTCCTCCATGCTTTACGGTTGGAAATACACATGCAGTGATCATCCGTTCATCTACACCACATCTCACAAAGACACCGTGGGCGGTTGGAACCAAAAAGCTCAAATTTGGACTCCAGACCAAAAGACAAATTTCCACCGTTCTAATTTCTATTGCTCGTGTTTCTTGGCCCAAGCAAGTCTCTTCTTCTTATTGGTGTCCTTTAGTACTGGTTTCTTCGCAGCAATTCCACACAATCTCGTCTGAACAGTTGATGTTGATGTGTCTGTTACTTGAGCTCTGTGAAGCATTTATTTGGACTGCAATTTCTGAGGCTGGTAACTCAAATGAACTTATCCTCTGCAGCAGAGGTACCTCTGGCACGATACAACAGGATATAATGTGATGCCTAAGACAAATTTTTACTTGCAGTCATTAGCGGCCGTTAGAATCTATGTTCCTTTTTCCTTCTTCCTTTTTTTGTCGGAATACAACAGGATATAATGAGGACTACATGAAATATGTCTTGCAATTAATGGACATCAAAAAAGGGACTGGCCTTGCAATATATTTAGGTTGTTTGCACTTCTTTTCAATTTTTTTCTTTTTTTCAACTGAGCAGGCTGGGCTGACATGCTTATAGCCTTGCTAGGACTTTCTAAATATGAGCAGGCATGTATAAGATTGTGCTGTTATTATTTATATAAATATGATCTATTATTGTTAAAAAAAAATGTTTTCATGTTATTTGGTTAGTTCTCTTAGGCATCCTCATGGATAATTATATTTCCCTCTGGCCAATGCCGATCGGCGGCCAAGGGTTTGCCTTAGGACGCAAAGGTGCGTCATGAGTCAGGGAGATGGTCTGATGGTTTTAGTGACAACAGACCTAGATATGGGGGGAGGTTTTTGTGGGTGGAATATTAGGACAATTGGTGGTTTACATAGTTGCAGCTACAATACGCTTAACAGTGCAAATTATTATGGTTACAGCTACAGTGAGCGAAAAAAGTATTTGATCCCCTGCTGATTTTGTACGTTTGCCAACTGACAAAGAAATGATAAGTCTATAATTTTAATGGTAGGTTTTTTTGAACAGTGAGAGACAGAATAACAACAAAAAAATCCAGAAAAACGTATGTCACAATGTTATAAATTGATTTGCATTTTGATGAGGGAAATAAGTATTTGACCCCCTCTTAATCAGAAAGATTTCTGGCTCCCAGGTGTCTTTTTATACAGCTAACGAGCTGAGATTAGGAGCACACTCTTAAAGGGAGTGCTCCTAATCTCAGTTTGTTACCTGTATAAAAGACACCTGTCCACAGAAGCAATCAATCAATCAGATTCCAAACTTTCCACCATGGCCAAGACCAAAGAGCTCTCCAAGGATGTCAGGGACACGATTGTAGACCTACACAAGGCTGGAATGGGCTACAAGACCATTGCCAAGCAGCTTGGTGATAAGGTGACAACAGTTGGTGCGATTATTCGCAAATGGAAGAAACACAAAAGAACTGTCAATCTCCCTCGGCCTGGGGCTCCATGCAAGATCTCACCTCATGGAGTTGCAATGATCATGAGAATGGTGAGGAATCAGCCCAGAACTACACGGGAGGATCTTGTCAATGATCTCAAGGCAGCTGGGACCATAGTCACCAAGAAAACAATTGGTAACACACTACGCCGTGAAGGACTGAAATCCTGCAGCGCCCGCAAGGTCCCCCTGCTCAAGAAACCACATATACATGCCCGTCGGAAGTTTGCCAACGAACATCTGAATGATTCAGAGGACACCTGGGTGAAAGTGTTGTGGTCAGATGAGACCAAAATGGAGCTCTTTGGCATCAACTCAACTCGCCGTGTTTGGAGGAGGAGGAATGCTGCCTATGACCCCAAGAACACCATCTCCACCGTCAAACATGGAGGTGGAAACATTATGCTTTGGGGGTGTTTTTCTGCTAAGGGGACAGGACAACTTCACCGCATCAAAGGGACGATGGACGGGGCCATGTACCATCAAATCTTGGGTGAGAACCTCCTTCCCTCAGCCAGGGAATTGAAAATGGGTTGTGGATGGGTATTCCAGCATGACAATGACCCAAAACACACGGCCAAGGCAACAAAGGAGTGGCTCAAGAAGGAGCACATTAAGGTCCTGGAGTGGCCTAGCCAGTCTCCAGACCTTAATCCCATAGAAAATTTGTGGAGGGAGCTGAAGGTTCGAGTTGCCAAATGTCAGCCTCGAAACTTTAATGACTTGAAGAAGAACTGCAAAGAGGAGTGGGACAAAATCCCTCCTGAGATGTGTGCAAACCTGGTGGCCAACTACAAGAAATGTCTGACCTCTGTGATTGCCAACAAGGGTTTTGGCACCAAGTACTAAGTCATGTTTTGCAGAGGGGTCAAATACTTATTTCCCTCATTAAAATGCAAATAAATGTATAACATTTTTGACATGCGTTTTTCTGGATTTTTTGGTTGTTATTCTGTCTCTCACTGTTCAAATAAACCTACCATTAAATAATAGACTGATCATTTCTTTGTCAGTGGGCAAACGTACAAAATCAGCAGGCGATCAAATACTTTTTCCCCTCACTGTACATGGGGCTTTGGTGACAAAACAGATGGCACTGTGATAGACTGCATCCAGTTTGCTGAGTAGAGTTTTGGAGGCTATTTTGTAAATGACATCGCCGAAGTCGAGGATCGGTAGGATAGTCAGTTTTACGAGGGTATGTTTGGCAGCGAGAGTGAAGGAGGCTTTGTTGCGAAATAGGAAGCCGATTCTAGGTTTAATTTTGGATTGGAGATGTTTAATGAGTCTGGAAGGAGAGTTTACAGTCTAGCCAGACACCTAGGTATTTGTAGTTGTCCACATATTCTAAGTCAGAACCGTCCAGAGTAGTGATGCTAGTCGGACGGGTGCAGGAAGCGATCGGTTGAGAAGCATGCATTTAGTTTAACTAGCGTTTAAGAGCAGTTGGAGGCCACGGAAGGAGTGTTGTATGGCATTGAAGCTCATTTGGAGGTTTGTTAACACAGTGTCCAAAGAAGGGCCAGATGTATAAAGAATGGTGTCATATGCGTAGAGGTGGATAAGGGAATCACCCACAGGAAGAACGACATCGTTGTTATATACAGAGCAAAGTGTCGGCCCAAAAATGTAACCCTGTGGTACCCCCATAGAGACTGCCAGCGTTCCGGACAACAGGCCCTCCGATTTGACACACTGAACTCTATCTGAGAAGTAGTTGGTGAACCAGGCGAGGCAGTCATTTGAGAAACCAAGGCTGTTGAGTCTTCCGCTAAGAATACGTGATTGACAGAGTCGAAAGCCTTGGCCAGGTCGATGAAGACGGCTGCACAGTACTGTCTTTTATCGATGGCGGTTATGATATCGTTTAGTACCTTGAGCGTGGATGAGGTCCACCTGTGACCAGCTCGGAAACCAGCGGAAAAGGTACGGTGGGATTCAAAATGGTCAGTGATATGTTTATTAACTTGGCTTTCGAAGACTTTAGAAAGGCAGGGCAAGCTAGATATAGGTCTGTAACAGTTTGGGTCTAGAGTGTCACCCCCTTTGAAGAGGGGGATGACCGCGGCAGCTTTCCAATCTTTAGGGATCTCAGACGATATGAAAGAGCGGTTGAACAGACTGGTAATAGGGGTTGCAACAATGAATTTTAGAAAGAGAGGGTCCAGATTGTCTAGCCCAGCTGATTTGTATGGGTCCAGATTTTGCTGCTATTTCAGAACATCTGCTATCTGGATTTGAGTGAAGGAGAAGCTGGGGAGGCTTGGGCAAGTAGCTGCTGGGGGTGCGGATCTGTTGTCCGGGGTTGGGGGTACCATGTATATATAAAAGCACCATGTATGTAAATAGGTAAAGGTAAAAGGTAAAATGTACGTATATGTAGCAAAAAAGCTGTAAAAAAACATCAATATTTGTCCTCCAAAGAGGGTTAAAATAATGTAAAATTAAAAACTCTGGATCTTTCATTCCTGTGGTGAAATGACCATGTCTTAAGGTAATGATGGACTGTCATTTCTCTTAGCTTATTTGAGCTGTTCTTGCCATAATATGGGCTTGGTCTTTTACCAAACAGGGCTATCTTCTGTATACCCCTTACCTTGGCTCAACTGATTGGCTCAAACGCATTAATAAATTCCACAAATTCACTTTTAAGATGGCACAATAGGTAATTGAAATGCATTCCAGTTGACTACTTCATGAAGCTGCTTGAGAGAATGCCAAGAGTGTGCAAAGCTGTCATCAAGGCAAAGGGTGGCTATTTGAAGAATCTCAAATATAAAATATATTTTGATTTCTTTAACACTTTGTTGGTTAGTACATGATTCCATATGTTATTTCATAGGTTTGATGTCTTCACTATTATTCTACAATGTAGGAAATAGTAAAATAAGGAAAAACCCTTGAATGAGTAGGTGTTCTAAAACTTTTGACCGGTAGTTTAGATCAACACCCCCAGCAGAGGTTAACCTTAACAAGCTATAACAATCTGTGTTACTTTCAGTCCCTTGACATTTACTGGTTTTAACGTTTGTGGGGTTTGATTATTTAGTCTGATAATGATAATCTTGGACAGCGCCGGAGAACATATCGCCACATTTCCTGTACCTCTTAACTCAATTGTTTTACAAAGATTTGCATACGGTGCTCCAACTGCCTCATTGTCCACCACTGTTTCAGTTTGCATATATGACTAGAGGAATGTTGTCCCTGGTAATTCCATCGTCTGACTCTACAGTACATCCCCCTTGAATAGCAAAGGATTGTAGAGTGATAATGGCATTTGCATTACTATAACATCATCCTATCCTTCAAGTAGACTTCTAAAGCACAAAAACACTATAATGTAGCAGAATAATGTAGCTGTGGTTGTTGATGCAATTGAAAGTCATGCTGCCCGTCCGTCAAAATGACAGCTCTGACCACTATCCCGCCCTCAGTAGTCAAAACCCCCTCCGCGTACCACTGTAAAACCAATCAGGTCTGCGACCCTCAGATAGAGACCCACGTGCATGTACGTGCCTAGAACTGCAAATAAAGCCCCTTTTCAATCCAATATCTTGCCAAGGTCCCAAATCCAGCCTGCTATCTCTACATGTAGACAATGAGATGTGTGGATTGCTGTGGTGTGCATCGGTATCGCCGTAACCTTCCTGTGTATCTGTCGGAGCAAGAGATTCATTGAAAAGAAACAAATGATGTGTTAAGCTCGCTATTAATACTGGCATCAACATCATGATTAATTGGATCATCTATTGTGACTAAATCAAGTTTAACATGACCTGTTGCATAATTTAACGCCTTTCCCACAATGCCCTTTGGCGACTCAGAGGAAAATAAAGGCCGCTATGCTACATGGGCACGGAAGGCTTTTTCTATTTAATTAGCCACAACACACACACTCTTTCTCATTCATTATTTATCCCATTTGTATTTACACACAACAGCCTATTAATCATGTACTGTATATTATGCACATACACATGTGTATGCATAGACAGAAATATATTCACCTGATGCACACAAAGTTGGATTTGTAGGTGAGACATACTTCTGACTTGGTTTATTCAATAGTACAATCTCAGGAAATGTATAGAAAAACACTAACCCAGCTACATGCATGCATGTTTTTAGAAATCAGAGACCATTTGCTCCTTTCCTACACGTTGACATCAGACATACCAACAAAGACTTTATTTTTGTCAAACCACATTTGCTTCTTTGTTTGACAGAGCTCGGTGACCTACAAAGATGAATGAAGGCTTACAACTGCTTTTAAAAAACCCACACGAGTACTGCACCGTTGAGTAATGAAACTATGATTTATGTGAGATTGTGGGCTGGCAGGACGAATCAGCTAAAAACAACCGCAGACGGCTTTGTTTTGCTTGTCATCTTCCTTAAACCAATGAATTTATCTAACAACTGTAGGTGACCCGTTGAGTCACTAGTAAACGGCAGCATTGTAATGTCGCGTGGTCATCCCAACACAACATGGGTTAATAAATATTTGTTTGCTGTCAGTGTCATTTGAGCTCATACCTCTATTTATTTGCATAAAAGTATCCCAAAAACATATCCATGTCTTCCATTGGATGTAAAACCTGTCAGCACATTAGCCAATGACACATGGTGATTCTGGTTTGGGATGAACAGAATGCAGCATCACAGCCATGATACCAATCCTTGGGATAAGGTTGTCAAATCAAATGTTATTGGTCACATACACGTGTTTAGCAGATGTTATTGTGGGTGTAGAGAAATTCTTGTGTTTCTAGCTCCAACAGTGCAGTAATATCTAACAGGTAATATCTAACAATTTCACAACAATATGCACAATACACACAAATCTAAAGTAAAGGAATGGAATTATGAATGATATTGTTGTTGGTGTTGTTGGTTTACTTGTATGGAAACCAATATCCATCCAAGCTTCTCATGGCAATCCCGGGACAGTTCTCTTGAGCTGGCTCCAAAGTTTAATTTTCAGGTCTGCTGTTTCAAGATCAGCTTATCAGTATAGACAGGAGGAAGACAAGCTCTGAGCCACAAAATAGAACCAGCTAAATAAATCCATATAGCAGTGTTGATACAGTGTAGGCCATTCAAATAAAGAGCAGTAGCACAGGGAGAAAGTCTATAGCACACTTACCCTTTACATACTGTGTAAGGAACATACTAGATCAAAAACTAGTACTATATTACTGTATTCTACAACCGTGATGTGGATAACAGGTAGACCTACAGTACGTAATATCTGAATGGAACATTGGTGTTCTTGATTCCTCTACTATCAGCTGATATTACTCTCTTGGAAGCAATAGACCCAAATACAGTAGAACTGTAGAAAACATCAGGTAGCATGCTCAGTTCTACCCAAGCCAAGATAAGTGTTTAGGAATTACTGAGACCTCTTCAGCCAACTATTTAACTGTGAGGAACTGCTGAGAGTGAACTCAAACCATACATCAAAACATGGAAGACCACAGGGCTTGAATTCATCTGCATTGTACTAAGTATATGTTGCCCATAATACACAATAGGGGCAAATGTGTTGGAGTGCACTGAGTACAGTACAAAGTACATTTCACAGCATGGGATATATGAATGGAGATGTAGATACAGGTGCTTTGAAACTTTGTTGTTTTCAAATGTTCTCTACTGTCTTTGAAACCCAGACTGAATCACACCGAATCACACTGTGTGATCACGCTTTCCGCAGCCAACGTGAGTAAGACCTTTAAACAGGTCAACATTCACAAGGCCGCTGGGCCAGACGGATTACCAGGAAGTGTACTCCAAGCATGCGCTGACCAACTGGCAAGTGTCTTCACTGACATTTTCAACCTCTCCCTGTCTGAGTCTGTAATACCAACATGTTTCAAGCAGACCACCATAGTCCATGTGCCCAAGAACACTAAGGTAACCTGCCTAAATGACTACTGACCCGTAGCACTCACGCCTGTAGCCATGAAATGCTGGTCATGGCTCACATCAACACCATCATCCCAGAAACCCTAGACCCACTCCAATTTGCATACCGCACCAACAGATCCACTCTCTATTGCACTCCAAACTGCCCTTTCCCACCTGGACAAAAGGAACACCTATGTGAGAGTACTATTCATTGACTACAGCTCAGCGTTCAACACCATAGTGCCCTCATATCTCATCACTATGCCAAAGACCCTGGGACTAAACACCTCCCTTTGCAACTGGATCCTAGACTTCCTGACAGGCCGCCTCCGGGTGGTAAGGGTAGGTAACTACACATCCGCCACGCTGATCCTCAACACGGGGCCCCTCAGGGGTGCGTGCTCAGTCCCCTCCTGTACTCCCTGTTCACTCATGAATGCACGGCCAGGCACAACTCCAACACCATCATTAAGTTTGCTGATGACAATGGTAGGCCTGATCACCGACAGACTATAGGGAGGAGGTCAGAGACCTGACAGTGTGGTGCAAGGACAACAACCAGTCCCTCAACGTGATCGAGACAAAGGAGATGATTGTGAACTACAGGAAAAGGAGGATCGAGCACACCCCCATTCTCATCGACGGGGCTGTAGTGGAGCAGGTTGAGAGCTTCAAGTTCCTTGGCAACCACATCACCAACAAACTAACATGGTCCAAGCACACCAAGACAGTCGTGAAGAGGGCACGACAAAACCTTTTCCCCTTCAGGAGAAAAGATTTGGCATGGGTCCTCAGATCCTCAAAAGGTTCTACAGCTGCACCATCGAGAGCAGCCTGACGGGTTGCATCACTCCCTGGTATGGCAACTGCTTGGCCTCTGACCGCAAGACACTACAGAGGGTAGTGCGTATGGCCCAGTACATCACTGGGGACAAGCTTCCTGCCATCCAGGACCTCTATACCAGGCGGTGTCAGAGGAAGGCCCTAAAAATGGTCAAAGACTCCAGCCACCCTAGTCATACTGTTCTCTCTGCTACCACATGACAAGCGGTACCGGAGCGCCAAGTCTAGGTCCAAGAGGCTTCTAAACATCTTCTACCCCCAAGCCAGAAGACTCCTGAACAGCTAATCAAATGGCTACCCAGACTATTTGCACCCCGCCCCCCCACCCTACGCTGCTACTACTCTTTGTTATCATATATGCATAGCCACTTTAATAACCCTACCTGCTTGTACATAATTACCTCAACTACCTCGACACCGGTGCCCCCGCACATTGACACATTGACTCTGAACCAGTAACACTGTATACAGCCCCGCTATTGTTATTTACTGATGCTCTTTAATTATTTGTTTTTCTTATCTCTTACTTTTTTTGTGTTTTCTTAAAACTGCATTGTTGGTTAAGGGCTTGTAAGTAAGCATTTCATTGTAAGGTCTAAACTTGTATTCAGCGCATGTGACAAATAACATTTGATTTGATTTGATTGTTTCCATTAAATCAAAAGTGAAAGACTGAAATCACTGGGTATATCCAGGCTACTGTCTAGATAGTGGCTATTGGTAACATTCAACTCTGTCAAATCAAAGGAAATCAACTTTTTTTGTCACATGCTTCGTAAACAACATGTGTAGACTAACAGTGAAATGCATACTTACAAGCCCTTTCAACAATGCAGAATACTATAATGATAATGATAATAATAATAGAAAAAAGAGTAAGATACAATAACATATGTACATGTGTAGCCTATGTTTACTGTTCATTATGAAGAAAGCTTATATTTCTATAAGCAACATTTTCCTGCCTTAATCTCTTAGTTCCCCCTCAAGGTTACTGATATCAACCTGGATTTGATAAAAGCTGGATCTGGCTAAGGTAGAGATTAAGTGCTGGGCCGCAAGCCCACCTTTCCTAACCCTTTCTGCACCTAGCCATTGACTCGAACCGTCCGACTCCCACCCTCTCCCTTCTCTAAATGCCACTTAAGCTATTACAAATTTTCTAGCCGAGCACATCGTTGACCAGGGGGGCTGAGGACAGGGTGAGGGCGATGGGGAGAGACACTCAAAATGCCAGCGGGGCACTGTCCGCGCTGTCAATGTCAGCTATATTTTAACAGCCTTTGATGCTTTCATTTGATGCTTTCAAAACCAACTTCAATATATTGCTATACTTTTACTCTTCATAGTATGTCTTAAATCTTTATATTTGTTGCAAAAAAAACAACATTATATTTGATTGTGATAAGTTTCAAATCAGATCCTAACAGACAAAAACAGGGTCCCAACAAACAAGAAACATTATTTGAAATGGGTTTGTCTCAGAACTGAAGTACTGAATCTGTAGTCAAAACATCTAATAATTTACACTGTTGAGCACTAGTTATAAGCAATAGTAAGACAGTAATAGTAACAGTCAGAAGGTAACTGGTAGTCCAACTCACGTGTTCCATCAGCTCCTTGATCATGCCGTTCCACTGGCCCTTGTCGTCCTGCGATCCGTACTTCCCATCAGGCACCAGGCGGATCTCGTAGGTGAAGCCCAGGATGCTGGCCAGCTCCTTGAGCAGGTCGATACAGAATCCCTCGAAACGGTCATTGCCCACCAGCGCCTTGTCAGACTTCTTAAGCATGACATATGGTTCCTCCTGCACAGACACAAAAAATCTAATGGAAACCAGCGTTGAGGTCAGCTTTTTCCATTTGTTCTTCGGCACACGCACCTAATTGAGGCAAAGTGATCTGGGCTGATAAGTCGTTGTTCCGTCTAACAGGGAACGACAGGGAGACTCCGGTCCAATGTCTGGTTAGCTACACTGTATGTTTAAATATGAACGAGTGCAATGGTTTTTCCACTTTTACTTTTTCCACATTTTGTTACATTACAGGCTTATACTAAAATGGATTAAATAAATACTTTTCCTCCTCAATCTACACACAATACCCCAATATGACAAAGCAAAAACAGTTTTTGGTATTACTGATAATGAATACCCTATTTACAAAAGTATTCAGACTTTTGTATTCAAAAACTAAGCCATGAGGGCAAAGGAATTGTCTGTAGAGTTCCCGAGACAGGATTGTGTCGAGGCACAGATCTGGGGACGGACACCAAAACATTTCTGCAGCATTGAAGGTCCCTACGAACAAAGTGGCCTCCATCATTCTTAAATGGAAGAAGTCTGGATGCAGCAAGACTCCTAGAGCTGAGCAATTGGGGGAGAAGGGCCTTGGTTAGGGAGGTAACCAACAACCCCATGGTCACTCTGAAGGAGCTCCAGAGTTCTGTGGAGATGGGAGAATCTTCCAGAAGGACAACCATCTCTACAGCACTCCACCAATCAGGCCTTTGTGGTAGAGTGGCCAGACGGAAGAAACTCTGCAGTAAAAGGCACATGACAGCCAGTTTGAGTTTGCCAAAAGGCACCTAAAGACTCTCAGACCATGAGAAACAAGATTCTCTGGTCTGATGAAGCCAAGATTGAACTCTTTGTGTTACGTCTGGAGGAAACCTGGCACCATCCCTACAGTGAAGCATGGTGGTGGCAGCATCATGCTGCGGGGACTCTTTTCAGCGGCATGGACTGAGAAACTAGTCAGGTTTGAGGGAAAGAGCGAAGTACAGAGAGATCCTTGATGAAAACCTGCTCCAGATCGCTCAAGACCTCAGACTGGGGCGAAGGTTCACCTTCTAACAGGACAACGACCCTAGGCACACAGCCAAGACAACACAGGAGTGGCTTCGGGACAAGTCTCTGAATGTCCTTGAGTGGCCCAGCCAGAGCCCGGACTTGAACCCAATCAAACATCTCTGGAGAGACCTGAAAATAGCTGTGCAGCGATGCTCCCATCCAACCTGATAGAGCTTGAGAGAATCTGCAGAGAAGAATGGGAGAAACTTTCCAAATACAGGTGTGCCAAGCTTGTAGCATCATACCGAAGAAGACTCGAGGCTGTAGTCGCTGCCAAAGTTGATTCAACAAAGTACTGAATAAAGGGTCTAAATACTTATGCAAATGTCACATTTCAGCTTTTTATTGTTAATAACTTAGCTAACAAAAAAAAACAAGTTTTTGCTCTGTCAATATGGGGTATTGTGTTTAGATTGATGAGGGAAAAAAAACATTAAATCCATTTTAGAATAAGGCTGTAATATAACAAAATGTGGAAAAAAATCAAGGGGTCTGAATACTTTCCGAATGCACTGTGTGTCGACAGGAAAATCTAACTGATTTAAGTGATGGCTATGCTGTGCAATCGGAGAAATGTACAGCATGCAATAGGAAGTCTTGTTGATTTTCAATAGATGGTGAATCTAGGCACTCTAAAATAGTCTCTGCAGCCAGCTAAACTTCCCTGGCCGTTCCCCCTCCCACATCCCTGCCCACTGCCCCTTGTAGACATTGTATAGTACTGCGCAATGCAGTTTATGGTCAGAGAGCCAGCGATCTTTACTGCCCTGTAAAATTCTCCCTGGCTCCTCATAATATCAGGTTGAATAAAAGCTTGATTAGGAACAGAATTCTTCAATGAAATGAAACATGCCTGAAATGTTGTCTCCATCGTCACTGGTCTCAGAGTAACCAAGGTGATGCCTATTGCCTGCATGAACAATGGCTAAACTCTCAAAGAAAGGATGGCGGATGGCTCGATATTTCCCTTTATTTAGTGTCTCCCACTATCTGTCTGCAATATAGGGCCCATACATATCCCACTGTGCATTTTTTAAAGACATGGTGGTCCACTTCCTCATGGGCTATTTATTGCTTCCGATGGCCAGACATACAATTCATGAAGTCTGTTCATAAGCAGAGTAATTGATTCCCCAGTGAAGGTGACCTCTGCTTTTGTATTCTCATCGGCCACGTCTTTGTGTGACACAAAGCTGCTAGAAAAGCCGTTAATAAAGAGGAGGAAATAACCAGTCATAACACGGTTTACCACTCGGTCGGAAAAATGCATGCTTCACAGGATGGGGTTAGCTATGCTTATGGTGGCAAAGGGTATGATGTACACTCCCCTTTAAAAGTTTGAGGTCACTTAGAAATGTCTTTGTTTTTGAAAGAAATGCACTTTTTTTGTCCATTAAAATAACATCAAATTGATCAGAAATACAATGTAGACATTGTTCATGAGTATTGTAGCTGGAAACGGCAGATTTTTTATGGAATATCTACATAGGCGTACAGAGGCCCATTATCAGCAACCATCACTCCGCTGTTCCAATGGCACGTTGTGTTAGCTAATCCAAGTTTATCATTTTAAAAGGCTAATTGATCATTAGAAAACCCTTTTGCAATTATGTTAGCACACCTGAAAACTGTTGTCCTGATTAAAGAAGCAATAAAACTGTCATTCTTTAGACAAGTTGAGTATCTGTAGCATCAGCATTTGTGAGTTCGATTACAGGCTCAAAATGGCCAGAAACAAAGACATTTCTTCTGAAACTCATTGGTTTATTCTTGTTCTGAGAAATTAATGCTTTTCCATGTGAGAAATTGCCAAGAAACTGAAGATCTCGTACAACGCTGTGTACTACTCCCTTCACAGAACAGCACAAACTGGCTCTAACCAGAATAGAAAGAGGAGTGGGAGGTCCCGGTGCACAACTGAGCAAGATTTCATTAAATAGTACCCGCAAAACACCAGTCTCAATGTGAAAAGTGAAGAGGCGACTCCGGGATGCTGGCCTTCTAGGCAGAGTTGCAAAGAAAAAGCCATATCTCAGACTGGCAAATAAAAAGAAAAGATTAAGATGGGGAAAAAGAACACAGACACTGGACAGAGGAACTCTGCCTAGAAGGCCAGCATCCCGGAGTCACCTTTTCAATGTTGACGTTGAAACTGGTGTTTTGCGGGTACTATTTCATGAAGCTGCCAGTTGAGGACTTGTGAGGCATCTGTTTCTCAAACTAGACACACTAATGTACTTGTCCTCTTGCTCAGTTGTGCACCGGGGCCTCCCACTCCTCTTTCTATTCTGGTTAGGGCCAGTTTGTGCTGTTCTGTGAAGGGAGTAGGGTCACAGCGTTGTACGAGATCTTCAGTTTCTTGGCAATGTCTCGCATGGAATAGCCTTCATTTCTCAGAACAAGAATAGACTGATGAGTTTCAGAAGAAAGTTATTTGTTTCTGGCCATCCAGATACTCAACTTGTCTAAAGAATTACAGTTTTATTGCTTCTTTAATCAGAACAACAGTTTCCAGCTACAATAGTAATTTACAACATTAACAATGTCTACACTGTATTTCTGATCAGTTTGATGTTATTTTAACGGACAAAAAAATGTGCTTTTCTTTCAACAACAAAGACATTTCTAAGTGACCCCAAACTTTTGAACAGTAGTGTATATTATAACAATGCTGTGACAAAATATGTAAATCACTATTGTTTCAAATCATGTTGCCTTGATGGTAAATGCCTTGATGGGTATGTCTTGGTGGAAGAATCAAAACACGTCTAACAGGTTTAACACATCCTAGTCTGACACTTAACAGATGTCCTTTTTTTACACCCAAAATACCATCTCAGGGACAGACAAATAGATGTAAAGTAAATAATTGTTTGCAATCCTAATATGTAGCTAGTTGGCCGTTTGCAATTAGGACGTTACCTTTAAATAAATGATAACCAAGGAATACTTGATTATAATGCATTTAGATAGAAAGCAAGAGCTTAGTGGAGAACTTTGTTCAAGTTGTCCAATTATCTTGATCAAAAAGTTTGCGTGTTGAGGGGGAAAGAAAAAAGTCATTACCATCTGTTTCTAGCCTTCCCAACTCTTTAAATTCCCCAAGGTTTGGACTCAAATCAAAGTGTTTAAACCAGTTTCACACTCTCTAGCGCAGCATGGGTGTACATAAGAGAACGGGGAAGGAGATATGCAGACACAGTTACAGGCAATGGAGTGAAAACAATTAATGTGAGAGCTGGAAAATGCATTAAATATCTTAATCTCTTCGTAGAATGCGAGAAGTTATCACCATAAAACTGTCAGACGTCTTATTCGCGGATCGCTGAGATCAGTTTGATGCAATGTCATTAAGCTCAGAATGGATAAAAAACACAGACACTGATATTAGTGCTGCTGATGCTCTATTCTCAACGTGCTTTTACAATCTAAAAGTGTTGATTCCTAAAATACTCCTAAACCATCACACACTATCAAAGGATGCAGGTGATCCATGCAAATGGCTGGTTTGGACCTAAACCCTACTCCTGGATTGAAAACCATGTCCAATGGGGAATTTCCATTGGAAATGTTTTTTAGTCCATGAATAGGCTTAATCTGGCTCAAAGAAACGGACCCTAAATCTTATTATTTTGTGTATATATTTTTGGCTGCAGCTTTAAACACCACCTGTTTTATGGTTCTATTTCTTGTCTTTGTGATTGAAGTTGCTACTCCCCATGGTTGGCACCAGAAGGCACTGATTATATCTCTTCTAAACCTCACTCGGTCATAATTACAGCCTTGCGCTTCAATCCAGACTTAATGAGAGTGTTTATAATTGTTGATAACTTGTGTGTCCGTCCAGAATAAGCTCGTGGGGATGTTCATTGTCAGCACCTCGGTGATAGCTCCACAAAGACCCTCTAACCTCCCAGTTCACAGGCTTATATATACACAATTGACGATCTGCAAATGAATGTGGAAAGCTGGTGGGAGAGAACACCTGTTTATTTCCTAACATGTAATTAGTAGATATTTTATAGACTGGTCCATTGTGGCTCCCTGTCTTGTTCTCTATGGGCTCCTTGCATTGCAAGTGCCTCACATCCCCATGGTGATCTTAACATGACATAATGATGATCGACAGTACATCCTTTGACAATCCAAGCTGGATTCAGATTGGCGAGGTAAATTCAAGGTGGTGTTCAATTAATTGACTGTGATTAATTTGACAGATATCTCCCATTTCCCAGTCTGAGTGGTGGTAGCGGAGAGAGCCTCAATGCCAAACATGTTTTTTCAACCTTCTAACATGGACTTTGTTTAAAGGATATGTTATTTTTCCAAATGTAAATTATACATACAGTGCCTTGCAAAAGCGTTGTTCCTATTTTGTTGCATTACAACCTGGAATTTAAATGGATATTTATTTGGATTTCATGTAATGGACACACACAAAATAGTTCAAATTGGTGAAGTGAAATGAAAAAAATTACTTTGTTTAACAAATTCAAAAAAATGTAAAACGGAAAAGTGGTGCATGCATATGTATTCACCCCCTTTGCTATGAAGCCCCTAAATAAGATCTGGTGCATCCAATTACCTTCAGAAATCACATACTTAGTTAAATAAAGTCCACCTGTGTGCAATCTAAGTGTCCCATGATCTGTCACATTATCTCAGTATATATACACCTGTTCTGAAAGGCCCCAGAGTCTGCAACACCACCAAGCAAGAGGCACCACCAAGCAAGCGACACCATGAAGACCAAGGAGCTCTCCAAACAGGTCAGGGATAAAGTTGTGAAGAAGTACAGATCATGGTTGGGTTATAAAATATTTTCAGAAACTTTGAACATCCTACGGAGTCCCATTAAATCCATTATTAAAAAATGGAAAGAATATGGCACCACAACAAACCTGCCAAGAGAGGGCTGCCCACCAAAACTCACGGATCAGGCAAGGAGGGCATTAATCAGAGAGGCAACAAAGAGACCAAAGATAACCCTGAAGGAGCTGCAAAGCTCCACACCAGAGATTGGAGTATCTGTCCATAGGACCACTTTAAACCATACACTCCACAGAGCTGGGCTTTACGGAAGGGTGGTTAGAAAAAAAGCCATTGCTTAAAGAAAGAAATAAGCAAACAGGTTTGGTGTTCACCAAAAGGCATGTGGGAGACTCCCCAAACATATGGAAGAAGGTACTCTGGTCAGATAAAACTAAAATAGATTTTTTTTGCCATCAAGGAAAAGGCTATGTCTTCCGCAAACCCAACACCTCTCATCACCCCGAAAATACCATCCCCACAGTGAAGCATGGTGGTGGCAGCATCATGCTGTGGGGATGTTTTTCATCGGCAGGGACGGGGAAACTGGTCAGAATTGAATGAATGATGGATGGCTCTAAAAAAAGGGAAATTATTGAGGGAAACCTGTTTGTCTTTCAGAGATTTGAGACCTTCCTGCAGGACAATGGCCTAAGCATAGTGCTAAAGCAACACTCCAGTGGTTTAAGGAGAAACATTTAAATGTCTTGGAATGGCCTAGTCAAAGCCCAGACCTCAATCCAATTGAGAATCTGTGGTATGACTTAAAGATTGCTGTACCCCAGCGGAACTCATCCATTTTGAAGGAGCTGGAGCAGTTTTGCCTTGGAAAATGGGCAAAAATCCCAGTGGCTCGATGAGCCAAGCTTACATAGACATACCCCAAGAGACTTTCAGCTGTAATTGCTGCAAAAGGTGGCTCTACAAAGTATTGACTTTGGGGGGGGGTGAATAGTTATGCACGCTTAAGTTTTCTTTTTTTTTGTCTTCTTGTTTGTTTCTCAAGAAAACATATTTTGCATCTTCAAAGTGGTAGGCATGTTGTGTAAATCAAATGATACAATCCCCCCCCAAAATCTATTTTAATTCCAGGTGTAAGTCAACAAAATATGAAAAATGCCAAGGGGGTGAATACTTTCGCAAGGGAAAATTGGTTTCTCAGCCAATCCCTGTAAAATATTGAATGATATGACACTGATATATAAAGTACCATCCCCTAAGGTAATGTTTTGAGTAGCTTGTCAAGCAGAAAAGCTCAAATCTTGAGAACCAAGAGAGAGACAGACAGACATACAGATGAGGTAGAGAGAGAGACATGCAGACAGACAGAGAGACAGAGAGAGAGAGAGAGAGAGAGAGAGAGAGAGAGAGAGAGACAAGCAAGCAGGCAGGCAGAGTAGAGATAGCGAGAGAGACAGGCAGGGTAGAGACAGACAGACAGACAGGGTAGAGAGACAGACAGACAGGGTAGAGAGAGAGAGAGAGAGAGACAGGGCATCTTTCAGGGCATCTTTCAGGGCAAGGTGTCTTTCACGAAGGGCTGATCAAAGTCAGCTGACCTACCAGGATGGTGGTGATGACCAGGGAACGGTTGGCCAGCGAGTCTGTGATGTTCAACCCTTTCCGCTTGGGGACCTCGGTGATGTTGAGACCTCCGGACGCACTCCACTTCCCCACCTGCGGGAAGATGAAAAGCGTGTAAGAGCTCGACTTCACCTCTCTACTGTGGCAACTCGTGACCCTGACTTCCCACAAGCTCACCTTGCTGCATTAGCGCCCACCGGGATACATTTCCATTAGCTGATTGGCTGTGTCACCTCTGGACACACTATACGCCATGAGGTTATTGGGAGAGTTTGTGCAAAGAGGAAGTGGTGGGATGTGGAGGCAGGCTCTAAATAAATTGACATTGTAGGAGAGAAGTCTAAGAAATCAAATCGTTCTGTTTGGAATTATGAAATTATGATGGCTATGTTTCACTTCATCCTGGTGTTATGGTTTGGAACATAAATAACATGCAAAAATTTGAATTTTGTCTTGTATGTAATCGAATTTAAACAATACAATTCAGTAGTAGTCTCTAAGATTAACACGAAAACATTTTGGTGTCTTCCGCAACTTTTCAGTATCAAAAGATGTCAGATTCTCCAAACTGTCACCTGTCACCCCCTATGTTGGCCTTGTTCTAAAAATACCAATACCTTGTGAATATCATAGCTTATGAATTGTTGAAATGAAGAGGGAGCACAGCCTTGTCGAACTCCTACAACAAACATTCTTTCCACTTGCAACTCTTCTCTGATAACAGACACAATAGGTAATTGGAGCACTTTTCTGAATGCAGGAAAAGAGGATAGGTTGTTAGTTCCTGTGTAGTATGTGTGTGAGCAACGTGGAGAAAAAGTGGGAGAGCAATCAAATTTAATTTCTTGATCAATGTCTTCCATTTAAACTTCCATTTAGGATTCATAATCTCATACTTTCGCTGGTTAAAACACATACAGAAACCAGAGCATTAAAAATTGCAAACTAGATAAGCATCCTAGCGTGATTATCATATGGTTATTTCAGGTCTGGTATCTTTGCAGTTTTGTGCCCTTAGGAATGTAGCAAAACACAAATCCTACAATTCATTTTGAAAAGAAAGCCCAGCATGAGGTTGTCGGAAATGGAAATATAAAAGCTTGATAATGTTGGCAGAGAAGTTCTGCTCTGAGTAATCTAACTACGATAAATATAAAAAGATCAGAGCAAATAAAAGGAGTTGCACTTGAGTAGCGCCTTCCGGGCAAAAAAGCTCCTTCCATACTATTGTGACGACTCTGGAACATATCATTACCATAAAATAGTCAGTCCTGTAGGCTGTCGGTAACGACCTAATTTTGCATGTCGACTTCGCAGTCTCTCGCTTTCCCTACTCTCCTCCTCGCCATTCTCCTCTCTTTCTCCTTCTGCGTAACTACCAAAGTGCCATTTAATATTCACAGGGCTGGCTGGCACTCGAGGTGGATCCGTTTAAAGGTACACAAACACGCTGCATCGCAGCCAGTGTAAAAAACACCTGATAAAGTCCTTCTGTCTGGTCCACTGAGGAGCGTATGCTCGAATTTAAAAAGCATATTAGTTAAAGGTTGTGTGAAACAGCCCCCCCAAAAAAGACTAGGCAACTGAAGAGAAGAGCTGCTTTAAAAAATAGCAATGTCTTCCACTCTGCATTCCAGCAAAATCTTACTAATTGTGTCCAATTAACTCAATTCATTAAATGTGCATATCCAATGAAGTAATTCAAAAGTTATTTACCGGTGCAACTACAGGGAGAAGAGAGCTTTCTGCCTTTTTTTCTTCCCTCTTTTATATTCATGTCAGTGAATTTTCCACTCTGACTGGAAACCTCTCCTAATTCCAGTATGAGCTCAAACTGGGGCTAATATTCAATTAGGGCAGATTAGGCAAAAAAGTCTCGAACAGTTAGCTAAAGCCGATTCCACAGATATATTCACTGAGTATTGTGGGATACGTAACATGCTTGAGACCAGGGATGGAGAAAAACACACAGTAGGCCTATACAGCTATCCACACATCATTTTTGTGTCTGTCATGCTGGTTTTAGCACACGAGTCAGTCTCAGAGATGTGCAAACACAGCAGTAGACCCAGCACAGCAGAAGAATGAGATACGGAAATAGTTTGGCGCATTGTGGTTGTTCCAGCCTGGAGCTGCAGTGATATTCTGAGCTGACATGTCCTAGCTATTATACAGGCTCATACAGGCTCTGCCATACGGGAGCACTTGAGGAAGTCATAATGGCACTTATCTCGAGTTTATGTTTCCATAACGTATGACAAACCCATATCACCACAAAGCAGTTATAGTCCGCAGGGTGCTACTCTGCCTTTTAAAATAACACAGGAAGTTATTATTCTCCTTCTTCATTACCAACTTCTGACTTCCTTTGGTGGGTAAAACAGTAAGGTTTATACACCTCATTAGCAAACAGCATTTTGGGCAACAACTTGAATTACCATTAGAGACTTGCAATTAACACTTTGTCTTCCCTCATCCAATTTGCTTTATGATCCATTAACTTCTGCTTATGTTTGAACAGCCCATTGGCTTCCTTGTTAGGAGGTAAATTATACTGTCAAATGGAGACCGTTGTGCATTATTCGTTCCATATTAAAGAAGAAAACTGGAACGGATTTCAGATTTTCACTCTAGACGATTTAACAGGGGATATGCAAAACAAATGTTATGAAAACGCGAGAGAGAGAGTATAGTGTATTGTGGAGGGTATAAATAAACCTGTGTGTGTGTAAAATCACCCCGTTGAAAATAAGCATGTATTTTACATTTCCATTCATATGCTATGTCCTCAGATTGATTGAAAACCTGAACTATTAGGTAACACTATACTTCTTTAACCTGTTATGGATAGGGGGCAGTATTTTCACGGCCGGATAAAAAACGTACCCGATTTAATCTGATTATTACTCCTGGCCAGAAACTAGAATATGCATATAGTTATTAGCTTTGGATAGAAAACACTCCAAAGTTTCTAAAACTGTTTGAATGGTGTCTGTGAGTATAACAGAACTCATTTGGCAGGCCAAAGCCTGAGAAGATTCTGTACAGGAAGTACCCTGTCTGACCATTTCTTGGCCTTCTTGATCATCTCTATCCAAAACAGGGGATCTCTGCTGTAACGTGACACTTCCTACGGCTCCCATAGGCTCTCAGAAGGCGGCAAAAAGCTGAATGGTGGCTTTGCAGGCCCTGGCTGAAAAACACTAGCGCATTTAGATAGTGGTTGATCAGAGAACAGAGACTGGAGGCGCGTGCACGAGGCGACACCATGTTTTTATTCTTTAGTCTTTGAACGAAAACAACGACTCCCGGTCGGGAATATTATCGCTTTTTTACGAGAAAAATAGCATAAAAATTGATTTTAAACAGCGGTTGACATGCTTCGAAGTATGGTAATGTAATATTTGGAAATATTTTGTCACGAAACGCATCGGGCGCGGAACCCTTCGTCACCCTTGGATAGTGTCTTGAACGCACGAACAAAACGCCGCTATTTGGATATAACTATGGATTATTTTGAACCAAACCATCATTTGTTATTGAAGTAGAAGTCCTGGGAGTGCATTCTGACGAAGAACAGCAAAGGTAATCCAATTTTTCTTATAGTAAATCTGAGTTTGGTGAGGGTCAAACTTGGTGGGTGTCAAAATAGCTAGCCTGTGATGGCGAGCTATCTACTCAGAATATTGCAAAATGTGCTTTCACCGAAAAGCTATTTTAAAATCGGACACCTCGATTGCGTAAAGGAGTTCAGTATCTATAATTCTTAAAATAATTGTTATGTTTTTTGTGAACGTTTATCGTGAGTAATTTAGTAAATTCACCGGAAGTGTTCGGTGGGAATGCTAGTTCTGAACGTCACATGCTAATGTAAAAAGCTGGTTTTTGATATAAATATGAACTTGATTGAACAAAACATGCATGTATTGTATAACATAATGTCCTAGGCGTGTCATCTGATGAAGATCATCAAAGGTTAGTGCTGCATTTAGCTGTGGTTTTGTTTTTTGTGACATTATATGCTAGCTTGAAAAATGGGTGTGTGATTATTTCTGGCTGGGTACTCTGCTGACATAATGTAATGTTTTGCTTTCGCTGTAAAGCCTTTTTGAAATAGGACAGTGTGGTTAGATAAAGGAGAGTCTTGTCTTTAAAATGGTGTAAAATAGTCATATGTTTGAAAAATTGAAGTTTGGGGATTTTTGAGGAATTTGTAATTCGCGCCACGCCTATCATTGGATATTGGAGCAGGTGTTCCGCTAGCGGAACGTCTAGATGTAAGTTAAGGTGTGGTTAGTTTGATAGTTGAAGTCATTGTGGTCAGAATGAGGTGTGTTACCTTCTCCAGGCCCTCTTCCTTCAGGCTGATGATGTCCAGGTCAAAGTCTGTGCGGAGGCCACTGGTCCTGTTGAACGACAGCCTCCCAGTCAGGCCTTCCCAGTGAGACTGCAGAGAAACACACACGACCACACATTAACGCTCATTCATTAAAGCATGTGAACATGTACACGTAAAAACAAACACCATGGCGAAAAGGCACACATACAAACACACACACACACACACACACACACACACACACACACGCACACACACGCACACACACGCACACACACACACGCACACACACGCACACACACACACACACACACACAAAATCACAAACACACACTCGGCTGAATTTCCTTTTTAATGACATTTCGCATCCCAACGCCTCAGACACATTTTCCCCCAGACCACAGTGTTAATTAAAGACCATCTCCTTCGCTTGATTCCACACAAGGGAGAAAAAAACACATAACTGCTCATCATTATGATCGACTGATATGACCCCCCCCCCCCCCCCCGACCAGAGCCCTCCTCCTGTTTCTCCATGCTCACAGAGAGGTGTCTGTTACCCCTGGCAATGATGGAGCTACTGATGGAGCTATGGAGCAAACACATTCCCCTCACTTATACTCCGGGCTCTGGCCTTGTGAAGGTCGGTACACTTATTATGAACAGAGTGCACAGAAGGGCGCACCAGTTTCCCTTTTCAGTATAAATAGGACACAATGACTCACTGAGTTTCCCATCTGTAAATAGGTTATGAATACAGGGAATTTAGCTGGAGAGATTACATTAACACAGCTTTGAGTAATTCATTACTTTGAGACACTATTCATGAATAAGAGATTTATCCAGATAACATTGCTTTTGTCTGTAAGATGTATGTGCCATGATTACACAATGTTTCTTTCCTCTCCAAATGTAAATGCATTTGTCAAATGGATTCAGAGACCAACAGTACGGCATCCAAAATGTCCTAATATGGATTCCTCACACAAGCTCAAACATCAACATCAAATGAAAACAAAACGCTCAGCATCACCTCTTTGATGAAGTTCATAAAGCGTCCGCCGAACCTCCATGGCTTGTGGCGGTGGCACTGCAGCGAGTTGACCGTCATCTGTGGTGCGTGCTGGTAGGAGACGGACACGATGTGGACCGCGTCGTACGTCAGAGCAGCATCTGTCTGGAATAAAGGGGGACATTATTTCAGCTGACGGCTGTGGACAAGGGGAGTCCACTCCCTTACCACCAGTAGCAGCAAAAGTGTTTGAGAAAAAGCTAACAAAGGGAAATCAAAGCGCTCAGATTTTTCTTATTTTCCAGATAGCATGCCCGAGAAAGTGAGCTCAATTCCTTTTGTAAATATGGATATAAAGCTTTCCAGGCAAGTAAGACGAAATTAAAGGCCGCCTACCTTGATGTTTGTATCACCTAGATTCTATCTCATACGGAGTTCCGGGAGCAATTAAAAGTGCGTACTACACGGAGCGAGCGCGCTCCTTTCCATAAAACCCCTCCTTCTCCATACAGAAATAATGAGACCTGTGAGAGTGCCGTGTGGGTGTATCAGAACCCCAGTCAAATTTCAGGAATAGATAAACAAACAACGAGGAATTGCAACAATATAATATTCATGTTGAATATACCACGCGCATGTATAACTCTTTATCTCCCATTAGCGATGCTCGCTTATTAAGTTAGAGCGTAAAAGGAGGCTTTATTGGAATATCAGGGATGGGATTTGTGATTATTGGATTTAGACCATTGTGATGGGATTTGAGAATGATTATGAACTCCCCTGAATACATTGAATGAAGCAGTTCAGAATTTAGTAGACTGTGACCCTCCTGCTTCCAAGCGCTTCTTATCTGACATTATGATGATAATAGGACCTAATAGTATCACCACTGTCATAATTATTAGCATCATTGGTGGTACGTAGCAGTAGTAGTAATAGTAGTAATACTGTTACTAATAGTGGTAATATAGTGGTAATATGACAGATGAGACTATAATGTTCTATGCATGTTCTTCCGAAATGTTGTTATTGACATAACATTTTGAGAGCAGGGCTGGTGAAAGACACCCAGTATATAGATATCAATATGATGTCTTTCATGCTGATTTTAGCATATTATCAGCCTCAGAGTTCCACAACAGAAGACCAAAAGCATACCGTCATGATCCCCTCCAGGAGACCCGAGTCGGGCTTGGGAGGTATCTGCCTCTCTTGGGACCACTTCTCAACAATGGACGCCACCTGAGGGTTGTCCACGTTGAGGATGCGGAAGCCGGTCATGTTGACGCCGCAGAAACGGTAGGGCTCCAGGTCGATAGCCATGAGGTCCTTCAGAAAGAGAGGGATGAAACAAAGAGTAGATGATCTTGTTCAGCTTTAGACGGCTGGGATTGGGGCCTCATTGTTACTGCTAGAGAAGCCTTTAGAGAAGCCTCTTTGTGCTCCCATAAAAAGAGGGGATAGAGAGGGTGGTAAATGGGAGATATATTGAAGTGAAATAAAGGACTGAGCTTTGAGCCGTCAGGAGGATAAGGGTCTGGTGTTTCGAGTGGTGTGTGCCTCAGTCAATGAAACCAAACACAAGACTTTGGTGTCAGTCTCTCTCAGTGTGGTTAAAACCATTCACTAAGTCTCATTCACAGAGACATTTTGGTATGGTAGGTAGGTTCACTTAAACTACTAGATGGAAACCATGTTGAAAGGTTGACCTTAACATGGCATTACAAATTGACTTCCTCCAATGTAATTCAACTTGAACCTTCATGACTATACACAACCCCAACTGCAAGTATAAACTAAACCCTTTAATGCGAATTACCATGATACAGAGGGACCAGGTAAAACTGTGCTTTGATTCTTTTATTATGTCTCTAAGGTTTGTGTTAGCTGGTTGTTGTGCAGAAGTAAAACCTGAAGGCATGACCTTTTACTTTGTGCTCTGCCGCTGTGGCTTATCCTAAATATTCCCTGAGTAAATGAGGCAGACGACGTTCATCGCCTGAAAGGGGAACCACTTCATCTGCTGAATCCAATTAATAATGCAGCCGCTACAGTCACTCCGCAACCCATAAGCAAACACAGATTTCTCTTTTTCTAGGGCAGCCATCCCGGCTCAAGTGTGAAGTCACATGTCGACACATATCGTGTTGGAATGTGCCACGGGGCCTCGGAAAAGACATTTGGAGGAACATAATAGATATTTCATTAGCACCCTGTGGGGTTAGTGCTGGGGGAACGGGAGCGTGTAAGACACACGCTGAAGACCGCTTGCCTCCAGATACAGAAAATGTTTATTTTTTTCTCTCCACAAGCAGTAGGGTTCATATGGCACTAAATGTTTTACCATGGAGGATCAGAAAAAATCCCTGTTGTACTAAATGCCATTTGTGGGAAACCATTTTCTTCAGGTTATGTGCACCAGGTTTATTACGAAACATACAAGTTCCTTAAAAAGAATCTGTTCTGACAAGACGTTGTGATGTTGTAAATTATCGTAGAACTCAAGCACACATTCAAACAGCCATTAGAAGATTGTGAGTTGTTGAGGGCAATGTCAACCATTGCGAAGTATAAAATACCCTATAAAATACCAGCAGGTAATGGATTCGAACTAAACGTGCAACATTTATGAGAGTTGCATTAAACTTTGAATTCAGTTACTTGACTGGGAAAACTCTGAAATTCTGAAAACTCTGCAGTTGTCAATCAACATTAGACTATATACAGTAGCACACATACAGTGGTACTTTCAGAACGCTCCATATCACTGACAATACACTAATACAGGAAGTAAAGGAAGGTTCTCAGCACAGATTCTTGGAGATAACCCTGTAGGGTGTAAAGGGCTGAAGCCATGACAGCCTCATTTCAGAGGACAAGGCTGCTGCTATATTACCCTACTACCATTCTGGTATTACCTGTTCACGCTCTAATAATTGGGTGTCCACAGGATGATAAACATGAACATTATCAAGAGGAATATTGTTGCCCTATATGTATTCATCATTTCAGGTAGAATCTTTGAAATGGCATGACCGTCAGTATGACTGCTTTTTTATTTAAGAAGTCATTTAAGAACAAATTGTTATTTACAATGACGACAGTGGGTTAACTGCCTTGTTCAGGGGCAGAACAACAGATTTTTAGCTTGTCAGCTCAGGGATTCGATCCAGCAAGCTTTTGGTTACTGGCCCAATGCTCTAATCACTAGGGTACCTGCCGCCCCGAAATCTAGCGGTCCCATATCATTCTATTAAGAAATCCTATGTTTTGAGAAATTTTATGTACAGTAGCTGCAGTGCAGCACTCAAGTCAGGCGACTGTTATTTAAAATAGATACTAAGCTAAAATGCGTATCTGTATATTTTATATCATATTTGAATTACTCGACCGTCAATAACTCAACCAGTTTCTCTCACACTTGGTTGAGACCTACACAGTGTGACAGACACAGCTTTGGGTACTATTAAAACGTTTGTTGGGATAGGCCTACACAAATGATGACGCATGGCAGAACGATGCCGTTGCCATGCTGCTGAGCATGAAAGATGACACGCATCACACCCAGCCCTGTATGTCATATTGTCTTATCAAAACAGACTGGCCAAGTCCATCATGCTAGGGCCTGTCTAGCCCCCATCCTCCTGATCCCCAGTGTGAGCGCGTGTTTGCGAGCGTGTGAGTGTGTGTGAGAGAGATAGAGACAGATAGCGAGAGAGAGAGAAAGAAAGAGTTCTGTCCAATAGGAACACATACAGCACCATCACCATGGGGACCACTGTATTAATCCTGCCCTGTCCTTTTGTCACCAGACAGAAAGATTCAATCTGTGCTGCCCAGCCTTGTACTCTGCTGGGAGCAGTGAACAGACTGGGCACAGGACCCAATAACACACCCGAGGGAGGTCGTCGTCTCCTATTAATGTGTTTCTGTACTGTGAGTTAGTGTTTCTGACGTCCTCCAAATTCAATATGGCAGTAGAGGATATTCAAGGTGGAACTAGGAATAGTTTGTTGATGAAAGGACACAGGATGTGCATATACAGTATAACCCTTGAACAAAATGTCCTGAGCCAAAGTCTTACTCGAATTGTGGTGTGACTCAAATATATATATATTTTTTTAATGTAAACACCTGTGCTTATTCTGAACAAAATGACATCTAGCTAAAAGGGGCCATTAGACTACAGCACTCAAAAGGGTGGAAAGGACAAGGCTGCACTAACTGAAAAATGCTTGTACATGTTCTACAATCAAAACACTAACGTTATGTCTCACAATGGGGTATGATGTCCAAAATAATCTGACATAATACACAATGGGCCTAATCAGTAATCTACCTTCCCTCAAGATTCATTGTAGGTTATCTGCATGAATATGTTTCCTCAATCAAACTCTCAAACGGCATTCTCCATCATCTACTTCCAATCTGTTGCCTTTGTGCTACCTTTTCAAAGACTTCTGTTGACTTTAACAGTGATAGAAGTGTTTACAGGTGGCGGATTATTGAAGACTCCATTACGCTGCCAGTTAGTCAAACAAAATTGGTATTGTGTACCGGATCCAAACCCCCATCGGCAATTAAGCGGCATTCATCAAAACAATCTAATGGCGGGGAGATGGGGGGGAAAATTTGACTCGATTTGCATTAGCAAGCATTGTAAATTACCAGAGTGGTGAAGATGTAGTGGTAGTACTCTGTCATCATTCCCATTGTCTGGGCCTGTAGGGGAGAGAGAGGGAGAGATGAGGAGGAAAGGAAGAGAGAGGAATGGAGAGACAAGACAATGAAGAAGGTCACTGTGTCACGCTGGGGTAATTTGCAATCAATATCCACAGTCAAAACAAACATTGGCAAACAAACGGCGAACACCATCGAAGCTGTTCAGGAGCAATGGGAGAAAAGCCACAGGTCTTAATGAGTGTATTGACCATCGCTGTGTGTCGTCGTTGCCAAGTTCGTGATGCTGTTTTTGTTGCAATTATGGCGCCACATGTGACCCTTGGATAATAAAGTAAAAGCAAGTTGTGATTCTACGCTGCCTGAGGGCTTTTTCGACACCATGCATTTAAAGGGTTTGCAATTGTTCTGATCACGTGACTCCCTCCCTGGAGAAAGGGGGCCTTCAATCAAAGAAGTGTGCAGTAATCTGTTCCTCCTATTGCACCATCCCCCCATCACGACTACCACTTGTTTCACTCAATCTACATTCAAATCCTCTATGTTCCCATGGCAGCAGTGTTTCCTGTTTAATTGTACCATCTGTTGTGAAGAATACCCAAGGTTATGCAAATAAGTCGCTGTGTTTTTTGGAAGTGGAAGTCTCTTCTCCATTTACCGCACCTACCGACTACAAAGAAAATTAATGACACTATCAATACTATATGTCAGAAGGGAAAAATTATTTCCAACGCATGACAATTTTTTGATATAGTATCTCTGCTATTGTTGGATGAATACCTGCCTATGGAAAGTATAGCACCCACCTTTAATTTTCATTAAATGGCTGGGAGTAGAGCATATGATTTTTTTTTTATATATAACCTGCAATTTCAAAGTCACATTAAGATCTGTGTGTTTTGGGTCCCTCACCTGACTCTACTACATCCTCATCAACCTCATTTCATTGGCCTCCATCTGTCTCTCTCTCCCCCGGTGGCCGAGCCACTTAAAGAAACGTGACAAAAAGTACTACCAGGATGGAACCGTCGCTAAAGGGGTCAGTGCTTTTTAAGAGACACCTGGGATATAGCTCTGGGACAGGTCCAGACAGAAAGGTCTGGTCCTGCCATGTTTTTCATTTATTTTCTCTACACCTGGAGGGGGGATATGAACTGACGAGGGGAGGTTGTTTTTAGGTGAGAACGCCAGACAGGCTACAGAGTGCAGACAGACAGGTAGAGAGCAGGACATTGTGGGGAGGCCAGGGACTATCAGCAAACTCCATATCAAAGTTCAAACGTAGGGAATAGTGTTATACATGTCTATTTTTACAGAGGGCTTTATAAATACAAGATACATTTTTGACGCAACCTCCATTATCCTACCAAGAGTTGCTGAATATCTCTTCGTCCTCAGAAGAGTCATATCTAACAGAAGGGGAATGACGCATAAGGCCAGCAATCTTTTGAATATATTATTTTGTTTCAACCATCAACACATTTTTACAACATCAAACATAAACTGAACTACTTATGTCAAAATGCATTTGGATTACGTTCTTCGAAAGCCATTCTTTGCCTCAAGAAGACATGTCTCCTTACCACATACTGTAAGCGATAAATCTGTGACGGTCTATATTTTGCAGTTTATTGGTCTGATATGCATCTGTAACCACTCTGCGCAGATTACAGTGGAAGATACATGAGCCAAGTTCGGCAATTTTCATCAGAAACCACAGTATGTGCTTCAATATCAATATTAAAATCAACAAAGTGTTCCTGGTGTGTGAGTTAGAACGTCAAATAACAGCATTTCATCTGTAGTGTAAAAGACAATAAATATCATGGCAACCAAAATAAGCACAGCAAAACACATCATATTTACTTTGAAAAACAGATTTACATAACTCAATTTTGACACTGTTGCAATACCGTTTTCCAAAAAAGCAGTACCATTTTTTTCTAAGACAATATTACCGCTTTATAATAAGCCCAATTCCAGAATGTATGTCAACGCAGAATATGAATTTGATATTGTCTATACAGTGAGGGAAAAAAGTATTTGATCCCCTGCTGATTTTGTACGTTTGCCCACTGACAAAGAAATGATCAGCCGGTAATTTTAATGGTAGGTTTATTTGAACAGTGAGAGACAGAATAACAACAAAAAAATACAGAAAAACGTATGTCAAAAATGTTATAAATTGATTTGCATTTTAATGAGGGAAATAAGTATTTGACCCCCTCTCAATCAGAAAGATTTCTGGCTCCCAGCTGTCTTTTATACAGGTAACGAGCTGAGATTAGGAGCACACTCTTAAAGGGAGTGCTCCCAATCTCAGTTTGTTACCTGTATAAAAGACACCTGTCCACAGAAGCAATCAATCAATTAGATTCCAAACTCTCCACCATGGGCAAGAACAAAGAGCTCTCCAAGGATGTCAGGGACAAGATTGTAGACCTACACAAGGCTGGACTGGGCTACAAGGCCATCGCCAAGCAGCTTGGTGAGAAGGTGACAACAGTTGGTGCGATTATTCGCAAATGGAAGAAACACAAAAGAACTGTCAATCTCCCTCGGCCTGAGGCTCTATGCAAGATCTCACCTCGTGGAGTTGCAATGATCATGAGAACGGTGAGGAATCAGCCCAGAAATACACGGGAGGATCTTGTCAATGATCTCAAGGCAGCTGGGACCATAGTCACCAAGAAAACAATTGGTAACACACTACGCCATGAAGGACTGAAATCCTGCAGCACCCGCAAGGTCCCCCTGCTCAAGAAAGCACATATACATGCCCGTCTGAAGTTTGCCAATGAACATCTGAATGATTCAGAGGACAACTGGGTGAAAGTGTTGTGGTCAGATGAGACCAAAATGGAGCTCTTTGGCATCAACTCAACTCGCCGTGTTTGGAGTAGGAGGAATGCTGCCTATGACCCCAAGAACACCATCCCCACCATCAAACATGGAGGTGGAAACATTATTCTTTGGGGGTGTTTTTCTGCTAAGGGGACAGGACAACTTCACTGCATCAAAGGGACGATGGACGGGGCCATGTATGGGTGAGAACCTCCTTCCCTCAGCTAGGGCATTGAAAATGGGTAGTGGATGGGTATTCCAGCATGACAATGACCCAAAATACATGGCCAAGGCAACAAAGGAGTGGCTCAAGAAGAAGGACATTAAGGTCCTGGAGTCGCCTAGCCAGTCTCCAGGCCTTAATCCCATAGAAAATCTGTGGAGGGAGCTGAAGGTTCGAGTTGCCAAATGTCAGCCTCGAAACCTTAATGACTTGGAGAAGATCTGCAAAGAGGAGTGGGACAAAATCCCTCCTGTGATGTGTGCAAACCTGGTGGCCAACTACAAGAAACGTCTGACCTCTGTGATTGCCAATAAGGGTTTTGCCACCAAGTACTAAGTAATGTTTTGCAGAGGGGTCAAATACTTATTTCCCTCATTAAAATGCAAATAAATGTATAACATTTTTGACATGCATTTTTCTGGATTTTTTTGTTGTTATTCTGTCTCTCACTGTTCAAATAAACCTACCATTAAATTATAGACTGATAATTTCTTTGTCAGTGGGCAAACGTACAAAATCAGCAGGGGATCAAATACTTTTTTCCCTCACTGTAGCTTTGATCAGTTAAATTATGTCAGCTCTGAACAGTGTCAGGCAGTGCCAGTGAGGTTCTCACCTGTTTAAGGATCTGTGCAGCCATTTCGTGGCTGCAGTCGAAAATAATGCGAAACTCCCGTCCTCTCTTCATCTCCTTGAGGAGAGGCCTGGTGTCCTCACCATCAAGAGGGAGCTGGCGAATCTTTAGCCTGATGTTATACCTGGAGGGGGCCATTATCAGTTCCTGTAGTCTAATAAGACCTTTAGGAAACAAACATCAGAAAGCTAACAGCCACGCACAATATCATTCAACTGTCAACACACACATATCAAGAACATTTAACAAAATTAATATTTTGCTTCTTGTAAAGTGTAATTTAGTTGTTTGGTGGTTGATCTTACACATATCACATTTATCAGACAAAAGTATCACAATTCAAAAGTATATACTGTAGAGTTTTACAAATCCTAAGTTTCCGGAAAGCTTTGTATCGCTACGATTGGACTTAAGCTGATCTTAGTACTACGAAGCTTTCGAGAAACTCACCCCACCCATTGGTAAGAAAACGTCATACTCCCACCTGTACTGTCATCGTATACAACTGTGGCTGTTTTCCACTTCAGGAACTGCACCAAATCCAAGATGCCGTAGCTGAGAGAAGAGTAATCCGGGTACAGGTTGGCATAAAATGTGTCCCTGTTGTCCATAGGGTGATGTTTCCATCGCACCTGGATGTGTGGCACTTCCAACGCATTGCAGATGGACTGGACGGCATTTGAGGACGAGCTATGTGACGGCCCAAATATTGCCACTACACCTAAAGACAGTTGGTCACAGGCTAGAATGGCAAGAACAGAGAGAGAGTTAACTCTAGGAAAGACACCATATCATCTCATGATGTTCAACAAGTGAGCTGAATAATGTATTTGGTGAATTATTTAAAACAATCTATATGGATAATGGTTTTGTCACTACAAAGCAAAATTGTTGTAGACTTATATGTCTCCTAGAATAAATCCTGGTTTCAGAGTGCAGTTAATGAACTAACATCAAACAAAATACCACTATTAAAAATCTATAACAGCCAGGTATATAATAATGCACTATGAGTTTGACAATGAAACCCCTTGCCAGAAAGACTTGCAATAAACCTTTAGGTTGGTTTGTTATGGTCTGCTGTCATCCAATCGCCTTGCTTCCATCCATTCCACAGCGTGGCCATTGGCCACAATCCCTGGGCAAACAAAGTGCATGTCACTCACCTTTTCTTGACGCTTCAAAACTGTCGTAGATATTAATCCTCTGTATGTCGTACGTTAACGTCGTGTTGGGCAATAAAGTCCTGTTTCTGTTGATGTTGTTCACTGCAAATTTAAAGGCAAGCTCCTCTGGGCTGACGAGCGGCACCGGTCCCTCTGTTTGTTCGAAAATCCCCCCTGAGAAAAAGGAGACAGTCACATTAGCTCAAGGCCAACTGGTCTGGAACAGAGTTGTCTGAAACTACTGCCAAAATTCTTAAGGGGTTTTGCACTAAACACTGGCAGTGGACTAGATTGTGTACATTAGAGCCGGCATTAGATTTGCTCTGTAAACAGACAGAAAGCCACACTCCATTTCAGGGAATGCTGTGAATACCAACAGCAGCTTTGATATCTGCTGCAGTAATGGAAGAGAGTGAGGAGAGTGAAAATGGCTCCAACAGAACAGGAGCTCAGCTTCTTCTCTACTCCATTGTCCTTTTAGTTCACTTTAAAACACAGGTGGATAAGATAACTTGGAGTAGGTACTAGACTACTCAGGTATAATAGAAAATATTGAATTAAATCACTATTACTATCCCTAAATTTAGCATGTTGAATTTAGGGCCCTTGGTATTGCCGTATTGTATCAGTTAGATATGAGGAGCATAAGTTTCCATGTAAAAAAATAATCAAATTAAATATGATCAACTTTTTCTTCTTTTTATTTAAAAACACCAATTGGAGTATATCTAGAAACTTAAACAACATGAGTGTGCATGTAGAGTTGAAGTTGGAAGTTTACATACACCTCAGCCAAATACATTTAAACTCAGTTTTTCACAATTTCTGACATTTAATCCTAGTAAAAATTCCCTGTCTTAGGTCAGTTAGGATTACCACTTTATTTTAAGAATGTGAAATGTCAGAATAATAGTTGAGAGAATGATTTATTTCAGCTTTTATTTCTTTCATCACATTCCCAGTGGGTCAGAAGTTTAAATACACTCAATTAGTATTTGGTAGCATTGCCTTTAAATTGTTTAACTTGGGCCAAATTTTTCGGGTAGCCTTCCACAAGCTTCCCACAATAAGTTAATTTTGGCCCATTCCTCCTGACAGAGCTGGTGTAAATCAGTCAGGTTTGTAGGCCTCTTTGCTCACACACGCTTAGTCACACACATTTTCTATAGCATTGAGGTCAGGGCTTTGTGATGGTCACTCCAATACCTTGACTTTGTTGTCCTTAAGCCATTTTGCCACAACTTTGGAAGTATGCTTAGGGTCATTGTCCATTTGGAAGACCCAATTGCAATCAAGCTTTAACATCCTGACTGATGTCTTGAGATATTGCTTCAATATATCCACATAATTTTCCATCCACATGATGCCATCTATTTGTGAAGTGCACCAGTCCCTCCTGCAGCAAAGCACCCCCACAACATGATGCTGCCACCTCCGTGCTTCACGGTTGGATTGGTGTTCTTCGGCTTGCAAGCCTCCCCCTTTTTCCTCCAAACATAACGATGCTCATTATGGCCAAACAGTTCTATTTGTGTTTCATCAGACCAGATCATTTCTCCAAAAAGTACAATCTATGTCCCCATGTGCAGTTGCAAACCATAGTCTGGCTTTTGTATGGCGGTTTTGGAGCAATGGCTTCTTCCTTGCTGAGCGGCCTTTCAAGTTATGTCGATATAGGACTCAATTTACTGTGGATAATGATACTTTTGTACCCGTTTCCTCCAGCATCTTCACAAGGTCCTTTGCTGTTGTTCTGGGATTTATTTGCACTTTTCATACCAAAGTACGTTCATCTCTAGGAGACAGAACGCGTCTCCTTCCTGAGCGGTATGATGGCTGTGTGGTCCCATGGTGTTTATACTTGCATACTATTGTTTGTACAGATGAACATGGTACCTTCAGGCATTTGGAAATTGCTCCCAAGGATGAACCTGACTTGGGGCAGTCGACAATTTTTTTTCTGAGGTCTTGGCTGATTTCTTTTGATTTTGCCATGATGTCAAGCAAAGAGGCACTGAGTTTGAAGGTAGGCCATGAAATACATCCACAGGTACACCTCCAATTGACTCAAATGATGTCAATTAGCCTAACAGAAGCTTCTAAAGCCATGACCACATTTTCTGGAATTTTCCAAGCTGTTTAAAGGCATAGTCAACTTAGTATATGTAAACTTCTGACCTACTGGAATTGTGATACATTGAATTATAAGTGAAATAATCTGACTTTAAACAATTGTTGGAAAAATTACTTGTGTCATGCACAAAGTAGATGCCCTAACCGACTTGCCAAAACTATAGTTTGTTAACAGGAAATGTGTGGAGTGGTTGAAAAACACGTTTTAATTACTCCAACCTAAGTGTATGTAAACTTCTGACTTCAACTGTATCAGAATAAGGCAGAAAAAAAACTGACCAAAAACTTGGCTCTGATCGATACACCTTCCCATCAATATTTCTGTGTTTTGTCTGGAGACAGAATCAGCACCTTTGGTCTACTGATACCTTCCAACAAGCCACTGCAAGTGGTCAACGGAATCACAGACCTCTGCTGCTACAGTGCCTTCAGAAAGAATTCACACCCCTTGTTGTTTTCCACATGTTGTTGCGTTACAAAGTGGGATAAAAAATAAATATTATTGGAAAATAAACCCCTACTATATCATGATTAGATAAGTATTAAACACCCTCTGTGAATACATGTTCGAATCACCTCAAATCTTATTGGTCACATAAATATGGTTAGCAGATGTTAATGCAAGTGTAGCATAATGCTTGTGCTTCTAGTTCCGACCATGCAGTAATATCTAACAAGTAATCTAACCTAACAATTTCACAACTATCTTATACACACACAAGTGTAAAGGAATGAATAAGAATATGTACATAAAAATATATGAATGAGCGATGGCCGAACAGCATAGGCAAGATGCAGTAGATGGTATAGAGTACAGTATATACATATGAGATGAGTAATGTAGGGTATGTAAACATTATATAAAGTGGCCTTATTTAAAGTGGCTAGTGATACATTTATTACATCAATTTGTCAATATTAAAGTGGCTAGAGATGAGTCAGTATGTTGGCAGCAGCCACTCAATGTTAGTGATGGCTGTTTAAAAGTCTGATGGCCTTGAGATAAGAAGCTGTTTTTCAGTCTCTCGGTCCCCGCTTTGATGCACCTGTACTGATCTCGCCTTCTGGATGATAGCGGGGTGAACAGGTAGTGGCTCGAGTGGTTGTTGTCCTTGATGATATTTTGGCCTTCCTGTGACATCGGGTGGTGTAGATGTCCTGGAGGGCAGGTAGTTTGCCCCCGGTGATGCGTTGTGCAGACCTCACTACCCTTTGGAGAGCCTTACGGTTGTGTGCGGAGCAGTTGCCGTACCAGGCGGTGATACAGCCCGACAGGATGCTCTCAACTGTGCATCTGTAAAAGTTTGTGTGTTTTTGGTGACAAGCCAAATTTCTTCAGCCTCCTGAGGTTGAGGCGCTGCTGCGCCTCTTCACCATGCTGTCTGTGTGGGTGGACCATTTCAGTTTGTCCGTGATGTGTACGCCAAGGAACTTAAAACTTTCCACCTTCTCCACTACTGTCCTGTCGATGTAGATAGGGGGCTGCTCCCTCTGCTGTCTCCTTTCTTTTGTTGACATTGAGTGTGAGGTTATTTTCCTGACACCAGACTCCGACGGCCCTCATCTCCTCCCTGTAGGCCGTCTCGTCGTTGTTGGTAATCAAGCCTACCACTCGAGTGACATCTGCAAACTTGATGATTGAGTTGGAGGCGTGCATGGCCACGCAGTCATGGGTGAACAGGGAGTACAGGAGAGGGCTGAGAACGCACCCTTGTGGGGCCCAAGTGTTGAGGATCAGTGGGGTGGAGATGTTGTTACCTACCCTCACCACCTGGGGGCGGCCCGTCAGGAAGTCCAGGACCCTTTGGCAGTGATTACAGCTGTGAGTCTTTCTGGGTAAGTCTCTAAGAGCTTTGCACACCTGTATTGTACAATATTTGCCCATAATTCTTAAAAAGATTATTCAAGCTCTGTTGAGTTAGTTGTTGATCATAGCTAGAAAGCCATTTTCAAGTCTTGCAATACATTTTCAAAACTGTAACTAGGACACTCAGGAATGTTCTTGGTAAGCAACTCCAGTGTATATTTCACCTTGTTTTTTATGCAATTGTCCTGCTGAAAAGTAGGAATTTGTCTCCCATTGTCTGTTGGAAAGCAGACATAACCAAGTTGCTCTTGGATTTTGCCTGTGCTTAGCTCTTTTCCGTTTATTTGTATTATTAAAAGAAAAACCTAGTCCTTGCTGATGATAACCATAACATGATGCAGCCACCACCATGCTTGAAAATATGAAGGGTGGTACTTGATGTGTTGTGTTGTATTTGCCCCAAACATAATGCTTTAAATTCAGGACAAAGTTAATTTCTATTACAAACAGGATGCATATTTTGGATTATTATTCTGTACAGGCTTCCTTCATTTCACTCTGTATTTATGTTAGTATTGTGGAGTATCTGCAATGTCATTTATCCATTCTCAGTAACCTCCTATCACAGCCAATCAACTCTGTAACTCTTTTAAAATCACCATTGGTGAAATCCCTGGCCGGTTTCCTTCCTCTCCGGCAACTGAGTTAGGAAGGGTGTCTGTATTTTTGTAGTGACAGTGTCTATTAATACACCGTCCAAAGTGTTATTAATAACTTTGTCATGCTCAAATGGATATTTAATGTATATTTTCCCCCATCTACTAATAGATGCCCTGGTCTTTGTGGTTGAATCTGTGCCTCTACAAGGGACGTGTATGTGTTAGGTACAGAGATGGGATAGTATTTTAAAAAATCATGTTAATCATTATTATTGCACACAGAGTGAGTCCATGCAACGTATTATTAAGCACACTTTTACTCCTTATTTAGGTTTGTGTCACGTCCTGACCATGGTAAGCTGTTATTTTCTATGGTAGAGTAGGTCAGGGCGTGACAGGGGGGTTTATTCTATGTTTTCTATGTCTATGTTGTTAGGTTCTAGTTTTGGTATTTCTATGTTTTTTTGGGGGGGATGATCTCCAATTAGAGGCAGCTGGTCCTCATGTCTCTAATTGGAGATCATACTTAAGTAGGGTTTTTTTCCACCTGGGTTTGTGGGATCTCGTTTTTGCATAGCTTAGTAGCCTGCATAACGTGACGTTCGTTTTTCCGTTGTTAGTTTGGTTTGTATAGTGTTCTGAGTTAAAATAAAGTATTCATCATGAGCACTCGACACGCTGCACCTTGGTCTACTCCTTTTGACGATCGTTACAGTTTGCCATAACAAAAGGTTTGAATACTTATTGACTCAATACAATTCAGCTTTGAATTTGTATTTAAGTTGTACAATTTTGAAAAACATAATTCCACTTTGACATTATGGGGTATTGCGTGTAAACCAGTGACACAATATCTCAATTTAATCCATTTTAAATTCAGGCAGTAACATCAAAATGTGGAAAAAGTCAAGGAGTGTGAATACTTTCTGAAGGTACTGTATTTGCAGTGGAAACGGAAGAAACCAAGCCCATTACACTACAACAGTGTCCATATTAGGACAGCCTCAGAGTCACATAACTTTGAGGCTGTCCTCATATGGACACCATACACTTTTTATGACTGTGAAACCTCCTTTGATTCCAAGGGGATGTGATTACTACATTAAGTAATTTCTGGAGTATATACTAATTTGACTGTTAAGAGGATAAAATGTGCATTGCTCGAAAGCACTTTTACAAATGTAATAAACAGGGATACCTGCTCCTTGGGAAGAAATCCAGGGATAATTTGCATCATCCTTTTTCACAATCCTGTCATAAGCACAATGCCTAGGCTTTAATGTGTTAGGAATTTCCAGACGCATCAAATAATGAGGAATAAGCAGCTCAGTTTTGATACCACAATATCCACACTAATAAACAAAAGGGGCATATTATTATTGAACGATAGTTACACAGAAAATAAGCACTCTCGGTTAGGCAATGTAATGCAATTTATGACAGGGTAAACACAAATTGAGATGCAACTTTAGATTTGGAATTTGTTCTTGTGAACCTCAGTCAATGGGCTTCAGATTAACACGTTGACTCTTCTTAGTCTGCCTCACAAAGGCCCTTAATTCATCTCTTGGGTTGTAGCCTGATGCTAAATGACAGGCATCTAATTGCAGCTCCCTATTTTCATAATTTGTCTCTCGTGAACATTTTGGGAAATCAGCTGCATTTAAAAGCTACAATAGTTCACTCTAAATAAAACAAATGAACAGCTGTGTGTGAGAAAAAGCACGAGCCTAAACTATGGCCTTATAAAGAAAAGTTTGACATTACATAACCTTGCGTAATGTAAAGCTATAGTACGTGTCCTGAACCCCTTCGTGAGGCGTATGTGTGCAATACCATGAAATTCAATAAAACAAAGCACTAGACACAAGGTCAGATCCTAAAAAAAAACATTTCACACCGCAACACTGCATCAATTATAGCAAACACAGGTCCATTCTAGTTGTGTCCACTTTTGCTTCCGAGGCAAAACATTGTAACACTGTTGACCTGGTTTATGTATAATTCTGATACCTGTTGGGGTGAGGGTAAACATAATAATGTTGTTGTTATATTCCACTTAAGACTACAATTGACTTGTTTTGTGTTGTACAATTGACATTTGTGTTTGAATTATCCATCCAGTTCTTGCCTCTTGTCAGTCCTGCTAAACATGAAGCAAACCTCTCTAATACTGTAAATCTACATCTGTGTCAATGAGTAGGGTTGCACAATTCCGGGAAGGTTCAATAAATTCCCTAGTTTTCCCCAAATCCTGGTTGTGGGATTCCCAGAATCAGGAGGGAATAAGCAGGAAATCTAGACCCGTCTAACCAGGATTTCACAGAATTTATTGACTTTTCCCGGAATTTTGCAACCCTAGTCCTGAGGATTCCATCTGAGTATGTCTGATTTTTACCAAATCACAATGAAAAATAAATGGGAACATTCAGAGAAATGCTCATCTTAATACTCTGTATATCACATAAATAACAAAGCTGTGGTCTTAAATCTGTTTGTTGGTTACTGTAGATCTAATTAGTAGCTTGGCTAGAGCAAGAAAATCTGCTAGGAGTAAAATTGGGAGAGGAAATAGCAGGTCCACACTGTACTGGTTTCTCTATAAACCCTCCTTCCAATATAGCCTACCACACATTGTGCTTATTCACATTCACCATACTGCCAGACAGAACCATGCCAAGGCTAAACAATAACACAATATAATTTTGCTCTTGGATAAAGGTATGCTAGCCCATTGAATTTCTGAGTGTAGCTCCTTTGTACTTTTTTTCTCTGGTAGGATTCCCAATCTGCCTGTGAATAGCTTCCCTGCTCCCTGGATCTGTGAAAGCACTTTGCGATACAATGAGAGAAAAGATGCAAGCAAACAATGACCGTCACAAAGCACCTGCAAAACACTGTAGGTTTGGATAATAGAACAGATTTTAGCTGTAATATGTTCCTCTTTAATGACATGTAACACACACTAACTCTTTCAATAGCCAGCTATTTGGTATGACATTTGGTGGCAGTGACGGGATCTGAGTAGAAAGTGCAACTCATGTGCTGTTTAGAGAGCTGAAAGACTTTATGAGGCATCAGAAAGCTTGCAATGATTTCCAATTCACGGAATACATTGTTTAAACGTACCCACAACTGCACATTTGATCTTCTTATCCAAATGAGAGTTCATTTTTAAATTGATTGTACAGTCGCTATTCTGTTTTTGTCAACTGTACCCATTCATCATCTGAATGCAAGCACTCAATCTTCAGTAATGTTTTAATGGTTTAACGATGCATTAACTACCCCTCAGAATCACTAATACCATAACAAACAAATGTTCCTGCTCACATCTATCCATCTGTTGGAATTACAGAGTTGTTCTACATTTGTATAGTCATCTGCATAAGTTGTTAATGTAAATGACCTTATATCAAACCACTGAGCTAAAGTCTAGGTGTTAGCTCTGGGACCTATATAAGTCTTCAGATCTAAAAAAAACTAAAAAAAACAACAAGATTACTCAGCACACAACTTCAATTCCCCAAACAACCTCCACAAAATGTGGAAATGCATATCATTCGTTAGTCTTAAAACAATTACTTGACCATATGATACCAGTTGACTATGGTTGAGGCCCACAGACACAGTTCTGATTGGCTAGGTTGGGTAATGTAATGCATTACTCTTAGTGAAGTGGAAGACTTTCATTATTACATCTGTCATGAAATGGATACTGATAGGAGTACAGGAATCAATATGATTCCTACCTAGAGGACAACAATACACCTCTCCCAGGAATATAGGGAAAATCATTTGTCTTTGTATTGGAACGACCATAAAGGGACTGATGTGACTGCTGTTGAAAATTTGCCCTAATATCCTGTTCACCCATGAGATTAAATCTTGTTTAACTTCTCACTGTCTTCACTGTCTGTACCCTGATTCTGCAACAGCACTCAAATGAATGCTTTGTAATGGGGGACATTTTTACAAAGCATCTTATATCATCATAATACATTTAATTTGGCCCCATCTAATCTTTAAGTCCATAATGAGAAAAGGGGTTTTAATTAAGATAGACCACCTTTTTTTGACTCGGTCTATATTGAATATACACATCGACAAATTTTTCACAATTTCGGCTCAGGTATTCGAACCAGCAACCTTTAAGTTACTGGCCCAACACTAACTGATAGTAATACTCTTGCAACCTTATAATGTTGTGATATCTCCTTCGTCACAGGCCTGTCAGGAAACGAACACATTTGTAAAATCTAATTTTATGCTCAAGTGGTTCTGCTTCTGCAATTTATCGCAGCTATCGTTTACTCCCTCTTCTCCTTCTCTTCTCCTCCTCTCTCGCCACCCTCTCTCACTTTCTCCCTCCCTCTCTTTCCCAGCTTAACGTGGCTGTGTTTTGATCTCATTATCGTTCTCAAACATCCACACCGGATAATCTGTCAAGGTCAGGAGCCTGCACTCGACTTCGCATAGGGCACCTCGGTCCGAATTATGAGGATGAGGGGCGTTCTCTCAGTAGGAACCGGACTGAAGAAAGAGAGCAGCCCAGAGGAGTCAAAAAATATTCTACTGTGTCTTATATATATTTCCACACTATGAGGTTGGAATAATACTGTGAAATTGTGAAAATTATGATAACAACCTTTTAGTGCATGGATCATCAACTAGATTCAGCCACAGGCCGATGTTTTTCTGTAGAGGATGGTCGGGGGCCGGAACACAATTACAAATAACTCATAGACTGCAAATTGACAGCAAGAAGCCCAAACAGATATGTTTGACTAAAACATAATCATTTCAAACCTTGCTTACATTTGCATACGATCACCAGTCTCTCTATTATGCGTGGGAATACTTGAGAACAGATTTCTTAAATTAAAATCACTTGGAGCTGATTTCCTTTTTACAGTCTTTTATGTCCAACATGCTCAGAAAACAACCCGCCACTTGGGGAACCCTGTTTTAGTATAAGAGCCGTTTGAAAAGTTCTGGAGTTTTGGCCTGCCTGGGGAGATCACAATGTGGTAAATTCGTTTAATAGACCAATAGAAAGAGGGATCCAAACTTTTCTGCCAATTTTCCCCTCCCCACTCAGACCACTCCCAGACAGTCCCTGAAAAATGATTGCTTGAGAAATTGCCTTTTTGCTAAGAAGTTATTTCTGTTTATTTTTTACCATTTTAATTGAAAACAATCAAAGTACGGTACTTAATTGTTATACAGAAATGATTTTCTACTGAAATTGGACTTTTACGAGACAGTACCTCCCAGTTTCACTCTATCTTAACTAGTCCAACAAGAAACATGCAAATGTTTTGCTGTAATGAATATGACCCTAGGGTTTTTCCAAAGGCAAGGAGACAGCTCCTTCAGCACATTGCATTAGGAAGTGGTAGCTGAAAGCTGACAGTAAATGTGACTTGTTTCAGGAAACTAGCTGTATATCGCGCGTCACTACTTCACACGAGCGCCATTTGAACATAAACATTTATTTTTTATCAAATTGCGTTTTTTGTCAGAAATGCCTGCTGGAACATTTGCACTTTCATGTGCCTTAATAACAAACGTGTATGCCATCTGTAAATACGAATACAATTGTTAAATTACGAGCCTTGTAGAAAAAGACAGGAACCTTCCCGCTTGCCATGATTGGATGAGATAATAGATGGGCAGGACATGCCGAGAGATGAGTTCGGATTGGTCTGCCATGTAGCACGCTTCTGTCTATAACATGAGCTGCTCAGTATGTGTAGGTCAGCCTTTTCTAACATTTTTGAAAGATATCATGAAGAACTGCAAAAGTGTTTCTAATGCTCTCCACTTTCTGGAGGGCCGAGTTTTGAAATCAGTGGAATGCCCGGTGGAAGCAGAGTATGATATCTAAGAAGATGGAGAAATTCTGGTGTTTGATTACAAATATGCAGAGGGAGTCGAAAAAAGAACAAACAGAAGGCTGTTGTATTAAACACCTGTCTCCGGATTACATATTTAAACTAAGGGCAACCATGGCATCCGTGATAGAGAGGTAGAAGCATTCATCCATGTATACCGGTAAGAGAGAATAATTAGCTACATTTTCAGATATTATACATTTCTAATTTTGTTAGAAAGTATTTTTCATTGCAAGTTAAAGTGTACTGTTAGCTAGCTAGCTAACATTAGCTGACTGGCTCACTAGCTAACGTTGCGTGTATGAGCTATGTAGTAATATTATTTGTATCTCAGAGCCATTTGCATTGCTAGTTATAGCCTAATGTTAGCTAGCTAGCTAACACTGAACCTAATTGGTTAACTTTAGCTACCTGCAGTTTCATGCAGGGCAGTAACGTTATGAGTTGGGATTATGGTTCATTGTTTAGCTAGCTAGCAAATGTCTAAACAAAAGACCATTTTACTGTACTGTTTACACCTTCTGTATGCTGTGCATGTGACAAATAAACTTAGATTTTATATGATATAGTGTGTGTTTACCAGAGACGGTAATGTGAAGAATGACCTGCACCAAAGTCAAATTAGGATAAATCGTTAGGCCAACAAGACAGTGTCCATGTTCTAAAATTCTCCGGTAGAATGTCCTGCTTTTATTTCGTCACATACAACACAGTATGCTATTTTCTATAATTAGCTGGCCATTAACTTGTAAATAATGATCTTGTGAGTTTATTGTGAATGTATTTTCCTGTAATAATGAATAAAGTTAAGACATTGTCAGCTATATGATATGGTCATTATTTGAACTGGCTAGCCAGCTAACTTAAGGTGAAATTTCGAAATTTGGTTGTTCATCAGCAATCACTCAATTAGTCCATGTCAGCAAAACATTTTAAAATCATTTTTTTGATTGATAAATTAGTCTACCGGCCAGCTATATAACTTCTAGTAAGCAAGATCGAATTACCGACCAGGGTGGGGCCCATTGATCCTCAGTTCTCGCATAAAAAACGGCAAACCTTTGCCTCCACCCTACGGCAAAATGTGTAGAATTGTAGGAAATTAGATCTGGGTACGCAGACCCACGAGCCACTGCAGCCCTTCATGATGAGTTCCATTTTTTTGGGGGTCCCTCACCCCATCAAAGCTGCCCATCCCTGATATAATCGATCTATAACGACGCTTTAGTCCACAGGAAACAAGCTTTAAAATACCGGGGAAAGACGTGATCTTTGGATTGTCTTTAAGACATTCAGAGGCTTCTCTACAACCTTCTATAGCTGAGGAGACAAAAAAAATTACTTTGCTTCGGAAGTAATGTGTGATTCTGTCACTGTCAATTGATGTTCCACATTACAACAGGCTATTAAACAACATATGACATCTAAATCAGTCAGGAGCAAGCCAGGTAGCCAAAGAAGGAATGAAAATGAATTACTTTGACTACATTATTATCATTTCAAGGCTATAGCCTGCCATTTAAGAAATCAATTGTGAAGCATTTGTGACATGCTACAGGCTAGCACGAACACTCAGCATTTCAACAACATGCCTATAAATGTTGCATTTAGGCTGTATAAAATGACGTAAAAAAATGAATTACTTAGAATTATATAATAATGAAAAAAAATGCCTTAGGATACACAGTCATTCTACAGCGTTCGGCCAGTCTTTCATTTGAGGCTCAAGAGGTGAACTAGACATTGCCCTAATCACAGTCAACAGAAATCTATTTTGTTACAACAATATCATGAATAAAATATAATACATTTAGAAAATCATAGTTTCCCACATGAAAAAGTATTGATGATCAGATACTTCCGTTGAAACTGGTTCTGTTGCGCTATGTTTTTACAGTTGATAGACAACTTTAGCAACTCTATAATCTTTTTTTAACAATAGCCTGTATAGAAATCAAAACGTCTCCGGTGCTTCAGCATGCACTCATTCATTTTCAAGCTCTATTGTGATATTAAAAAAGATTCTGATTATTTCAGTCATGTAAAATTATGTAGAATTACATGAAATGGTTTATAAAAGCCAATTTATTTCTCGGACTGCAAATAAGATGATAGATTCATGCAGTGCTTTGATTCTAATCCTTTCACAACCTTGTGGCTACTTTGCCATTTAACGCTTACAAAACGAAGAACAGTTTCTAAAACTGCATATCTAAGACTCTGGTCTGTCCTAGGGGGGAGAGTAAACGATAGGCATATCGTATTACACTTGATGTTTTAATTATTATTTGGGGTATGTACATTTTCATTTCAGAGGGTTTTCTCAAGGTATCCCTCATTATAAATAGCATACAGTCCCTTACAACCAGGGCTCTGGGACATCCCAGAGGGGTGAGAGAGTATTGATTAATATAATGGTGTGTGTATAGAGTAGACACAGCTGCCTTTTTTATGGACCATAAATCCCTCTCTGCACAGCAGCCCAATACGAAGCACACCTCCAATGGACCGTCTACCACCATCATGCAAGATACAAACACCCCGTCTCCTCCTCTCCATTAAGTTCCATTGTTAACACTGAGGTAAATGTGTTCCAACAACCCCCCCCCCCCACCCCCCCCGCGTGTCCAATCAAAGACAGTGCCAGAACAAGGGACAATGGTAACTAAAGCCAGGTGGATGGGGGCCCAGAGCACCCGCCACCCCCTTCACTATACCCACCACCACCCTCTTTTGTCCACATACGGTGGCAGTGAAGAACCAGTACCCACAGCCTTGGCATCTTTTCACTGCAGGACACAAAGGTGGCTCGCAGCAGGAGAAAGCCACTCTCTCTGCATCAGAGAGACAAAAACGGTTTCTGTTTCTAATGATGCCATTGTTTTTCAGAGAGAGAGAGAGAGAGAGAGAGAGAGAGAGAGAGAGAAAATCAAAGATTGAAATCTTTGTACCCTAGCGGTTTCCTTCATAAGTAACATGAGCCAGGCGAGCATGGAGAACGAGCTCTGTAAACATCCCAGCTGCCACCACTGCAGCAGGTTGACATGCAACACTTTGCCCCACACGAAACACTGCGACACACTGCCAAACCATCACTTTTTCTCTTCCCAGTGCACATCAGGCATTGCACATAAAAATTCTCCCTAAACACTGCCTGCAATGTCAACCTAGAGAAAACGCATACATAAAAACTGTCAAATTAAATACATCTAAGTGACATAGCCTACACTAGGTCAGCACCTACATGAAAACGGACAATTATCACAAATACTGAGTAATTATAATCCTTTTTCACAAAACAATGGCTTTGCATTTCGTTTCTTCGTATCCTCACAATGTAAAGTGCCTGACAAGTAACTAAACGAACAGGGTCAGGGAAATAGCAGCTTAAAAGCTGACTGAGTGTGACGGGGAGGAGGTGTTGAGAAGATTAATAGCTTTCAACAACGGAACTGTGCAGCAGTATATTTTTATGTGCATAATTCTATACGACAGGTCAATTGGTAGCTTAGGGGCTTTGTGTCTTCATTTTCATTATTGGTACTTGAAAGGGGCTTTTAATTCCACGCGTCTCTCCAACCACTGCAAAATGAACCTCTAAAACATAGATCACAAGGTTAGATATCTACTGCGGGTCACAACGACTTAGGCTGCTGTAATTGACATAGATTTTTACAACTAAGGATGCAATTAATATCGAGGTTGTGTTTAGACCTGTGGATAGTGCCACCTCAAATTCCATATGAAGGGAGTCAAGGGAAAGGGTTGCCATTGTTTATGGACTCCACATGATTAGCTTAGGCAGTTTTACCCTGGTTCTGTTGTTTTTACGGCGTAACAAAATGAGAACAGAAGATTCTGTTTCGTAGCTGTGTATAAAACTCTCGTGACAGAGCTATAATCTTCCCACAAACACTGAAATGAGTTTCTGTTGCCAAAAGCGGTAATAAAAGACCGAAGGAAGTTTTGTTTTATGATCACTTGTCTTACTTTGAAACATTGAGACATTCTATAAATGTTTAAGTGCAAAACTGAAAAATAAAACATTGAGTATAGGAAGTCTTTATTACTGCTTTACAACAGGTTTTTGTCAAAGGTGTTAAAATGTAGCCATGTGCAGCTCTATGGGGAAGAGAGGAAAGTTTCGTGCTACATCGTCGATGGCGTTCGAGGAGACTAGGTTACCCTGTTTTCAAGGTGCTTGCGGACAGGGCTAAATATAAAACTGGCCCAGATATTATGGGCGAGGACCACACACCGTGCAAAGTTAATTTAGACAAATGAGGGAGAGGTGCGGGGGAACATCGTTTGGGGACACCTCTGGCTAGTTTCTGGGACAGCTAGACACTAAAATGGAAATTAAGTGCGCTCTGTCGGATCGCCTTCACTTCCCCTGGAACAGAACCAATCACAAAATCTCAATTCAAGTTCAAGACTCTTTTTTTCCCTTCCTTTTTACATCCTCTCCTCCCTTTCTGGTGTTATTGGGGAGCAAGATTATTCCCTGCAGTCATAAAAGACTCCTCTTCTAGTTTTTCTAGAGGCGGGGAACCTGGCGATAAGCCAAGGGACACTTAGCAACGGTCTGCTATATATAACATTTCACTTCAATCATCTCAATTTGACATTCTTAACAAATATCAGCTACAGTATCTAAAACACCTTTAGCCAATATACCCTCAACCAACAGTAGTTATTAGTCAATATAGTTGTTACTCTAAGTATAGGGGCGCAATTGCTGTATGCCTATTGTATGAGGGGTCTAGACAAAGAACTACACAATATCCTCAATACCACAATATATTCCTCAATACCACAATCTAATTGGCAAAGGAAATACCAGTGTTTATATGAATATGAAAACGGAAATGTGGAAAAATCGCAACGGTACAGCAAAAAGAAGAAACACTTATTCAAGACGTGTAGAACAATATGCACAGAGCTTACATTTTAGTCCCTTTTCAAACACAGCTTGACTATTGTCGGTTTATAATAAAAGCCTAGTGTTTTATCACAGCACACAGCCATTATTCCTGAGCACTTTGCACCATCTTCTGAAAGCCGATTAGAGGAGACGAGAAGGGGGCCAGCTCCATCGTTGCAAAGGCAGGATATTTACATTTCAGGGCCATGTGCAGCGCATTTTAATTTGGTTGCTGCGTTTGAACATCCTGGCTTCCTCAGTAATTCGCACATGATCGGCTAATGGGTTCGTTAGCATCATTAGCATCCTCAGGGAGTATATCCTCATTACCTGATCTGGTCAACTCTGACAGGTGCATCGAGACTCATCTCATCACTAATCTTTTTTCACAGAGCCAAGCTCTCTCTCTCTCTCTCTCTCTCTCTCTCTCTCTCTCTCTCTCTCTCTCGTGCTGTCAGGCTCAGTGAAATCGCAATCAAAGAAATACAAGTTGGGGGGAAACAAAGCACTAGCTCCAAAGACACCCAGTTCAGATGGCATATGAGAATAATACTAATGAGATCAGTGCCCTTGACAAAAATATACGGTTCAATATTAAATGTCTAAATTATTCCGGTATTGCCTCTTGGAATATCATTGGACGACAACCAAGAACACCATTAGGCCACTTTAAACAAATCCATTAGGCATGAGTTTCATTACACAATCGCAGATAAAGATCAAAGGCAATGCCTTCTGAAAAATGATTCTGTTTTTTATTTGTTTTGCCATATTAAATGCATCCAAGCTTGTCACATTGTCAACCATTACTGTGCCCTTGAAGTTATTAAAAATACTGCATTCATGAACATCACAGATATTTTCTCAAAGTTTTCTGAATGCACTAATTCAAAACATGCTTATTTCACATTCATTTATTGATGAATGAAATGTTACTGATTCTTTCACCCAAGTATTCATTTAACCCTATTCCTAGCACCAGTATACTGTCCATATCAAGACAAACATGTGTCCATGGAAGTTGTGTCGGAGTGTGAGTCTGTCTTAACCTGTTGGGGGTAGGGGGCAGTATTTTCATGGCCGGATAAAAAACGTACCCGAATTAAAGTGGTTACTACTCTTGCCCAGAAACGAGAATATGCATATAATTAGTAGATTTGGACAGAAAACAATCTAAAGTTTCTAAAACTGTTTGAATGGTGTCTGTGAGTATAACAGAACTCATATGGCAGGCCAAAACCTGAGAAGTTTCCATGCAGGAAGTGCCCTGTCTGACAATTTGTTGTCCTTCTGTTGCATCTCTATCGATATTACAGCATATGTGCTGTTACGTGACACTTTAAGGCTTCCATTGGCTCTCTAAAGCGTTCAGAAAGCGGAATGACGCGTCTCCTGTCTCTGGGCAAAGTACAGCAGCAGAGTTTGTCAGTGGCCTGCCTGGGGACAGTGAGACTGAGATGCGCGTTCACGAGACTTCTACATTTTTTTCTTTCAGTCTTTGAATGAATACAACGTTGTCCGGTTGGAATATTATCGTTATTTTGTGAGAAAAAATAGCATAAAAATTGATTTTAAACAGCGTTTGACATGCTTCTAAGTACGGTAATGGAATATTTAGAATTTTTGTGTCACGAAATGCGCTCGCGCGTTACCCTTCAGATAGTGACCTGAATGCACGAACAAAACGGAGGTATTTGGATATAACTATCGATTATTTGGAACCAAAACAACATTTGTTGTTGAAGTAGAAGTCCTGGGAGTGCATTCTGACGAAGAACAGCAAAGGTAATCAAATTTTTCTAATAGTAAATCTGAGTTTAGTGAGCACCAAACTTGGTGGGTGTCAAATTAGCTAGCCTGTCATGGCCGAGCTATGTACTCAGAATATTTCAAAATGTTTCAAAATTTTAAAATCTGAAATAGCGTTTGGATAAAGGAGTTCTGTATCTATAATTCTTAAAATAATTGTTGTGTATTTTGTCAACGTTTATCATGAGTAATTTAGTAAATTCACTGGAAGTTTTCAGTGGGTATGCTAGTTCTGAACATCACATGCTAATGTAAAAAGCTGTTTTTTGATATAAATATGAACTTGATTGAACAAAACATGCATGTATTGTATAACATAATGTCCTAGGAGTGTCATCTGATGAAGATCATTAAAGGTTAGTGCTACATTTAGCTGTGGTTTTGGTTTTTGTGACATATATGCTTGCTGTGAAAATGGCTGTGTGATTATTTTTGGCAGGGTACTCTCCTGACATAATCTAATGTTTTGCTTTCGCTGTAAAGCTTTTTTGAAATCGGACAATGTGGTTATATTAACGAGAGTCTTGTCTTTAAAATGGTGTAAAATAGTCATATGTTTGAGAAATTGAAGTTATAGCATTTTTGAGGTATTTGTATTTCGCGCCACGCGATTCCACTGGCTGTTGAATAGAGTGGGATGCTAACACCCCACTGGCCCAGAGAGGTTAATATGGACACCATACTAGTGCTAGTGTTAGGACCAATGTTCCCTCTAAGCTGCGCGTGTGCGTGGGTGCACAGCTCCCCTCGGACTGGCGCACAGAAGAAATATCAGTCCGCGCAGAGAAGCACGAGATCGTAGAGTTTTCCCCTTTAGTTAACACTATAAATGTTTCGCTCAACTGTGGGAATTGTGCTCTAATCAACTCAATATTAGCCAATTTCAACGTAACATACCGAAACAAAACAAACTATGCAAGACTTAGTATGCAAAACTAACTATATTTTCTTGTAGGCAGAGGGCATTGGAGTAGGATTGAATTGCATTGACAGGCACGACTCAGGACCGTACTTTATACCGACCAGTGCGCCATAACCAATCAGAGCTGCAGTAGGCCTATATGCAAATAGCCATTGCCTTATATGGATCTGTGCCATTCAATTTGAACTGGACTGTGTTTATAGCATGAGTGGTCGCTAGTTGATGTGTTTGTTTTTATAACAAAGTGAGAGGTGCATGTAGCCACCTGTGCACATTTGTTCATATTTTTGCTAGTTAGTGAGTTATTAGCCCAGTTATAGGGACACAACATGTGTGCATTTCTAGCCATCTTTTGAAATCGAGTCAGGTAAAGAGCTTGTTTTATGCCTTAAAGGGGAAGTGTTGTATTTTGAGACGGTCTTCAATAAGTTAAGTAGCCAATAGGCAGAGGGTAACATCATTTGTCTGTTTCTCTCTAATAATGGTATGGGAATAATAATGAATTTTCTTTTGTAAAGTGGTTTCTTTTATCAAACAACACAACAAGGACAAGTGGATGAACAGGTTAATGTCAAGCCCTGCATGTTTTATTTGTTTCAGTCTCATGGAATGTAGGCCTGCATTGAACAGCACACATTTGCTGCTGCTGACAGAACAGCTCTTTCCATAAATGCATCCCATAAAATGTTATGGGATGCATTTTTCTCCATAGTTTTTGATGGTAGGTCACTTTGGTAGGCCTACATTATGATCAAATAGCCACAGCAGCCTACTTGGCCACTGTTAAAACTGTAACTTAAAGCGGGTACAGACTCAGGGTTCACAGTAAACGCGCGCCGGAAGTTGCACAGAATTTCTACAATATTGAAGTTTGCACACAGCAGACCTGAAATTTTGAGGAAACATTGATTAGGACACAGCTTCCATGAACATGTGACTGTCCTAATATGGACACCGTACATTAGCCCTAACTTCATTGTCCTTCCCGAAAACCTAAACCCAATCTTTCATTCCCTTATTACAACTACTGTATATTGAAAAACATGAAGGCCCATATCATTGTCACCCGATTTGAAACCGCAACTCAAGCCCCAAGCTTCTGTCCAACTCTGTGTATACAATAATCATTTTGGGGGTGCTTATATTTGTCCTGTTAAAACACAAGCGTGTAATGGAAATGTGATTTTTGCATATACCAACTCCCCTTGAAAAACCCACATGGAGTGGGGTCACAGCCAGGTTCACCATTGTCCAGCACTCCTGGAGCAATTGGGGCTAAGTGCTTTGCTCACTTCCACAGGTTATTTTACCACCTTATCAGGTCTGGGATTTGAACCAGCAATCTTCTGGTTACCTACCCAACGCTCTAACCTCGAGGCTAACTGCCACCCATACACCAATCTGTCCTTGATTGGAATTGCTGCTGGTGATGAGGAAGCATATAAACATGTGCAATGGTGCTGTTTACGTACAGATCCCCATGTTCCAAGTCCCAGACATTTAATACCACTTTAATACCACTGTCAACAACGTAATCATGAGCAATACATTAACAGAGTGAGCCAACAAACATCTCACTTTCATTTCATTGCTGAGTTTCCAATAATGTCCTTTACACAGTGTACATTTTCGGACACCCTCAGCATCAATTGACTCAAGGAGTGGTGAGTTGAGTAGACCATACTTAAATGTATAACTTTCGGGTCCTCTATATGAATTGCTCTTCGATTCAGTTTCTTCTCACTGAATTGAACTGCAATGCAGCACCCAGCTGTACATGCTCCTTGACTCCTCGCCCACTTATAAACGCCAAGAATCTCCCAACCGTTGGCCTTCGTTGTCTGACACAGAAACCGAAAATATATTGCTATTTGATAAAAGAAGATAACAGAAGATTTCAAGGGGAGAGTTGATTAGAATGATGTATGGCTTCGCAGGTGTATGTGGGTAGCCTAAAGGCGTAAACATTATCTGCTCTCTCGTCTTCAATGACTTCATGCCATACAATTTTATCTCTCTAACTATCTGGAACAACTGCTTGTTAAAAAAAAAAAAAAAGTATGTCAATTCCTTCACCCCTTCTCTCTGAGGGACGGTCACAATCGTTGCACAGCAAAATAACAACGCGGGGAGAATGAGATGAGTTGCACCTTGTGGATCTCTTTCATATCCCAGTCTTTGGTGATATGTTTCATGAGCTGTAGGTGTTGCTGTGCTACAGTGGGGAGAGAGAAAAAGAGAGAAAGAGAGAGAGAGAAAGAGGGGAGCGAGAGCGGAGAGAGAGAGAGAGAGAGAGAGCGAGGGACAGAGACTGTAGTACAATGATTTAGCTGTCTGATATAATAATTCCATTACAGCAGGCACTAGCCTACCCTGTCAAGACAGACCACAGAAAAGCTTATGGGGGGGGGAAGACATACATATGTATAAGAGGAGGCGCATTGATATGAAATTATCTTTGTGAAAACGTTACCCATTCATAATTCATTGCCTAGCTTTTATGAATAACTTGAATTTCCGCCACCTCCATTATTTAACGACCATTCTGTGATAGTAATAGTGGGCTGGCACAGTACCTTTTATGTACCTTTTGAGTTATGAGTGAATAAATACAGTAGTAGTAATATAGTGCTGCTGCCCATAGCTGTGTTTATTTTATCCATCTGTTTTGTATTCCTTGAGCAATAAAGGGGGGGGGGGGATACCATTACTTTCGGCAGTACTATCAAACACATCTGTCTAAAGTTCTTTCACACGGGTTTGAAACTGCATGTACCGTTTGTATGATTTGTCGACAACAAAAAATCATATCTAGTTTGAAATATATACTGTGTATGTACATATGCTCTGCCTTCTTAACAACACTATCAACAAGGCAGGCCCTAGTTTTGTCACACCTTGACTACTGTTCAGTTGTGTGGTCAGGTGCCACAAAAAATGACTTAGGAAAATTGCAATTGGCTCAGAACAGGGCAGCACGGCTGGCCCTTGGATGTACACAGAGAGCTAATATTGCATGCCAATCTCTCCTGGCTCAAAATGGAGGAGAGATTGACTTCATCACCACTTGTATTTATGAGAGGTATTGACATGTTGAATGCACCGAGCTGTCTGTCTAAACTACTGGCATACAGCTCAGACACCCATGCGTACCCCACAAGACATGCCACGAGAGGTCTCTTCACAGTCCCCAAGTCCAGAACAGACTATAGGAGGCACACAGTACTACGTAGAGCCATGACTACATGGCACTCTAATTCCACATCAAGTAACTCATGCAAGCAGTAAAATGTGATTTAAAAAACAGATAAAACACCATATGGAACAGCGGGGACTGTGAAGCAACACAAACATAGGCACAGACACATGCATACACACACACACACACACACACACACACACACACACACACACACACACACACACACACACACACACACACACACAATAATATATGCACTACACACACACATACACATGGATTTAGTACTGTAGATATGTGGTAGTGGTGGAGTAGGGGCCTGAGGGCACACAATGTGTTGTGAAATCTGTGAATGTATTGTAATGTTTTAAAAAATGGTATAAATTGCCTTAATGTTGCTGGACCCCAGGAAGAGTAGCTGCTGCCAAGGCATGGGGATCCATAAGAAATACAAACACAAAATATTGTCATCAAACCCTCCCATGCTACAAATGCTCTAGCATATATGTTCCGTGCACTGCATGTTAGGCTAATCTATACCGTCAGCCTGGCTATGGCACTTTTCCTCCGACATCTGAGGGCCATAAAAAATGAGACTGAGCTCAAATCTATACAGCACACTGAACCTCACCTTCTTGTGAAGTCAAGTCTCTAATGTATTTATCGGCTTTCGCTAATACTATTGATAGAAAGCTGAAAAAGAGAAGAAAATCCCCTCCGCTTATGTGACTTTTGGCTGTTTAGCATTTGTGCGAATACATGGCATCAGTGACATTATGAGAGCAGATTATATATTTTGAATGAGAGGCAATTCAATATAGCCCAGCTCCACGGCGAAAGTGGGAAATGTGTTCCTGATAGCAAAACAAGAGGCCGGGTGTGGCATTTGAGAAATCAGAAGGGGAGAAGAGGGCAATCTTAGTGCTGAATTGAATAATAACAGCAGAAACGACGAGGCTCAAAACTCCAAAGCTTCAGCACTGGCTGACAAGTTCATTACCACAGGAACCTGCGTTGCTTGTGGGTCATTTTACGAAAGGTTTTTACTGTTAAAGTATTGTACAATAACTGCACAGTCTGCAACTCTCTGCCCACTACCCCCCCACCCCCCCACCCCTATTGTGAGTGTATGTCAAATAGACCCCATAAAATGTAATCACTTTCTCCCACTCTCGCAAAGGCTTTGCAGAAGTTGTCATATATCAAGAAAACAATGTTTAATTTACATGATTTAGCTATGGAGCATACAGAGTGCCCAAAACATGCAAAATGCATTTTGATGACTGGCTACTACTGTGTATTGTTGTAGCCAGTATTAAGCCTAAATATTTGATAAGGATATCTCAGGAGACCAGTGCAGACTTTCCTTCTTTTTGTTTCCGATAATGGAATATCTCAGGTCAACACACCAACTAACATTCTAAAGACTATTACTAGGAGTGTGCAGGGTTTTTCCTCCCATCATTATCTCAGCTGTCCACACATAGACCTCCCGGGGAGGCCCTCTGTTTGGTGTGAGCCCAGCAGGCCTCTGGGAGAAAAAGGCATAATTGTTTTCCCTGCCGGTCTAACCCAGTTAAATGAACGCCGTCTGCCAGGAGGGCGTCTTTCAAATACGCGTGGCCAACCTCAAGGTTGCTTGAGGGATCAAGAGACAAAGGGCGAGAGCATGTCGAGAAAGAGAGACAGCGAGCGAGTGCGAGGAGAGAGTACGTACCAGGACTCCTTAAGGACTTTAAACTGCACTGGTTTAGCTAGTTTCTCAAATTACATGTTGACAGTCCTTGAAACGCTTTAGTAAGTTTATTGTGGCAAGGGCTTGTCATGGCAATCAAGAGAATAGGACTCAAAAATGTATTTGCATGAAACTATCCCTTATGTCTACTCCACTCCACCGTAACATGATCTACAATGTTACGACTATAACACATCCATTAGGACAATCAAAGATCCATTAGAAAGTCTGTCCAAGTCCGTACATACACAGACATTGAACATTTTGCAAGTTCAACAGCACATATTGTTGAGAAAGACAGCATGGTTCACAATATCACGTGTGCCACATTCCAGTGAGTGGAGAGTCAGACCTTGCTTGTCAGTCAAGACATGTCGTTATCCAAAGGACACTGCACTAAATCCTATTAGGTGTCTGGTGGAATCATGGGGACTCATAGCTCACGACTCATTACGTGTGACGCGTGCTGTTTCAGGCGGTGTCATTGCCTGTTAACAGACTTAATTAACAAGCTCGGTGACTAAGCAATCATAACTCGGTCCACTGCATGAAGCGACATTGCTTATTTATTATTTACCTAACCCGTATTCGACTGGGACAGTAATTTCAGTCAACTGAAATGAAGTTGACAGATATGTAGTAATCATTGGGTGGAAGTTGACTGCGTGATGTCACCAATAGATTGTGTGATATTTTTCCTGGGATCACAGGTTAAGACCATACTAATCCATCCCCAAGACTAATTTGGCATGGGAGATGAGCTGCTCAATTATTCATCTTGTAATATTTCCCATGCAAATTAAACCTTATTCATTGTGATAAGGAAGATGAAGTGATTACTTACCAAGTAATTTGGACATATTATTTATATTTGCAGCAAGCTCATACTTTACAAAATGACATTTTACAGGTTTTATCCACTTTACTGCTCCCAAGTTACTGCTACTAAGGTAAAGCAGGGGAGTGTAGGATTGTTTCCTAACAGATAGATATAGCTGATTTTAGATTATGGCATGTATAAAAAATGCTCCTACTTGCTTTATTTTGCTTCCTGGCAAAAAGAGATTGTAGTAGAGTAGAAGTAATACTATTGTTGTAATGTCTTCCCCTTAAACATGATATGCAATGAGGTGCTACTAAATTCAGATCTATATGTATTGATTAATTATCTTAATTGTATCTTGCAAGTATTATTAGATTTCATCACGTCACAACTCTACCGTTTCACATGGGTTACAAGCAATTAAGCTTGTTCAGCAAGATTAAAGCCCTCCCTCCCGTGACCCAAATGTACCCCACCGAACACCTGGTGGGAACTTATGATACCAGGTATTTACAGCCAACTTTCTTTGCCTTTGAGAGGGATATGCTCAAGTCAGCATTTTGTCACCACCTAACAAAGAGGCCTACATCTTTAATTAGCCGTGTTGATTATGTGTTGTATCAATTGGAAAACTCTGTTAAGAGGTAACCTTGGCAAATACAAGCTAACCATGCTAATTTCACTGAGCCATTGTATTTTACAATCCAATAAAACACATTTCTGTATTGTAAATGGACTGAGAAAGGCTGAAGGTCAGCGTATCTATTAAAAATGATTGATGAGTAGGATCAATGATGTTATGGGCCCCACCAAATTCATTGATCAAATAGACAGAGTAGCCTATTCATTCAGGTAGTGACTTACACTATTCCATCTAAAACAGTTAAAAAAAAATAAGCTACTATGGTGACATTGCAATATGTTTGTGAAGCAATTTCCTTCAGAAGTAACCTTATTGACCAAATTCAAAGAATTGACTACTTAAAGGCCCAGTTCAGTCAAAATTCTGTTTTTGTTTGTGTGTCATATTGTACAACAGCTGATGAAACTAACACTGTCAAAGTGTGAAGAAAACTGATCAATGTTATTTCCTGATAGTTGCTGGTGGAAAATGCAATCTTCACAGGACCTTGTAATCAGCATGTTTTGCATGGGAGGAGTTTTGGCTCACCTGGTGACATCACCAGGTGGTATACTCCGAGTTGATATTCACGTAATAATAAGGAATTCCCCTCGACCACGCCCACAAATTGGGGAAAACCTACGTTCTTTGCCATTGAACCCCATTGTAAAAGAGACAACTTTGTTGTAGATTTTTAATCTTTTTATATCTTAGGATAAGATCAAAACATAAATATGTGACATGAAACATGAGAGCATGTTAGCAGACCCTAATCTCTAAAAGACCAAACCATGATACTGAGAACCCAAAATGGCCTAGGATCTAATAGACAGAGAATTGACATGCAGTACTGGAGCTTGGCACATCATTTAAACTCAGTTGGTCTAAATACATAACTGTAAAAATTATAAGACACTAATATAACTCTGAAGACTGTGGTGAGGACTGAAACAAAATATTTTGTGCAGGAGGAACATGCACAACCTGCACATCCCTGCACCTGCTGTCTACCTGTCAAAAGGCTTCTCTATATCCCCGCTCCCCTCCTACGTTCTCCCTCTCGTCTCCCACAGTCAAGCTGATTCACAATCGCAGGCCCCCTATTGCGGTTTGTCAGATGCCAGCCTCAGACATTGCGCACCACTGCGTTAGAGTCTCTGGAGCTAACTGTCACTTATTTTTCTTGTTCTGCTCATGTGAAAGAGAGATACAGAGAGGGGAGGTGAGAGAGGGAGAGAGAGAGAAACAGATAGGGATGGAGAGAGAGAGATACAGAGAGATACAGAAAGAGGGGGGGTGAGAGAGGGAGAGAGATAAAGAGATACAGAAAGATACAGGCGGGAGTGTGTGAGAGAGAGAGAATAAAAGAAAAAGGGAGAGAAAAAACACCCTGGGTGGAAAAGACGGCCAAAGCTGTCAGTCTCCACTAGAAATCTTTAAGATATACACATGTTTGGAGGCTTGTAACATTAATGTATTTGGCGATGTGGCCATACTAGAGGGCTGTGAGAGGGGAAGGGTCAAAGGAATCGCCCCAAGAGCTAGAATATCTATACAGCCTCACCCCACCCCCTGCCCTTCCTCGCTCCCTTTCACTCCCTTCATTCCACATCCCACCACCCGAGGTGCAGCTGATGTTGGGGCCTAGCTTTATGCAGCCCAGCTGAGTTAATCTTTTTTCTGCATCGGCGCCTTGCAACAAGTCCACTGTCTTTTGCATTAACCGACTGAGGGAGTCTGGAGGCCGGGGCCGGGCGGCTGGTCAGCGGACTGGAGTGTGGAGCCGCTGTCTGACTGCCCTGTCTGCATGACCATTGCACAAATGATAAGCGCTTGCAGTCTTATCCGTACAAGCAGGCAAGTAGTGCTGAGCAATTAGTGCTTTTTGAGGTCGGTTCGGTTTGGTTAAGTTATTTAAAAAATGTCACGGTTTTCAATTTCACTTTTGATAATTTGTTAAAACAATAAAGCTGCAATAACTTTTAGGTGACCCAACAAAATTCACATTGAATTTTGAGTTATAGATCTGTCATTCTCATTGAAATAAAGTCTAAGAAGTAGTAGTGTGTGCTATTTCTATGCTTCTTGCATAGAAATAGTTTTTGTAAACCAGTTTCAAAAAGTGGAAAATACAATATTTTTGGTTATGGAAAATATACTTCACAGCGGTTTAGATGGCACCATTATTCTCCACACTATACTTGCTTGTTTTGTCACAAACTGAAATTTTGCGAACAATTCAAATTTTTCCAGCAATAGAAAAATAGGAAATTACTCCGAAATAATACAATATTTCAGTTGTGTCTACTACTTAGTTTTTATTTTATTACTTTATTTTTTCATTCTTTAAAGTCATAATCTCATCTCTGCTTAGGCAGTAGCAGTCAGACAGCCAGACCACCTAACGTAATCTATGTGCTCCCCATACTCTACTGTCTTTAGTCATCCTATTTAGCTACCCTGCTTAACCTGTTATGGCTAGGGGGCAGTATTGACACGGACGGATAAAAAACGTACCCGATTTAATCTGATTAGTACTCCTGCCCAGAAACTAGAATATGCATATAATTATTAGCTTTGGATAGAAAACACTCCAAAGTTTCTAAAACTGTTTGAATGGTGTCTGTGAGTATAACAGAACTCATTTGGCAGGCCAAAACCTGAGAAGATTCTGTACAGGAAGTACCCTGTCTGACCATTTCTTGGCCTTGTTGATTATCTCTATCAATTACAGGGGATCTCTGCTCTTACGTGACACTTTCTACGGCTCACATGGACTCTCAGAAGGCAGCAAAATGCTGAATCGTGTCTTTGCAGGCTCTGGCTGAAACAAAGTAGCGCGTTTGGGTAGTGGCTGGTTACAGTACTGTGAGACTCAGGCTCGTGCCCGCGTCGACCGAAAGCTTTGTTTTCTTTCCTTTGTTTAGCTAAATGGAGATTCCCGGTCGGAATATTATCGCTTTTTTACGAGAAAAATGGCATAAAAATGGATTTTAAACAGCGGTTGACATGCTTTGAAGTACGGTAATGGAATATTTAGAAATCTTTTGTCACGAATTGCGCCATGCTCGCGACCCTGATTTACCATTCGGATAGTGTCTGGAACGCACGAACAAAACGCCGCTATTTGGATATAACGATGGATTATTTTGGACCAAACCAACATTTGTTATTGAAGTAGCAGTCCTGGGAGTGCATTCTGACGAAGACACCAAAGGTAATCAAACTTTTGTAATAGTAAATCGGAGTTTGATCAGGGCTAAACTTGGTCGGTGTCTAAATGGCTAGCCGTGATGGCTGGGCTATCTACTGAGAATATTGCAAAATGTGCTTTCACCGAAAAGCTATTTTAAAATCGGACATATCGAGTGCATAGAGGAGTTCTGTATCTATAATTCTTAAAATAATTGTTATGTTTTTTGTGAACGTTTATCGTGAGTAATTTAGTAAATTCACCGGATGTTTGCGGGGGGAATGCTAGTTCTGAACGTCACATGCTAATGTAAAAAAGCTGGTTTTTGATATAAATATTAACTTGATTGAACAAAACATGCATGCATTGTATAACATAATGTCCTAGGGTTGTCATCTGATGAAGATCATCAAAGGTTAGTGCTGCATTTAGCTGTGGTTTTGTTTTTTGTGACATTATATGCTAGGTGTCTGATTATTTCTGGCTGGGTACTCTGCTGACATAATCTAATGTTTTGCTTTCGCTGTAAAGCCTTTTTGAAATCAGACAGTGTGGTTAGATTAACAAGAGTCTTGTCTTTAAAATGCTGTAAAATAGTCATATGTTTGAAAAATGGAAGTTTTCGGATTTTAGAGGAATTTGTATTTCGCGCCACGCCCATCATTGGATATTGGAGCAGGTGTTCCGCTAGCGGAACGTCTAGATGTAAGAGGCTAAGTATGCTGCAGAGCTGTCTGACAAAATCATTTTACTAGTTCTACAAAGTAGATAAGGCATACTTTCACAAACTGCCTCTGTCCCTCCTAGTTGTGTTGTGTTCATTCCTCTCACGTGGTCTATGTGTGCATCTAACCTAACGTAGCAGGCGTAAAAGTGTATCCGTTCAGAAATCTGTATATAATGACGAGATGCTTATGTCTAACAATGGGAGTCGTTGTCCATATGGCAGGAAGGCAGGCGACAAGTTTAGGTCCAAAATAATCCAATAGAAACGTATTGAGTTTATTTTGGACAGATTTTGGAAAGAGCGAAACCTCTATCTTCGCCTCTTCTTCTCTGATCCGTCTCTGAGCCGAAAAAAAACTGGGCAATGGATTATGGTCATTGTAGTTAATTACCATGTTTCGCACTGAACTAGGTTGAATATTTGCTTAATATAAACCACAACTCCCTTAAGCCCAGTAGCCCACATAGATCTTGATTTAATTTCTCACTAGAGAAACTATACATTCGGCTTGCAAGAAAACTAAACTAAATGGAATTCAAGTAATTGAACCGATGTTGGTCAATTAGTTCTATTCAGAAAGGAAATACCACGTGCACATTTAACCATTTATTAAAATAGATTACAATGCATAGTCTTGGCGTTTGGCTCTGCTCCTTCAGCGTAGCTCACTGCCAGATCGAAGCATCATATAAAGATGATAAAATAACTACTGGCAGTGAGCACGATATGCTATACCAAATCCCCTGAACACAGAATCCAGACAGGTGGAGGCTGAGGTGGTGGTGGGATATCAGAAAACAGCAAACATAGTGAGTTAAAGCAGCAACGCAATGGCAGCAAGAGACACCAGCACATGCGTGTGAGTGACATCCGGCATCGAGGAAGCATGTGTAGAACAGTTCAACTTAAATAGACTGCATGTAAGTAGAGTGAATCCAATTGGTGCAATATCCGCTGATGTGATCAGCTTATGCCACCACACTCAGGTTTCCCTTCTGAACTGGCTAAGCTTAATTAATAACAAAAAAAAGCACTCAGCACTACAGGCAAGGCACACTGTGTTCTGAAAACAGAGCCCACTACCACACACATGTGTGTAAGGAAGCACACACACACACACACACACACACACACACACACACACACACACACACACACACACACACACACACACACACACACACACACACACACACACACACCCACACCCAAATGTATTTCAACAAGTAACATATCCACCATATGTATATACAGTGCCCTCTGTAATTATTGGGACAGTAAAAATGTTTTTTTTTCTTTTGGATCTATACTTCAGAAGTTTGGATTTTAAATCAAATAATGACTGAGGTTAAAGTGCAGACTGACAGTTTTAATTTGAGGGTAATCTCATCCTTATCGGGTCAACAGTTAAGAAATGACAGCACTTTTTGTACATTGTCCCCCCATTTTAGGGGAGCAAAAGTATTGGGACAAATTCATTTATATATTTCTATTAAAGTACTAAAAAGTTAAGTATTTGGTCCCATATTCATAGCACGCAAGGACTGCATCAAATTTGTGACTCTACATAATTGTTGGCTGCATTTGCTGTTTGTTTTGGTTGTGTTTCAGATTAGTTTGTTCCCAATATAAATGAATGGTAAATAATGTATTGTGTCATTTGAGTCACTTTTATTGTAAATAAGAATAGAAAATGTTTTTTAACACTTTTACATGAATGTGGATGCTACCATGATTACAGATAACCCTGAATGAATAGTGAATAATGATGAATGAAAAAGTTAGACGCTCAAATATCATACCACCCCTTAACTTCTCTAGAGTAGGGGGCAGTATTTTGACGTCCGGATGAAAGGCGTGCTCAAATTAAACTGCCTGCTACTCAGGCTCAGAAGGTAGGATATGCATATTATTAGTAGATGTGGATAGAACACACTCTGAAGTTTATAAAACTGTTTGAATGACGTCTGTGAGTATAACAGAACTAATATGGCAGGCAAAAACCTGAGAAGAATCCAACCAGGAAGTGTGGAAATCTGAGGTTTGTAGTTTTTTCAAGTGATTACCTATACAGTATACAGCGACTTAGGGTTCATTTTGCACTTCCTAAGCCTTCCACTAGATGTCAACAGTCTTTAGAACGTTGTTTCATGCTTCTACTGTGAATATGGAGCGAACAAGAGGGCCTGGAAGTTGATGAGTGAGGAAATTACATGAGCTCAGAGGCGTGCGCTCACGTGAGTGTGAGCTGTGTTCCTTTTCTTTTCTGAAGACATTGGAATTGTCCGGTTGGAATGTTACTGAAGATTTATGTTAAAAACATCCTAAAGATTGATGCTATACATCGTTTGACATATTTCTACGAACGTAAATATAACTTTTTTAGACTTTTCGTCGTGACATTTTCGCGCGCTTCCTGCATTTGGAGTAGTGGACTGAACGCACTGTGTGTTATGTCATTGTGTGTTATGAATATGGCACATTTTTTAAAAACTTTTTACTACATTAATATACATACACTGTTAGTGAATTTGTCCCAATACTTTTGCTCCCCTAAAATGGGGGACTATGTACAAAAAGTGCTGTAATTTCGAAACGGTTCACCCGATATGAATGAAAATACCCTAAAATGAAAGCTGTCAAACTGCACGTTAACCTCAATGTCATTGTTTGATTTCAAATCCAAACTTTTGGAGAACATATCCACAATCTCAACCTAAACACCCAGAACAACAAAACAGAGCACATCAGAAAACGTATACCCTTAGGCAGAAATGTGTTCAGAACCACTCTGAGATCTGTTGGTGTTTGGGCTCTTCCTCATTTCTTGGGTGGGAAAGCTATTGTTTACAGTCTTTTACTTTTTTCAGAGAATCGGCGGAGAGGGGAAAAACAGGAGGGATCAGCAGTCCTCCACCATGCACGACCACGAGATGCCACCATCTCCTCTCTCCATCTGCCTGCTACGCTCTTCCGGGGGATAATTATCCTAATCCCCGGAATCCGGGATGCAGGCTGGTGGCATGCGCTGCCATGTCCCAAGACTCTAGCCGTTTTGCCTCCCGGTTAAATGTGGAAAATTAATTACCGCCTAGCCTGCTGCCAGTGGGAGAAGGAAGAAGAGAAGGAGGCACAGAGGAGAGGAGGTGGGGGGAGGCGCAGGCAGGCCAGGTGTGGGAGCGTGGGTGTGTGGGGGCAGGAGCAATCCCCCTGGAGTTTAGCAGGGGTGAGGGCTGGGGTGAGGCATGAGGAGGGAAGTGGAGTGTTGTGCTGCATGCTGTAACCCCTGTGTTAGTGACTCCAAAGCCCCATGGAACTCTAGAAATACTGCACTGACTGCACTGTGTCAGCCATTGGAGGAGGTTAAAATATGGCTTAATTTAAACAGTTAGCTCACAAACTCAATGGATTATTGAACGTACTACTTATACATTTCACTGTGGAAATACAGAACTAAGCCACCCATACGTCCATTGTAACACACATACAGTATACACTGGCAGTATATACAGTACTCACACCCTTTGACTTTTTCCACATTTTGTTGTGTTACAGCCTGAATTTAAAATGGATTCAATTGAGATTTTGTGTCACACAATACAACATCATGTCAAAGTGGAATTATGTTTTTAAATGTTTTTACAAATGAATTAAAAATGAAAAGCTGAAATGTCTTGAGCCAATAAGTATTCAACCTCTTTGTTATGGCAAGCCTAAATAAGTTTAGGTGTAAAAATGTGCTTAACAAGTCACATAATAAGTGGCATGGACTCATACTGCGTGCAATAATAGTGTTTCATTTTTGCATGACTACTATCTCTGTACCCCACACATACAATTATTGGTAACACTTTACTGATATTTTCTTGATATTGGCGGGAACTGGAACGCGCTGTCGTACACGGCGATCCAGAGCATCCCAAACTACTCAATTGATGACATGTCTGGTGAGTATGCAGGCCATGGAACAACTGGGACATGCTGAAACATGATGTGATGGCTACGGATGAATGACACGACAATGGGCCTCAGGATCTCGTCACGGTGTATCTGTGCATTCAAATTGCCATTGATAAAATGCAATTGTGTTCATTGTCTGTAGCGTATGCCTGCCCATACATAACCAAACCGCCACCATGGGGCACTCTGATCACAACATTGACATCAGCAAACCACTCGCCCACACAATGCCATACACGCTGTCTGCCATCTGCCCGGTACAGTTGTAACCGGCATTCCTCTTTGAAAAGCAGACTTCTTCAGCGTGCCAGTGGCCATAGAAGGTGAGCATTTTCCCACTGAAGTCAATTACAACGTCGAACTGCAGTCAGGTCAAGACCTTGGTGGGGACGAAAACCTTGAAGATGAGCTTCCCTGAGACGGTTTCTGACAGTTGGTGCAGAAATTCTTCGGTTGTGCATACCCACAGTTTCATCAGCTGACCGGGTGGCTGGTCTCAGACGATCCCGCAGGTGAAGAAGTCAGATGTGGAGGTCCTGGGCTGGCGTGGTTATACATGGTCTGTGGTTATGAGCCAGGTTGGATGTACAGCCAAATTCTCTAAAATAACCGGTTGGAGGCGGCTTATGGTAGAGAAATTAACATTCAATACTCTGGCGGACATTCCTGCAGTCAGCAAAACTTGAGGCATCTGTCACATTGTGTTGTGTGACAAAATATATCTTGATATGCCACACCTGTCAGGTGGATGGATTATCTTTGCAAAGGGGAAATGCTCACTAACAGGGACATAAACAAATTTGTGCACAGAATTTGAGAGAAATAAACTTATTGTGCATATGGAACATTTGTTGGACTTTTTCTTACAGCTCATGAGACACGGGACCAACACTTTACATGTTGCATTTATATTTTTGTTCAGTGTAAAATAAAAGCTGTATGATAACAATCTCATGAAAGCATAGTGTAAAGAAATCTGTGTTCATTTCAATATCTTATCATCTCAGGCCACTGAAGTATTTGTTAGCAGAGGTATCCGCCTCTTAAACAGCGTGCATTAAGTCATTCCAGTGTGCTGTATAGATTTCAAAACAACCCTAACCGTCAGTCCCCCTAATAGATTGCCATGCAAAAAGGGAAGTACTACTTAGTCTTGTCCAATAAGAAACGTTAATTTCTGTTTTCCATTGCAAAAAGTTTTACGTTGTTCCCTAAATGAACACCGCCTAGCCCACTCTCAAAGCTGAGCCCACATCCTCCTTCTGTGGTACAGGCCTACATGTTGAGGCCTGTCGAATGCAGCCATATCAAATGAGAAAGTAATAGAGGAGAGCATTTTCCCAGCTACAGATGCAATTAACCCCTAGGTGAGGTGAGGCACCCTGTCACAAACCCTGTCTCAGGTCTGTCCAAAAACAAGGCAGCATGTCACTGCTGAGGAACCCACATATTACACTATGGCCCACATCTCACTTTGTCTGACCCAAAACACTGTTGCACAAACAGGAATACCTCAGGATGCTTGAGAGCATAGCAATTCTTCAAAGTACTACATAAAGTATCCCCATGGGATGAGATAGCAGGAATAGGAAGGAAAGAAGAACAGATTAGGGCCAGCCTATCAGTTCTGGACTAGTCCCCTCAGAATAAATAACAGACTCAATAAGTAATCATTCATTTGATTATAAATAACAAAAAGATGCATACAATATCATACAATACCAGTGTTGTAATACTATATTTGTAAATAATCTGAGAAACGGATTTGGTGATGCTGGTGAGATGCATTCATAAATAAACAATCATTGCATGTATTTTCCACATTTTATGTCCGTAAATGTCAAGAAAATATGATGTATTACATAAAACTTTGTATAACCTTGAAATTAAAACTTCTTGCACATTGTTACACTCTTAAACCCTTTAAAAATCATTAAATGTTGTGGTAAATTTAGACTAAATGAAACACCATCAAGCAGAGTGGAGTGGGCAGTAAAAGGGAAATTGCATTTGCAATTCAGGAGGTCAAATAAATACAAATACAAAAGTACAAATAAATAACATAATTCAATGGCTACAGCCAACTGCAGAAAATTGAGAAAATATACAGTTGAAGTTTACATACACTTAGTTTGGAGTCTAAAACTCGTTTCTCAACCACTTCATACATTTCTTGTTAACAAACTATAGTTTTGGCAAGTCGGTTAGGACATCTACTTTGTGCATGACACAAGTATTCTTTCCAACAATTGTTTACAGACAGATTATTTCACTTACAATTCACTGTATCACAATTCCAGTGGGTCAGAAGTTTACATACACTAAGTTGAGTGTGCCTTTAAACAGCTTGGAAAATTCCAGAAAATGTGGTCATGGCTTTAGAAGCTTCTGATAGGCGTGGTGTGGTACCTGTGGATGTATTTCAAGGCCTACCTTCAAACTCAGTGCCTCTTTGCTTGACATCATGGGAAAATCAAAAGAAATCAGCCAAGACTTAAGAAAAAAATTTGTAGACCTCCACAAGTCTGGTTCATCCTTGGGAGCAATTTCCAAACACTTGAAGGTACCACGTTCATCTGTACAAACAATAGTACGCAAGTATAAACACCATGGGACCACAAAGCCGTCATACCGCTCAGGAAGGAGACGTGTTCTGTCTCCTAGAGATGAACGTACTTTGGTGCGAAAAGTGCAAATCAATCCCAGAAGACAGCAAAGGATCTTGTGAAGATGCTGGAGGAAACGGTACAAAAGTATCTATATCCACAGTAAAACGAGTCCTATATCGACATAACCTGAAAGGCCGCTCAGCAAGGAAGAAGCCACTGCTTCAAAACCTCCATAAAAAAGCCAGACTACGGTTTGCAACTGCACATGGGGTCAAAGATCGTACTTTTGCAGAAATGTCCTCTGGTCTGATGAAACAAAAATAGGACCTTTTGGGCATAATGATCATCGTTATGTTTGGAGGAAAAAGGGGGAGGCTTGCAAGCCAAAGAACACCATTCCAACCGTGAAACACGGGGGTGGCAGCATCATGTTGCGGGGGTGCTTTTCTGCAGGAGGGACTGGTGCACTTCACAAAATAGATGGCATCATGAAGTGTGGGCAGAACTGAAAAAGCATGTGTGTGCAAGGAGGCCTACAAACCTGACTCAGTTACACCAGCTCTGTCAGGAGGAATGGGCCAAAATTCACCCAATTTATTGTGGGAAGCTTGTGGAAGGCTACCCGAAATGTTTGACCCAAGTTAAACAATTTAAAGGCAATGCTATCAAATACTACTTCAGTGTATGTAAACTTCTGACCCACTGGGAATGCGATGAAATAAATAAAAGCTGAAATAAATCATTCTTTCTACTATTATTCTGACATTTCACATTCTTAAAATATAGTGGTGATCCTAACTGACCTAAGACAGGGAATTTTTACTAGGATTAAATGTCAGGAATTGTGAAACACTGTTTAAATGTATTTGGCTAAGTTGTATGTAAACTTCCAACTTCAACTGTATGTCTACAGTATGTGAATTAATCAATCCATAAAACCATTGCTGTGTCATTGTTGAATCTAGAGGGCCCTACTGCTCCTCCTACTGTAGCGTTTCCCATGTTTCGTCTGGCCTTGTGGTGAGAGAGATTGTCAGGAAGTACGTCCTCTTTGACGTAATGTGGAGCTGACCTGTGTGCCAGACAGGTAATGAAGTCATCTCGGAGCAGGCTGCCACCAGACATAATCAAAAAACCCAGGAGCGAGGGAAAGGTGCTGCAATGTCAGTGGTATCATGCTCTCTTTCCTGCCCAGACATGTTCTCTTCATAAAGTACCAAAAGCACAAGAACCAATCATCATAGGACAAAGGGATAGACATTTTTGGATAGGGCCAATTCAACATCTCCCATAGACTTTGTCCAATGTCCATTTATTTAAAAACATTTTAGTCATTTAGCAGACACTCTTATCCAAAGCTACTTACAGTTAGTGCATTCACCTTAAGAGATAGGTGGGACAACCACATATCACAGGCAGAGTAGGTACACTTTTCTTCAATAAAGCTATCAGAAAAGGCAGAGCTAGAAGGGGGGAGTCAAGTGCAAGTGTTGGTCAATGTTATTTATTTAGTCATTATGTAAACAGTTTGGAAGAACTACCGGCAATTATACAGTTTCACCAAATTAAGATGACCCTAACAACTAGTGAAAATGGATATTTGCATTTTAATGTTATAGATAGAGGATGCTCGAGTCCCTACTCGAAAACACTTTCTAAAAAGGGATTATTTCACAATGTGTAAAATCTAAATACTGGAGAAACCTCATAATTTGTTGGCATGTTTTTGATACAACAGCATTACATTAGCTAGCAATCGACTGTAGGTCTGGTTGCTAGGTAACTATACACAACTTTAGTGAGCTAGCCCACCATCTTGGCTAACTGTTTGGTGAAACCATTCATTTATTTACAGTCTGTTAGCTACTCATTGCTCTCTGCTAGAATTGTTTTATGTAGACTACCAGGCCCCACACTACACTGCAAAACGGACCAACACAGTCAGCAGCAAATATTGTCAATGCAAGACAGCAGCAGCACAGTAGTTCCACCTCATGCTGTAAAAGATGAGAGACATGTTCCAACCTTGGAATAGTGTTAATTGCATTGTGCCATCTGATGACCTTAGCAGCAGGTCGTGAGGACATTTGTGTACTCATAGCTCTCAGCACTCTGTTGGAATCTTAACGCGCCACTCTTGACTCTGAGAAATGCGAAGCCACCTTCACATATCCTCATTAGGATCCTTTTTCTGATCATTAGCGCCCTAAGTGCCTATAATTGATACTCATCTCTCACACATGACTTTCCCATTATCCACCAACTTACCCTCACTTGTTAGCCTGACAATCCCTCGCTTCTACACCTTCCACCCACATTTGCTTTCAGACTGAAAGATTGATCCTCCCGTTATCATTGTTTTACAATGGAAAGACGTGACAATATCGAAAATGAGGTTCTCGATGAACAGGTGTTATTTTAGGGCCAGCCTGTAACAAGCGTCGTTGTAGGTAGACCAAAATGCAGCGGGTATATTTATCATCTTCTTTTATTGAAGGAAAAACAAAACATTTACACAAAACATACAACGAAAACAGTCCCGTAAGGTGCACAGACTAAACAGGAAACAACCACCCACAAACACAAGTGAAAACACACACAACTAAATATGGCCTCCAATCAGAGATAACAACAAGCCTCTGATTGGAGGTCATTGACAAAACTAACATAGACATAGAAAAACCACATAGAAATAGAAAGCATAGAACAAAAACCCCGAAACACACTAAACAAACACCCCCTGCCACGCCCTGAGCAACCTACAATAACAAACAACCCTTTTTACTGGTCAGGACGTGACAGTACCCTCCCCCCAAAGGTGCAGACCCCGGATGCACCGAAACACAAAAAACCCCACAACAATAACCCCAAACTTAAAGGGAGGGTGGCCACCGTCACCGACGGCTTCCGTGCTACACCCCCTCCCTAATCCTCCAACTACGGAGGTGGCTCAGGCTCCGACCTTAGTCCCCATTCTAATCTGCCCACCCCCGCTGAAGGCTCAGGGCTATAGACCATTGCTGAAGGCTCTGAGCTAAGGTGTGTCGCTGGAGACCTCGGGCTGAGGTGCCTCGCTGGAGACCTCGGGCTGAGGTGCGTCGCTGGAGACCTCGGGCTGAGGTGCGTCGCTGGAGACCTCGGGCTGAGGTGCGTCGCTGGAGACCTCGGGCTGAGGAGCGTCGCTGGAGACCTCGAGCTGAGGAGCGTCGCTGGAGACTCAGGGCTGAGGAACGTCTCTGGAGGCTCCGGACTGTGGGCCGTCTCTGCAGGCGCCGGACTGTGGGCCGTCTCTGCAGGCTCCGGACTGGGGGCCGTCTCTGCAGGCTCCGGACTGGGGGCCGTCTCTGCAGGCTCCGGACTGTGGGCCGTCTCTGCAGGCTCCGGACTGTGGGCCGTCTCTGCAGGCTCCGGACTGTGGGCCGTCTCTGAGGCCTGATGCGTGGGGCTGGCTTTGGAGGCGCCAGACTATTGACACGCACCTCAGGGCTAGTGCGAGGAGCTGGAACAGGACGTACTGGACTGGGCAGGCGCACTAGAGGAAGAGTACGAGGAACAGGAACAGGATACACTGGGCCATGAACCCTCATTGGCGGTCTGATGCTTGCAACTTGCATCACCGGTCCTGGCTCGATGCTGGTTCTAACATGACACCTGTGGGTAGCTTTCATCAAGCGCACCGGGCTGTATCTGTGCACTGGCGATACGGTGCTTATCTCCGCATAACATGGTGCTTGCTTGATCCGTCGCTCCCCATAATAAACACAGGTGCCCCTTCGTGCCCTTTCCGCCAGTACCTCTCTCTGGAATCTCGTGTCGAGCTCCTCGCTTGATTCCTGGACTGGCTCCCCACAGTAAGCACGGGGAGTTGGCTCAGAGCTCACCCCTGGCCTAGCCAAACTACCCATGTGCCCCCCCAAAAAACTTTTTGGGGGCTGCCTCCTCTCCTCCTGAAATGGAGGATATAATGCCTCATACCTCTGTCGTTCTGCCTTAGCTGCCTCCAGCTCCTCGTCCGGATGCTTGTACCCCCCAGCCTGGTGGCATGGTCCTTTACCATCTAATATCTCCTCCCATGTCCACGACTCCGTTAGCTTTCCTGCTGCTCCTTCCTCTGCTGCTTGGTCCTACTTTGGTGGGTGGTTCTGTAACAACCGTCGTTGTAGGTAGACCAAAATGCAGCGGATATATTTATCATCTTCTTTTATTGAAGGAAAAACAAAACACTTACACAACAAACGACGAAAACAGTCCCGTAAGGTGCACAGACTAAACAGGAAACAACCACCCACAAACACAAGTGAAAACACACACAACTAAATATGGCCTCCAATCAGAGATAACAACAAACAGCTGCCTCTGATTGGAGGTCATTGACAAAACTAACATAGAAATAGAAAACATAAACCCCAAAACACACTAAACAAACACCCCCTGCCATGCCCTGACCAACCTACAATAACAAACAACCCCTTTTACTGGTCAGGACGTGACACAGCCTATCAAGTTTGCTTTTGATATCATTTGGCCATAGTAAACTCCATGATGACTAACGCCAGCCTGTATCATTTTGGAAGAGAGTGAAATCAGACAATCGATATTTTAGGACTCATCCTTATCGTGAGAGAATAGCTGAGCGAGTGACAGAGCCTGGCACGTAGTTGCTTCAGCTGTAGTAGCCCCCTCCTCCCTGTGCACTCCTCTCTTTAGCTATCTCTCCATCTATCTCTCACTTTGTCCACCCGTCTATCCCTCTCAACAATCTCTGTGCTTACGATCCATCTTCCTCACTATCCATCTCTGCCTCTGTCTACCCATCCCTCCATCTACATCCCTCTAACTGACAATACCGTAATCATGCTCCTCTATCATTTAACCATCTTTTTATAGCGTGGTGGTGACACTGTGTCCACTCCTGGAGCTGGGAACTAAAAGGGAGCAAAAACTCTCCTGAAAAATGGAGCAACAAACGTCTGTTGCCTTGAATCATTCAAATCATTCATGTTGCCATGTAGTTTAATTTCCTCTATTTTATACTCGAGTGTTTGTCGTTCCAGGCCCTGAGTGACACAATGGAAATACTCAACAGCCTCCAGCACACATTTGTTGCCGATTGTAGAGCTCTGAACTTAGATGGCCTGCTCCATTTTTCAAGCTTTAAGTTGAGAGACAATGAGTCATAGTTCTGAGGAGTGTGTCTTATAGGAGGCTGACAATGGTCCAGAGCTTCAAAGAACCTTCCCACAAAGACCAACACAATGGCCACTGGACATCTTGAAATCGATCGTCGATTCAGCTAGAACAAGTAAAATGTTATTAGTCACATAGGCCGAATACAACAGGTGTAGACAGTGTTCAACCCCTTTACAATGAAGATCTGTGAAGTTATTTGGATTTTTACGAATTATCTTTGAAAGACAGGGTCCTGAAAAAGGGATGTTTCTTTTTTTGCTGAGTTTATCTGCTGTAAACTGAATGAGTAACCCATGTTCAGCAGGAGTACTAGTCATATTCTAATCTCCCCTCCATAGGAATCCAAAAGGTGTTATTTACGTGTTGGTTTTACTAATAGATGCTAACAACACCCAAAAAGGGTAATTCAAATCAAATCAAATGTTATTCGTCACATGTGCCGAATACAATAGGTGTAGAGCTTACTTACGAGCCCCTAACCGACAGTGCAGTTTAAAAAAATACGGATAAGAATAAGAGATAAAAGTAACAAGTAATTAAAGAGGAGCAGTAAAAAATAACAATATATACAGGGGGGTGCCGGTACAGAGTCAATGAGCAGTGGCATCGGTTAGTTGAGGTAGTATGTACATGTAGGTAGAGTGACTATGCATTAATTAAAGTAACTATGCATAGATTACAACAGAGAGTGGCAGTGGTGTGGAGGGGGGGGGGGGGGGGCAATGTGAATAGTCTGGGTAGCCATTTGACTAGATGTTCAAGAGTCTTATGGCTTGGGGGTAGAAGCTGTTTAGAAGCCTCTTGGACCTAGACTTGGCGCTCCGGTACTGCTTGCCATGTGGTAGCAGAGAGAACAGTCTATAACTAGGGTGGCTGGAGTCTTTGACAATTTTTAGGGCCTTCCTCTGATACCGCCTGGTATAGAGGTCCTGGATGGCAGGAAGCTTGACCCCAGTGATGTACTGGGCCATTCGCACTACGGTCTGTAGTGCCTTGCGGTCGGAGGCCAAGCAGTTGCCATACCAGGCAGTGATGCAACCAGTCAGGATGCTCTCGATGGTGCAGCTGTAGAACCTTTTGAGGATCTGAGGACCCATGTCAAATCTTTTCAGTCTCCTGAGGGGGAATAGGTTTTGTCGTGCCTGCTTCACAACTGCCATGGTGTGCTTGAACCATGTTAGTTTGTTGGTGAGGTTGACACCAAGGAACTTGAAGCGTGCTCGGTTTTCTTTTTCCTGTAGTCCACAATCATCTCCTTTGTCTTGATCACATTGAGGGAGAGGTTGTTGTCCTGGCACCACATGGCCAGCTCTCTGACCTCCTCCCTATAGGCTGTCTCGTTGTTGTCGGTGACCAGGCCTACCACTCTTCTGTCATCAGCAAATTTAATGATGGTGTTGGAGTCGTGCCTGGCCGTGCAGTCATGAGTGAACAGGGAGTACAGATGCAGTATAGACTAAAGATCCAGAATCTTCTTTAGAAACCTAACCGTTAGACGCACAGCCTACATTAAAGGGAAAATCCCCCAAAACTATATTTTGTTGATACAGTCCCAAAATGTTTTGCATATCAGCTTTTGGGACTGTATCAACAGTGGACTAATGAAACAAGAACCAAAAGATAGTTTTAGAGTGGATTTTCCCTTTAACTCAAGGTTACAATTCTTTCAACAAATCAACAATGCCACAACATCATGTGTACTACACACCCATATGTGTCTGCAAGCGTTTCTAGCTACTAGTGTTCGTCTGTTCAGAAATGACTTAATTACCATATTACCATCTGGAGACACAGGAGTTCTTCGGCATGAACATCGAAGCACTGGCTTGACCTCCAGGCAACGCTAGCAGGATAACGATACGCTAATGTGTCCCATTATGCACAATTCTCCAGGAGGGGATTCTCTTTGTTGAGCATCATGCTGCCAGTGGAATTCAGATGGGTGCTGTATAATGATGCGGGCCTTTTTCCCGCTTCATAAAAGATACAAGGGTAGTCCTGCTGAGAGTCATTAGCAGGGCATTTACAGTCTGCTTCTTTTCTTATCCACACACTTTCTGCTAGCATGGCGCCAAAGTGCTTTGAAGAAGCCACAAGGACGTGCTGCTACACAGGATCCATGAAAAGGAGGCCCAACTAGCCCCTGTAGCCGATGGATGTGAAGCGGCCTCGCAAACAACTCACCAACTCACGGAAGGGCCATTAAGCTCTGGACGTTTATTCTCGAACCCCCTCGTAAAATTACTATCATCCACAGCTAATGCTTTTAAAGAGGGGGAGCACTTTGAAAAGATCCCTTTGAAAAAAAGGAGGGAAAAAAAGAGAACTCTAATGGCAGGCAATGGTTGAAGTGAGAAAATAGCGGTTTGGCCTGCATTTGCCAAGCATGAAACATGAATTAGCACGGTGTGACACTGGTGGGCGGAGATAATCACACCGCTCTCTGCCTCCCCTCTCTGGCCTCCCGATTACCATTCCGTCGACAAATTGAATCCGAGGCTGATTTGAATTCCGCGCCTGTATAACCTGTTATTTATTCATTGCTTTTCTCTCCCCTACATACCATTAAATCTAATAATTCGTTTTCAATACAGCGGCCGCCGCAACTGCGAGCAGTCTACCGATTTCACGTTCCCCATGCAGCCTCTGGTTTCCTATAGAAAGAAAGAAAAAGCCAAGGAGACGCTGTCCCGTGGTTACTGCACTTAACAAAAAAATGGGGCCAATAGGGGTTAGGTGATAAAAAAAAATTAATTCCATATTTGGACATTCCTTTTGATCTTCAGAGAGGTTGACCCAAATGCAAACGCCAGAGTATTGGTTAGCACCCTTGTGCAGTTCCCCACTGCCGGGTAATTACTCTATTACAGTGATACATCTCAAATCTGCCCACTGTTTACACTGTGCTTGCCCTCTCATATTAGACTGTCTGCTATGCTTGACAAGAAAATGATGAAAGGTGGAGGCCCCAGACAGGGAGGGGGGATTAAATGGGGTTGCTGATGTTTGCCGCCACAGAACAGATCAAGTTTATATAATGGACCATTTGTCTCATATTCTTCACCTCCCTCTTCCCTGCAGGGCTGAAGACATGCAGAATACCCTTCAGTGTGTGTGTGTGTGGTGTGTGTGTGTGTGTGTGTGTGTGTGTGTGTGTGTGTGTGTGTGTGTGTGTGTGTGTGTGTGTGTGTGTGTGTGTGTGTGGTGTGTGCTTGTGGTGTGTCCATGTGTATGTGTGTCTCTGCAGGTGGGTGTATGTCTAAGTGCCTCTGTGCATGTTTGGGAAGGAGCACAGTGAATCAAGTGTTTTTTTTTTTTAAATACCAGAACAGCTAAATGTAACTTTAACAAGAGCAAGGTATTGTGTTTCATTTGAAAACAGCATCACATTGTGTAAAAGCAGAATATTTCAGGTCATCCTACCCCATCAATGATCTGGGGTCTGTTCCTTCCCAGTACGATTACTTTGACAAGTTTAATTTCTTTTCAAAAACATTCAGGATGGATGTAGTAATAAAAGCAGAGGCATCTGCTACTCCAGATACACACTGTCATTGGGGATAAAAGGGAAATGGGAAATGCCCAAAAGACTGAATAAAATTGTTGAACATCAGAGATTCATTTTGAAGAGGGACAAAATGGGCCTTCTCATTGGATGAAATTTGGCTAATCAGGATCTGTTTTTACTGAAAATCAGCGGGAGGGATGAAGCAGCGAGACATTTAGAGAGAACATTGTTTGCAAAAGCATAACCACAAGAGAAGCCGTTATCCGCTCCCTACGCTCTAAATGTCACAACGGAGTTTCAAACATTTCTAGAGAGTAGTCATGAGTCATGGAATTAACTTATATATTACAATCAACAAGAACTCAGGCAAAAAGACAATGTTCATGATCATGATGTGCAAATGTAACAAATAATAATGTGCAGCACAACAAATAACTGCAGCAACAAAAAGGAAAAAAAAAACACAGCTTGGCAATTGAATGCTAATGTAGGTTTAAAATATTATCCATTAATGGGCTTCTACTGTGGACAACTGTGGCACTGAGATGTCCCCTCCTCCACATTCAGAGAAGAAAACAAATGGCTGCCATCTCCTTGACCTCGAATGGGCCTTAATTGCAGCTCATCCAGCCTCTGGACATGTCAATCACAATTCTGGCTCCAAATGGCACCCTATTACCTACATAGTGCACCACATTTAAGGAATAGGCTGCCATTTTGGATGCAAACGATGTACACGTGTCGACAGCCACCCTTGCTGATTTCCATGTGGCTTAAGAGTGACTAAGGATGTTCCTCATATAAAAATGCAGGCTATGATATAATCAGTGTTCTTAAAAACGCATGCTCGCAGGCACACAGGCAGGCACACAATTAGAACTACTTGTCAACTGAATTATATGCCTTGCTTTGAATGGTTCTTTCTACTGTAACTGTGTCCTGCAGGGAGGCGCTATCAGGAATGTGCGGAGGGAAGTGCATGGAAGTATATTATGAACAGAGTAGAAATGAACATATTAATTGCAGTAGAAAGCTGCTTGCTGTAGCCTCTGTCACACACTGTAGTTCATATGACAAATGTAAGGGTCAGAACATAAGATGGTAGACGGCTTATAAGACGTATACATAGAAGGTAATATGCCTTCACTATTATTCTACAATGTAGAAAATAGTAAAAATAAAGAAAAACTCTTGAATGAGTAGGTGTTCCAAAACTTTTTGACCGGTAGTGTATGTGTGTCGGGGAGAGAAGGAGAGAGAGAGAGGGCATGTACAGGTATGTGTGTGTTGGGGGAGAGAAAGAGGGAGAGAGAGAACGAGGGCATGTGCGTGTGGGGTAGAGAGAGCGAGCGAGAGAGAGAGAGAGAGAGAGAGAGAGAGAGAGAGAAGAAGAGAGGGAGAGACATGCCACCACAGGCATCACCACCCCCCTCCACCATATCTATGCCCAATGTGGGAACAAATGAATTACTGCTATTCAAAGTCCCTAGCTTATCTTCGGAAAAAGCATGGCACACACACACATTCACATACACACCCGCGCGCTGCAGTAGCATTAGCTAGCATGTTATTTCCCTCTGATTACAACACTCTTCAGGGGCCCTTGACAAAGCCAATATTTTCTCTCAAGCTTCCCCGTCTTTGACAAACATTCTTTGCTGAACAAATGTGTAATGTTACTACAAGACAATCGTCTGCGACAGCCTTCCACTTCTTATGGAAATGAGGTGCAGAATATGATTGTGGATTTATTTTCCAATACTATTCTACCGCAGTAGACCACGTGTCTATTACCGGCACAGGGGAGACAGTGAAACCTATACCATTCAAGTGATGTGACACTATAATCTTTGTCAAAGTAGCACTGAGAAAAGAGTAGGGTTACTACGAAATGTCTGGTAAACATATAGCAGGAGCTCGGTGTTGGGAATGGCTTAAACTGACTGACATTTTAATGGCGGCGGAACAACATAGCTAGATATAGAAGATTATACAGTGGTGTAGCTGGAGGGAGACTGGCATCCAACCAAAAGACTTGGAAAACATGAATTTCCCCTTGAAAGAAGCAAAAGGAAATATAGGATGTGGATAGCAACAAACATGGGGTTCGGGGGGAGTGATTTTATCCACAATATGACTGTGTGTTGTCTGAATAAAGAGACATATTTCTGACTGGACATGAATGAGCCTGTGGTCACAGTCCCCCACTTCTCTCCGAAAATGGGATAAAAGCTGGAAGCCAGCTAAATGCAATTGCACACATCAAGAGGGTCACAGTGATTTTTGTCATCTTTTTGCAGTTGAAATACCACTACAGGTCTAGACAGAGGAACATCAGAACAGACATTAAAAATACAAAATTCCACTTCAATGGACAATAAAGTTGTTTTGGATTACGAAAAACCCTATAAGAGACACGGTGTCATCTTGTGTGTTCCTGTCTTGGTTGAGTGAAAGCAGCTGCTGGATTGAGTGACTGGAGGTTGTCCCAGCTACCCGGTGAGTGGACAAGCCTGGACATGCTTGTGTGGCCAAGGTGTGCCTGCTGGGCCCTTGACTAGAGGCAGAAGGATGGACAACAGGAGGGCAGAGATGGTTTGCCAGGTAGCGACTGTGCTTGTGTGTTTGTTTGTTCGACAGCATGTACAGCAGTCTGTACATGTACAGTGTGTTGCCTACATGTGTTACTAGACTCAGTGTTATGGAATAGATATGATTCAGGCTAGTCTAGAACATTCTTCGGTACAGTTATACAGACTTTCAAATGTGTTGGGTTTGTCCTAGGTTGCCGTTGAAGTAGTGTGAAGTGGGTGGATTTCCAGTAGTTTTGTGTCTAACACCAACAGACAGCCAAATTGCAACGGTCATAAAAGATTGTCTGAATTAATAGAGTCTGCGATTAAATAAATTGCAGTCCTCCAATAGTTGATATAAATGAGCGACATAAGACCCAATAACCTGAGCTGGAACTCTCATTTCAGAATCATTTTAATTTCAATCATGTCTCATGACAAAATTATTATGAATGCCATTACAGATATTCTATTAGAACTGCCTTGCTAAAAAAAGTCATTACATGAGTCCCATTTTCAGCTGGCGGCACCGGTGACAGTGAGAGAAGCCACCCTCTGACATCCATTGCTCAAGATCAGACACCCGACGGAGAACAACTAATTCATCCCTGCTCTCTGTTCGCACAATAATACGCTGTGTTACATAACAGCATATCTCTGAGAGATTTCATCCACAGACACCAAAACTCTCAGCCTTTAATGTGTCTCTGTAATGTGTCTTTCAAGCTTCAGAAAGAGGACTACTAACCACAGAAGAGGGATACATTTGACATGACATTCGGAGGGACAATATCTGAGCTGGCGCACACCCAGAAAGATTTGTTTGTGTGGAGGTGCTGACTAACGGCGAATAAACTATAAAAATAAAGAAAGTTGCACACTCGATATATAAACTCCCAGCAGGAGGAAGGCACAGTGATGCCGAAGCGTTGGTAAATAAATATTTTGATAGTTTATAATATAGAATGTCTTGTCATAGTGCGTCACTCAAGGACACCCTGACAGTATCCTCCTATGCAGTTTGGACCCAACCATACAATGGTTAGATCGTCCAGACAGACAGACTGGCCGTCCCTCCACCACCATCCCAAGTTTAAGTGCGTGAAACCTTTTCAAATGTGCATATTCACCGGCAAATGGAAAAGTCATGCACTGTGCATTCTCCCACCTGATAGCATGTTAGCCCTGGACGACGAGGCAGAACGGCAGGCTGATTTCTGAAGCACCCTGCAATCAATGGGTCCCTGACAGGGCTGAGTGAGGCTGAGCGGGGCTGTTCAGCCAGCGTGGCACCCTGCTCCATAGCTAATCAACCCCCAAGGAGGGGCTACGTCTGTGGGGAGATCTCTCAAACCCTCCTCTCAAACCATCAATCACCACCCAGGGAGGCAATCACCAGCCCATTTCCATGTGCAGTTTTTCTTCCCTCCATCAATTCGTACAAATCAAGGTGTACAGATGACTGGCAAGCCATGGGTAAGAAGGGAGGGAGGAATTCAAAGGATTGGGAAAATCAGAAACTGGCAAGTAAATAACCGTTCATGGGGTTGAATATGACGGAAAGGTAGAGATTATTTGACAAAAAAAGTGTGTGCCGCTGTTGGTGTCAAAATTGTCTGTAATGGTCCCTATGATCACAATACGGTCAGATCACATTCAGGCCCATACACTGGACAACCCTCAAATGAGCATAAGACGATTGGAAACATGGGAAATTATTGAACGGTCATCAATTCCCTCACAACCGGCAGCGTGTAAGACCCTGTAATTGGTCAGAAAAATGTAAATGTAAGGACGATAATACAGTGAGAGGAGGAAGATGGGGTATTCGTAAGAGGGCAGGAGGGGAAGGGGAAAGGCCATTGTCCCCAATGTCGAGATTACAACAATGAGCACATGCTGAACAGGATTGCATCTCCAGTTTGACAGGAATTGGAATAGAGAGTGAATGAAACCCCAAACAAAAGCTTATTTTTTTCCTCCTAAAGGAACAAGAGTTTAAATGAGCAGTTGTTTCACCGCTCAAAGAATAAAATGAGGGAGGAGAGGAGGAGGAGGAGGAGGAGGGAGGTTGTTAAGAGGGGAAAAGGAGTCTTTTCCTATCATGTTCATGTCTAACATGAAACGAAGGATAAATGAATTAATAAATGAACAAAAGTCTGACATCCTGACAGTTTGATAGAGCCCAGTCTTTACAGTTGAACACTGTAGAGTTAGTCGGCAAAAGCCCATCATTGCAGGTAATATCTTCTCTGGTCCTTTCTTGTAAAGTTTGACAGCGGCTGGAGCAGCTCCCCGCTCTAATAGGCTCCACTCGGAACACACACAAAGTCACACACACACACACACACACGTACACATTCGCAAATACACACAGTCACACACAGCCACACATACACTGTCCTGGCTCTGTTATCTCCAGTGCTTGCTCTGTCTATTGACGGAGAACATGCATGCTCTGATCTCTCTGCTCAGCTCGTGCCAGCCGTCATTAACGGCTGCAGACAGAGGCTTACAAAGACCCGCTGATTGTGCCCTTGCCTCCAAGAGTGCCCCGAATAGGAATAAAGCTTTTTTCAATCACCCTTACGATCTCATGTGGTTTAGTCAGTGATTTTGGTGTGAGCAAAACCAACTATTCAAGTCTAACAATGAGCAACTGTGAATAGTCTTTTGAATCATGCTTATATGATTCAGACTGGATCAAGCAATGAATTCTATACATAGCGTATAATGTACAGGCCTACTATGTATATTTCCAGTTACTTTATCATTACTGCCCTGTTCAATTACCTAAAAAATGCATCCTTCCTTCCAACTTTCCTTGAAGTAATAACAAATTTGACATAATGTGGATTGGTGGAAGCTGTGTTTTGTAACCCTTACTTTTGCCAATCCAATCTGGTCAGATCAGTGATTACTTCAATGAATACGTTTACATGCACACTAATAATATGATGGCAGTAGGCCGAGTATGGCATTAGTCATGTAAACACCTTACTCTGCTTATCTTAATTGGTCATAATCGAAGTAAGCATACTCTGATTAAAACAACTGGATTTCTGAGCAATCTTTCAAATTATTAGAACATGTAAACACCTTAATCGGAGTTCCAGTGGTGTATTTGATCTGTGCATGTCCTACACCAGCAGTACAAGCCTCCCTCTTTTGCGTGAGTGAAGAAAGTTCGGAAAAACTCAAAGTACGCATCATAGAAATAAAGATAACTGCCAAAATAATGGAAACACTTGAGTAAATGAGGGATACAGTGTAGAGGTCGACCGATTATGATTTTTCAACGCCGATACTGATTATTCAAGGACCGAACATTTCTGCCGATTAATCGGCCGATTTTTTATATATATATTTGTAATAATGACAATTACAACAATACAGAATGAACAATGAACGTTTATTTTAACTTAATATAATACATAAATAAAATCAATTTAGTCTCAAATAAATAATGAAACATATTCAATTTGGTTTAAATAATGCAAAAACAGTGTTGGAGAAGAAAGTAAAAGTGCAATATGTGCCATGTAAAAAAGCTAACGTTTAAGTTCCGTGCTCAGAACATGAGAACATATGAAAGCTGGTGGTTCATTTTAACATGAGTCTTCAATATTCCCAGTTAAGAAGTTTTAGGTTGTAGTTATTATAGGTATTATAGGACTATTTCTCTCTATACCATTTGTATTTCATATACCTTTGACTATTGGATGTTCTTATAGGCACTTAAGTATTGCCAGCCTAATCTCAGGCTTGAAGCCATAAACAGCGCTGTGCTTCAAGCATTGCTAAGAGCTGCTGTTTGAATGAACGCTTACGAGCCTGCTGCTGCCTTCCACCGCTCAGTCAGACTGCTCTATCAAATCATATACTTAATTATAATATAATAAACACACCGATATACGAGCCTTCGGTCATTATTATGGTCAAATCCGGAAACTATCACTTCAAAAACAAAACGTTTATTCTTTCAGTGAAATACGGAAACGTTACGTATTTTATCGAACGGGTGGCAACCCTAAGTCTAAAGATTGATGTTACATTGCACAACCTTCAATATTATGTCATATGTATGTAAAATTCATGCAAATTAATACATCTTTGTTAGGAATAAGTGGCCTTTCAACAGTTCGCACAATTTCCCTAGTTAATATTGTCTGCTAACATGAATTTCATTTAACTACACATGCCGGTTTAAAAAAATATACTTGTGTATTGATTTTAAGAAAGGCATTGATGTTTATTGTTAGGTACATTATTGCAACGATTGTGCTTTTTTTTGCGAATGTGCTTTTGTTAAATCCTCACCTGTTTGGCGAAGTTGAAGTAGGCTGATTCGATGATAAATTAACAGGCACCGGATTGATTATATGCAACACAGAACAAGCTAGTTAACTAGTAATATCATCAACCATGTGTAGTTAACTAGTGATTATGTGAAGATTGAATGTTTTTTATAAGATAGGTTTATTGCTCGCTAGCAACTTACCTTGGCTCCTTGCTGCACTCGCGTAACAGGTGGTCAGCCTGCCATGCAGTCTCCTCATGGATTGCAATGTAATTGGCCATAATCGGCGTCCAAAAAGGCCGATTACCGATTATTATGAAAACTTGAAATTGGCCCTAATTAAATCGGCCCTGCCGATTAATAGGTCGACCTCGAATACAGTCTATTGAAAGCAGGTGCTTCCACACAGGTGTGGTTCCTGAGGTAGTTAAGCAATTAACGTCCCATTATGCTTAGGGCCATGTATGAAAATGCTGGGTAGCACATTATTTTGACTACCATGGCTATGCCCCTATCCACAGGGCACGAGTGGTCACTGAATGGTTTGATGAGCATGAAAATGATGTAAATCATATGCCATGGCCGTCTCAGTCACCAGATCTTAACCCAATTGAACACTTATGGGAGATTCTGGAGCGGCTCCTGAGTCACCGTTTTCCACCACTATTAACAAAATACCAAATTATGGAATTTATCGTGGAAGAATGGTGTCGTATCCCTCCAATAGAGTTCCAGACACTTGTAGAATCTATTTCAAGGCGCACTGAAGCTGTTCTGGCTTGTGGTGGTGCAACGCTCTATTAAAACACTTTATGTTGTTTCCTTAATTTTGGCAGTTACTTGTAGTTTTCACATACTAACTTTACATGTCCGAACACATAAAAAAATAACATGGTCGGTATGGTAGAACGTTTATTTTGACTGCCAATTTTCTGAATTTATCAAAGTTCCATCAGGTAGCCTGATTTCAGATGTGTCCATGTAAAAAGGATTATTAAGGAAATTGTTCTTCTTGCAAAGCATGTAAACGTTTTAATAGAACTATCATATTAATCTGAGTATTCACAATAATCATATTATTGTCTGCATGTAAACAAACCCAATGAAGGGAAGAAGTAAGGATTCATTTGAAAAGTATTCAAACATGAATTACATTGCAGGTTTCTCTCCACAGAATGCCTGTCTACTTCAGGAATGGGCCTGTGCACATTTAAAGTAATTACTCCTTGAGACAGACAGGAGATCCATACGTGGACAGTGCAGAGAGAGCAAGTGCAGGGCATTAAACAAGCATTCATTCTGGGACGCCACCTGCATGCCAATCATTTTAAGTGTGGCCTTTCTCTGTTGGTCATATATTACAGTACAACAGGCAGACTGGTAATGTTGAGGGCCTCTTGTTTTCATGGGAGATACTGTACTTTGCAAAATGCATACAATGTATAGTAGGTACAAGTATAATTTGGTTGAATGAAATCAAAATAATTAGTGAGATAAGCAATGTGAAAGGAAGTTACATAACTAATATTACATTTCAATATTGTGACATATATAATGACACCATGTTGGGATTATATGGAAATGTTTTCATGTATTCAGGATGTAAGGGTGAAGTACAATACCAATCCCATGAAAAAGCAGAGGGTTTTCTGTATTACCACCAAAGGCAGCCTTACCCTCTCCTCAACCCTAATGTCTGACATTTAGAATAGATCACTTTAGACATTCAGGGTATTGCTGTTTCTAAACTACAATGCTCCCCTAAATTTCAGTAATATATTTTACCGTCTAGACATCGCATTGTCGTAGAGGACGGTTTCTAAGCTGCTATTTCCTGTGTTTATCTCCAATCCTAGAGGTCACTGATGCACCTCTCACCTCAATGTTCTTGGGCCTTAGCAGAATGACTCAGCAGTGCCTTTGACATTTCTCCATATTTCCCCTATTTCCAGTGTAATGTGCTCACTTGTGGACAGAGCTGCACATTTGCTATCCCTGGCTGACGTCATGTTTTAGATGATAGCAGGATGGCCGAAGGGATGATTGCATGAAAGGATTCCATACGTATATGAAGACTATATTCTTGAAGATTATATGGAAAGGTGGTGAAGGGAATATATATATATCACAAAGAACACAGAGGAAATACAAACAATGAGAACATTGCAATGGCAACATGACAACATCTCTGTCCTGTTATAAAATATTCTGCTAGGCTGAATCATATATATACTGTGTAGAAAATACATAGAATAATAATTAATTTGATCTAAAATTATTAGCATAAACAAACCATGGACAAATATGATAAACATTGTTTACTTCCGACTTCAGAGTAATTAATACATTGCAGATGTCTCGTTACATTTACATGTGATTGTTGTGACATCCTTCAGCTGATTCTTTTCATCTAAGCAAATAATAGTCGCTGATTAAAGACTATTGTTGCTCATGCAAATTTTATAATCTCAGGTTTACCCTTGATGTCGTGCACTTAGTTGACCTAATTAACCAGTTTCAAAATTGCTCTTTGTTTAATGCAGAATATAGACCAGATTTCTCACTCTGTGTATTGCGTGTAATATCAGGTTGAAGTTAAGCTGTTAAGGATTTTTGTTCGTGAGATTGACTTTTCTTTGCTTGACTGACTCCTGTTCTGCTGGACTTGTAGCCAGCGATTCAGTACTCATTTTCATCACATCTTCGAGCAATATGCAAACCACACTACTAGTGATTAAATGAACAGTGACAGATTTTAGTACCAATTTCTATACGCCTCCAGTAAGCAATGCATTACGAATGCATGTATAAACTTTGTACTGTATATAGACTGAGCCATGATATGTACACTAAAATGTATTATACACAGAGGGTTCATAGACAGTGTTACTGCACAATAATGTTCATGTAACTAATCAAAGACCAATTGTGGAGTCAAAACCCATGTCATGACAAAGAAGACTGTGGTTAACCAAAAAAGACTGGTAAGTTAGAACAGAACTATAACACTGCGGAACCAAACTGAGCGCTACTATGAGTAACTGGAAACTGTTTAATAAGTGAACGAATCAGTCGTTATAAAAATACTGAGGCGAAAGTTGAGAGTGAAAAAAATAATATTTGAGAAATGCACAGCAGCGAAACTCCTCATTAAATCTCTCTTTGATAGAGAATTGATTTTGGAGAATAAGCATGCTGATTAGACCGAGGACAATCAAACACTTCATTCGTGATAAAAAAAAAGGGCCGCCGTCATCCAATCACGTCGCAAATTGGCAACATAAGCTGCTGTTACTATGACAGCCATCCCAGGCCTTCTAAGATTCTCGCTCACTTCACAAAGAACATCTGTAGTGGTGACCTGAGGGAAGGGTACTGTTCTGAACATTGGATGGAATGCCCTTCTGCTAATGCTATGATTCATGCAAGAATCGCTAACAGCTTAGCTGATCTGCACCGACAATCCCAAGTCGCCCACTAACTTCCACTCCCCCATTCAATTCCTCTCCTATCCCTCCCCATTAATGATAATCTCCATCTCGAGTCCCATCTGTCTTCGTCTGGGCACATGCAGAAGGGCAGCCCTTAAGTGATTCACAGCATACGCTCTGTGGTTAACCATAGTGCACCCCGGGGACAGTCGGACAGTAGACGGTTAAACATTCCCTTAGCCGGAGGAGGATACCCAGGTTGTCTTATATAGCACACAGAGAGACCAGAGAGGGATCTTCAGGTGCTTTCATGGTGTTAACTAAATTGACAGTGGCTTCCAACCTCCAATCTATCAGTCAATGGAGGGAGTGAGGGAGTGAACGAGTGCAGTAAACGCGGAAGCTCGAGAAGTATGTCTCCTGATATAGTTGCAGACTGTCGCCGCCGGGGAAAAAGGTGTGAGGCTGAATTGTCTTAAAGGGATCTCTGTTTCCCCAGAGTGATAGCCATACATTTGCAATGGTTTGGCCCAGGGAGGTTTGTCTTATCTGCTCCCCCTCACCAAGGGGGGAATGGAGGATGTGTCCTTCCCAACACACTCGCCACTGTTGATTGGTAGCATGCACACACAGATGCTAGCACATACGTAACCGACCAGCTCGATTCGGTCCTATGTATCAATATTTGAAATGGTATATCATACACTACAGTTGAGGAACAATGGCTAAGTAATTCTGCTTTGAAAGTTGATTAACTTGTAACCTCACTTTTGAGAAAATGGCCCATTCAGCATCGTTCACACCCTCTTAAGCCTTGGCCCCACCCATCTCTTTAAGTATTCACATGTGAGGCCATGTACTAAACAACCAAAGACTAAAGGCTGGTTTATACTATGGGTGTGTTCGTAAACTCAATCTGGAGTCCCAGAGTGCGCTCAGAGTGCTTTCTGTACGTTTGTAAACTCAGAGCATTGTTAGATTGTCTGTTCATAAATTCAGAGTGTTTTGCTCTCGAGTGTTCAGAGCGCGTTCAGGACACTCTGGCCGATGAGTAGAGTTGATCCAAGCATTCTGACCTCACAACAGCAGGCAAGCACCCAAGATAACTGTCTAATGTTGGCTAGCTTGCTAGCTACTTCCAGACACAAATGAGAGAACAGATCACTCTGACCATTTTACTTGTCCTAGCAGAGCTGGTTAGGCTGTTTTTATCAATCAAATGTATGTATAAAGCCCTTTTTACATCAGCCGATGTCACAAAGTGCTATAAGGAAACCAAGCCTAAAACCCCAAACAGCAAGCAATGCAAATGTAGAAGCACGGTGGCTAGGAAAAATTCCCTAGAAAGGCCAGAACCTAGGAAGAAACCTAGAGAGGAACCAGGCTCTGAGGTGTGGCCAGTCCTCTTCTGGCTGTGCCGGGTAGAAATTAAAACAGAACATGGCCAAGATGTTCAAACGTTCATAGATGACCAGCAGGGTCAGATAATAATAACCACAGTGGTTGTAGAGGGTGCAACAGGTCAGCACCTCAGGAGTAAATGTCAGTTGGCTTTTCATAGCCGATCATTCAGAGTTAGAGACAGCAGGTGCGGTAGAGAGAGAGTCCAGAGCATTGGTGACTGTAACTGTGCTACTGACAACAATTTAATTAAGCTTTTTTGCCAACGTTTACTGACACCGGCCATATTCAACGAGTGTTTGTAAATTCATCAGTTATTCTGCGCTCTTGCACACTCACATGAGAGTTCTCTGAAATCGGAGTAGATAGCCAGAGCAAATTTACCTGCTACATCTATCGACAGTTGTCGCAGTGACATCATGAACATTCTATTGAAATGGTTACTTGCATAGTGAAGTCTTTTGTTTAGACATGCTAAACAATGAACCCTAATCCCAACTCATAATGTTACTACCCTGGATGAATCTGTAGGTAGCTAACCAAACAGGTTCAATGTAAGCTAGCTAGCTAACATTAGACTATAACTAGCAATGCAAATGGCTCTGAGATGTGAATAATATTACTAAACAGATCATACACATAACATTAGCTAGCGAGCCAGCCAGCTAACATTAGCTAGATAGCTAAGAGTACGCTTGAACTTCAAATGAAAACGACTTTCTGACTAAATTAAAAACGTGTAATATATGGAAATGTAGCTAGCTAGACTATTTTACCCGTATGGATGGACGCTTTTCCTCCCTCTGTCACGGAGGCCATGGTTGCCCTTAGTTTGAGGATGTAATCCGGAAACAGCTGTATTATACTCCCTCTGCATATTTGCAATCAAATGCCAGAATTTTCTCCACCTCCTTAGCTATCATACTCTCATTCCAGAAAGGGGAGAGCAACACTATTGCAGATCTATTACATGATATCTTAAAAAAAAAGCTACTTTAGAAGGGATTACCTACACATACTGTATTAACCAGATCATGTTATAGACAGAACCGTGCTCCAACTCATCTCTCGGCATGTCCAGCCCATCCATTATATCAGCCAGTCATGGCTAGCGGGACGGTTCCTGACTTTTTCTTTGGCTGAACCTACTAGGCTTGTTATATAACAATGTTATTTGTAGTTACAGATGGCATACAAGTTTGTTATTTTGTTATTAAGGCACATGAAAATGCACATGTTCCAGAAGGCATTTCTGCCAAAAAATGAAATTTGATAACAAAAAGTTTACGTTCAAATGACTCTACTGTGAAGTAGTGACACACGCCTAGTTTCCTGAAACAAGTCACATATACACACATTTACACTACACTACACACACATTACACCCCTCCCCCCCAGCCATAAAACCTCACACACAATGCAGGGAAGGAATCACACGACCAGACCTGACATTTGCCTCACACCCATAACAATAACGTGCCTGATTAAAAGGGCAGAATGAAATCATACCACGCCCTGTACATTGCCAAGCTAAATAGGATTTAAACCCGTGCAGGCCACTGATACCTTCGGTGTCAAATCCTGATTACTATAAAGAGGAGAAGAAAAGGTCTCGCTGTTGTAATGCCTGTGTAACAAGGAGTGTCTTAGAGCTGCATAGTTACACCAGTATACACAGTCCGTGGACAGATAAGGCAGTATTTTTATAGAGAAGGCAGGGGAAACTGCTCCGTTGAATGCCTATTTGAAAGGCGATGAAATAAAGGCTCTGTTTTTATCTTGCTTGGATCAAAAGGTTCAAGCTAATTAACAAACTAAATAAGAGTCTCCCAAGCTGCGTCTGTGCGCTCTCACTCTCTCTTGCTCGCTCTCTTTCTCTCTCTCTCTTTCGCTCTCTTTCGCTTATACTGCAGCGTGGAGGGAGAAATAATGGGAGACCATAGCGGTGTGTGCATTTTGTGTGTGTTGTGTGTGTATGCATGTGTAGGATTGGAATGAAAAGGGGATACCAAGTCAGTTGCACAACTGAATGCATTCAACCGAAATGTGACTTTCGCATTTAACTCAACCCCTCTGAATCAGAGAGGTGCGGGGGGCTGCCTTAATCGATGTTCACGTCATCGGAGCCCAGGGAGCAGTTGTTTTTGTGGGTTAAGTGTCTTGCTCAAGAGCAGAATGGCAGATCTTTCCACTTTGCCGGCTTGGGGATTCAGATCAGTGACCTTTCGGTTACTGGCCCAACACTCTACCTGCCACCCCTCTGTGAACACATCTTGGTGTGTGCATGTTGTGCTTGGGCGCATTCATGGGTGCACATTTACAAATCCAAAGAGAAATTGCTCCCTGCACTGAAATGTAACAAATACCTGCCAAATGTTCCACCAACAAGATCAGTTCCAATTAACCATGCTATAGAGCTCCATGACCCACAAAATAAAATGGCTGGTGATCAAGGTTTCCTGTCTGTTTTAATTTGATTTGACTTTTCCAGCAGAACCCGGAGGCTGAGAGAAGGAGTCAAACTGAAAGGACAAGGGCACGTAATAAAGACAAATGGCTAAAGCAGGAAATTTGATTCATTGCCTCGGTACAGCAACATTTACAACCCCCCAAAAAACATTGACAAGCCATTAATTTTAAAACACTGTCAAATCCAGGAAAGCACACATCCGGCTGCTATAATGACATTTAGTCCCAGAAGGCTGCTGGGGAGAGACAGGGAGATGGTTAACTGACTTTATCAGCTGGCCATTTGCCTGACTTCCACATGCGTGCAAGCAGTTTTTGGTTATGTTCAATTCAATACATTACCTCAATTCTTCATACCGAATACAGAAGAATAATCTAGAAAAGCATCAACAGTGAATACTGAAACTCTGCTCAATAAAACTCCTGCCCAAACTCAAGTTTTTGGCTAATTTCTTCAGAACTAGACGGACGCATTGATGTGAGGGTTGCTCAGTATTATTTACTGAAATAGTTATCAGAAGCATATGCTTGCCGCCAATCTTTCACTGTGGAGCGCACACTTTGTAGTATGATATGAAAACACCATCTGGTGTGGGAACACAGCTAGGCTAGCTGTGTAGCTAAAAGGCCCTACTGTGTCATAGGGTTACCTTACTGTTAGAGATATCCGTTACATTAATCCTCAATGGATTTTTGATTTAATAATCATTATCTAGCATGCATAATACAACAGCTCTACTAATGTACACGGCAGATGTACACTTTCTTGAGACCGTTTGTTGCTAAGTATAGCATATAATCATCTTGGTGTTGACACGTTGTGTCTCTGTATGACCTCTTGTTGACCTCGTCAACGTTTTCATAATGCATTTTATTAAACCTTTCCTATTATTGTCTTTCATTAGAATCTCATTAGATTATGTCAAAATAGAGACATTTAACCATTGTAGTTATATGTCACCCAAGCTGACATATGTATGGATTCATAACACATTAATATGAAAATTCCTAACAGTAGCCCTATATTTCAGTATATTGCCTAGAGTGTTTGCTTGTTTGTAGGGTAACATTTTGTCTCCTATGGAGCAGAAACAGTGTGTCCTGCTGACAGCGGAGAACTGGAAACAACACGTTCTGAGACAGGGCCCTCTCCTTAACAAAATGAACATCTGCCGTTTCTCATCAGCTATATTGAAGCTAATGACGGGCCGCAAGTGTGCTGACAGCGAATGGAATTGGATTGTGTACAAGAGCCCCTGTGAGACCAGACATATGTTCTGGAGTGAGTTTGTGGATGGAGTTTTTGTGAGCGTGCGTTTATGTGTGTTAGTTGAAGTGTCACTATGGGTGTAGTGAGTGAGAGTGAGAGAGTCACTATGGGTGGAGAGAGAGAGCGAGAGAGAGAGAGCGAGATAGCGAGAGAGAGAGCGAGAGAGAGAGAGAGAGAGTAGCCCACTGGCATGAGTTATTAAGTGAAGACGTTGTGTATATTGTGCCTGTGTGGGCGAGTGAAGTGTGTTTGTACAGGTTGAATAACTGTTGTATCCTTCTTCCCTTTCAATCTCCTCCTCTCTCTCTGCGTCACTAACAGAGATCCCTGCATCACACACATCAAAGGAGCCCACTCTCGCAGGATACAATTGTACTGTGACCTCTCACAGTCTTTGTTCGTATGCACCACAACAACTCCCAGGCTGCTAGCCTAGCTCTCTGCCAAGAGGATTCTACCTGCTTGCCTTCTCCTCTTCTGTCTAGGGACAGATTACATTTACATGAAAATTAAATATTTGTTTTCCACTCTGGCAATTGATGGCCATCTTAACTTCACACAACTGTTGATGTGTTCACCACTCGCTGTTGCCTTTCTTTGTCTAGCACAACTATTTCTCTCTCTTCTTTCTGTTGTCGGAACTCTGTGGTGAATTCTTTTGCACACGGCCTTGAGTTCAACTTTTGTATAAATAGAAGCGAAGTACTATATCACGGCCCTTTTCGCAGCCTCTTGAAATATTTGCGAGTCATTTAAAATGAGAAGTTTGCGTGAACCCCGGTGAGGAGGATCTAGGCAAGTGTGTGTTTGTGTGTGTGTGTGAGAGAGTGTGAACGGAGAGCGCTCTCCTTCTCGCCTGTATTCTGGAGAGGCTAATCACATGAAGAACATGTTCTGGTTGGGAGGGATAAAGACCAGCCTCTGAAGTGACTCATCGTGTTTGGAGAATTTCAACCGAGCAGCAGCTAGCGAACGCAGCTCTAATTCTCCTCACAGAAGTGTGGCTTTGGAACAGTCACATTGCATACAGCAGCAAATACATCTTCAGACTTCTCGACTGTTATTTCACACAGAAAATGTATTTAGGTAGTGTTTTCCCCAAAGCATAAATTACATTTGGGGAGACAAAATGACAACGCAGACACCGGCTGTTTGAGGAGGAGGGGCAAAAGGGAGCAAAAGAAATGAAAGCGATGTCATATCATGAGGAAGATTGATTAACTGGCCATGATGAAGTATTAGGTAGATAAAGTAATTGAATATTCAATACATCCCTGTCTGGCTCTGAAAAGCAGCATTAAGAAATAAAAAAGACAAGAGACTATAAATTAGTTTAATCAATCTTCTGCCTCCAACAAAAATTAAATAAGCATAACTATAAGTATCTATTAAATGGCTTGTGGGCTGGTTTGTAATTTCATTGGTTTTCAGCATAAGCATTGGCTGCTCTATGACAGTGAGGCATGAGAGTGAGTCATCCATAATATATATTTATAAAATCATTGGCACTGTTCTAAGCTGTTGAAAAATCCATATTTTCCGTTACCGGCTGTTCAGGTATTTATATAGTTCCATTGCATCACATAGCTTTCAGTAACTTCCCTCTAACTGTCGTAAATTTTGTCATTTTACATTCTAAAATGGGTGCTATAGCCTACCTCATGTCAAATGAAGTATGCTCAAAGCTCAGTGGTTGGCTGAATTTGTTACATAACCATTGGCATCCATTGAAGTTGGCATTATTTAAAGACTAAGTCCAGGATCTTAAGCACAACAACATATTCTACGAACTGGACTGGACAAAATGAACAACTATAGCTTTGGATGTAAAGCTTTAGACCCTAAGTCAGACAGGATGCTATAGAGAAATCTGGAGGTGAAAGAAACGCACACCTGTTTCGGAGAGGTACTGGCTAGGGGCAGTAGAACACTTGAAAAAGAAAAGGAGAGCCGCAAACTCTAAGAGTTCAGATGCAATAATTGGGTATTATTGACAAATACTGCGGGTCACTAGTTTATATAGAGTCAAAGGACACACACAGGTGTATGTAATCATGGCCGGGTGTGGCCTGATATCATTGGTTAATTCTCAGATATAAACAGCACATACAAAAAACACGAATGATTCGCATACGATCATAGATACAATTTGGCTACATAGGCCTACAAAACATTTACAATGAATAGCAAAATCACAATAATCACAAGAATGGCTTCAGATCAAAGTCTACGTTGACACAGAAGGAAGCAAGTGTCTTTAAATTAAAGATCCAGGCAGCCTCTCATTGAATAAATTATCGAGGTCACCCCCTCTCCTAGGGAGGGTGACATGTTCGATGCCGATATAATGTAGGGACGAAATTGAATGGTTCGCTCCAAAAAAGTGGGCCGCAACTGGGTAAATCGTGTTTTTGCATCCAATGGTGCTACGATGCTCCGGGAGTCGTACTTTTAATTGCGCTTTGTTTTACCCACATCATTTTTACCACGAGGAGAAGTTATTAAAAGACAAATAACTGCCTTAGTGGAGCACGTGATAACACCTTTGATTGGGATCTACACTTGTAGTTTCCATCCGGTAGAGGCGCAAACAGACGTTGTGCAGGGATATTGTGGGGTGGTAAATCAGAGTTTAACAATTGATCTCTGAGAATCTCTCACGAGAATTCGACAAAAGGAGGGTCAGAAAACACATTACCGATATAGTCATCAGATCTTATAATGTGCTAATGTTGGTGAACGATTCCCTTAATTTGTTCAGAGCACTTTGAGTAGCAGGTAGTTAGAATGCAAGAATTGCGAGACTGTCCTTGAAAGAGATCATGTCTCGATTTGTTTAGAATTTTCTCAATGGCATGCTTTAGAGAAACAGACAGTCTCTGACAAAGCACAAACAAATGTCTGCATTCATGACTTTTATACAGTGTTGCACCGTTTAACATGGTCCTTGTTTCCACGTATGACTGAGAGAATTCATTTATTCATGAGCACCGGTAGACACAATCAGCGTCTGAGCTCCACCTAAGCTAAAACCAGACCTCATTGTCAACCAGGGTAGCCTAGCAAAAATATACTAAAATCACTCTATCCTATACATTATCTATATACCATAGAAATGATGGTATGAGCACTACTTGTTTAGCAAAGACAAGAAAAAGAAGAGAAGAGGGAGAACACTGAAGGTTAGGATGAATACAATAGGCCTAGATACAGTAAAAAGAGTATTTTCTCTTTTCTTCCCTCAGACGTTTACAGGCCTGCAGAAGGAGTGCGATTGACCATCTGGCCCTCAGTATGGAGCTATGCACTGTAAAAGCACTCAAATCAATGGAAACAACTCCACCTTGGATGCCCACCATTACACAGATGGTGTACTTGGAGAGAACTGCTTAGGCTACCTAACGAAGAGCAGACACTGCACAGACAGAACACCCCACGCTACTGGCCCGCCACCACCACCCACTTCCAGTGAATGTTGCTTGCTTGATTGGTATTGTAAGGTATTGTTCGATGCTGGCCGGCGACCATGAACTACAACAGGGCCCTCTGGTGGTCTGTTGATAAATGGCTTTGACCCAGAGTGTGAGTGTGTGAATAGTATACTCTATCACAAGCACAACACACACTCACACACATACTCACGGATACACTCTCTTAACGTCACACATAATGTACATGCACACAGCAGAGTAATTTCAGCTAAACCGAGGGTATGGCAAGCTAAATTGACTCCAGACATTATCACCTTCTTGCTGTAGTTTCACTCCCCTCAGTCAATAGGGGACCTCTACAGGATCGGTGGGTCCCCCGCGGGACGGTTGAACTAACGTAGGCTAATGTGATTAGCATGAGGTTGCAAGTAACAAGAACATTTCCCAGGACATAGACATAATAATACATTATGGCCTTTCTCTTGCAAAATCCAAGATGATTTTCTTTGCATTATCTTTTACCATCTAATGTGTTATATTCTCCAACATTATTTTCACATTTCCACAAACAAAGTGTTTCCTTTGAAATGGTATCAAGAATATGCATATCCTTGCTTCAGGTTCTGAACTACAGGCAGTTAGATTTGGGTATGTCATTTTAGGCGCAAATTTGAAAAAAAAAGGGGCGGATCCTTATTAACACTCTACAAACACGTTATACAAGAATTCGCTGGTATGCACCGGGATTAAAACTCTAGTTTAGTTTCATGTCAAGTCAAACAGCAGTTACCTAGCCAAAGCCATCTACTGCAGCCATCTTTACACACTGTTCCATGCAGCTTCATTGATGCGCTCTCCAGCCAGCCAGGCTACCGCATGGTCCTAAAGTCAACCTACTAATTTATACTAATCTGCATTTGGCTTTTAATCAGGGTTGGAATGATTTTAGTAGCCTATGTTTAATTGTTGATGTGGAGCTAGGGTATGGCGACTGCCAATTGACACCCCGTATGCACATAAAGTCTAGGCCTAGGATAACACATACCATACATGAGCATGTGATGATGCCCACAGACCAGGGCTGCCCAACCCCAGGTTTTCAGCCCAACCCTAATTTAGCAGTTCTGATTCAGCTAGTTAAGGTCTTGTTGAGCAGCTAATTAGTAGAATCAGGTGTGTTAAATTAGGGTTGGACTGGAAACCCACAGGACGGTACATCTCCAGGAAGAGGGTTGGGCAGTCCTGCCACAGACAAACATACAGTAGATTACGTGCAGACAGATATACAAACCCATTAAAAGGCACTCAGAAGTGAACTTAAAAATTCAGATTTACACAGAGACACAGTGTTATTGACATAGATGTCACTATATTATTAACGTATAAAATATGCCTAAGAAGCACAGCAGACACAACCCGCACACACACACACACACACACACACACACACACACACACACACACACACACACATTCAGACTGTACATTCAGACACATTTTCATGCATTTCATTTTTCTGTTCTAAAGCATTTGTATGTTTTTGTTCATGTGGACATCAACTCAAATTCAGCACATTTTCTTGGCACATCCTCATCTGCCTTTTGTCAAAAGACTAACTCATGTATACAGAGAGAACTGCACCTGGACTAGAATAAAAATATAAATAATATATTTTTTTTAAGGCAATAGTGCAGCTGTAGCACATTTCAAGGTAAATTTGTCTCAGCTCTGTGGCATTTCAACAACAAGACCTGTCACAGGCTATTTTCAGACTCCATTGTATGTGCTGCGGTACTAGAAAAAAAAGGTTATTTTGACAAAATTCTTCAATTTGCATCACTAAAACAAAGCAGACTCTACACAGCATCTACGAAATCACAACTCTCCACAACAATGTCATAGCTGTTCACAATGCTGCAGTCAATCATCAAGACATGCCCAGCCAGAATAAGTGATGACAAACCTCATCTGTAATACTCAATACCATGCATCGTTTTCTTGTGAGACATCATGGTTTGGTTTGCTCTCAATATTTTTCTAATAATTTGTATAGGAAAGAATACATATATAGGCTACTCATTTCAACTACCAGAAATCAACATTTATTTATCAAAATATTTGATTATTTATAATGTGTACTGTATGGCCTATATGGCTGTCTTAGTGGTTCTTTGTTGACAGGTTAAAAACTTGACTATGATGTAGCCTAATAACTATGTAATAACACATATTTTACTGTAAGACATATGCCTGCCTGTTCTTTCAAAACAAATGGATTGGATTTGGGCGAAATAAATGGTAAAATTGTAAAAATGAAAACTATATTTTATATTCTTATATGTTTGTTCACTATTTTACATAATGACTTGTTAGGTTATCTGTTAAGACAAAATGACACACATTTGTCCAGGGCCCTGTCATATTGCTCTCCATCGTTTACATTGAGCCTTGTAAAGCTACGTTAATTTCGGCTAATGCCATTTTGAGTAATTGTCCTGCATGGCACCGAGCCACTTGTCAAAAGCGATTTGCCTTGGGACAAAAACGTATTGATCTTCATTCTGTCCCTCTCTCCTCGCCGCACAAAACGTTTCATCACATCTCCGCGCTCAGAATGAGAATTCTCACATTGTTTTACTTGGAGTGATTCCAAAAGACAGAGGCAGCATCACGCGCTCACTTGTGTCATCACATTAACCGTAAAGCAAAGGGGAAAGATTTTGAAAAAAGGCACTAGAGATCAACGCATGAGTTGCTTACAAACTTCCTTCATTCCATAGGCCTACAGTACGCGTCATGCGGCTGTCCAAGGCAGGCGACACCTGTGCCATCTCAGCACACCGGCCCCTTAATATATGTTGTTGTTCCTTATTTGCCCTCTTAAGTACAAATAATATGTTTGGGTTGTGCATACTTATGTTGTATTGCTATGCAAACTTTCTCTACTTTTTCAAGCATTTTTAAGCATGTCAACCTTCTCCAAAATGAATAACTGACGTGAGATGAAGACTTATCATGTGTATTGATGTAGGATGTATTTATAACGCGTCAACAACATCAATTGCCACATGATAACCACATAGGGAACATATAATAGCCTATAAGAAAAGAATGGCGTTGAAAAACAAACAAGCATGGGTAGGGGTCATTTTTACACATATCGGCGACAATGTGGTTGCATCGAAGCCTCCTGACATGAAGTCACAATAGTTGCACAGCATTTAATCCAATGTATCTCTGTCGTATAAAGTACTGTGGGTCTCTGCAATATTGTTTTAGATGCACACAGTCATCTGATAGCATACCCTTGAAAAGAGCTTAAACATATATCTTTTATAGATGACGGGCAAGACCGTTACTCCAAAAACCACAGATGCTGCACAAGCACAGATAGATACTCACTTTCCTAAATAGATAGGATTTCCACTCTTAAGAACGATACTGACTGTTTACCTATAGCCGGTCCATATTACACATAAATAGACACTTTATAACGCTTACCTATTCGAATGACATGAGGCATCCCACAAGAGTACTGAATCCAAAAGAGACATAGAATGGCCGATGTCCAGTATTCCAAAATCGAACTCCGGGCAGACAACCAAGTGTTTCGCATGATTGTAAAGTCGTGGGATCCACTTTTTAAGATTCCAAAGACGCTTCAGTGTTGCTCATCAAATTTGAATTCGACGGAGTCATATGTGGGTTTGTGTGTCTGCGACAAATGGGCGCTCATTGTACTTGGTGCAACATTCTCCCAGTTTTTTCACTCTCAATACTTTGGACGGCTTTTCAAGATTATACCCCAGTTCCACACACAGGCGGATCAGTGTTACACCTGCGAATGCTGGCTGCTACAATTAGCCTGCACGAGTCTGTATCCCTTCCCCTCCTACCGTTGATGCTATTTGTCTGCTGGCTGGAGAACAACCGGGCTGGATTCCCGTAAAAATGTGGAAGGGAACTGCGCCTGCGGTACTTTTGGTCGCCTCCAACGATGCTCTGACCGGTGTTAGCCACAAGAAGCCTTGAAAACCTGTTTCTTAATAAGTTTCTTCAGAATTCATGAAAGCTCATTACATATTTCAAATATATAAAATATCAGTGCTGATTTGAAATATGAAATTTGTCAAAAATGTTGATATAGCCAAATAGCAGTTATTATCATGATGATAATTGTCTAAATGGTAATTACTGTTCATTTAGAAAAAGTATTCGAAATGTTTAAGAAAAGCTTCTTCATGGTGCAGTAGTCGTTGCTGTCTGTTTTTCTCATAGCACAATGAAGAAATAGCCTATTGCGCTTCAAGTTTTAGAAAAATCAATAACAAAAAATCCGTGGACGACCAGAATGACTTTTTTTTAATTGAATGCTTGTTCAACTCACAACCTGCGCGTGGTTGGACAGATTCACTGGTGATTATGTTTTTTGGTACTGAGCAAAGCTTGTGTTGTGAGAGCGAGCGCCACCAGTCTTATTCAATAGTGCCACTAGAGGCACTTGAATCATTAGGCAAAGGTCACAGTTATGTCCATGAAACATTTGACACGTGAGATTATACCACTAGATTATTACATTTTCAATTATTATTTATTTCTACTTATTTTACATCTATGTGTTGATGATGCACTTTTTTGGTTAGATTAATGCTCCCTGAAAACCAATTAAAATGTTCAGTATAAATAACTTCCCCACTTGTGTCAAAAATAATAAATTGCTTCACATGCATATGCTGCCAATTCTACCTAAACAATTACAATGATACACACTACAAAAGTTTCCCCTTTTAATCTTACAGTGAGTAGTCTACACGTCCCACTGAGTCATTTGGAAAGCATCGCCTACTCAAATTTATAGTTGTCTCTAAGGCAAAAAGTGCAGACATGTCCTCACTCCTTTCAGGCCTAATCAACATGTTTAATGACAAAGAAAGCCTGTAGCAGGAAACAATTGAACGGGTTGAATTGTGTATGCACATGTTGGAAAATAATAGTCTGGGGTGTGGGCCATTGACAAAGCAGACTGCTCATCACGGTTATTTGGAGCGCTCTGTCTGTGTCAATGAGTACATTAAACTCACATAACTGCTTAGTGCCTTTCTGTCTGTCAATTTGTCATGCTTTATATGGAGCCGTCAGTCACAAGACGGTGGGTGAAACATGATTGTAATCGCATAGAGAGTGTGCCACCGCCTGCAGTGCACAGCCCCTCTCTCTGCCACTTCCTCACTGCTGTAGGTACAGTAGTGACTGTGTGCAAGTATCAAGTCACATCACACATGTATTCATCTACTCGATGACACACAGTACTGTATTACTTACTGCCATGAAGCACTCCAGTGAAAATGTAAATTAATATATCAGTTTGTCCCTTGTGAGAAATTGAATTTATATTTGAATGAAGGAAAGGCTGAGAGTGAAATGTTGGTATCCCTAGACTGAGTCTCTACCTCTATCTCTGCACTTGATTTTTATATTGAAATATAAAGGGATTTAAAAGATTCTGTTGAAGATACTCAGGCTGAAGATGGCAAAATGGCGATCTAGTCTTAATGAGCTTATGAATGCACTGATGGGAGAATGGCTTGGCCCATTGGTTTTATATTCCTATTTTGAATGGGGGGAAAACAAACTGATTGTATCAGAGGGCATGCGAGCTAAAATAACCATAACTGACTCTGCCACTGCATATTCATGTCTTGGGGAGCAAATCTATGGCCCCTTGGCACAATACAAGGACTATCAATGTGAGTTATGTGGCCCTGCTCTCACATTATCAAGATTAATTGACTGCTGCTCTTTCAAATACAAAATGTACACAGCTTCAGCAAACAAGACATTCTGGGGGTATGGGGGTGCCCTCTATAGAGAGCCTTGTGGCAGTGCTCTCCATCATCCAGACTGATCTATGGATCTGATCGATGACAATGATCAATGGTCAGACAGGTGTGTGCCATCACCCAAGACATGGTGGGATGCTATGGGAAGCTATGGGACACACGCAAGCTATCACATAGATAGACCTGGGTTCAAATACAATTTGAAATCATGTCAAATACTTGAGCTGTAATTGATTGAGCTTGCCTGTTGCAATGGAACCAATAAAAAAGTCTCAAAAGTGAAAGCCCCACCAATCTGGCACTCCAGGCACCCTAAAGCAAACCTTCAAAGTATTTGAAAGACTTCAAATATTTGAACCCAGGTCTGTTATCACAATCACCCAGCACTCCTCCCCTGACAAGATGTAAGTCCTTCTCTGTAACAAGAGGTGGTGAATATAATGCAAAATAAATATTGCCAGATAGTTTGTTGAATATAACAGGGGTAATGAGTAGAAATTTAAACAACAGCGGATGCTCATATTATTCCATGCTGGGTTAATAACTACTTCTCTGATGGCACCCCTTGATTCGCTCTCTCTATGACGTGTTATCAATAATAAGGAAAGAGGAATTACTAAATCCTGTATGGCCTGCTGGCAAACATAATACAACATTGGAAAAGGTAAAAGGGTTGTGTAAAAGGGTGGTAAAACATTAAAACACTAGTGAATATTGTTTTACAAAGTCATTTTGGGAATATTTTATTTGGTAGTCTTCACTGGGATGAAAACCTGGTATAACCAATAATTTATATATACACTAGATGACAGAGGGTGCTGTTTTGAAGCAACCATGACTCCATCTTTGCACTTCGTAAAAAATATTTTTTAAGCTATAGAAATGCATTTATTAGTGTCTACATTTGTTTTTGCCACGCTTATTCTGTTACAGACACCTTAATGCATATCTTTAAATTATATTATGTGAGCTAAACAAACATTTAAAATGACAATGTCATGGTTGTTTGAATGAGCGGACCAAAATGCAGCGTGTTCGTAGTTCCACATATTTATTAAACATGAAACTGAATGCAATACACTTAAATATACAAAAACAACAAACCGTGACACAGAGAGGAAAACACACTACTCAAAAAATAATAACCCACAAAACAAGAAGAGAAAAACCCCTACTTAAATATGAGGATCAGCTGCCTCCAAATAGAGATCAACCCCAAACAATCCCAACATAGAAATAGAAAACATAGAACAACCCAAAACACCCCCTGTCATGCCCTGCCCCTACTATAGAAAAAGGCATCTTACTAGGGTCAGGACGTGACGGTACCCCCCCCAAAGGTGCAGACTCCGAATGCAAAAAAACAACAACAACAAAAAACAACCACAAAACACAAAGGGAGGGTAGGGTGGGTGACTAGTGTCTATGGCGGCGGCTCTGGTTCCGGGCGTAGTACCCCCACCGCCCGCTGATCCCCCCGCTTCTGTATGTCCAAAGGAACCAGATCATGGACCATCGCCGGAGGCTTCGGACCGCCAACCGCCGTTGAAGACTCTGGGCTAAAGGCCGCCGCTGTAGGCTCCGGGCTGGGGAGCGTCGCTGGAGGCTCCGGACTGGGGAGCGTCGCTGGAGGCTCCGGACTGGGGAGCGTCGCTGGAGGCTCCGGACTGGGGAGCGTCGCTGGAGGCTTGATGCGAGGGACTGGCATAGGAGGCGCCAGACTAGTAACACGCACCTCAGGGCGAGTGTGGGGAGCAGGAACAGGACACCCCGGACTGGGCAGGCGCACTGGAGGCCTGATGCGTGGGGCTGGCATAGGAGGCGCCAGACTAGTAACACGTACCTCAGGGCGAGTGAGGGGAGCAGGACACCCCGGACTGGGCAGGCGCACTGGAGGCCTGATGCGTGGGGCTGGCATAGGAGGCTCCAGACTAGTAACACGCACCTCAAGGCAAGTGCAAGGAGCAGGCACAGGACATACTGGGCCGTGGAGGCGCACTGGAGATTTAGAGTGTAGAGCTGGCACCACCCGTTCTGGCTGGATCCTCAACCTAGCTTGATCAATGCAGGGCGCGGGCACAGATCGCACCAGCCTGTGAATGCTCACTGGCGATACAGTGCGCATCGCTCGGTGCTTGCCTCGTCACCCACTCCCCACGGTAAGCACGGGGAGTTGGCTCAAGTCTCCAACCTGACTCCGCCAATCTCCCCGTGTGCCCCCCCAAAAACATTTTTTGAGGCTGCCTCTCGCACTTGCCTCGTGGCTTGTACAGCGCCTCATAGTAACGCCGCTCTGCCTTCGCTGCCTCCAGTTCCTCCTTCGGTCGGCAATACTCCCCAGCCTGACTCCTGGGTCCTTCCCCGTCCAAAATTTCCTCCCAAGTCCATTTCACCTGCTGCTCCATTCCACGCTGCTTGGTCCTTTGTTGGTGGGTTATTCTGTCACGGATTTTCAGAAAGATTGGACCAATACGCAGCGTGTTCGTAGATCCACATATTTATTAAACGTGAAACTGAATGCAATACACTTAAATACTTGAATATACAAAAGCAACAAACCGTGACGCAGAGAGTAAAACACACTACTCAAAAAATAATAACCCACAAAACAGGAAGAGAAAAACCCCTACTTAAATATGATCTCTAATCAGAGGCAATGAGGATCAGCTGCCTCCAATTACAGATCAACCCCAAACAATCCCAACATAGAAATAGAAAACTAGAACTTAAACATAGAAATAGAAAACATAGAACAACCCAAAACACCCCCTGTCACCCCCTACCCTACTCTACTATAGAAAATGACATCTTACTAGGGTCAGGACATGACAGACAAAATATATAAAAATATATTCCTTAAATTATAATTTTTTGTAAGTTCTAATGTTGTTGTCCCCACTACAACAAAAAGTAATTAAATACATGGAATTTTGTCCGTGAAACATTTTATTGAAATACTGTAAAATTCCATTCATTCCTATGGAGTACTGCTTCTTTTGTGGAGTGCCAATATGGCAGACCAGTGGCCAATACATACAGTTGAAGTTGGAAGTTTACATACACCTCAGCAAAATACATTTAAACTCAGTTTTTCACAATTCCTGACATTTAATCCTAGTAAAAATGCCCTGTCTTAGGTCAGTTAGGATCACCCCTTATTTTAAGAATGTGAAATGTCAGAATAATAGTAGAGAGTGATTTATTTCAGCTTTTATTTCTTTCATCACATTCCCAGTGCGTCAGAAGTTTACATACACTCAATTAGTATTTGGTAGCATTGCTTTTAAATTGTTTAACTTGGGTCAAATGTTTTGGGTAGCCTTCCACAAGCTTTCCAAAATAAGTTGGGTGAATTTTGGCCCATTCCTCCTGACAGCTGGTGTAAATGAGTCAGGTTTGTAGGACTCCTTGCTCGCACATGCTTTTTCAGTTCTGCCCACAAATTTTCTATAGGATTGAGGTCAGGGCTTTGTGATGGCCACTCCAATACCTTGACTTTATTGTCCTTATGCCATTTTGCCACAACTTTGGAAGTATACTTGGGGTCATTGTCCATTTGGAAGATCCATTTGCGACCAAGCTTTAACTTCCTGACTGATGTCTTGAGATGTTGCTTCAATATATCCACATAATTCTCTTACCTCATGATGCCATCTATTTTGTGAAGTACACCAGTCCCTCCTGCAGCAAAGCACCCCCGCAACATGATGCTGCCACCCCTGTGCTTCACGGTTGGGATGGTGTTCTTCGGCTTGCAAGCATCCCCCTTTTTCCTCCAAACATAACAATGGTCTTTATGCCCAAAAGGTCCCATTTTTGTTTCATCAGACCAGAGGACATTTCTCCAAAAAGTACGATCTTTGCCACCATGTGCAGATGCAAACCGTAGTCTGGCGTTTTTATGGCGGTTTTGGAGCAGTGGCTTCTTCCTTGCTGAGCGGCCTTTCAAGTTATGTCAATATAGGAATCGTTTTACTGTGGATATAGATACTTTTGTACCTGTTTCTTCCAGCATCTTCACAAGGTCCTTTGCTGTTGTTCAGGAATTTATTTGCACTTTTCGCACCAAAGTACGTTCATCTCTCGGAGACAGAACACGTCTCCTTCCTGAGCGGTATGACAGCTGCGTGGTCCCATGGTGTTTATACTTGCGTACTATTGTTTGTACAGATGAACGTGGTACCTTCAGGCATTTGGAAATTGCTCCCAAGGATGAACCAGACTTGTGGAAGTCTACAGTTGTTTTGTCTGAGGTCTTGGCTGATTTCTTTAGATTTTCCCATGATGTCAAGCAAAGAGGCTCTGATTTTGAAGGTAGGCCTTGAAATACATCCACAGGTACACCTCCAATTGACTGAAATTATGTCAACTAGCCTATCAGAAGCTTCTAAAGCCATGACATCATTTTCTGGAATTTTCTAAGCTGTTTAAAGGCACAGTCAACTTAGTGTATGTAAACTTCTGACCCACTGGAATTGTGATGCAGTGAATTATAAGTGAAATAATCTGTCTGTACACAGTTGTTGGAAAAATTACTTGTGTCATGCACAAAGTAGATGTCCTAACCAACTTGCCAAAACTATAGTTTGTTAACAAGAAATTTGTGGAGTGGTTGAAAAACAATTTTTAATGACTGCAACCTAAGTGTATGTAAACTTCTGACTTCAACCTGTACCATCAACAATCCAGAGTTTATATACATCAGAGTTTATGTATGAGGGGTTGGGGTTTTGGTCAGAATCTGTATGAACACTACTGTTGTGGTGTTACTGGGCAGCCTGTGTAGGCTACCTTATATGACCAAAAATCATTACACATCGGCCAAGCAGTAAATTAAAAGCTAATTCAACCTGACACCTGTTAAGTCACACGTTCAGATATGACGACAGTTTGAGTGTGCTTCTGTCCTGTTTTTTTCCCTGTGAAATGATTGCCTTCGCATTTACAAGCTAGCAGACTTTTGCGATCAATTACTTGTCAGGAGAGTCAGTCATAGCTAATGGTTCAGAAAACACCAAGTCCCCATTGTAAAACCAGAAACATCGACAAGTGCTGCACTTAGTTGACTGGATTGATCAGCACATTTTGTTTATTTTTGAGTGACGGTAACAGAATAGAAAGACACGATCAATGTTTCTCCCAAGGCACCTTTCAGTGGATACTTATAACCCAGGCCTGGGATTGGCTAGGACGAGATGTGCAATCCACAGTGTTAGATTGTTCATAATTATTTTGAGAAATTGCTGAGCTGCTATTGAGCTGCAAAAATGAATCATGTGAAACATTTGTTCTCATTGATTTTCATTCTCTCTTTAAGAAGATAGTAAAAGGCATCACCACCAGGCAGAAGATAATGTTGGAGATCGAACATCTCCCTACAACAAAAGGTGAATAGGAACCCGGCTTTCAGAAAGACTACAGTCTAATATGGTTATGAATTGGGTGTCAGGTTTTTCGAGCGTCTCCTTTGAAAGAAACCACTTCTTTGATGACAAACTTTGAATGGTGTTGTGAAGTGGTTTAAAACACAATCTTATGATTGGTTTCATCAATTGCAACAAAATCTACTATCCAGACCTTAAATGGAAATTGTTTTGGGCCCAAAGAAAATTGAAATGAGATTCAAACAAAAATAAAAGGGTGGTAAAACATTAAAACACTAGTGAATATTGGTTTACAAAGTCATTTTGGGAATATTTTATTTGGTAGTCTTCACTTGGATGTATACCTTGTAAAGCCAATGATTTATATATACACTAGATGACTAACAGGGGGTGCTGTTTAGAAGCAACCGTGCCTCCATCTTGGCACTTTGTAAAAAATATTTTGGAAGTTATATTAATGTGAGATTTAGATTTTTTTTTTTTAAATATTAAAAAAGTTATGACCTGCAAATTCCAAAGTATGTTTAGCCTGACTGATATGGTCATTTCTTTGCATACTGTTTGGCAATGTAGTGTAGCGAACTTACACAACACCAGGCAACCTTGTCAAGAGGTCCGGATTTCTTGCCGTAACGGCTAAGGTCTTGGGTTGACAGTCACTGGACCCTGGATTCTAAGGGATATATGCTGCATTATGCTGCATTATGGACGCACATTCAGGCAGTGTTAGTTCTATATCTTTCTATACATCTTGATAAAGGCCTTGTCCCCTCTATCCCTCCTTTCTGAACTTATTTGCCAATGCATGTTGAGAAGGAGGTAAGGAGAGAGGATGTGAGGAATATAGAACTAAAATAATTGAGAAAGAGCCCATAGTGTCTCCCTCCAGACCTTTTCAATAATTTCCCACCCTATGTCTGTCATGGTCAAAAATAGCATTTTATTTACATTGTTTAGTATGGTCACGCTGAACCACGACTATTGTGCTTCACCTCCCTAACACATACTGTAAGCCTGTCAACGCTGTGGGTTTGTGGCGACTCTATCACCCTGCCATAACGTCCTTGCCGCTTTAGTGGGCAGACAGATAATTAAATGTCGATTTACTCTCTTCAACTTTACTAGAGCAATATTGTCCTACTACTTTGCTCACTGTTGATAGATTGAACGCTGGCCGTGGCCTCGTAACGTATGATTCAAGGCAACGTGCCATCTGCAGATGAGGTTATGAGGAATTGGCCAAATTCTGTCTCTGATCACAACATTTATATACTGTGGGCTCAGGCCCGTTCTGGCTCGGAGCTGGAGAATGAGCTGAAGATCTATGTGGCGCGCCTGACATGTGTTGTGCTGTGGTGGGAGGGCAGACAATCACAGGCCTGATCATTCATCCAGACAGTCTGGGAGATGGGAAATGAATGCTGCGAGGGTTTCAATCCAAAAGGTTATAGATGAGAATCCCGATTTCAGTATGATATCCAAACATACCAGCAGCGTAGCTTCAAGACATAATGAGGCCATGTTTGCTGTGCAGGAGCTGACACCAGTGACCTACAAAATCATTGATTAGTTTCTCAAATTATGTATTTCTACCACTGGTTTCCTCACAGTGATTACATTACGTGAAATGTAATGTCAGGTCATTGGTAAAATAGCAGCATGTGTGCCACATAAGGACCTATGGTCGATTGCATGAAAAGGACACTTGAGAGGGATGGTTGGCGACCTTGTCGAGATTAATCAAGGAGCGATTAATTATCTCAGAGAACTCCCCTGACTGAAATATACTTGACCCTGGACTGCAGCGATGTGCTTCAGAGAGGGAGCAAATGTCCACAGAGGTCAGAGATGAAATGTTGTCCTGACCTACACTCAGATTTGTCATCAGAGAGCGATTTGAAAAAAACGTAAAGCACTGTTCGACCTATGCTGATAAAATCCCATTTGCATACTTAATTAGCATGTGGAACTCAAGACCTCCTTCATCATTAGCATTGTCTTGCAGCACACTCCGCAATCCCCACAGCAGTCGGTGAAGTGGCACTTTTTTGCCAACTCAATACTTGTAATCCAACTCCCACCAAACACTTGCGATTCCCTCTGGGAATGGAGGTTTGCTGCATACATGTAGCAACATCAGTTACAGAGATGCTGCTACATGTATGCAGCATTATGTATCGCTCTTAGCTAAAGTCAAATTCAGCTCCACGACCTACACTTATGTTTCTTGTTTGCATGTTATGGAGCTAATGAAAATAATGAACATACGTGTTGACAGGGCTCGACATTGAAGCAAATGGCTAATAAATGTAGCTAATGACTGTTTTCACTTTGATCATTACATATTGTACATTGCCACCAGTAGAACACATTTTCAGAATAATGTGTTGATTATCTCGATGGGGTTCATACTATGCTAGAAGTGCTATGAGACGTTTGGACTGTATCATAAACATGCTTAGCTAGCTAATACACCTCCAGTCAAAAAACCTAATGCTTTGTTTGGGGAGGTTATCTATATTCCTATAGTTCACCACTCAGTGTCTGTCAGTGACCAAAAGGGAGACACGTCGATGACAGCGACTGTCCGATTAACTGCTACGTCGGCTAATATCGTTCCGGCAGTTTAACAGGCCGGCTTTGTTGTTGTTTACACTGTGTTTGCCCATCATTAGGCTGGCAATGCTCGTTGCTGCCTACTCTTTTAATTAAATTTGATATACAGTAAAGGCTCCACACGTGGCCCCCAGCCAGGATTTTGAAATAAGACTCAATTAACCTGAATGACCCTGTCTAACACAAACAATGCGAAATTAATTGTATGCATTATCCATCCCAGACAGGCTTAGTGGACTCAAAAGTACCTTATAAATGGTTTAGAATGCAATTCCACTTTGTTTTCGTTTGTGGCTTCCAAATCAATGGGCCATTAAAATGCTCTCCACCAATGAAAAATAGGATTTAAAACAGGTGTCAGGACTGGGGTAGGAAGGGAGGTTTGGGAGGGGAGCAGATATTGAGAAAGGATGTTTTATGAACGCTGGATAGCATTAGCAAAATGGGATATTTTCGGACTGGACGAGTTGTACTGATAGTTTCTCATGGCCTTATTGTCAGAATCTTTATGCATGTGAGAGAATTGCAATTTTCTTTAAGATAAATATAGAGATGGGGGGAGGTGATTATTGGAGCAGTACGGTACAAGACAGAATATACATCATATTTTATTTCTACTTTCATGAAATGGATGAGGTATTTCTGAGTTCAGATGTGTGTGGTACATTAGGTGTTCCAGAGGTGGCTTCAGGCAAGATACAGTGCTTTTAGAAAGTATTCACACCCCTTGACTTTTTCCATATTTTTGTTGTGTTACAGCCTGACCTTAAAATGGATTAAATAGAGATTTTTTTGTCATTGGCCTAGACATACAGTGAGGGAAAAAAGTATTTAATCCCCTGCTGATTTTGTACGTTTGCCCACTGACAAAGAAATGATCAGTCTATAATTTTAATGGTAGGTTTATTTGAACAGTGAGAGACAGAATAACAACAAAAAAATCCAGAAAAACGCATGTCAAAATGTTATAAAATGATTTGCATTTTAATGAGGGAAATAAGTATTTGAACCCTCTGCAAAACATGACTTAGTACTTGGTGGCAAAACCCTTGTTGGCAATCACAGAGGTCAGACGTTTCTTGTAGTTGGCCACCAGGTTTGCACACATCTCAGGAGGGATTTTGTCCCACTCCTCTTTGCAGATCTTCTCCACATCATTAAGGTTTCAAGGCTGATGTTTGGCAACTCGAACCTTCAGCTCCCTCAACAAATTTTCTATGGGATTAAGGTCTGGAGACTGGCTAGGCCACTCCAGGACCTTAATGTGCTTCTTCTTGAGCCACTCCTTTGTTGCCTTGGCTGTGTGTTTTGGGTCATTGTCATGCTGGAATACCCATCCACGACCCATTTTCAATGCCCTGGCTGAGGGAAGGAGGTTCTCACCCAAGATTTGACGGTACATGGCCCCGTCCATCGTCCCTTTGATGCAGTGAAGTTGTCCTGTCCCCTTAGCAGAAAAACACCCCCAAAGCATAATGTTTCCTCCTCCATGTTTGACGGCGGGGATGTTGTTCTTGGGGTCATAGGCAGCATTCCTCCTCCTCCAAACACGGCGAGTTGAGTTGATGCGAAAGAGCTCCATTTTGGTCTCATCTGACCACAACACTTTCACCCAGTTGTCCTCTCAATCATTCAGATGTTCATTGGCAAACTTCAGATGGACATGTATATGTGGTTTCTTGAGCAGGGGGACCTTGCGGGCGCTGCAGGATTTCAGTCCTTCACGGCGTACTGTGTTACCAATTGTTTTCTTGGTGACTATGGTCCCAGCTGCCTTGATCATTGACAAGATCCTCCCGTGTAGTTCTGGGCTGATTCCTCACCGTTCTCATGATCATTGCAACTCCACGAGGTGAGATCTTGCATGGAGCCCCAGGCCGAGGGAGATTGACAGTTCTTTTGTGTTTCTTCCATTTGCGAATAATCACACCAACTGTTGTCACCTTCTCACCAAGCTGCTTGGCGATGGTCTTGTAGCCCATTCCAGCCTTGTGTAGGTTTACAATCTTGTCCCTGACATCCTTGGAGAGCTCTTTGGTCTTGGCCATGGTGGAGAGTTTGGAATCTGATTGATTGCTTCTGTGGACAGGTGTCTTTTATACAGGTAACAAACTGAGATTAGGAGCACTCCCTTTAAGAGTGTGCTCCTAATCTCAGCTCGTTACCTGTATAAAAGACACCTGGGAGCCAGAAATCTTTCTGATTGAGAGGGGGTCAAATACTTATTTCCCTCATCAAAATGCAAATCAATATAACATTTTTGACATGCGTTTTTCTGGATTTTTTTGTTGTTATTCTGTCTCTCACTGTTCAAATAAACCTACTGTTAAAATTATAGACTGATCATTTCTTTGTCAGTGGGCAAACGTACAAAATCAGCAGGGGATTAAATACTTTTCCCCCTCACTGTAATACACCATCATGTCAAAGTGGAATTATGTTTTTGGAAATGTTTACAAATGAATTAAAAATGAATAGTGTCTTGAGTCAATAAGTATTCAACCCCTTTGTTCTGGCAAGCTTTGTCATCGTTGTGTGTGTAGGTTGCAGGGAAGTCAGGCGCAGGAGAAACCAACTTGGTATAACTGTAGTTGTTTAATAAATAATAAACAAAACGAACTCCAAAACCAATGTACATAAAAAATAACATGGGTAAAATTTACCCGTTGCTCAGCAATACAAAATACACAAAATCAATAACAAACAAACAATCTCGGACAAAGACATGAGGGGAAACAGAGGGTTAAATACACAACATGTAATGAATAGGATTGGAACCAGGTGTGTAGGAAAACAAGACAAAACCAATGGAAAATGAACAATGGATCAATGGTGGCTAGAAGACCGGTGACGTCGACCGCCGAGCACCACCCGAACAAGGAGGGGCATCGACTTCGGCAGGAGTAAAGATTTGCTTAACAAGTCACATAATAAGTTGTATGGACTATCTCTGTGTGCAATAATAGTCTTTAACATGATTATTGAATGACTGTCATTGCTGTACCCCACACATACAATTATCTATAAGGTCCCTCAGTTGAGCAGTGAATTTCAAACACAGATTCAACCACAAAGAACAGGGAGGTTTTCCAATTCCTCGCAAAGAAGAGCACCTATTGGTAGATGGGTAAAAAAATCAAATAAACCGCAGACATTGATTATCCCTTTAAGCAGCTTTTAATTACACTTTGGATGATGTATCAATATGCCCAGTCACTACAAATATATAACTCATTTGCTGGAGAGGAAGGAAACCTCTCAAGGATTTCACCATGAAGCCAATGGTGACTTTAAAACAGTTGCAGAGTTTAATGGCTGTGATAGGAGAAAACTGAGGATGGAGCAACACATTGTAGTACTTCACAATAATAACTTAATTGACAGAGTGAAAATAAGGAAGACTGTATAGAAAAAGTTTCCAAAACATGCATCCTGTTTGCAACAAGGCACTAAAGTAACACTGCAAAAAGTTTTGCAAAGCAATTAACTCCCGCTCCCCCTCCCTGGCACTCGAAGGCGCCAGGCTCCCCAGCATCACGCACTCCTGCCACCGTCATTATGCACACCTGCCCCCCCCCCCCCCCCCCCCCCCCCCCCGTCACGCTCATCAGCGATTATTGGACTCACCTGGACTCAATCACCTCTGTCATTAGCTCCCCAATATCTGTCTGGTTCCCCGCTCTGTTCCCTGCTTCTGCATTACTTGTCGTTTGTCGTTGTTTACCCGTGTGCTGACGCTGTTCCTGTTTTGTTACCTGTCTGTTCCTGGAATAAATGTTGACTCCCCGTACCTGCTTCTCATCTCCAGCGTCAGTCCTAAGAAGTAATGGGGATTTTTTTCAGGATAAACAAGAAACGTAATGGAGCTAAGCACAGGCAAAATCCTGGTTCAGTCTGTTTTCCACCAAACACCGGGAGATGAATTCACCATTCAGCAGTACAATAACCTAAAACACGAGTCCAAATCTACATGGGAGTTGCTTACCAAGAAGACAGTGAATGTTCGTCAGTCGCCGAGTTATAGTTTTGACTTAAATCTTCTTGAAAACCTATGGTAAGACCTGAAAATGGTTGACAGAGCTTGAAACATTTTGGAAAGAATAATGGGAAAATGTTGCACAATCCAGGTGTGGAAAGCTCTTAGAGAATTACCCAGAAAGACGCACAGCTGTAATCGCTGCCAAAGGTGCTTCTACAAAGTATTGACTCAGGGGTGTGAATACTTAGACCTCCATACTTATGTAAATGTGACATTCCTGTAAACATTTGAAAAACCTTCAAAAAACCTGTTTTCACTTTGTTATTAAGTGCTATTGTGTGTAGATGGGTGAGAAAAAATATAAATCTAATCAATTTAGAATTCAGCCTGTAACACAACAAAATGTGGAATAAGTCAAGGGATATGAATACTTTCTGAATGCACTATATGCTTACCTGACCCTGGAGACGTGGGTTAATACTACAGGAATTCAATCAGCGCACAGCTGAGAGAGCATTTGTAATGTAGTGGTTTAAGGTCACACAGGGTTTATATTTTAAACTCAACATACTACTGTTGTGCAATAGCTACAATGATGTGTGCTTGTGTGAATTTTTTCTGTGTGTTTATGGATGTATGTTTTGTGTGTGAGTGTGCATTTGTGTGTGTTTGCATGTACTGCGTGTGTGTTGGGGGGGGTGAGAAAGTGTGCTAATGTGAGCATGTGTGTGCGCGAACATGACGTGTGTGTGTGTGTGTGTGTATGTATGTGGGTGTGTGTCTGTGTCTGTGCATACGTGCGTGAAACATTACAACCCTTCTGAATAGGGCCCCGCTAATTAAAAATGTTTTTGAATTTAAACAATACACTGATCCCCTGACTTTCATGTTATCACATTGGCAGTTATGAGTAATTGCACCCTGCAGCATTCCCTACCCCTGGACCACTTTTAATTATGTTACAAAGCGTACTGTTCTTCTGAATTAATGTCAGCACTAGAGTCTTGCATTATTGGACTCACTTGTGTATTTACAGGGCTTTTTCTTTTTGAATGATGAAAATATGTCTGTAAATATGTCTGTTTTTGTTGGTTTGTTGTAACCTAGGGGCATGCACTGTGGTCGTGGTATTTGCAGATTTCAGGGTAGGATTAGTGAATTGTAATAAATAATTCAATATTTGGAACAGTTATGAATTGTAGATTGAAGTCTGTATTTATTTTTGGTGGAGAGAGGCCACTTTTGTCAACAATGTTAGACTACCCCACTCTACAGACCAGACTTGGGTTCAAATACTATTTTAAATCATTTAAAATACTTTATCTGTGCTTGATTGAGCTTGCCTGACTTAATGGACCAATAGCAAAATAGTCTTAAAACCCAGCACATATGGCACTCTAGGCAGGCTAGAACAAACGCTCAAAGTATGAAAGATTTCAAATAGTGTTTGAACCCAGGGCTGCTACAAACACCGTAGATCAGGTCAGTTTTTCTTATTTACACGTAAAATTGTTGTTGGAATAATTCATGAATGTGTATTTTTTTGTCCACCATCATGGGTTCATTCAGAGGCTCCCTCAAAACCAAAAGCATGTCACTCAGTTGAAACTGTGAGAGCAGTGTCCTAGTGTCACAACAATTCAACTGTGAGCATTAGGGTCTGAGGGAAATTCTCAATAGAGATGGAATTTCAAAGACTCAACCCACCAAAGTCATAGACTGTTCTCTGTGCTACCGCATGGCAAGCGGTATCGGAGCGCCAAGTCTGGGACCAAAAGGCTCCTGAACAGCTTCTTCCCTCAAGCCATAAGACTGCTGAACAGTTAATCAAATGGCTACCCAGACTATTTGCATTGACTCTCTTGCACTGGCTCTATGCACACTCACTGGACTCTACCCACATATGTAGCTTAAGAAACAAGGTTCATAAAATCAATAATTTCCTAGTAACAGATGGCATTCAAATTATGACAATCACTGGTAGCAATACATGCTTATAACATCTACAGAAAATACAGAAATGCCAATGGTGGAGGTGTTACCATTTATTTTCAGAACCACATTCCTGTAAGGCTTAGCGACAATCTCATGTTAAATACTGTTGAAGTAACATGGCTACAGGTTCATCTGTCTCACCTAAAGCCCATTCTTGTGGGAAGCTGCTATAGACCACCAAGTGCTAAAAGTCAGTATCTGGATAACATGTGTGAAATGCTGGATAATGTATGTGATAGTGCCTGTAACCTGGTTCAGGTTAGTTACAAACAGCACAGGAATGAAATCATCAACATGTATTGATCCCATCTTTACTAATGCTGCAGAAATTTGCTTTAAAGCACTATCCAAATCCATTGGATGTAGTGATCCCCATATAGTAGCCATATCTAGGAAAACCAAAGTTCCGAAGGCTGGGCCTATAGTGTATAAGAGGTCATACAATATGTTTTGTAGGGAAACCTATGTTGTAAATGTAAATAATATTTGTTGGTCTGTGGTGTGTAATGAGGAGCAACCAGACGCTGTACTTGTGTCACGTCCTGGCCAGTATAAAGGTTAATTAGTATTGTAGTTCGGTCAGGACGTGGCAGAGGGTATTCATTTTATGTGGTTCGGGGTGGTGTGTTTGTTGAAGGGGCATTTGATTTAGTATTCCGGGGTTTTTGGGCACTGTTTGGTTTCCATGTATTCTATGTTCAGTCTAGTATGTCTGGTTCTATGTTGGGTTAATTGGGGTTGGGACTCTCAGTTGAAGGCAGGTGTTGTCTATCCGCCTTTGATTGAGAGTCCCATATATTAGGGTGTGTTTGTGTTTGTTATTTGTGGGTGATTGTTCCGTGTATAGTGTAAGTAAGCCTAACAGGACTGTCAGTTTATCGTGAGTTTTGTTTTGTTATTTTTGTATATCCATACTTAGTTTATTAAATGTTCAAAAATGAACTATATCGACTCTGCTGCGTATTGGTCATCTTTTTCCGACAATGATTTCGTTATATCGTCCTCCGACGAAGAAATCCCTGACAACTTGACACATTTATGAAATTGCTTATTCCAGTTACTAATAAGCATGCACCCATTAAGAAAATGACTGTAAAAACTGTGAGGAATTATGAGGAATTAAAAAATGTTATGGTTGAGAGGGATGAGGTAAAAGTTATGGAAAATAAGTCTGGCTGCACAACCAATTGGCAAACGAGAAATTGAGAAATCATCTGACTAAACAGAATAAGAAGAAGAAGAAACTATACTATGAAACAAATTAAATAAAGAATGAAAGTAAAAAGCTTCAATGAAAATGTGGGATTAAAAGGCAAACTCAGCTCCATCATTCATTGAATCAGATGGCACATTCTTTACGAAACCCACTGATATTGGCAACTATTTGAATCATTGGCAAGATTAGCAAATTTAGGCATGACATGCCAGCAATAAATGATGACACTACACATCCAAGATTAATTTATCAAATTATGAAAGATAAGCAATGTAATTTTGAATTCTGTAAAGTGAGTGTGGAAGAGGTGAAAAAATTATTGTTGTCTATCAACAATGACAAACCACCGGGGTCTAACAACTTGGATGGAAAATTACTGAGGATAATAAAGGACGATATTGTCACTCCTATTTGCAATATCTTCAATCTAAGCATAGTAGAAAGTGTGTGCGCTCAGTCTTGGAGGGAAGCAAAAGTCATTCCGCTACCTAAGAATAGTAAAGCCCCCTTTACTGGCTCAAGTAGCCGACCAATCAGCCTGTTACAAACACATAGTAAACTTTTAAAAAATGGTGTTTGACCAGATACAATGTTATTGTACTGTAAACAAATTGACACACTATCAGCACGCTTATAGGGAAGGACATTAAACAAGCACGTCACTTACACAAATGACTGATATGGCTAAGAGAAATTGATGATAAAAACATTGTGGGAGCTGTTTTGTTAGACTTCAGTGCGGCTTTTGACATTATCGATCATAGTCTGCAGATTTGTTATGGCTTTACACCCCCTGCTGTATTGTGGATAAAGAGGGTGTTCTTTAATGGAAGCCTCTCCAACATAATCCAGGTAGAATCAGGAATTCCCCAGGGCAGCTGTCTAGGTCCCTTACTTTTTTCTATCTTTACTAGTGACACGACATTGGCCTTGAGTAAAGCCAGAGTCTCTATGTCTGCGGATGACTCAACACTATACGTCAGCTACTACAGCGAGTCAAATCACTGCAACACTTAACAAAAAGCTGCAGTTAGTTTCAGAATGGGTGGCAAGGAATACGTTAGTCCTAAATATTTCAAAAACTAAAAGCATTGTATTTGGGACAAATCAATCACTAAACCCTAAATCTCCACTATATCTTGCAATAAATAATATGGAAACTGAGCAAGTTGAGGTGACTAAACTGCTTGGAGTAACACACCCACACACACTCACACAGACACACTTTCACTCTTTCACACTCTTCACATACGCTGCTGCTACTCTATCCTGATTGCCTAAGTCACTTTTACCCCTACCTGCACGTACATAACCTCAAATACCTCGTACCCCTGCACATTGACAGGAGCTACACACACCTTTATCCTGTTGGGGATAGGGGGCAGTATTTGCACGGCCGGATAAAAAACGTACCCGATTTAATCTGGTTACTACTCCTGCCCAGTAACTAGAATATGCATATAATTGTTTGATTTGGATAGAAAACACCCTAAAGTTTCTAAAACTGTTTGAATGGTGTCTGTGAGTATAACAGAACTCATTTGGCAGGCCAAAACCTGAGAAGATTCCAAACAGGAAGCGCTCTCTCTGACTATTTCTTGGCCTTCTTGATCATCTCTATCCAAAACAGGGGATCTCTGGCATAACGTGACATTTTCTAACGCTCCCATAGGCTCTCAGAAGGCGCCAGAACATTGAATGGTGACTTTGCAGGCCATGGCTGAAAAACAGTAGCGCATTTTGGATAGTGGTCGATCTGAGAACAATGAAACTGGGGCGCGTGCACGAGCCGACACCATGTTTTTATTTTTTCGTCTTTGAACGAAAACAGGGTTTCCCGGTCGGAATATTATCGCTTTTTTACGAGAAAAATCGCATAAAAATGTATTTTAAACAGCGTTTGACATGCTTCGAAGTACGGTAATAGAATATTTTGAATTTTTTTGTCACGAAACGCACCGGGCGCGTCACCCTTCTTTACCCTTCGGATAGTGTCTTGAATGCACGAACAAAACGCCGCTATTTGGATATAACTATGGATTATTTGGAACCAAACCAACATTTGTTATTGAAGTAGAAGTCCTGGGAGTGCATTCTGACGAAGAACAGCAAAGGTAATCCAATTTTTCTAATAGTAAATCTGAGTTTGGTGAGTACCACACTTGGTGGGTGTCAAAATAGCTAGCCCGTGATGGCCGGGCTATCTACTCAGAATATTGCAAAATGTGCTTTCACCGAAAAGCTATTTTAATATCGGACACCCCGATTGCATAAAGGAGTTCTGTATCTATAATTCTTAAAATAATTGTTATGTTTTTTGTGAACGTTTATCGTGAGTAATTTAGTAAATTCACCAGAAGTGTTCGGTGGGAATGCTAGTCACATGCTAGTCACATGCTAATGTAAAAAGCTTGTTTTTGATATAAATATGAACTTGATTGAACAAAACATGCATGTATTGTATAACATAATGTCCTAGGTGTGTCATCTGATGAAGATCATCAAAGGTTAGTGCTGCATTTAGCTGTCTTCTGGGTTTTTGTGACATTATATGCTAGCTTGAAAAATGGGTGTCTGATTATTTCTGGCTGGGTACTCTGCTGACATAATCTAATGTTTTGCTTTTGTTGTAAAGCCTTTTTGAAATCGGACAGTGTGGTTAGATTAACGAGAGTCTTGTCTTTAAAATGGTGTTAAATAGTCATATGTTTGAGAAATTGAAGTAATAGCATTTCTAAGGTATTTGAATATCGCGCCACGGGATTCCACTGGCTGTTGAGTAGGTGGGACGCAAGCGTCCCACCTAGCCCATAGAGGTTAAGACATCACTGGCATCATGGGACCTTATACTCCATCTCAGTAGTTTAGGGAAAGACACAAGTCTTTCAATGGGCAAGACAAGAGTCAGTGAGTGGGTCAAGTAGGCTTGAGGAGACCTGTAGATTGGCAATACTAACTCTGTCTGTTAGTGGTGGCCAGGCTGTCCTGCAATGTCCTGGTTGTAATAAAGACTTTACAAATACTTCTCTTGATCACTTCCAACCAGCCACATTTTTGCTACACTGAACAAAAATATAAACGCAACATGTAAAGTGTTGGTCCCATGTTTCATGAGCTGAAATAAAAGATCCTAGGAATGTTCCATACACACAAAAAGCTAACTTATCTCCAATTTTGTGCACAAGTTTGTTTACATTCCTGTTAGTGAGCATTTGTATTTGTAAATATTAGGGATCCCCATTAGTTGCCGCAAATGCAGCAGCTACTCTCTTTGGGGTCCAAACACATTTAGGAATTTACATGACATAGAAAACAAAAGATAAAACAGTGCATCATACAACATTATTACACCGCTACATACAGTACATTCGGAAAGTATTCAGACCCCTTGACTTGTTCCACATTTTGTTACTTATTTTACAATGGATTAAGATGTTATAAAAAATATATATATATATATATATTTTTACACAAGTTTTACAAAATGTACATCAATGTAAGTACAAAGATTTGAACATATCCCAACCACCCTCTGTAAAAACAGTTTTAGAATTTTTTTGCAAATGTTTCTAAATATAAAAAAATATATATCACATTTACATAAGTATTCAAACCCTTTACTCAGAACTTTGTTGAAGCACCTTTGACAGCGATTACAGCCTCAAGTCTTCTTGGGAATGATACTACACCTTGGCACACCTGTATTTGGGGAGTTTCTCCCATTCTTCTCTGCAGATCCTCTCAAGCTCTGTCAGGCTGGATTGCGAGCGTCGGCTGCACAGCTATTTTCAGGTCTCTCCAGAGATGTTCGATCGGGTTCAAGTCCGGGCTCTGGCTGGGCCAATCAAAAACATTCAGAGACTTGTCCCAAAGCCACTCCTGTGTTGTCTTGGCTGTGTGCATAGGTTCATTGTCTTGTTGGAAGGTGAACCTTCACCCCAGTCTAACATCCTGAGTGCCCTGGAGCAGATTTTCATATATGATCTCTATGTACTTTGCTCCGTTCATCTTTCCCTCAATCCTGAATAGTTTCCCAGTCCCTGCCGCTGAAAAACATCCCCACAGTATGATGCTGCCATCACCATGCTTCACCGTAGGGATGGTGCCAGGTTTCCTCCAAACGTTTCCTCCAGTGTCCAGTCTTGGTTTCATCAGACCAGAGAATCTTGTTTCTCATTGTCTGAGCATCCTTTAGATTTCTTTTGGCAAACTCCAAGCGGGCTGTCATGTGCCTTTTAGTGAGGAGTGGCTTCTGTCTGGCCACTCTACCATAAAGGCCTTATTGGTGGAGTGCTGCAGAGATGGTTGTCCTTCTGGAAGGTTCTCCCATCTCCACAGAGGAACTCTGAAGCTCTGTCAGATTGACCATTGGGTTATTGGTCACTTCCCTGATCATGCACTTTCTGAATGCACTGTGCATTCTTGAATAACAGGGGTAATGAGTGGAAATTTAAACAACAGCAGATGCTCATATTATTCCATACTAGGTTAATAACTACTTCTCTGATGGCACCTCCTGATTCTCTCTCTCTCTATGAGGTGTTATCAATAATAAGGAAAGAGGCATTACTAAATTCTTTGCTAAACATGAATGGCCTGCTGGCAAACGTAATACAACATTGGAAAAATTGTGGTAAAACATTAAAACACTAGTGAATATTGGTTTACAAAGTCATTTTGGGAATATTTTTTCACTTGGATGTATACCTGGTATAACCAATGATTTATATATACACTAGGTGACTGACAGGGGGAGCTGTTTTGAAGCAACCGTGCCTCCATCTTGGCACTTCGTAGAAAATATTTAGGTTTATTTAAGTTCCTTAAAGTATAAATTTTTTTAAAGTTCCAATGTTACTGTCCCCACCACAACAAAAAGTACTTAAATACATGGAATTTTGTCCTTGAAACATTTAATTGAAATACTGTAGATTTCCAGTCATTCCTATGGAGGACTGATTCTTCTGTGGCGTGCCAATATGGCAGATCGGTGGCTTCAAACCCTCTCGTTGGCCAATACATAGCATCAGCAATCCAAAGTTTATATACATAAAATATATAGGGTCTGAATACTTTCCGAATGCACTGCATGTACAATACAAAATGTATAATAACACCATACAACAATATTACAATGAAAGTGTCTTTAGAGTGTGTGCTTGGCCTTGTGTGCATATGTGTGCGTCTCTTCACAGTCCCGGTGTTCCATAAGGTGTATTTATTTTTTTTATTTTTTTTGATCTGTTTCTATTACTTTCATCAGTCACCTGATGTGGAATAGAGTTCCATGTAGTCATGGCTCTATGTAGTACTGAGTGCCTTCCATAGTCTGTTCTGGATTTAGGGATTGTGAAGAGACCTCTGATGGCATGTCTTGTGGGGTATGCGTGGGTGTTTAAACAGACAGCTCGGTACAATCAGCTTGTCACCACTTCTTACAAAAACAAGATAATCCCTCCACCTGACTGGTGTGACATATCAATAAACTCATTAAACAGCATGATCATCTTCATGGGCTATACTCGGCCTTGTCTCAGGGTAGTTTGTTGGTGGTTGAAGATATCCCTCTAGTGGTGTGCGAGGCTGTGCTTTGGCAAAGTGGGTGGGGTTATATCCTGCATGGTTGGCCCTGTCCGGGGGTATCGTCAGACGGGGCCACAGTGTCTCCCGACCCCTCCTGTCTCAGCCTCCAGTAATTATGCTGCAATATTTTATGTGTTGGGGGGCTAGGGTCAGTCTGTTATATCTGGAGTATTTCTCCTGTCTTATCCGGTGTCCTGTGTGAATTTAAGTATGCTCCCTCATTCTCGCTCTCTCTCTTTCTCTCTCTTTCTCTCAGAGGACCTGAGCCCTAGGACCATGCCTCAGGACTACCTGGCACGATGACTCCTTGCTGTCCCCAGTCCACCTGGTCGTGCTGCTGCTCCAGTTTCAATTGTTCTGCCTGCGGCTATGGAAACCTGACCTGTTCACCGGACGTGCTACCTTGTCCCGGACCTGCTGTTTTCGACTCTCTTTCTCTACCACACCTGCTGTCTGGAACTCTGAATGATCGGCTATGAAAAACCAACTGACATTTACTCCTGAGGTGCTGACCTGTCGCACCCTCTACAACCACTGTGATTATTATTATTTGACCCTGCTGGTCATCTATGAACATTTGAACATCTTGGCCATGTACTGCTATAATCTCCACCTGGCACAGCCAGAAGAGGACTGGCCACCCCTCAGAGCCTGGTTCCTCTCTAGGTTTTTTCCTAGCCACCGTGCTTCTACATCTGCATTGCTTGCTGTTTGGGGTTTTAGGCTGGGTTTCTGTATAGCACTTTGTGACATTGGCGGATTTAAAAATGGCTTTATAAATAAATTGTATTTATTGATTACACAGTGGCACCTTGTACTGGGGACAATGAAAGGCCACTCTAAAATGGGCAGTTTTGTCACAAAACACAATGCCACAGATGGCTAAAGTCTTGAGGGAGCGTGCAATTGGCATGCTGACTGCAGGAATGTCCACCAGAGTTGCTGTTCATTTCTCAAATATAAGCCGCCTCCAACGTTGTTTTAGAGAATTTGGCAGTATGTACAATTGGCCTCACAACCGCAAACCACGTGTATGGTATCATGTGGGAGAGCGGTTTGCTGATTTCAACGTTGTGAACAAAGTGCCCCATGGTGGCGGTGGGGTTATGGTATGGGCATGTATAAGCTACAGACAACGAACCCAATTGCATTTTATCGATGGCAATTTGAATGCACAGAGATACCGTGACTAGAGCCTGAGGCCCATTGTCGAGCCATTCATCCGCCACCATCACCTCATGTTTCAGCATGATAATGCATGACCCCTGTCGCAAGGATCTGTACACAATTCCTGGAAGCTGAAAATGTCCCAGCTCTTCCATGGCCTGCACACTCACTAGACATGACTCCCATTGAGAATTTTTGCGATGCTCTGGATCGACGTGTACGACAGCGTGTTCCAGTTTCAGCCAATATCCAGAAACTTTGCACAGCCATTAAATAGGAGTGGGACAACATTCCACAAGCCACAATCAACAGCCTAATCAAATCTATGCGAGGAAGACGTATCGGGCTGCAAGAGGCAAATGGTGGTGACACCAGATACTGACTGGTTTTCTGATCCACGCCACTACTTTAGAAAAAAAGTGATCTGTGACCAACAGATGGATATCTGTATCCATGTGAAATCCATAGATTAGGGCCTAATGAATTTATTTCAATTCATTGATTTCCTTATATGAACTGTAACTCGAAAATCTTTGACATTTTGCATGTTGAGTTAATATTTTTGTTCAGTATATTTCTTTTTTTTTTTTATCTACTTTTTAACTCCATATTGTTGGGAAAGGGCTTGTAAGTAAGCATTTCACAGTAAAGTCTACTGGTACGCCTGTTGTATTCGGCACGGGACAAAATACTATTTGATATGATTTGATTTGAATGAGCAAGAAAATATCAAAAGCGTACCGGTCATTGATAAAGGAAATGAAACAACACTCAGAGAGCGTCTCCTGTGTCACTGATTTTCAATATACTTTCCTTTGTACAAAGTCCTGTACGCTCAGTGAATAGTTTTAAACTCTATTGTAAACTATTCTCACTGCATTGGTATCCTCATAATGTCAGGTATAGCTCCTCAGAAACATTACATTGTATAATTGTTCTTCTTTGAACAGGAACATGCCAAGCTGATTATTCACAATCTGCCAATGAATGACATGCACCATTCTCTTGACAGAGGCTACAGAGCTTGAATTTGCCTGTGATTTTACGAAAGAGCAGTAACCATTTAGTCATTTCTATTTCACACTACAGATCCAGCTCAGTCTGAACATCCATTTCATTCTGAATCTCATGTACTAAAATGCAATGGGCTGGGATGAAATTTCAAATGAACCTTTTGAATGGAGACACATTATTTCCAAACATTAAAATCGGTGAAAGCATGAGCATGAGCATGAGAACTCCTCTGAAATGTTCTTGCAGTTGAGTTTCTCTGTGTCTGTCTGTATAATAACACAATTTCTATAACACAATGCATAAAAATAGATGCCTTCCTGTGCTTCAGTATTTAACACTGATTTAATGCTTGACTGAATCGTTCTAAGTCAAAAACAGTGGAAAATGAGTAGCACCCTCATTGAAGTTATCACGGTCTGCGATCTAAAGAAAAAAGATAGAACGAGATAAATAGGTTAGTCAGAAAACCTGCTCTTTCATTCAATGCATACAGCAGCAGCCACTGCACTGGTTTAATCAAAGATCTGGTACAGAGATATTCAGTAGAAGTGAACCTTGCCTGGGTGACATTAACATATATTGAGTTACAGGAGTCAGTCTCACTGAGACGGTATCAGATGAATCACCGTTTCTGATGTTATCTGGAGGAGGCTGAAACACATCAGAGGGGATATGAGCGCCTTTATCAACCCATTTGTAACACTTCAACATGCCTAGATTTGGACGTTTGATTTTTTTTTATCCAATTGAGAGCCAGCAAACAATTTCAAGCCGATTATCAAGATAATTTTATTCAAATTGCACCGGATGCAAATGTCAATGTTGAATATGATGGTATCCAAGTTTAATCAAAAAGGCTGTGTTGATTAGTATTTTTTTGCTAACAGACAGAGAGGTCCAAACATTTGATGAAATGCAAATATATACATGATTTGGAGAGAGAAATCTTCGATTCCTCCTAATTAAACAATTTGGCACTTTTAAATTTGACTTCTGTAAACTACCCATCAATGTGTTACAACTTCATTTCCATGTATCTAAACCATTTCCCCTCCATGTGTACTAGGTTGAGTATTAGGTATTAAATGTTAGAATTTCATGACTCGAAAAACCACAGCTTTCTTTCAATTTGAATGTTAAAGCTTTGGGGGAAAATCCTGACCATACCAACAGACCTGCAAGTACCTTGAGTTTTACCTCATTGATGTGTCTTGTACTGTAGCTGCAGGCTCATATGCGTATGTTTCTCGCACCAGGGATCAATAGTATGTACTGACAATACTGATGAAAGGAAGCATTCAAATCAATTGGGAATCTTGCTGTAGGACTTCATAGAACAATTGGTGTTCTCTTGAAACATATTGTACGTCGCATTTATGTTTTTCTCTTCATAAAAAAACCTCAGAATGATTTTTATTTCATTCTTACTTATATTTCTGTGAAAAGGTTAATTGTGAACCATCAAATCAAATCAAATGTTATTTGTCACATGCATGAAACGCTTACTTTCAAGCGCTTACAACGATGCAGTTCAATTGTAACTCTCTTAGGCATTAATTAACCTATGTCATTCATATGTTTTTCGTCATCCCGTGGTTCAACTGGCACTAAAGAGGGGATCAATAGTAAAGACTTCCAGATGTTAAAATCCTACCATCTTTTACAGTGGTGATTTTAGGATGTCAATCTTGGTAGGGCAAACAAAAATGTTTCGGGGCGATGCATGCCAGCAAAGCCACGACACAACACAATATTAAACAATACATTAATTGCACTATAACGGTACAAACGGTGCACACACACTGTAAGGGCCTACATAAAGCAGTCGCAACAGCAGTCCCAACACCTTACCACTGCTACAGCTGGCTATCAGCGAAACAGTTCATTCAACTCTGAGTTGGATGATCGTTCAAAGCGTATTTTTCCAGTCGGAGCTCGTTTTTTCCTGATTTCTGAGTTAACAGTTGTTTTGAGCGTGACAGAAATCATGCTGGATTGACAGCATGGCCAATGTTGAATGTTTATCATTTTAAACTTGGAAAAGACAACCTTAAAAGGAGAATTGGGACCACACAGCCACTCCACTGAATAGCAAGCTAGTGATTGCCTTGTAACACTTGCAGTTAGCCACTGATTCCCTCCAAACCACTCATTGTTGAATTTGCGATTTCCAACTTGTTGTGTAATGTTTATGTCCAATGTCCACCGATATAATATATCTATAATTTCTCTTCATTATTTCTCTTAATTTGAAAAGGATTAAAAAGGATTTGCGAGTAGCTTGTCGACTTGATTCATGATGACCGCTAGCAAAGACTTTGAAAGTATGATGTTGATCAGTCCAATCAAAGGTGAATGTAGATATAACAACATTTGACAGCATTTTATTTGTGGCCAATGACATTGAGCCTTCTTGGATGGGCACCTCTAATGTACAGTGGGGGAAAAAAGTATTTGATCCCCTGCTGCTTTTGTACGTTTGCCCACTGACAAAGAAATTATCAGTCTATCATTTTAATAGTAGGTTTATTTGAACAGTGAGAGAGAGAATAACAACAACAAAAAATACAGAAAAACGCATGTCAAAAATGTTATAAAATGATTTGCATTTTAATGAGGGAAATAAGTATTTGACCCCTCTGCAAAACATGACTTAGTACTTGGTGGCAAAACCCTTGTTGGCAATCACAGAGGTCAGACGTTTCTTGTAGATGGCCACCAGGTTTGCACACATCTCAGGAGGGATTTTGTCCCACTCCTCTTTGCAGATCTTCTCCAAGTCATTAAGGTTTCGAGGCTGACATTTGGCAACTCGAACCTTCAGCTCCCTCCACAGATTTTCTATGGGATTGAGGTCTGGAGACTGGCTAGGCCACTCCAGGACCTTAATATGATTCTTCTTGAGCCACTCCTTTGTTGCCTTGGCCATGTGTTTTGGGTCATTGTCATGCTGGAATACCCATCCACGACCCATTTTCAATGCCCTGGCTGAGGGAAGGAGGTTTTCACCCAAGATTTGACGGTACATGGCCCCGTCCATCGTCCCTTTGATGCGGTGAAGTTGTCTTGTCCCCTTAGCAGAAAAACACCCCCAAAGCATAATGTTTCCACTTCCAAGTTTTGTCGGTGGAGATGGTGTTCTTGGGGTCATAGGCAGCATTCCTCCTCCTCCAAACACGGCGAGTTGAGTTGATGTCAAAGAGCTCCATTTTGGTCTCATCTGACCACAACACTTTCACCAGTTGTCCTCTGAGTCATTCAGATGTTCATTGGCAAACTTCAGACGGGCCTGTATATGTATTCTTGAGCAGGGGGACCTTGCGGGCGCTGCAGGATTTCAGTCCTTCACAGCGTAGTGTGTTACCAATTGTTTTCTTGGTGACTATGGTCCCAGCTGCCTTGAGATCATTGACAAGATACTCCTGTGTAGTTCTGGGCTGATTCCTCACCGTTCTCATGATCATTGCAACTCCACGAGGTGAGATCTTGCATGGAGCCCCAGGCTGAGGGATATTGACAGTTCTTTTGTGTTTCTTCCATTTGCGAATAATCGCACCAAATGTTGTCACGTTCTCACCAAGCTGCTTGACGATGGTCTTGTAGCCCATTCCAGCCTTGTGTAGGTCTACAATCTTGTCCCTGACATCCTTGGAGAGCTCTTTGGTCTTGGCCATGGTGGAGAGTTTGGAATCTGATTGATTGATTGCTTCTGTGGACAGGTGTCTTTATTACAGGTAACAAGCTGAGGTTAGGGGCACTCCCTTTAAGAGTGTGCTCCTAATCTCAGCTCGTTACCTGTATAAAAGACACCTGGGATCCAGAAATCTTTCTGATTGAGAGGGGATCAAATGCTTATTTCCCTCATTAAAATGCAAATCAATTTATAACATTTCTGACATGCGTTTCTTTTTTGTTGTTGTTATTCTGTCTCTCACTGTTCAAATAAACCTACCATTAAAATTATAGACTGATCCTTTCTTTGTCAGTGGGCATACGTTCAAAATCAGCAGGGGATCAAATACTTTTTTCCCCACTGTAGCTCTATGGCAGCACCCAAGGGGCTTGAATTTTCAGTGGCGTAGTGTCCCCGTGAGTGACAGAACACTGAGCCAATCACGGTGCAACTAGAGAATGCCAAAGTCACAGCATGTGAGTATTCTACCACTGATGAATGAAGTCATGCATCAGAGCATCATGCATTGCCCCAACACACCAGAGACTGGCCTTAAAGACTTAAAGCTTGAGCTGAGAAAGTAGCCCTTTAAGTGTTTCACCACCTTGGGTTGCAAAGGTCTAATTAGCCATTTTGTTTGTTCTGTCAGGGATGGCAGACCTCTACAAGACAAGGCCATTTCAGAGCTAACCCCACCATTACCGGTGTCAAGCCCAACTGTGCTGCTGGTTCTCTCTCTGACTGTTTGTATGTTTTCCCCATGGGCCCCCTTCTAAGAGAAGAATACAGCAATTATCCGTCGACTGTATGGTGAAAGGTGAAGGGATTTGTATTTACCAGCCACTGAGCGGTTAATGACAATACAATATGCTCGAATTGTAAGGATTAGAGAGTAGGGATTTGTGTAGAGTCAATGAAATTTCAAACACTGTTTTCCAAGACAATATACTATGGCAATTGTAGATAGACTATGCTATGAGAGCGGGAAATGCATGTGTACAATATATTAATATATTGGCAAACTTTTCTATGTGGTTGGAATATTCTTGCTGTATAAGATTGAACTAATCTCTATTAATGTACCTGTTGGGATACCCACAAAACAATATTATGTTGGGGTTTGTCCCTATGATCTTTTATAACAGATTATCTTTGCCAACTACAGTATACTGTCCGTAGCAACCCCCACTCTAACTGTTCTAGTTTGTCAAAGCTTTCCGTACATATGACTCATCAATATGTATCTACAGTTAGAAAGCCAAGTTTCACCCAAATCAATGAACTCTCTTCAACCCAAGACTCTATCCGTGTGTTATCTCAACCAACTGCCATCCCCACGTGGTGAATGGTGGGACATGTTGACTGAGACAGAGAGAGGAAAACACAACAATTACAGTCGGGCAACGGACTGTTGCTGAGGATTAAAAACAATAACATTTCCAGTTTGGTGCACAAAGGAGTGAAACAGGGGAACAGTGGAAGAGGGGTGAGGAGAAAACATTTGAACCAACACTTGAGTTGTGAGAAGAGCGCTGATGTGTACATAAGTCTGAACTTCAGAAAGGTTACATACTGTTTCTGCACAGATTACGAAAACGAGTCACCGAAAGTGACATATATAACTTACATTTCAGCTGAAGTGATATATAACTACAATGGTTAAATATTTAAAAAATCACATTTTAACGAGACCATTGTAAGAAAAAAAATAAAATAAATATATATATATATATATATATATTTTTATATATATATATATATTTATATATATATATATATATATATATATATATATATATTTGCTTTTTAGCTATCACTTTAGCAGCAGACATTTCCGTTTTCATTTCACTGTCTTTGGGCGATTTGTTTGTCCTTGGTTGTGGTAATTACAGAAGACTGGGACAAATCATTGGGATATTTGCTCCAGTAGGAGGTCTGTTCTCACAGCATTAATGAGTATAACAACATCAAGCCTAATATCTTACGCAAGACTTCCATGCTGCTCTTTTTTATGTTACATGATGTGTGCTTTACATTCAAGGGGGCGCATCCACCCGATACTAAGGAGAACCGTTTTTGATTGCCAGCCCTATTATATTAATTGTCAGAAGTCTTTGTCTTCGACATGCTCCACTGACGGGCTGTGTGCGAGCGTGCGTGTTGCTGTGTGTGCGCTTGCGTGCGTGCGTGTTAGCATGGTGAGGAAATAGAAAGTGTTCCTTAACATCTACAAAATGTTTCTATCATACTCAAATCAAATCAAATGTTATTTGTCACATGCGCCGAATACAACAGGTGTAGACCTTACAGTGAGCCCTTAACCAACAATGCAGTTTTAAGAAAAATACCTTAAAAAAGTAACAAATAAAAGTAACAAATAATTAGAGCAGCAGTAAAATAACAATAGCAGTACCGGTACCCCTATATACAGGGGGTACTGGTACAGAGTCAATGTGCAGGGGCACCGGTTAGTCGAGGTAATTGAGGTAATATGTACATATATAACGTCCACAGTGGTGATCGTAGCATTAAAATATAGGTGGAGCAAAAAAAAGTGGGATGCATGCCAGCGAAGCCACTACACAACACTAAACAATACATGAATTGCACTGTAACGGTGACAAACGGTGCCCACAAACTGTTACGGCCTACATAAAGCTGTCCCAACAGCAGTCCCAACATCTTACCACTGCTACTACACCTGCTACTACGCCTTGTCTGGCAGCAAAATAGTTAATTCAGCCTCATTTACTGCCTTTAAAAAAAAAACATAGTTGATATGGCTGACTTGCTTAAACAAATGTGGTCTCTACTGACAATTGAGATGTACAAACTATGGCATAAGGGGACAACAAGTGAATAAGAGGCAATCCGTAATTTCGATTAAGACATTAATGAGCGAGCTAGGACGGACGTAGTCAATATAACTATTTGTTTAGCACTTTTGAAATGTACAGCGACAGAATTCAGAACATGGGCCGTTCTTACGATGTTCTCCCTGTACACCAAGTCAGAACCGTAGGATAAATAAAGGGGGCATATAAGCAGACTATGAAAGCTCTTACAATATTCAATGTTTATATTTCTCTAAAATAGGTTATAGGCTACACGTGCACCAACAAGTCAGAACAGTAGGCAAATTAAGAGGGGAAAATAGACCAAATTATTAGGGTGAGGCACATGGGCTACTAACAGCTTACTACACAACATACACTTAGTATTACTTTCTTAGCTACAGTATACATATCTCCCTGGCATATTACATAATTTATGCAGCAGCATACAAGACATTTTTGGACACACCTTGTTGTGCTGTGCTCACTTGAACAGGAAGGTGGCGCGGTGGTCCTTCATGAGCAAATTTTGTCATCAAAGATAGGCATTCTCTGGATTTAGGGTGCTTTAAAAACAATTGGGAACTCTGAAAAAACAAGGTCGAATCATGATGACGTCATAGATCTTCAGGTCGTAGCTCTAGAAAGAGGCCGGATTTACAATTCTGAGTTGGATGACCGTTCAAAACGTATTTTCCCAGTCGGTGCTCATTTATTCCTGACTTCCCACTTGTCTTGAACTCACTGAAGTCAGATTTCTGAGTTAACAGTTGTTTTAAGCGTGGCACAAATCATGCTTCATTGACATCATGGCCAGATTTGGGACCACACAGCCACTCCACTGAATAGCAGGCTAGTGATTGCTTTGCGATGCTTGCAGTTAACACAGTCACTGATAACTTACAAACCCCTCATTGTAGAATTTGCGATTGCCAACTTGTTGTGTAATGTTTATGTCCAATGGCAGATGAGCTACGATACATTTTATCTATAATTTCTCTTCATTATTTCTCTTCATATGACAAGGTTTAAAAAGGATTTGACAGTAGATTGTCGACTTCATTCATGATGATGACTTCTGTTGGGGCTAGGGGGCAGTATAGAGAATTTTGAAAGAAATATGTGCCCATTTATAACTGCCTCCTACACCAACTCAGAAGCTAGGATATGCATATTATTAACAGATTTGGATAGAAAACACTCTGAATTTTCTAAAACTGTTAAATGGTGTCTGTAAGTATAACAAAACTCATATGGCAGTCAAAACCCTGAGACAAATTCTGACAGGAAGTGGATACCTGATGTGTTGAATTACTTTTAAGCCTATGCCATTGAAACACACAGGGATTTATTAATCATTAAGCACTTCCTACGCCATCCACTAGATGTCACCAGTCTTTACAAAGTGGTTTGAGTCTTCTACTGTGAAAACTGACCGAACAAGAGACTTGGAACGTTGGTCATAAGCGGATGGCCAATACTACTCTGGCGCGCGAGTGCATGTTTGGGTACTCTCGTTCCAATACGTTTTAAAGGAGAATGCAAGCGTCCGCCTTGAATATTATTGAAGTTCTTATTGAAAAAGGCCCTAATGATTTATGCTATACAACGTTTGACATGTTTGAACGAACGTAAAAAAAATGTTTCCCCTCTTTGGTGAAGACAAGTCCGGCGGGCATCATTCATGTTTTTGAGTAGCCTACAGGACGCGCTAACGACACGGAGCTTTTTGGACATAAATTATGAGCTTTTTCGAACAAAACTACATTTGTTATGGACCTGGGATTCCTAGAAGTGCCTTCTGATGAAGATAATCATTGGTAAGGGATTATTTACATAGTATTTTTGATTTTAGATCTCTCCAACATGGCGCCTAGTCTGTATCGCAAAGCCTATTTTTCTGGGCGCAGTACTCAGATTATTGCAAAGTGTGATTTCCCAGTAAAGTTATTTTTATATCTGGCAATGCGGTTGCGTTCACGAGATGTTAATCTATAATTCTTTGAATGACAATATAATATTTTACCAATGTTTTCGAATAGTAATTATTTAATTTGTTGTGCTGATTGACTGGCGGTATTGGAAGGAAAAAATTTCCTCAACATCAACGCCATAGTAAAACGCTGTTTTTGGATATAAATATGAACTTGATAGAACAAAAAATGCATGTATTGTCTAACATAATGTCCTAGGAGTGTCATCTGATGAAGATTGTCAAAGGTTAGTGCATAATTTTAGCTGGTTTTCTGCTTTTGGTGACGCCTGTCTTTGCATTGACAAAACATTACACACAGCTATTTTCAATGTACTGTCCTAACATAATCTAACTTTATGCTTTCGCCGTAAGGCCTTTTTGAAATCGGACAACGTGGTTAGATTCAGGAGATGTTTATCTTTCAAAGGGTGCAAGATAGTTGTGTTTGAGAAATTTGAATTATGACATTTAATTGTTCTCAAATTTGGCGCCCTTGATATTTCACCTGCTGTTGATAGGGTGTACCAGGGGTGGGACGCTCATAGAGGCTAAGATTTTGAAAGTATGATGTTGACATGATCAGTCTAATCAAAGCTACTGTACATATAACGTGATTTGACATCATTTTATCTGTGGTCAATGACCTTGAGCCTTCTTGGATGGGCACTTCTAATTTAACTCTATGGCAGCACCCAAGGGGCTAGAATTGTGTAGCTCTACACTTAGACTTGGCAGTGACGTAGTGTCCCCCCATGAGTGACAGAACACTGAGCCAATCACAGTGCAACGCTACGTATTTTCTGATGGCTTGCCCCACCACAACAGAAAGCAATGAGCTAGGCTGAAACACCTGTATTTTGGTGCTGCTTTACTCAAGAAAGCAAAAAAGAGACCATGTTTGTATGCGGCTTTATTAACCTCTATGGGCTAGGTGGGACGCTAGCGTGCCACCCGTGGTGCACTCCATCAACAGCAGGTGCATTTCAAGAGCGGCAAATTTGAATCCAAATAAATGTCAAAATTCAAATTTTTCAAACATACAACTATTTTACACCCTTTGAAAGATAAACATCTCCTTAATCTAACCACGTTTTACGATTTCAAAAAGGTTTTACGGCGAAAGCATAAATTTAGAGTATGTTAGGACAGTACATTTACAAGAGTTGTGTAATGTTTTGTCAAGTCAAAGACAGGGTCACCAAAACCATAAAACCAGCTAAAATGATGCACTAACCTTTTACAATCTCCATCAGATGACACTCCTAGGACATTATGTTAGACAATGCATGCATTTTTAGTTCTATCAAGTTCATATTTATATCCAAAAACAGCGTTTTACTATGGCATTGATGTTGAGGAAATCGTTTCCCTCCAATAACCGGCAGTCAAGTCAGCGTCACAAATTAAATAATTAAAATTAGAAAACATTGGTAAAATATTATATTGTCATTTAAAGAATTATAGATTTACATCTCTTGAACGCAATCAACTTGCCAGATTTAAAAATAACCTTACTGGGAAATCACACTTTGCAATAATCTGAGCACTGCGCCCAGAAAAATACGCGTTGCGATACAGACTAGACGTCATGTTGGGGAGATCTAAAATCGAAAATACTATGTAAATAATCCATTACCTTTGATTCTCTTCATCAGATGTCACTTCCAGGTATCACAGGTCCATAACGAATGTAGTTTTGTTCAAAAAAGCTCATCATTTATGTCCAAAAATCTCCGTCTTGTTAGCACATGATCTAAGCCAGCCGGACTTCTCGTCATGAACGAGGGGAAAAAATATATTTACGTTCGTTCAAACATGTCAAACGTTGTATAGCATAAATCATTAGGGCCTTTTTTAACCAGAACATGAATAATATTCAAGGTGGACGAATGCATACTCTTTTATAACGTATTGGAACGAGGGTACCCAACATGAACTCGCGCGCCAGGTGTCTAATGGGACATCATCGTTCCATGGCTCTTGTTCGGTCAGATCTCCCTCCAGAAGACTCAAAACACTTTGTAAAGGCTGGTGACATCTAGTGGAAGCAATAGGAAGTGCCAAAATATTCCTCAGCCCCTGTGTTTTTCAATGGGATAGGTTTAAAGGTAATACAACACATCAGGTTTCCACTTCCTGTCAGAAAATGTCTCAGGGTTTTGCCTGCCAAATGAGTTCTGTTATACTCACAGACACCATTCAAACAGTTTTAGAAACTTTAGAGTGTTTTCTATCCATATATAATAAGTATATGCATATTCTAGTTACTGGGTAGGATTAGTAACCAGATTAAATCGGGTACATTTTTTTATCCAGACGTGCAAATGCTGCCCCCTAGCCCTAACAGGTTAACTCAGTTATATATATATTTTTTACATTGTTTGCAGACTGATATGTGACACATATTAATACCACATTTTTTGCTAAAAATGTGCCTCTGCCCCACCTGCCCTGAATGACGGGTCGCCACTGAACATCCATAATATGCTCAGTCACTTACTGACCGAAAGGGCTCTCTTATTCTCATCTGTATGTGGACAACCCTCTCATTTCTACAGATGATTCCAGGAATTCTGAATAAATTGACTCTCTCTCAGCTTCTCTCTCCCCTCCACCCTCTCTCAATTTCTCTCTCCCCCTCTTTGTTTCGTTCTCTGCGTCACTGTTGGTAAATTAGATGGGAGCAGGTAATGAGCAAATTTCATGCCAGGAGCATGTGTAACGATGATAATTAATGTCCATTGTCTTTTGGATCAGCCAAATATTAGACATCAGGCAGAATTATCTGCCTGTATCAAATCACCTTAATCAACATTTTGGGCCACCTGCTAATCACGATAATGCATTCTCTCTCCCTAAATTGGTTGGATCGCATGCATGAATTTGGAACTCATGGAATGAGTAGATGGAAGGTGAAGTGGAACGTTTCAACAAGGGGGAAAGACCGTTTCCTTTCACAAAAAGTATTTCATACTTTACTTTTGTGTAACCTTGAAAAATATACTTTTATTCTTAGATAACTTGCAATGTGTATTGTTTTCTATGGAGGTTTAAGCCATCTGAGCTGTAACTTGATGTTGGGGTTGATCACGAAAAAGGTGATGAGGATTTTCGCCCACAGCCTTTGAACTCTTGCCACTTCTCCTTGCCAGCAAAATCCTCCCAGCATCGGGCTGTGTGACAGCATTGCCAGCCAGCATATGCCTCATGTCTGTTTGAAGGGGACCCCGCCCTGCCGGTCCAATCCTCCAAACCTGCGTGACTCAACCGGCTTATGACGAAACCAGGCAATTGCGACTGCTTTAGGCCCCTGATAAAGGAAGCAATAAGTCAGCCAGAGAATCCGCTACAGTGCAATACAATAGCCAGGAAGATTTACACTGTATTTGTGTAACATCATGGTTATCATGGAGGTGGTAGGAGAAATTGATGTATGGTGCAGTGTAGATAACAGCGCTGCATGTGCCGCCACCATTTTATTTGTCTATTCTTTTTACCATCAGAAACTGTGTCTGGAGTCTAGAGGGAGTACATTCAGAGCCAGGTCATTCTGAAATGTGTGTCAGACACATCGGATAAAGAAGGGCTTTACGATGGTTATTGGTAAGATGGGAGTAATCATGGAGGATTGGGAGATACAGCAGCCTTATTTTTGAGCTATTGATTTAGGTACTGCTGATGGCAATGCTTAAACAGCGAGGGAGGTATTTTTAGGCACCTGCTCATTTTTTGTTAAAAATAAATAAGTCTACTCCAGTTGTAACCACTTGCGTGGTTTAAATGTATTATTTGGATTACTGTAAACAAGATGTACAGTGCCTTGCAAAAGTATTCATCCCCTTGGTGTTTTTCCATTTGTTACAACATTACAACCTGGAATTTAAATTGATTTTTATTTCGATTTCATGTAATGGACATACACAAAATATTCCAAAATGGTGAAGTGAAATGAAAAAATCTACTTGTTTAAAACATTTAAAACCGGAAAGTGGTGTGTACATATTTACCCCCTTTGTTATGAAGCCCCTAAATAAGATCTGGTGCAACCAATTACCTTCAGAAGTCACATAATTAGTTAAATAAAGTCCACCTGTGTACAATCTAAGTGTCCCATGATCTGTCACATGATCTCGGTATATATACACCTGTTCTGAAAGGCCCCAGAGTCTGCAACACCACTAAGCAAGTGGCAACACCAAGCAAGTGACACCGTGAAGACCAAGGAGCTCTCCAACTAGGTCAGGGACAAAGTTGTGCAGAAGTACAGATCAGGGTTGGGTTATAAAAAAAATATCAGAAACTTTGAACATCCCACGGAGCACCATTAAATCCATTATTAAAAAATGGAAAGAATATGTCACCACAACAAACTTGCCAAGAGAGGGTTGCCCACCAAAACTCACGGACCAGGCAAGGAGGGCATTAATCAGAGAGGCAACCAAGAGACCAAAGATAACCCTGAAGGAGCTGGAAAGCTCCACAGCAGAGATTGGAGTATCTGTCCATAGGACCACTTTAAGCTGCACACTCCACAGAGCTGGGCTTTACAGACGAGTGGCCAGAAAAAAGCCATTGCTTAAAGAAAAAAATAAGCAAACACATTTGGTGTTCACCAAAAGGCATATGGGAGACTCCCCAAACATATGATAGAAGGTACTCTGGTCAGATAAGACTAAAATTGAGCTTTTTGGCCATCAAGGAAAACGCTATATCTGGCGCAAACCCAACACCTCTCATCACCCCGAGAATACCATCCCCACAGTGAAGCATGGCGGTGGTAGCATCATAGTTATGAATAGTTATGCATGCTCAAGTTTTCTGTTTTTTTGTCTTACTTGTTATTTGTTTCATAAGAAAATATATTTTGCATCTTCAAAGTGGTATGCATGTTGTGTAAATCCCCCCAAAAATCTATTTTAATTCCAGGTTGTAAGGCAACAAAATAGGAAAAATGCCAAGGGGGTGAATACTTTCGCAAGCTACTGTACATGTATATACTGTACATTACTTTGCATTAGCTAGCTTTAAATCATGGTGTTCATCACTACCCAATGGCTGTTTTCTTTGTCAGGTCCGGTTTACATGTTGTGCATACTCATTCTGACAAGCATAAATTACCCAGCCTTGTCAAATCTTAGGCTTCCGGCATGGAGAGCTGGGAAACACACTGCGAAGCTTCCCAGCTTTCCCTTCTCCCTCCCTGATCTGATCCCCCACATCTTCTGGATCGGTGAGCACATATAACCCCACACCCTCCTTGCCTCTGCCGAATCCCTATCCTCTTCCCCATCCCAGCCCATGTGATTGCTGGAGGAAACCATGCATGTGCCTCCCTGAGCCTCTTTACTATGGAGCCAAACTTACCCTCCGCCACTCATAGGAAATGCAAATCCTCAGGAAATCTACAGCAGTCATGGGAGAGCTCAGCAAAGGGAAAAATTAGTAGGCAAACTAAGGGTTTCCACCAACCGCAAAGAGATCTGGATATATTTTGATGACTTGTGTATCTTTGTCAAAATTGTGGTTTCATATAAATTGAAGGGTCTGTCGAAAAATTAACAGCAGTGTGATAGTAGCAACTAGTGCTGTATCCGTCAGTAATTTGATGTCGATTTATTATTAGATTTAGATTTGGACCAGCACCAAAGCCATCATATTTTTCACAATTTAATGGGAGATCCTCCAATTTAGTGATATCCAGGCTACCCCAAGAACCAGTCAGCAAAAGGTTGCATTTAACAGTCCATAATAAAAGAACTCTGCAATGATATCCTAATTAAATCAAAAGTCTATAATACCACAGCTGTCATACACTGTAACAATGAAAAGGAAATCAGCCTACGATGACACCAGCATGTGACTATATTAATCAGTTCCCTGTGAAATCTACTGTAAGTCAGAGGTTAGATCTCATCCACGGTTCTAAATATGCTCTGCCCAGACTGATTGTCCTCAGTGACCATAAATGAGGGCTATGGTAAGGTTATGAACTGAAGGAGCGGCCATTACTTCAAAACCATGAAGCATCTGTTGACTTACAATGCTAATCAGAGGGAGTTCATCCTTGAAGCCCAGTGAAGAGGTCTGGGAGCCACATGCAGCGAGCCAGCCACTACTCCCATCAATGTCACGACACAGCTGAAAAGAGTCACGACCTGTTAGAGCACCTCGTTTTTAGGTCTGCGGTCTGTGCACTGTGCAGGGCAGTGGGAAACAGTGAATCACTGAGAGAGCTTTGCCTTTTGTCTAACTCTCTTTCTGACTATTGAGTTCCACTGAGAGGAAGAACACTCTTGATATTAACTATTTCAGAGAGGCTATGGTGAATTGCAAATTCCAAATTAGTAAAATGTTCAAACCGTTCAGGGCGATGACTTCATGTACTGTTATAAGCCAATTAAAGGTGCATTAGAGACACTTGTCTAAATCCCGATGTCCTTGCGCTTACTTCAGCCTCAATGTTTCATCAAAATGGATCATATGATTGTTCATAAAGCCTCCAGCACACTGAGTTCAAATCTGTCTTTGGACAATTTTTGATACACACACAGCAAAGTGACACCTTATGTATCATTCTCCATGACCATGCAGTCTCCTTGGTTCCCTATTGACGTCAAACCAGGCTCATGTGCTGAAGTAGTACGCAGTACTGAATAATCCTCAAGAGTTCTGCAAACCAAGTCTGACAGTTGCTTTCTATATGGTACAGCAAGGACCAATTCTCATTACTGTTTCACTAATGTCAGTGAACGTGAAACCAGAATGGGAATGGAAGAAGAGGCAGCAAAGTGCCATTGCCGTTGTTGGGAGGAGTTTGTGATGTAACGGACAGACTGACAGAGTCGAATAGTAGTTCTGGGAGTTTGACGAACAGACAGACTGATAAGACAGCAGCATGACTCATTTGTCATGCTGCTGAGGAAAATAAACATTAAGGGACTGCACACAGCTCAACAGGTAGCGTCTTTTAATTGCAGTGTTTGGTCATGTTTCATCCACTGCAAATCGGTTGTCTTAATTTTTTGTTGTAGTAATGGTCAGAAGTGAATTTTGTGCATTTAACATTATCATGAGTGAGTGGAACAATAAGCTGGAGTCAAATGTGTTTACTTCTCATTTGGAGGTGATGAAAAATACAATGCAGTCCCTAAAACAGGAGTTTTCTCGCCTTCCATTTTTTAATAGCTTGTGTTCATTAAATATTAAATGCTGTAATGAAAAACAAGCTCGGTATTTCATTTTCGGTTGAAATTAGCCGATTTGAACAGTGCAGCGCTACACTGACTTTCATGCAGCTGTGCCATTGTTAATTAAAATCCCTCGACAAATGATTAAAACTTTAGAAAAATACTTTTGGTAATAGAATTTGATTTTTCTGTCCCACTCATAGATATCGCTTTATGTACACAGAAAATGCTTACAGTGGACCAATGGACCAAGCAAACCCTAGTTAATTAGGCCTACTAAATTGTACTTTGTCATGGCCGCTCTGGGACTGAAAAAGGTAAAAGGTGGAACTGCAAACATGGGAGGGAATTGTAAAGCGAACTGGCACATTTTTGTGACAACATCAGCCTGTAGTGCTGGCTGCTCCAATGCTCTTTTTTTCAAATGACTCCTCTTTACCTCTCTTCATGCACTCTCCCTTTACTCCCGAAGCCAATCTTTCCACCATTAAGCTGACAGATTTACTCTTGTGATTTAATCCAATCTATCGGAAAGGGCACAAGATATACACCAGCATTGGGACTAAGGTCTGCATCATTCTCCGAAAGCTCGGTCAACAAAAACAATTATACAAATGACCTTTGAACGCATTGCCTTAGTTCCTTCATTAGGTTAAGTGGTTCCCTTTTGAGTTAGTACAGTAAGAGAATGCCCACTTGCCTCTCTCTGACTTGACGTCTTAAGAAATGGACTTTAGGGGGGAAACTGACAATGATGTAGAGCGTAAACACGTGAAATCACGCTAAATCACGTGCCTGACTTGTCCTTCTCCTTTTACCACAGCCATTCTCTCAATATTTCGCCATTGCAGCAACGCCAGGGGACATTTACTTCTTTTCTCATGTTGTAAGACACCAGAGGGGAATGATAGAATAAGGAGGAGAGTGTGGTGGAGTGAGAGCGGGGTTACGGGGGAAAGTGGTTAGTGAATAGACTGTCACTGGTGGGAGAGAGAGAGGGAACGAAATGAGAGAATACAGGTACATCTCCCCCAGGCCTATAATCCTGAGATTACTGTTTGCTCTGGGGCCATGTCTGACTTCACTCCGGCCCGCCTGCGCTTCACTTCTAATCTCCCCGGCCCCAGCTGTCCACCAATTGATTTTAAGATTCTCTAAATCAATTACTCCTCCTGTCCAAGACCTCATTGCCTGTGAGATATACTCACAAATGCATAGGGCCTGTGCAGGAATACACACACACAAAGAAATAAGTCCACGCACACAGACACAGACATAGGCTTCAGTGCACGCACACGGACACACACACACACATCAGCACACTAACACAACACACACACACACACACACACACACACACACACACACACACACACACACACACACACACACACACACACACACACACACACAAACAGTATACACCTCATACTCTGAATTATTGTGTGCCTGAATGTCAGTTGAGCTAATTCAACTCAACCTCTTTCCCCCGTAATAGTGTACTGCAAAGCCCCACAGAGTAACTGCAGGTCTCTGTCTGACCCCACAATTGGATGGATGTCCTCTGCCACCCTTTATGACCACCATCATCTACATATCTCTGTCTTACTCAACATTCAAACATTACAACACACTCACCTGTTCCATTACTGTAATCCCTAAAGATGGCATAATTAAACGGTCATAACATTATTGTCATGTGAGACATTCCATGAGTCTCTTCATTGAAAAATCTAATAAATTACCATACTTCTGGCCTCAGCCTCATAAGATTTACCCTCTCTCCTGTATATTCTGCATGTTTTTTATTTTATCTTACAAAATGTTCAATATTCTCCAGTTATTTCTAGTTGAGATGCCCTTCCTCTGTGAGATATCTAACCCAACACTTGCATGCCACAAACCTATTGAATTATGGATATGGTCAGGGAATAGCGAGATACGGTATGTGTTTGAGAGAGAAAGAGAGAGCAAGTCCCTTAAATTGACCGTATTATTTATTCATACATTTTTTATTGAGTCACGGGTATTAATAAACAAGCCCACAAATGTATAACTATTAAACTGAGGAAAGAGAAATTGACACTTTGTGGTGCCAAGTAACTTTTCAAGATGAACCTGCCTGCCTCACAGTAAGTAATTATATCGCTCCTAAAAGCTATGGAGGATGGAGAGAGAAAACTCACTAAAGCTGGCACTCCATTTCTTATTTTTTTCATTCCTTTTTCCCAACAATGTTTGTAGTACCGTCAAGCTGATTCCAGCTGCAGAAATAATTGCAGTTTATTGCCAATTAAACTAATGAGTTCCAAAATACCCCCAAGTGTTCTGTTTGACAAAACTGGAGATGTGTATATATAGAAGAGGTACATAAAAGTAGAGGGAGAATTCTTAACAATTCCCCCAAAATCAGGAACTGTGATTGGAATGTCACCTTAAAAGATTTTCCAAATAGGATCACTTTGGAGCTGAGATACTCCTGGGCCGTCAAGGGCTTTTATAAGAAAGAGGTACAGGGGAATAGTGGAAGAATTCCGGAATATTCCAGAATGTCAAATTAGAGGCCCTTCAAACAGGGATCTCTTTGGACTGGGGATGCTCCTGGGCTGTCTAGTTGTTTTTTCTTAAGGCCCTGTACAAATTTCCAACCAAAATAGAGAAGTAGTTCTGCTTGACAGATGTCGTCTCTAGGCCTGGCCCACGGCCTGTCTCTTAGGGGAGCATCATTAATAATGTACCAGGCGTTTGCTAAACCTGTCTGGCAAATGTGCATAAATTGAGCCCGAGGTGCACCGCTGCTGAACAGTCTGCTGTTAGTTTTTTAGGGAGTATCTCACAACAGCTGTACATTTATTATGATAAAGAAGTGATTGAGATACAACCATGTGAAAATAAAAACAGCTGATGTACAGGAGCTTGCAGTACTAAGCACATAGTCCCATCGATGTTTATGCCTTATGTCCATGAATGCATGTCGACATGATATCTGAATAAAAGCATCTACTCTGAATCTTCTCAGAATTGTATGACACAATTTTTCAATGTATGTGCTATAAAGAACTGGATTAATCTTCCAGTTTTCACCCACCGCTATATTCCTGAAAAAGAGCATCAATGCATGCGTCTGAAAACAATTACAGGCTAGATCCTTTGTACATGTATATCATCACATTCTCAACGATGTTCCCATTAAACATTGAGCACTACATCTAGTCTGCGATTCTCCTCGCATTGTACTGTGGAGCTGTGCATTATTTATCAATAGCATGTCAATAGTCATTTTTAACTCTAAAATATACTAGATTTCTGAGCCCTGATGGAACACTATGGCTCAGCATGTGTGATTCACTGTTTCTCAACAAGTATTCCATTATTTGGACTTCCTTCCCTTTTAAATTATACCACAGAACCAGAATAACAAGCCTTGGTCTCAGAAGCAGAGCAGGGCCCGGAATGGAGAAGGATGGCAGCTGAAATAGCCTCCATGTATAAGGGTCTGCCATAACCTTGTCAACATAACGTCCTTTAACATCAGTTGAAGGGAAGGGATCCATGATGGGTAGAACCAGATAGGTGGATGAGATGTGGGTGAGGAAAGAGTATGGCAAGCGGATGTCAGAAATATTTCATGTTATCTGTAAGCTGTAAGAGCTCTCTTCAATAGCATGACGGCTAGCACATACTGTACTGTAAACACTCATTGGGAACTATTGGTAACGCTGAGAAACATTCACAAGGCCTTCATGCGGTTGGTACCGAAAAAAATGTTTTTAGCACTTTAGTCTGAGTATTAAGAATGTAGTTCTTCATCAAAACATTTATTTTCAACATCCCTCAACCTTTTAGGTTTTTGATAGATATTTGGACCTCGATCACAAGCTTGGAACAGAAACTGCTATTTCAACATTGGTAAGGAAAGCTAAAGTAATAACCTTGAAACTCACAACTGAGTTACAGTATTTAGAGACATCTCACTGAATCGACTGAGCTTTCATCAAAAACATTTGTTCCAGAGTGTGAAAAAAAGGGAGCTAAATGTCACAGCCCACGAGATACCAAGATACCTTCCACTATCACGGTTGACTTTTTCCTCATGTGGAACTGGCGGTCATGCAAAGACATTATCACCTGTTTCAGGCCTGCAGTCTGTTGTATTTGCTGTCCTGCGTGTGTGAGGGCCAAGGACCGATGTCCTGGCATGGAGGCACGTGGCAGAATCCTTGTTGGTGCCCCTGTTTCTGGCGTCATCCCGAGGCCTCTGTGGCACTGAGGTTATTAAAAACATAGCCCCCTTCGTCTGTCAGGCCTGCATGAGTGGCTGGCCTTGTGTTGCTTTGAAGATGCAGCCTGCCTGGAATTCCATCCTATAAAGTGATTTGAGATTTTAAAAAACGAATCCCGCTATCAGCATGTCTGTCAACTATCGACAATCCCATCTGTCTTTGCTGATAAGACCATTTCGCACCACTGTCTCTGAATTTTCACAAGGCATAGATGATTTCAGATAATGCTCTAAAAAGTGAAATACGATAAAATTAGAAACAATGTCATGAAAGATTGCATTTGGTTTAATGTTTGGCCGAATAGAATTTCCAGTCACATAGCAATCTGAAGATAGGATACAAGGACTGGCACGATGTTTAGAACTGGAGCTATTTTTTTTTTCAAATTTTCTTGTTCTTGCTACTTATACCTTGTAGTTGATCTTCAGTAGAACTGAGATGCTGAAAATGAGAGCTTGTATCAGTGCAAACCGTCAAAAAGGCAAAGCAAGGCTTTGATTGATGTTCAACATTCTTTATGTCCAATCCATTTTCCAGTCAATGTGATATTTGAGGTATTGTAATTACTTGGGTGTGGTCAACTACATAACATTTGGTGGGAATACCGAATTTATAAATATATATAACAAAATTGAATATTGTTTAAGCATCTAATTTAAAAGCATATATTTTATAACTTATCACTTTCAAACCTCTAAATATTTGATATCACATATTGAGTAAAGGTGATGCAGTAATACACATACCGTGTTAGCTCAATCTTTTATATTCTGTTGGAGCTCAGATGTGAAACAAACCATTGTCATTACAAAACAGCATGGATATCAAAATATCTGTGTCTGTGAGCCAGCATAGTTTCTGAATTATTCATATTCAACAGCATCGAGCGCAGACATTTAAAAAAGCAGATAATCAAGTGAGAAATGAGATTAATAATGAATGAATTTGTCCTAGATTTGTGTGCTCTCAAACCAGGCTGTGGCCAAGCTAAACAATGTGTTGGAAACACTGAAAGTTTTTGATTTCATCACCATGTGTGTTGTTGAGTACTATGGGATGCTGAACATTCATTCACATGAAAACGCACATGAATCATTTAAAGTGTTGAATTTGAGTGCTCTGACTGACTGGGGACCATATGCTTATTCCCTAGGTATCTGATACAGCTCTAAACATTTATATCCTACCCACTCTGAATAACACATTATACATAACTCATACATCATTCATGAATTAAGATGTTAAGTTTTGAGATGTATTTATAATAAGTAAAATAAGGACAGGTTGTGGGAGTTACCTGTCATTCCTAGCCATGGTGGATCTGAAGCATAGTTTAAACTCCTGCTCTGGATTATCCAGAGTTCATTGCCTACAGTAATTGGTGTTTGACTTAAACATACACTCCTCTACACCCCCACATCCCGTGAGGCAACCCACAGTTTGACTCGTACACTCCCACCATTCTAACATTGCGGTGGTGGACTTCAACATTCTACCAGGAACAGAAGCAGTAATGGCCCATTATTTTACAGATCTGTGCACACTGCACTGTTTACCCGAGGCTGCTAATGTTAGAGAGCAGAGGAGACAATGGTGGAGAAAGTTCCCTGCTTGTCTCTGGGAATTCAGTGTAGGATATTCAGTGTTAATGAGCTGACCTTGAATTCAGTGTAGGATATTCAGTGTTAAAGAGCTAACCTTGAATTCAGTGTAGAATATTCAGTGTTAAAGAGCTAAGTTTGAATTCAGTGTAGGATATTCAGTGTAAAAAAGCTAACACTGACTTCAGTGTAGGGTGTTCAGTGTTACATTTTACATATTTAGCACACACTCTGAGAGCGACTTAAAGCCTACATTTTATTACTGGTCCCCCATGGGAATCGAACCCACAACCCCAGGGTTACACGCGTCATGCTCTACCCCAGTGTTCAAATAGAGCTAGTGTAGGATGTTCATCGTTAGAGCAAACACTGAATTCAGTGATACTGTGTTACCAGTGGTTCTGCTCAGTTAGAGAGACCCTGCTGACTTACGTGGGATGTTAATATGGAGGGTCCTCCTCATTATGATAAACATGAACCACACAGGCAATGAGCACTGAAGTCAATGTAATTAATTGCCAGCAAAAAAAGTTTTAGCAACTGGTCAAATTAGCCACTTGCAATGTGTTTCAGATATTGTGCCAAAGCCACTTGGCTTTATAAGTGGGATAATAACTATGGGGCTCTGGGAAAGTGACAGCAAAAGTTGCATCATTCGCATATTATGCAAAGAACATCAATAGTCATAATTTCAAAAATAATTCATTTGATGATTAGAATACACTTGCATCTCCTCCTTGGAGACCTTAAAAGAGCAGCTACACTAGAGAGAGAGAAAGAGAGAGAGAGGACAATCAGCAACTGGCTGAAAGTGGGCTTTTATCATTTAGTCATTTGAAATGCAAAAAGGGAAAGCAGATGGATGCACACCAAACTCTCCTCTAATTTGCATTGAAAGGCCTGTAGGGTGAGAGTGAAGGCTGAGGGTTGCTTGTATCATGGCTCAGAACTGTCCCCCTTGGGCCAGCTCCCACCCCCACATGTTAGAGTACATGTTCAATGGATTTCAAGGCAAATGTGAGTCCAACAGTTGCCTCTTCTGCATTTCTGAGGAGAAAAGCAGGATACCTATTACATGAGACCTATTAGGACTTGGTATGGATTCAAGAGATATGTAATGTAATTAACCTATACTGTTTGAATATAGTATTAGACCCACAGACGATATCCAAGAGTTTGGTTTTTACATGACTACCCAAGCTATTTCAGCACAGTTACAAAAGGTACTTGATAATTTATGTATTTTGATTTGAATGTAGTACATTTATTAAATTCATACAGCTTACAGGGACAGGAACTGTACCAGCGCTTTGAAAACAGTTCACAGAAGTAATAATTAACTGGACCAAAAACATATTTTGATGTTTCTTTGATGTAACAAAACAAACATTATTGTATCCATTTTCAAAGCGGGATCAAAAACCATTGTTTCAGTTGTTGACTGGAGAGAAGGATTGAGCAGATGATGATGTAGTGTTTGTGTTGTATGCACAATAACCATATTCCCCGCCAAAGAGCATACTTACGTTTGCTTCTAAACCTCACAGTCGTGAGATCTTTTCACAATGTCACATCCCTCTCCATTATCACCTTCCGAAGAAATCAGAGCACACAAGTAATCCTTCTATCAATCATGCAATTTGTAGACTTTGTTGTTAAATTGGTAGTACCAAAATGAAAGTTTGCTCCTCCTTAAACAGAGGCTCATCATGCAAACTTTCCTCCCTGTCACAAATAATCTACAGTGGCTTGCGAAAGTATTCACCCCCCTTAACATTTTTCCTATTTTGTTGCCTTACAACCTGGAATAAAAAAACTATTTTTTGGGGGTTTGTATCATTTGATATACATAACATACCAACCACTTCGAAGATGCAAAATATTGTTTGGGGTGAAACAAACAAGAAATAAGACAAAAAACTGAACTTGAGTGTGCATAACTATTCACCCCCCCCCCCCCCCCAAAGTCAATACTTTGTAGAACCACCTTTTGCAGCAATTACAGCTGAAAGTCTCTTGGGGTATGTCTCTATAGGCTTGGCACATCTAGCCACTGGCATTTTTGCCCATCCTTCAAGGCAAAACTGCTCCAGCTCCCGACAAGTTGGATGAGTTCCGCTGGTGTACAGCAATCTTTAAGTCATACCACCAATTCTCAATTGGATTGAGGTCTGGGCTTTGACTAGGCCATTCCAAGACATTTAAATGTTTCCCCTTAAACCACTCGAGTGTTGCTTTAGCAGTATGCTTAGGGTCATTGTCCTTTTGGAAGGTGAACCTCCGTCCCAGTTTCAAATCTCTGGAAGACTGAAACAGGTTTCCCTTAAGAATTTCCCTGTATTTAGTGCCAGCCACCATTCCTTCAATTCTGACCAATTTCCCAGCCCCTGCCGATGAAAAACATCACCACAGCATGATGCTGCCACGACCATGCTCCACTGTGGGGATGATATTCTCAGGGTGATGAGAGATGTTGGGTTTGCGCCAGATATAGCATTTTCCTTGATGGCCAAAAAGCTCAATTTTAGTCTTGTCTGACCAGAGTACTTTCTTCCATATGTTTAGGGAGACTCCCACATGCCTTTTGGCAAACACAAAACATGTTTAATTATTATTTTCTTTAAGCAATGGCTTTTTATCTGGCCACTCTTCCGTAAAGCCCAGCTCTGTGGAGTGTTCAGCTTAAAGTGGTCCTATGGACAGATACTCCAATCTCTGCTGTGGAGCTTTGCAGATCCTTCAGGGTTATCTTTGGTCTCTTTGTTGCCTCTCTGATTAATGCCCTCCTTGCCTGGTCCGTGAGTTTTGGTGTGCGGCCCTGTCTTGGCAGGTTTGTTGTGGTGCTATATTCTTCCATTTTTTTATAATGGATTTAATGGTGCTCCATGGGATGTTCAAAGTTTCGGATATTTTTTTATAACCCATCCCTGATCTGTACTTCTCCACAACTTTGTCCCTGACCTGTTTGGAGAGCTCCTTGGTCTTCATGGTGCCACTTGCTTGGTGTTGCCACTTGCTTAGTGGTGTTGCAATCTCTGGGGCCTTTCAGAACAGGTGTATATATACTGAGATCATGTGACACTTAGATTGCACACAGGTGGACTTTATTTAACTAATTATATGAATTCGGGAGGTAATTGGTTGTACCAGAATACATATGCACGCACCACTTTTCCGTTTAACTGTTTTTTGAATTTCTTGAAGCAAGTTATTTTTTAATTTCACTTCCCCAATTTGGACAATTTTGTGTATGTCTATTAAATGAAATCCAAATAAAAATCCCCTTAAATTACAGGTTGTAATGCAACAAAATAGGAAAAACGCCATAACCAATGCAACAATGTGCAATACGTCAGATCTGCAAACACAATGAATATTTTATAGCCACAAAATGACCTGTAATAACGACTGCCCCATTGTCCAATGGGATCACCGACACTAACACTTTTCTACAGAACACCAACCGCCAACCTGATTGTCATTTGACCCTCAACAACCTTACTAACTATAAAGAAGTTTGTGTCTTGGGGTGGGTGGGAGGTGTGTGTGTGGGAGGGGGTTTGTATTGGATCGGTGAGGGTGGGGGGGGGGACAGGTGGGGGGTCAACATGCTGACCGGCACTTTCCCCGAGTGTCAAAGTCAATCAGCGTCTGGGAAGTTAATGGAGAACACAAAACCTATTTAAAAGCTACATTTAACACTCGGCTGATTCCATTACATTGTGTAATTTCCAGGTGTCACATTTCCCCTCCACACGTCGGTCTTAATGCTCTCCCAAGCAGCCGCTGATTAGTCAGCCTCTGCTGGCTCCCCAAATCCTCTATCCTCCTAGGCCTCCTATCTTCTCACATCCTCCTGGAAGGCAGTCAGAGAGACCGAAAAACACTTTCCTAGTTCCTACACTTTAGTCGGATTCGACCTGCTGGGCTGGGGGAAATACTGGATACCGGACATTGACCCTGTGTACAAAATCCATAAAGGTTACTGGTGAGCAATATTGTAGTCAATTCCTTATGTTAGGTTCTAATTATAAGAGTAAGAAATCAACGGACACTATGAAAGCTTAAACCAAGTTTATTCATCCCAGAGGATCGAACAACTGTGCCGACCAGAAACATGGTTCCACCAGTGGTGGTTTACATAACCCACTTTGGGTGGAGTCTCCTCCTTCTCACTAAACATTGTATCTTTATTTCTTCGCAGGAAACTAGGTGATACGACCAATAAACTGTTCCTGCTCCCTTAACGTGACCTGACCTGACCTGACCTCGACCCCCTTCATCACTAATCCACGGCTCTCTCCCCTTATCAGTACTGCCACATGTGATCGTTTTCCCTCCACTCAGTACATTCCAAGTTTAATTGCACCCACCATAAACCTTCATCCTACAGATAACCATTAACTCCTGGTGTAGACCCTTGACTATGGCACCCCTCATATCTCTATTATAACTAATGATTATTAATATTTAAAGTTCAGCAATCCAAACCCATCAGTCCCCCATTTTTGAACATCTGATATCATCCTGTTCAACATTACATAAACTTGTACATTACTTACAAATGGACAACCAATGATAATAAAACATGAACAAAAAAATGAACATAATTAACATTCACAGTGAGGTTTACAAACTCAGAGACTTATGGCCTCTTTTCTATGATCACACTAAGCACATTCTCATTTCCATTTCTCATAGAACATTGATAATAATGTGTCCGCTGGAGCTGTTGACTTCTTCCATTTCAACTTTCTCTTTCTGGTCCCTAAGAGAGTGATAGCACAAGACTTGAAAAGCATCGAGAAACACAAAACATAACAGTATTAACAATGTGGTAAGCTTTGCATAATTATATATGCATGAAAACCCAGAGACTGATAATATGACAATTCCCACTCCCTCTTCGCCTGACTCTATGCCTCCGGGATACTTTTCTGCTGGATTCCACAAAAATGAAGGCCCTAGAGAACCTCCTCATGCTTTCACCCCTTTACGGCCACAGGTTCTGAGAGGTGTTCCCAAGCCATGTCATTTTCACTTTTTTCCCCATCTCCTCCATTGCCACCTGATAGGCATGTCACCTGATAAGCAAGTGCGTAGCCATAATCAATGCTACATCCTCTTGAGGTAACTCAGTACTGTATATGCTTCCACATCAATGCCTCCAGAATGTTGTCGAGAGTACAATTACCTCAACGTCTATCCTTTCATCTGATGAATTAACCAATAAAGCAACTAAATCAAGCTAAAATTAAACAATTACGGGTGTGGTTGAAGAGCATAACAACATATTGTTACTGTTGAAAACAAATTAGTTTATACTCCCTTTATTTTACTGGCAACCTCTTGGAAGAGTTACCAGATCAGGGAGTTGGCACCCTAACCCATGGAGGAATCCCAACAATCCAGTAGACACAATCTGGTGAAATTTGAATTGAAACAAAGGCAAAAATGCAATCAGCAATACACATATCACAATCCATTTCATGAAATCAGCAATACACCTATCACAATCCATTTGTCGTAACTATCAACCCTCATTAACAGGCCTTACTTATCTGGAAGCTCCATTTATGGCCTAATCCAGATACTTTTATACTTAAAATTGCCGAATATCACTAACTGCTCGCCCCAAGACCATTGTCTGAGGGAACATTCCAACGAGAGATAATGAAACCCCCCCTCTTCTGGAAAATAAATGGTGCATTTTATTAGCATCACTATCTTAATCAGCAATCCAAAAGTATTCATTATAAACCAAACATGATAATGGGAAATCCACTGTCCTTACTCTAATCATTCATCATTTGTTTTAATCCACCCCAATGTTTATGTATCCTTTATTTAGCATGTACTACCCTTAGACAAGGCGCCATTATCTCGCCACCGAGTCTAACAATTCACTGGTCTCTTTTCCTATTATTCTCCATAAACACTGCACCACCATGTTCATGAACAAAAAACGATTATTTTCATTTTAGGTTTGGTAACCCCTATGCTAATTCCACGTGACCCCTCCACCCTTTCGTCCATTCTAGAAATCTATTTCAGAATAATACGACATAAAATGTCTCATGAGATTAACTTTTTAGTGACAGGGGGCAGTTTTTGGAAATTCAGATGAAAGACGTGCCCAAATTAAACTGCCTGCTACTCGGGCCCAGAAGGTAGGATATGCATATTATTAGTAGATTTGGATAGAAAACACTGAAGTTTCTAAAACTGTTTGATGTCTGTGAGTATAACAGAACTCATATGGCAGGCAAAAACGGAGAAAAATCCAACCAGGAAGTGTGGAAATCTGAAGTTTGTAGTTTTTCAAGTGATTCCCTATCCAGTATACAATGACTTAGGGTTCATTTTGCATTTCCTAAGGCTTCCACTAGATGTCAACAGTCTTTAGAACCTTGTTTCATGCTTCTACTGTTACTGGGGAGAGAATAAGAGCTGTGGACTGCCTGAGACCAACGAGTTGTTTACTGCGCGGTCACGCAGGCGTGCCGTTCCTTCTTTTTCCTCTGTAATGAATACGCTATTGTCCGGTTGGAATATTATCAAAGATTTATGTTAAAAAGACCCTAAGGATTGATTGTAAACATCGTTTGACATGTTTCTACGAACGGTAATGGAACATTTTGACTTTTCGTCTTGGGTTTTGCACTCGCGCATTATGCCTTTGGAATAGTGATCTGAACGCGCAAACAAAACGAAGGTATTTGGACATAAATATGGAGATTATCGAACAAAACAAACATTTCTTGTGGAAGTGGGAGTCCTGGGAGTGCATTCCGACGAAGATCAGCAAAGGTAAGTGAAGATTTATAATACTATTTCTGAGTTTTGTTGACTCCAGAACTTGGCAGGTAACTGTATAGCTTGATTTGATTGCTGAGCTCTGTACTCAGAATATTGAATAATGTGCTTTCGCCGTAAAGCTATTTTGAAATCTGACACAGCGGTTGCATTAAAACCTGTTAGGGACAGACGTTCCGCTAGCGGAACGCCTCACCAATATCCAATGGTATCGCACAGCGCGAAATACAAATACCTCAAAAATGCAAAAACTTCAATTTCTCAAACATATGACTATTTTACACCATTTTAAAGACAAGACTCTCCTTTATCTAACCACATTGTCCGATCTCAAAAAGGCTTTACAACGAAAGCAAAACATTAGATTGTCAGGAGAGTACTCTCCCAAAAATAATCACACAGCCATTTTCAAAGCAAGCATATATGTCACAAAAACCAAAACCACAGCTAAATGCAGCACTAACCTTTTGATGATCTTCACCAGATGACACTCCTAGGACATTATGTTATACAATACATGCATGTTTTGTTCAATCAAGTTCATATTTATATCAAAAAACAGCTTTTTACATTAGCATGTGATGTTCAGAACTAGCATACCCACCGCAAACTTCCGGTGAATTTACTAAATTACTCACGATAAACGTTGACAAAAAACATAACAATTATTTTAAGAATTATAGATACAGAACTCCTTTATGCAATCATGGTGTCAGATTTTAAAATAGCTTAACGGTGAAAGCACATTTTGCAATATTCTGAGTACATAGCCCGGCCATCATGGCTAGCTAATTTGACACCCACCAAGTTTGGCCCTCACCAAACTCAGATTTACTATAAGAAAATTGGATTACATTTGCTGTTCTTCGTCAGAATGCACTCCCAGGATTTCTACTTCAACAACAAATGTTGTTTTGGTTCCAAATAATCCACAGTTATATCCAAATAGCTCCATTTTGTTCGTGCGTTCAAGTCACTATCCGAAGGGTGACGCGCCGGTGCATTTCGTGACAAAGAAATTCAAAATATTCCATTACCGTACTTCGAAGCATGTCAAACACTGTTTAAATAAAAATGTTATGCTATTTTTCTCGTAAAAAAGCGATAATATTCCAACCGGGCGACGTTGTATTCGTTCAAACACTGAAAGAAAAAAATGGAGTCGTCTCGTGCACGCGCGCTCCAGTGTCATTGTTCTCAGCAGGACCACTCACAAAAACTGCCCAGAGACTGGAGAGCTCTCATTCCACTTTCTGGCGCCTTCTGAGAGCCAATGAAAGCCTTAGAAAATGTCACGTTACAGCAGAGATGCTATATTTTTGATAGAGATGCCCTAGAAGGAGAACAAATTGTCAGACAGGGCACTTCCTGTAAAGAATCTTTTCAGGTTTTGGCCTGCCATATGAATTCTGTTATACTCACAGACACCATTCAAACAGTTTTAGAAACTTTAGAGTGTTTTCTATCCAAATCTACTAATTATATGCATATTCTAGTTTCTGGGCAGGAGTAGTAACCAGATTAAATCGGGTATGTTTTTTATCCGGCCGTGAAAATACTGCCCCCTATCCCAAACAGGTTAAGGAGAAGTGTATCTATAATTCTTTCAATAACTGTTGTAAATTTTATCAACGTTTATGATGAGTATTTTTGTAAATTGATGTGCTCATTCACTGAAGGTTTTGGAGGCAATACATTTTCTGAACATCACGCGCCAATGTAAAATGGGGTTTTTGGATATAAATATGAACTTTATCGAACAAAACATACATGTATTGTGTAACATTGAGTCCTGGGAGTGTCATCTGATGAAGATCATCAAAGGTTAGTGATTAATTTTAGCTGTATTTCTGGTTTTTGTGACGCCTCTCCTTGCTTGGCTAATGGCTGTTTGGTTTTTCTTTTTTAGGCGCTGTCCTAACAATCTGTTATGTTTTCGCCGTAAAGCCTTTTTTAAATCGGACAATGTGGTTTGATTAACGAGAAGTGTATCAATAAAATTGGATATAATAGTTGTATGTTTGTGAAATTTGAATTATGAGATTTTTGTTGTTTTGAAATTGCCGCCCTGCTATTTCGCTGGCTGTTAAACAGTGTGTCCCGCTAGCGTCCCACATGTACCAGAGAGGTTAAAACCCCCCCAAGGTTTTCTGAGTTGCCAGGAGTGTTTGGCCAGATAATTATAATTTGTTACCTCTTTAGAATCCATCCCCCTGGCATTTCACCTAGAGTCTTTAACTTTTTTAGGATAGGGGGCAGCATTCAGAATTTTGGATGAAAAGCGTGCCCAAAGTAAACTTCCTGCTACTCAGGCCCAGAAGCTAGGATATGCATATAATTGGTAGATCTGGATAGAAACCACTCTAAAGTTTCTAAAACTGTTAAAATAATGTCTGAGTATAACAGAACTTATTAGGCAGGCAAAACCCAGAGGACAAAACATCCAGGAATTTTTGTTGTTGTTGAGGTGACTGTTTTCAATGACTTTTCTATGTGGATCTAGATTTCTAAGGCACTTGCTTGCAGTTCCTATTGCTTCCACTGGATGTCAGCAGTCTTTAGAAATTGGTTGATGTTTTTCTTTTGAGTAATGAAGAAGTATGGCTGTTCAGAAAGAGGGTCGAGTCTAGTATTCTGTTGTGGTTGGGGCGCACGACCTGAAAGCTCGCTCCACTTTGTTTTCGTACGGCATTGAACACAGTTTATCCCGTCTTAAATGTTATTGATTATTTACGTAAAAAAATACCAAAAGTTGTATTAGGAAAGTTGTTTGAAATGTTTGGATCAACTTATTAGATATTTTGTAGTCATGTTGCGCGAGTTGGAACCGGTGTTTTTCTGAATAAAACGCGCCAAATAAATTGACATTTTGGAGATATAACGACAGAATTTATCGAACCAAAGAACCATTTATGATGATTAAGGGACATATTGGAATGCCAACAGAAGAAGATCTTCAAAGGTAAGGCATGAATTATATCGTTATTTCTGAGTTTTGTGTAACGCCTGGCGGGTTGAATTATGATTGTCATGTGTTTGTTTGATGGGGTGCTGTCCTCAGATAATAGCATGGTTTGCTTTCACCGTAAAGCATTTTTGAAATCTGACACAGTAGCTAGATTAACAAGAAGTTAAGCTTTAATTTGGTGTATTGCACAAAAGTTAAATATTTCAAATATTTTTTATTTTTTATTTCGCCAGATGTTGTCGAAACGTTCCGCTAGCGGAACCCCTAGCCGTAAAAGGTTAACCAATTTACTTTTTCCTGTGGCAAATTTAGCCAATTTCTCATCATAAGGAATCTGCGATATTTGATCACTGGCATCTATTAAAAAGTTGTTTAAGACGTGATCTCATACGTCTTCCTTCACATAGAAACTGTAATCTCTATGAACCACTATCGATTGTACCGAGGCCATACACTGCTATGTGAAAGTTTCCTGTCCCGCTATTTTCAGGAGGATTTGTTGCTGCTCTTTTGAAAAACAAGGCAAACGCTTGCATGGCAGCATTACCTCCAAATGTAGCAGGCTCCATTCCCACTCTACACTTATTCTTCCTAACGGCCCCACATCTAAAACAGGGATCTATCTCCATACGCTTTGATGTTTTTTCTCAATGTTACTTTGTCTTACCTTGGCCATTGAAACAGCTGTTAGTGACTTTCGCTGTGGCCGTATTAACCCCTCGCACATCTGCGAAATGATCGGATTTATATTCCATTCTTAAAGCATCCTGCTCTATTTCATCCCAAACCCCCGCAATTGCTGTTTTGATCACAGGTTTCAAACCTATCATCAAAGCCGATGTACAAATGATATCAATGTACTCACGTACCCAGTCTTTTTGCAGCTGAGTAGATATACTAATTTCGTTTTTATCGGTTATACTCCTCTGTTGATAAACACACATCAAAACACTTGTATGTCACGCCCTGATCTGTTTTACCTGTCTTTGTGATTGTCTCCACCCTTCGCCAGGTGTCGCCCATCATCCCGTCTATTTATACCTGTGTTCTCTGTTTGTCTGTTGCCAGTTCATTTTGTTGCTCAAACCTACCAGCATTTTTCCTCCTTGCGCCTGCCTTATCTATATTCCTGTTTTCTAGTTTTCCCGGTCTTGTCCTTTCTGCCTGCCCTGACCCTGAGCCTGCCTGCTGTCCGGTACCTTTGCCCCATTACTCTGGATTACCGACCTCCACCTGACCTGAGCCTGCTTGCCGTCCTGTTCCATTGCCTGCTCATGTTCGAATTAATAAACTTTGTTACTTTGACATCATCTGCACCTGGTCTTACCTTTAAATGTGCGCTTCTTTCAGCACCTCCGTGGCTTTATTAAAATCCCCTAGCTCCAACCTTACAGGGAGAATCGAGGCTGTCTGTCGCAATTTCAATAGCTATTATTCCAAAATCTCTCACGACGGTGTCCAGGGTGATTAGATTTCTTCACTCCCGTTTCTAATAGACACCTTCTATTAACAATTTTCCCAGGTAGCGCCACCCACTTCCACGGAGAATAGTTATGGTATTTGTGCCTATTAATTGTGGAGCACTTAATACCTTGTATTAGAACCAATACTATAGCGTCTGCAAATGTACTACTGGAGAATACGTATGACTTAATGTCTTATTCAAGTGTTGCGCCTCAAATATCAAAGTTGTTGATAACACACATTACCAAAATTATTCACACATCTTCCTATTTCCACATAATCTGTCATGGTTCCCCACCCCAACAGGGCATGAAACCAACCTCTCTTTATTGCTACTTCTAATACACCCAAAACCAACATCGTTCGAATATCTTATTGCTTTTCTTCTAACCCTGAATGGCAACCTTGTATCCTAGTGCACAAGCATGTCACTTTATCCATCCACACACACTATACTGTCTCATGGCTACTACGGCTGAGACCTTCACCCTCCTTACGGGTCTGGCTGATAAACCGCTATGCTAGGGATTTACTCTCCACAGGACCACCCTGTTCAGGACTTACCCTCTCTCTACGAGATTTACTCTCCACAGGAACTATCCTGCTCAGGACTTACCCTCGTTAAAGCTACGAGACTTACCCTCCAAATTGTATCTTTATTGCTAGGCAGGAAACAAAGTGATACGGGCAATAAACTGTTCCTGCTCCCTTAACGTGACCTGACCTCGACCCCCTTCATCACTAATCCACAGCTCTCTCCCCTTATCAGTACTGCCACATGTGATCGTTTTCCCTCCACTCAGCACATTCCAAGCTTAATTGCACCCACCATAAACCTTCATCCTACAGATAACCATTAACTCCTGGTGTAAACCCTCGACAATGGCACCCCTCATGTCTCTATTATAACTAATGATTAATAATATTTAAAGTTCAGCAATCCAAACCCATCACTTATCAATTCAGGAAGGCTGAATTGAAATTCTTAAATTCCCATTTTAACTTTCTTCTATTCTCACTAACCCCCTAGAGTCCATGTTACGCCCCCCATAGAAATGTAAATAGCATGATAAAAAAATCCCCACAAAAATCTGTCTTTTTAAGCTTTTTTGCATGGGCTGTGTCTCAAACAGCATCTATCTCAAAGCCATCAGACTGTTAAATAGCCATCACTAGCACATTAGAGGTTGCCTGAGATCACTGGCCAACTGAATAAATTGAACACTAGTCACTTTAATAATGTTTACATATTTTTCATTACTCATCTCATATCTATATACTGTACTGTATTCCACTGTATCATAGCCTATGCCGCTCTGACATTGCTTGTCCATATATTTATATATTCTTAATTCCATTCCTTTATATAGATTTGTGTGTATTGGGTATATGTTGTGAAATTGTTAGATATTACTTGTTAGATATTACTGCATTGTCGGAGCTAGAAACAGAAGCATTTCGCTACACCCGCAATAACATCTGCTAAACACGTGTATGCGACCAATACATTTGATTTGAATACACCGCATCCGCCAATGGCAGCCTTTCCCATCTGCAGTGAAAGGTGACCGAGCTACAGCAGTGTTTGTCAGTCCATGAGACACCCTGAAAATCTGTCTTCTCATGAAAACGTCTGTAGCGTCTGAATGGTTTGGCCTACAAACTAGTATGACCACTCTATGGAAAGATAAGACTCTCGCGAACACGATGGTGTACGCTGCCTTACAAGACTCTTCTGAAGGTAGCCTGGTACCAGTTTAAAAAATGTATGGAAGTATACAGTTGAAGTCGGAAGTTTACATACACCTTAGCCAAATACATTTAAACTCAGTTTTTCACAATTCTTGACATTTAATCCAAGTAAAAATTCCCTGTCTTAGGTCAGTTAGGATCACCACTTTATTTTAAGAATGTGAAATGTCAGAATAATAGTAGAGAGAATGATTTATTTCAGCTTTTATTTCTTTCATCACATTCCCAGTGGGTCAGAAGTTTGCATACACTCAATTCGTTTTTGGTAGCATTGCCTTTAAATTGTTTAACTTGGGTCAAACGTTTTGGGTAGCCTTCCACAAGCTTTCCACAATAAGTTGGGTGAATTTTGGCCCATTCCTCCTGATAGAGTTGGTGTAACTCAGTCAGGATTGTAGGCCTCCTTGCTTGCATATGCTTTTTTAGTTCTGTCTGCACATTTTCTATAGGGTTGAGGTCAGGGCTTTGTGATGGCCACTCCAATACCTTGACTTTGTTGTCCTTAACAGGTTGAGGCGCTGCCGTTAGAGAGAGTGTGTTTACAGAAGCAGATGAGGATCAGGAAATATTGTAGTAATCATTTATTATACTCTATGACTCAAGTTTTGTGGAAGGGGTCCAGTGTTGCCAGATCTGCGCAGGCAGCCTGGGGAGTCCCCACTGGCCTCTTCTCTCTGGGCAAAGCCCGAGGCGGCAAGCTTAATCCAGCTCTCTCCTGCCAGAGGGGATATCTCAGAGATTGATACATGATGAATTCCTGACGGATTGCCCCAAGTTTGTCAGCAGGACAGAAAATAGCACTGCGTCGTAATAGAGATGAGGGATGTTGTCTGGCGCACAACGTACTGCATCTGACCCCCAGTCAGACAAGATAGACGACGTCCTGCGTCTTTGTTATTCTGTTCTGTCATTTTTTTATAACACACTTGATCTGTCAATAGTGCTTAACAATTATGGTTTCGAGCCCTACAGTTACATTTAAAGTGACCGGGTTTCATTTCTTTATTAACATACACATGAATTGATCGTTAGCTTCGTAATCGTTCATTAAGGCACAGGACATTTCCTGGGCAAGCCACACATTGATGGAGAGAGAATCATTAGTAGCCCTTTGGGTGCTTTTAATATACTCTCCCGACAGTGGCCGATTCAGCAGTCACTTCGGGGGGGGGGGGGGGGGGGGGGAGAGGGTTAAACCCGCAAATCAACCTGCTTGACCTGCAATTTGCACTGGGGGAGATCAGTAGCAGTAAAAGCAGTTGACGCCCCCCGGTGTTTCCTTACTATTGCTTTTCTATTATCCAGCCTTTTATTGTCAGCAAGAGAAGAGAACACTCCACATGGCAGCCTGTGTTGTTATAGGAAGTCATTGACAATGGTAGCATAAGTTGAGGTAGAGTGATTCTAGGTTTTATGCAAAAAAAATACTTATTGTCATTTCTGTATCTATTCATCTCCTCCTTTCCAGCCTTTATTGTCAGGAAGAGACAGAGCCACATATCATGAAGCAGTGTTGTTATAAGTAGAACATTGATAATAGTTGTAGTAATATAGTGATTTTAATTTTGTGCAACCAACCCTGCATCACAGCCATTTATTTATTGTAATTTCTGTATCTTTCCATCTCTGTACCAGCTGTTCCATGATTAATGTGTATTTATTCTGATAATATTAGAAATTGCATTGTGGGCCATGTTAGCTCAATAAGAAATTATCACCTGCCCTGGAATCTATTATACCCTTATTTTTTTACTTGTACGTATTGGAAAGTTGATAGATCTCATAACTTCAGGCGATCACATGTAATTATGAGGACTGTAAGGACTTTGGTGGCCGAGTCCACTGCATTTTAAAAACCCTCGCTTCATTCATCCATATGCCTACATTTCTTCACAAAGAGAGGCTGTTTGATCGCATCGATCTCACCTTGAGTACATAAAAAGACTGGCTAGTAAGATGTTACATTAAGCCGACTGTCTATGATACGTAACACACCGTAAAAGGCCAGTGACCTTTATATGACGAGGAAGTGCTTACACTCCATCGACGATGAACTCGGCATGATGGCAAAAAATGACAAGCCTTCTAATAAAACAAAGAACAATAATCAATAGGTCTTCCTATTCTCAAAGGGAATGGTAGTCTACAGGGCCAAACTTTTGGGGTTGGCTTTTCCCTCGTGTGCCACAAGACCTGGTGAACAGAGGCACCTCGGGTCACAAATCAAATGAAGCGCTTGATTGCATCTTCAACCGACATTGATTTCCTGGGTCGGAGGATGACCACAAGTCAATGTCCTCCCCCCTGATTAAACATCAACGTCTCCTTTGACAAACTGTTGGAGGTTATCTCGACCACTATCTCCCTCACTGGGAATCCATGGCTGATTGTTAAGTGGTTGAATTATTTGATTGGTTCCATACGGCTGGTCAGAGGAAGCCTTAAACAAGGCCCCTCCAACAGTATAGAAATGATGGTAACACCTAGCTGTGTTCTATAGGCAAACACATGTAATACCTTCTGAGTACAGTTGAAGTCGGAAGTTTACATACAGCTTAGCCAAATACATTTAAACTCAGTTTTTCACAATTACTGACATTTAATCCTAGTAAAAATTCCATGTATTAGGTCAGCTGGGATCACCACTTTATTTTAAGAACGTGAAATGTCAGAATAATAATAGAGAGAATGATTTATTTCAGCTTTTAATTCTTTCATCACGTTCCCAGTGGGTCAGAAGTTTACATGCACTCAATTAGTATTTGGTAGCATTGCCTTAAAATTGTTTAACCTGGGTCAAACGTTTTGGGTAGCCTTCCACAAGCTTCCCACAATGAGTTGGGTGAATTTTGGCCCATTCCTCCTGACAGAGCTGGTGTAACTGAGTCAGGTTTGTAGGCCTCCTTGCTCGCACACGCTTTTTCAGTTCTGCCCACAAATTTTCTATGGGATTGAGGTCAGGGCTTTGTGATGGCCACTCCAATACCTTGACTTTGTTGTCCTTAAGCCATTTTGCCACAACTTTGGAAGTATGCTTGGGGTCATTGTCCATTTGGAAGACCCATTTGCAACCAAGCTTTAACTTCCTGACTGATGTCTTGAGATGTTGCTTCAATATATCCACATAATTCTCCTACCTCATGATGCCATCTATTTTGTGAAGTGCACCAGTCCCTTTTGGAGCAAAGCACCACCACAACATGATGCTGCCACCCCCGTGCTTCACGGTTGGGATGGTGTTCTTTGGCTTGCAAGCCTCCCCCTTTTTCCTCCAAACATAATGTTGGTCATTATGGCCAAATAGCTCTATTTTTGTTTCATCAGACCAGAGGACATTTCTCCAAAAAGTACGACCTTTGTCCCCATGTGCAGTTGCAAACCGTAGTCTTACTTTTTTTATGGCGGTTTTGGAGCAGTGGCTTCTTCCTTGCTGAGCGGCCTTTCAAGTTCTGTCGACATAGGACTCGTTTTACTGTGGATATAGAAACTTTTTTACCCGTTTCCTCCAGCATCTTCACATGGTCCTTTACTGTTGTTCTGGGATTGATTTGCATTATTCGCACCAAAGTACGTTCATGTCTAGGAGACAGCGCTTCCTTCCCGAGCGGTATGACGGCTGGGTGGTCCCATGGTGTTTATACTTGCTTCCTGTTGTTTGTACAGATGAACGTGGTACCTTCAGGTGTTTGGAAATTGCTCCCAAGGATGAACCAGACTTGTGGAGGTCTACAATTTTTGGTCTGAGGTCTTGGCTGATTTATTTTGATTTTCCCATGATGTCAAGCAGAGGCACTGAGTTTGAAGGTAGGCCTTGAAATACATCCACAGGTACACCTCCAATTGACTCAAATGATGTCAATGAGCCTATCAGAAGCTTCTAAAGCCATGACATCATTTTCTGGACTTTTCCAAGCTGTTTAAAGGCACAGTCAACTTAGTGTATGTAAACTACTGACCCACTGGAATTTTGATACAGTGAATTATACATTAAATAATCTGTCTGTGAACAATTGTTGGAAATATTACTTGTGTCATACACAAAGTCGATGTCCTAACTGACTTGCCAAAACTATAGTTTGTTAACAAGAAATTTGTGGGAGTGGTTGAAAAACGAGTTTTAATGACTCCAACCTAAGTGTATGTAAACTTCCAACTTCAACTGTATAAGGCCTTATGATACACTTATATTATGGTGCAATATAAAACTTTCTATAAACTGTCATAACTCATAAGTAGTTGTAACCTTTCGTATGGTGGATATAATTATTTGCCAAGGTAGACCACAGCAGTTTGCATTGAATCTCCATTTGCTTTGGAGGTTGCTATGTCTTCAAAATTAGTGTGAAACAAGCGAGTGAAAGTTAGCCCAAGCTTTACTGTGGAATGCAAGCTTGCAAAATAAATGCAATTTACTAATTTACTGAATCACATACACATGCTGTGTTGAGAAAACTGCACAACTTAAGAAATCACTGTGCAAATTCCCCTTGAAGCAGTGGGTCAATGTTGTGCTGTGAGGGGTGTTGACACCATTCCAATATTGTGGATTCGCCTCCAACATTGAGTATGTTCAATGGATGTACAGGCTTTCAGACGAATTGCCTTAGCGTTACCTTTCAGTACGGTATGCATATTAAGACCTGCATGCTACATCAGACATACCACATGTCCATGGTCCTGACAGTTTTAGATCCTTTGGTGGTGCTGAAAAGACCGGCTACGTATTGTAAGCCGTGTATCATATCTTCTTGTATATACGGTGTCCGTATTGGACAGCCTCAGAATCAAGAAGTTGGTGTCAGTCATTCAACCACACGCACACAATGAGCTATTATAAAAACTGAATATGTTACTTTGTACAATGACTAATACCTGAACTTTTGATCCAATGGATGATTTGAGGCCATCAGTGTCAACGGTTAATGACAGGTAAACTTCTGGGGATGCCATTGGTGTCACGAGTGCTGTCTTCGAATTCCCTGTCATAAATTATCCAAGGCGCAGCGTGCCGGTAGTTCCACATATTTTATTGTGAACTCGAACAAAACAATAAACAGGTTAAACTGAAACAAACATGACGTTCTGGGGCTGCACAAAAACAAGATCCCACAAAAACACAGGGCAAAACAGGCTGCCTAAGTATGGCTTCCAATCAGAGACAACGATAGACAGCTGCCTCTGATTGGAAACCATACCTGGCCAAAACAAGAATGTCCACCCACCTATCACACCCTGACCTAACTAAACAGAGAAAACACAGAGAAAACACAGCTCTCCTAGGTCAGAGCGTGACAGTACCCCCCCCCCCAAAGGTGCGGACTCCCGGCCGCAAACCTGAACCTATTGGGGAGGGTCCGCGTGGGCATCTATAATTGGCGGCGGCTCTGGTTCCGGGCGTAGCACCCCCCCCCCCCCCCCCCCCACCCCGCCCACTGATCCCCCCCGCTTCTGTGTGTCCGGAGGAACCAGACCGTGGATCATCACCGGAGGCTCTGGAATGCCAACCGCCGCTGAAGACTCTGGGCTGAAGGCCGCCGCTGAAGACTCTGGGCTGCAGACCGCCGTTGAAGACTCTGGGCTGCAGACCGCCGTTGAAGACTCTGGGCTGCAGACCGCCATTGAAGACTCTGGGCTGCAGACCGCCGCCGGAGGCTCCGGACTGAGGAGCGTCGCCGGAGGCTCCGGACTGGGGAGCGTCATTATAGATTCCGGACTAGGAACCGTTGCTGCATGCTCTATGCCATGGATCATCTCTACAGGTTCCGCGCCATGGATCGTCACTGGAGGCTTCGTGCCATGGATTATCCCTACAGGCTCCGGGCCATGGATCATCACTAGAGGCTTCGTGCCATGGATCATCTCTACAGGCTTCGGAGCATCGATTATCACTGGAGGCTTTATTCGTGGAGCTGGAACAGGTCTCACCGGACTGGGGAGACGCACTGAGGACCGAGTGCTCAAAGCAGGCACCGGCCGTACTGGCTATGGAGGCGTACTGGAGGAAGAGTGCGGGGAGCAGGCACAGGACGAACTAGGCTAGGGAGGCAGACTGGAGGGAGAGTGCGCGGAGCAGGCACAGGACGTACTTGGCTATGGAGGCGCACTGGAGGAAGAGTGCGTGGAGCAGGCACCGGATGTACTGGGCTATGGTGGCGCACTGGAGGGAGAGTGCGCGGAGCAGGCACAGGACGTACTGGGCTCTGGAGGCGCACTGGAGGGCAGGAATGCTGAGCGGGCATACTCCAAGCTGGCTGAGTGCCAACCTTAGCACGACAACGGTGAGGAGCTTGCACCGAGCGCACCGAGCTGTGAGTGCGCATGGGCAACACCGTGCGCACCACCGCATAACACGGTCCTTGTACAGTCACTCGCTCCCCACGGTAAGAACGGGGAGTTGGCTCAGGTCTTAAACCCGCCTTAGCCAATCTACCCGTGTGCCCCCCAAAACATTTTTTTGACGCTACCTCTCGGGCTCCTGTAGCTCCCTTAGCCGTTCTTCCCAGTATCGCCGTTCCGCCTTCGCTGCCTCTATCTCCTCCGGGCGGGCGGCGATACTCTCCCGGCCTAGTCCAAGGTCCTGCCCCATCCAGGATGTCTTCCCAGGTCCAGTCCTCTGAACCACACTGCTTGGTCCCGCTCGTCTTCCTGGTGAGTGCACGCTGCTTGGCTTTCTTTTGGTGGGATCTTCTGTCACGAGTGCTGTCTTCAAAATTCCCTGTCATAAATCAGCCAAGGCGCAGCATGCCGGTAGTTCCACATATTTTATTGTGAACTCGAACAAAACAATAAACAGGTGAAACTGAAACAAACGTGACGTTCTGGGGCTGCACAAACACAGCTGCACAAAAACAAGATCCCACAAAAACACAGGGAAAAACAGGCTGCCTAAGTATGGCTTCCAATCAGAGACAACGATAGACAGCTGCCTCTGATTGGAAACCATACCCGGCCAAAACATAGAAAACAAAACATAGAATGCCCACCCACCTATCACACCCTGACGTAACTAAACAGAGAAAACACAGCTCTCCTAGGTCAGAGCGTGACAATTGGTTGATCCTACAGTATAGTTTCAGGCAAAGTTGGACACAACAAGCTTTGAATCATTTGAGGCACACGTTTCACTAATTACTTTAGGACATGTATTTGAATTCATTAGCTTCAGAAGTTCAGGATGAAAAATGCATGGATGTGTGTTTCCCCCATGAATAAACTAAAATTCAAATTCCACTTCCAATTTTTTGTCTCATAAGTTAGGTTTCCATCCAATTACCGACATATTTTCATGAACATTTTTCTAAAATCTGCGTAAAAACATTGCGCATTTTCCCACCAGAGATGTGATTCCATCAAATTGACTTGTTGCATTTAAAAGGCTGTGCGTGATGACATAGTGCTTGTGCTATGAAATGTTATGTCATGTAATAGTTTTAACTGTATATAACTGCCTTAATGTTGCTTGAACCCAGGAAGAGTAGCTTCTGCCTTGGCAACAGCTAATGGGGATCCTTAATAAATACAAATAGTGCACATAAAAATAACTTTTGCTGTTAAACGTACCAAATAGAGAATACAAGTTAAATAGGTTTCCAACTCTACTGATGGTTTCGTCACAACAAATGTTGCGTTATATAGCGAATGTGCCCACTCTGGTCTTGGCACGTGCGCTCTACACGTGCGCTCGAGCCAACAGTTTGCAGATACAGTGTGGGTAGGCTACCTACATGATGAGATTATTATGGATAAGAGCAAGATTATTTTTATTTGTCAAACGGCAGCCAAGCAACAATCGTCATGTTTCCATAATAAGACTCTATTGGAAAGTGCTGTTGTATCAAGCTCATCACTTTGCACTTTCACCACCCTGTGAAGTTCATCATGATTTATTCAATCTGTAGCCTAATAAACTGAACGCTATAGTTATAGTGGGAGGACCACACAACTTATCAATAGGTGACTTTACAGACACAAAAAGATCCCACCTTGTCTAGTGTATTTTGTTTTGTCGACACTTGGAAAGTTTACAGACAATTGGGCTGTTTCCATCAGGCCTGTCGTGACATTTTTTATCCAACATGTACTATACTCACATTAAAAGGTTGAATGGAAACCTGGTTAGTCCTTAAGGAATTTGGCCTTACTGCTATTATCCCATAGAAACACATTGAATAACAGATTCATACATGGAAAAACAGATAAAATAAATCAAAAGATAAATCAAAAGGTTTGTTTTAAAGTGTCTGTCATATATATATAAGCAATACAAAACATATCAGGAAATTATATAGATTTCAAAAGACCCATATTTAATCCCTTGTTTTTTAGGCACTAAACTACTTCCATATACAGTTACAGTCCGAAGTTTACATACACTTAGGTTGGAATCATTAAAACTAGTTTTTCCAGCACTCCACAAATTTCTTGTTAACAAACTATAGTTTTGGAAAGTCAGTTAGGACATCTACTTTGTGCATGACACAAATAATTTTCCCTGTATTACAATTCCAGTGGAAGTTTACGTACACTAAGTTGACTGTGCCTTTAAACAGCTTGGAAAATTCCCGAAAATGATGGCATGGCTTTAGAAGCTTCTGATAGGCTAATTGGCATAATTTGAGTCAATTGGAGGTGTACCTGTGGATGTATTTCAAGGCCTACCTTTAAACTCAGTTCCTCTTTGCTTGGGAAAATCAAAAGATATCAGCCAAGACCTCAGACAAAACAATTGTAGACCTCCACAAGTCTGGTTCATCCTTGGGAGCAATTTCCAAATGCCTGAAGGTACCACGTTCATCTGTACAAACAATAGTACGCAAGTATAAACACCATGGGACCACCCAGCCATCATACCGCTCAGGAAGGAGAAGCGTTCTGTCTCCTAGACATGAACGTACTTTGGTGCGAAAAGTGCAAATCAATCCCAGAACAAGAGCAAAGGACCTTGTGAAGATGCTGGAGGAAACAGGTACACAAGTATCTATATCCACAGTAAAACGAGTCCTATATCGACATAATCTGAAAGGCCGCTCAGCAAGGAAGAAGCCACTGCTCCAAAACTGCCATAAAAAAGCCAGACTACAGTTTGCAACTGCACATGGTGTAACAGTTTTGACTTACAGGGGTGCCAGGTAGGTAGTGCCTACCAGAAAAAATATTGATTTCTCCTTTTGGTTTGGGAGGGAATGAGTCCCGTCTGGTCCGTCAAGTCTACACCAATACAAAGGACTCATGTAAAAGTCAGGATGGACATACACTTTTTCATAAACCCTTAAAACATTGGAAATAACTTCAAAACAACTGTATTATATTGTGTGGGTTGTATTACCAACATTAATGATCACACACACAATATAATATAACAAATAATGTGCTCTGGTTCCTCCAGAAAAGTCCTGTTCCTCAGGCCTAAAAGAGTCCAGCCTGGTAAAGGAGTTCAGAGAACTTAAGTGACTTTAGTCACACATGTTTGTCCATTCATTTCACCTTTATTTAACTAGGAAAGTCAGTTAAGAACACATTCTTATTTTTAATGACAGCCTAGGAATAGTGGGTTAACTGCCTTGTTCAGGAGCAGAACAACAGATTTGTACCTTGTCAGCTCAGGGATTTGAACTTGCAACCTTTCGGTTACTAGTCCAACACTCTAACCACTAGGCTACACTGTCACCAAGTAAAAATAAAAATAAAGTGTAGCATAAACCCAGTATCAATCATACAATCAAAATATCAACTCTTTTACCACACAACCATAAAGAGTATCAAATCTCAATAAGTCTTCAACTACAACTGACCACATAAATCGTCACGGTATACATCACACCAAAACAAGTGAAATACCGTATATAAAAAGGTTGTAGTCAGTCGGTCAGTCAGACAATCCAATCCGCCAACAGATCTCCAGCGGAGAAAGGCCACGAAGAACAACGGAGATGTGTAGTCCAAAGGAAGCAATGAGTGGATCCGATCCTGGGTATACTTGCGATTAGGCTACAAAGCACACTTTTAAATACAACAAAACAAACGGAGTAAAGAAGCTTTGGAACTGAGGGTTGAACACATCCTCATTCACGTCTCCATCACAACACCACTTTTGCGTTGCTGATGCTGGCTATTTAATTGGGAATTAAAGGAGAAGCGCCCTATTGGAAGTAGAAACACTGAGACGGTTCATACAAATTCAGGGCCGTCACACACCCCCTCCCCTGGAAAAAGCCAACCATTGCCCTGGAAGGCACATTTTGGTCTGGGAAACCGAGAAAAGTCTTCATCACTTTCCTCTGCGAAAATATTCATGACTTTGTGGCACTCACGCTCCTCAGCTGAGGGGTAACAGGCCTTAAAGTGTGAGACTTTTGGATCTGGAAATCCAAGAAAAGTCTTCTCATCACTTTCCTCTTCAAAGATATCCAGGACCTTGCGGCGCTCAATCTCCTCCAATTCCTCAGCCGAAGGGTAACAGGCCTTAAGGCGTGAGACATGGACAACTCGCATATCTCTTTCACCACTCAGTAGTTCAGAGGGCCCATCTGCTCCACAATCCTATATGGGCCTTGCCATTTTGGAGCGAGCTTGGCCGAGGATAATTGTTTTTGAGCTTTTGAGTAAGGATGAGAGCGAAGCCACGCCTGATCACTGACCTGGAACTGCATGTCTCGTCTCTTATCATAATTTCTCTACTGCCTGAGTTGAGCCTGGATCATGTTCTTTGAGACAAGAGCTCTCAAGTCATGGAGATGGACTACCGGGTCATAGCATGCAGAGTGTGGAGTAACCTGCTGGGGCTGCAGCACCATATCCAAGGGTCCTCGGAGGGGACAACTCAGGTTCAGCTCTGCAGGTGTGACTCCAGTGTACTCTTGCACAGCAGAATTCAGGGCAAATCGAAACCTGTGAAGGTGCTAGTCCCAGTGTTAGTGCTGGGTCCCTACATAGGAAGCAACCATTGTCTTCAAGGTTCGATTAACTCTCTCAGTGAGGTTCATCAGTGGGTGATAGAAGTTGACCATGGCCTGTCTCAGGTTCCATCTTTGGCAGGTCTCTTCAAAGAGATCAGAGACAAATTGCGAACCTCGTCAGACAGGATGTAATCAGGCACTCCCTAGCAAGTCAGGATCTCTTTCGTGAGGATGTTAGAGACGGTCCTCGCTGTGGCTTGATGCTGGGCAATGAGCTCCAGTCACTTGGAATAGTAATCAACAAAAACAAGCATGTACACATTCTGATTGGAGCTTATAGGAAATGGACCCATCAAATCCACTCCTAACATTTCCCAAGGTCGGTTAACCACCATTTGCTGCAACTTGCCAGCAGGCTTTCTACCTTCTGGTTTGTACATTTGACAAACCTGACAGTTTCAAATGTGTGACTTCACATCCATGCTCAGATGTGGCCAGTACAGTAATGTTTGCAACCACTTATAGGTTTTGAATCTGCCCAAATGACCAGCTATGGTGTCTTCATGGAAATGTTTTAGCAGTTGAAGGCGTAGAGGTTCAGGTATGTACATTTGGTAGTGTTCTGTGAGGTAGTTGTACAACACGGTAGACTTTGTCTTCAATGGTGGTCAGCTTGGTGGTAGGATTGACCATCTTTTCTCCATCTTTCAGGATAGTCTGGTACAAAGCCTGTACTTCTGGATCATCCTGGTAGGCCTTCCAAATGGCCTCATCAGAGATGGAAAGTCAGTTTTGGGTGAGTCTCGACTGCTAGACAGGACAGTAGCACATGCAAAATGAGGGCCACCATTACCACCAGCAGGAGCTCTGGATAAGGTGTCTGGAACAGGGTTGTATTTTCCTTTCCCGTATTCTACTGCAAAGGTGACCTCTTGCAACTGTAGAGCCCATCTGATGAGTCTGGTACAAGGGAGGAATGGTGAGTGACCATAGTGAAGTGTCTTCCCTCCAGGAAGTACCTCCACTTTTCCAAAGCCCAGACAACTGCAAGGCACTCTTGCGGAGTAGTGGAGTAGTTGTGGATTGTGGAGTAGTTCCATTCTGCTCCATTCAATGTCCGACTGTCGAACGCTAGCACTTCTTCAGTGCCAAGTCCAGTCTGTTGGACTAGGACAGCACCAAGTCCAACATCACTTGCATCAGTGTAAACAACTAAAGGGCAGTCAAAATTGGAATGACCCAAAATCAAAATATCAACTCTTTTACCACACAACCATAACGAGTATCAAATCTCAATAAGTCTTCAACTACAACTGACCACATAAATCATCATGGTATACATCACACCAAAACAAATGAAATACCATATACAAAAAGTTTGTAGTCAGTCGGTCAGTCAGACAATCCAATCCGCCAACAGATCTCCAGCGGAGAAAGGTCACGAAGAACAACGGAGATGTGTAGTCCAAAGGAAGCAATGAGTGGATCCGATCCTGGGTAAAATTGCGATTAGGCTTCAAAGCACATTTTTAAATACAACAAAACAAACGGATTAAAGAAGCTTTGGAACTGAGAGTTGAGCACATCCTCATTCACGTCTCTATCACAACCCCACTTTGGCGTAGCTGATGCTGGCAATTTAATTGGGAATTAAAGGGGAAGCGCCCTACTGGAAGGAGAAGCGCAGACGGTTCAGACAAATTCAGGGCCGTCACAATGGGAACAAAGATCGTACTTTTTGGAGAAATGTCCAATGGTCTGATGAAACAAAAAATAGAACTGTTTCGCCATAATGACCGCTGTTATGTTTGTAGGAAAAAGGGGGATGCTTGCAAGCCGAAGAACGCCATCCCAACTGTGAAGCATGGGGGTGGGAGCATCATGTTGTGGGGGTGCTTTGTTGCAGGAGGGACTGGTGCACTTTACAAACTAGATGGCATCATGAGGAAATAAAATTATGTGGATTTATTGAAGCAACATCTCAAGACATCAGTCAGGAAGTTAAAGCTTGGTCGTAAATGGGTCTTCCAAATGAACAATGACCCCAAGCATACTTCCAAAGTTGTGGCAAAATGGCTTAACCTGTTATGGCTAGGGGGCAGTATTTTCACGGCTGGATAAAAAACGTACCCGATTTAATCTGGTTACTACTCCTGCCCAGTAACTAGAATATGCATATAATTATTGGCTTTGGATAGAAAACACTCCAAAGTTTCTAAAAATGTTTGAATGGTGTCTGTGAGTATAACAGAACTCAAATGGCAGGTCAAAACCTGAGAGATTCCTTTACAGGAAGTGGCCTGTCTGACCATTTCTTGAACTTCTTTGCCATCTCATTCAATTACAAAGGATCTCTGCTCTAACGTGACACTTCCTACGTCTTCCATAGGCTCTCAGAGCCCGGGAAAAAACAGAATGTCGTCATCCCAGCCCCAGGCTGAAACACATTATCGCCTTTCTCAAGTGGCCGATCAAGGGACTGTGGGCTTAGGCGCGTGCCCTGGCCGCCCCCGTCTTTGTGATTTTTCCTCTGTTTGCCGAAAAGGAGATTCCCGGTCGGAATATTATCGCTTTTTTACGAGATAAATTGCATAAAAATTGATTTGAAACAGCGGTTGACATGCTTCGAAGTACGGTAATGGAATATTTAGAATTTTTTTGTCACGAATTGCGCCATGCGTGCGACCCTGATATACCATTTCGGATAGTTTCTGGAACGCACGAACAAAACGCCGCTATTTGGATATAACGATGGATTATTTGGGACCAAACCAACATTTGTTATTGAAGTAGCAGTCCTGGGAGTGCATTCTGACGAAGACAACAAAGGTAATAACATTTTTGTAATAGTAAATCTGATTTTGTGAAGGCTAAACTTGCCGGGTGTCTAAATAGCTAGCCCATGATGGCTGGGCTATGTACTTAGAATATTGCAAAATGTGCTTTCACCAAAAAGCTATTTTAAAATCGGACATATCGAGTGCATAGAGGAGTTCTGTATCTATAATTCTTAAAATAATTGTTATGCTTTTTGTGAACGTTTATCGTGAGTAATTTAGTAAATTGTTAGTAAATTCCCCGGAAGTTTGCGGGGGGTATGCTAGTTCTGAACGTCACATGCTAATGTAAAAAGCAGTTTTTTGATATAAATATGAACTTGATTGAACAAAACATGCATGTATTGTATAACATAATGTCCTAGGTGTGTCATCTGATGAAGATCATCAAAGGTTAGTGCTGCATTTAGCTGTCTTCTGGGTTTTTGTGACATTATATGCTAGCTTGAAAAATGGATGTCTGATTATTTCTGGCTGGATACTCTGCTGACATAATCTAATGTTTTGCTTTCGCTGTAAAGCCTTTTTGAAATCGGACAGTGTGGTTAGATAAAGGAGAGTCTTGTCTTTAAAATGCTGTGAAATAGTCATATGTTTGAAAAATTGAAGTTTTTGTATTTTTGAGGAATTTGTAATTCGAGCCACGCCTATCATTGGATATTGGAGCAGGTGTTCCGCTAGCGGAACGTCTAGATGTAAGAGGTTAAACACTGTTTCCCATGCTTGTTCAATGAACCATAAACAATTAATGAACATGCACCTGTCGGACGGTCGTTAAGACGCTAACAGCTTACAGACGGAAGGCAATTAAGGTCACAGTTATGAAAACTTAGGACACTAAAGAGGCATTTCTACTGTATCTGACAAACACCAAAAGAAAGATGCCCAGGGTCCCTGCTCATCTGCGTGAACGTGCCTCAGGCATGCTGCAAGGAGGCATGAGGACTGCAGATGTGGCCAGGGCAATACATTTCAATGTCCGTACTGTGAGACACCTAAGACAGCACTACAGGGAGACAGGATGGACAGTTGATCATCCTCACAGTGGCAGACCATGTGTAACAACACCTGCACAGGATCGGTACATCCGAACATCACCATCATAGGATGGCAACAACAACTGCCCGAGTTACACCAGGAACGCACAATCCCTACGTCAGTGCTCAGACTGACCGCAATAGGCTGAGAGAGGCTGGACTGAGGGCATGTAGGCCTGTTGTAAGGCAGGTCCTCACCAGACATCACCGGCAACAATGTCGCCTATGGGCACAAACCCACCGTCGCTGGACCAGACAGGACTGGCAAAAGTGCTCTTCATTGACGAGTTGTGGTTTTGTCTCACATGGGGTAATGGTCAGATTTGCGTTTATCGTTGAAGGAATGAACGTTACACCGAGGCCTGTACTCTGGAGTGGAATCGAGGTGGAGGGTGCATCATGGTCAGGGGCAGTGTGTCACAGCATCATCGTACTGAGCTTGTTGTCATTGCAGGCAATCTCAATGCTCTGCATTACAGGGAAGACATCCTCCTCCCTCATGTGGTACCCTTCCTGCAGGCTCATCCTGACATGACCCTCCAGCATGACAATGCCACCAGCCATACTGCTCGTTCTCTGCGTGATTTCCTGCAAGACAGGGATGCCAGTGTTCTGCCATTGCCAGCGAAGAGCCCGGATCTCAGTCCTATTGAGCACATCTGGGACCTGTTGGATCGGAGGGTGAGGGCTAGGGCCATTCCCTCCAGAAAAATCTGGGAACTTGCAGGTGCCTTGGTGGAAGAGTGGGGTAACATCTCACAGCAACAGTTGACAAATCTGGTGCAGTCCATGAGGTGGAGATGCACTGTAGTACTTAATGCAGCTGGTGGCCACACCAGATACTGACTGTTCCTTTTGATTTTGACCCCCACTTTGTTCAGGGTGTCAAATAATAGTTCTGCAGGAGGGGTGAAGTCAGGCGCAGGAGACTCAGGTACGTACAACACGTAGTTACTCTAATGAAGAAAAACACGTCCAAAATATCAAGCCTACAAGGCAAGGGAAAAAATATTCCAACAAAGGAAGACTAACACAGTCTTGGGAATATAACGGGACGCAGCCCAGCAACCCTAAAGCCAAAACGCTAAATATAAAAGGACCAGAAAAGCAATCCCCCCCCCAACCTACGATAACAGACACGAAACAATCAGATGTTGTGGGTTGTGCGGACAACCCCAAACACAAAACAGACAGACTAAATACCCCACTAATTACTAAACACAAACAGGTGCTACCCTAACCAGACATTACCAAACGAAACAGAAAAGGAAATCGGTGACAGCTAGTAGGCCGGTGACGACGACCACCGAGCGCCGCCCGAACGGGGAGAGGCGCCACCTGTGGACGTTGTGACACAGGGACACATTACTCAATTTCTGTTAGTCATTTCTGTCTGTGGAACTTGTTCAGTTTATGTCTCAGTTGTTGAATCTTGTTATGTTCATACAAATATTTACGTTAAGTTTGCTGAAAATAAACGCAGTTGTCAGTGAGAGGACATTTCTTTTTTTGCTGAGTTCATATAAAAGCCGGAAGAAACCCAAAGTGCAAAATAATAAAGTACTCATGAAATAGTAGGAGATTCTTCTCAGGAAAACAAGCAACAATTATAATGACCGGACAAATCCAAATGACAGCGGTAGTATATATACACAGTGATAGAGTGGAGATTGGAACCAGGTGTGTGTGTATAATGATGAAGTGACAAGTCCGGGGTTGATGAGTGAAGGGTGTTTGCCAGCAGCAGTTTCGGCAACAGCTAGAAATCCGGCGACGCCGAACGCCTGAGCTGGATAGCAGGGGGAGCCAAAGTGAAGGCTGGTGTGACAGGGAATAAATATAGAGTAGTAATGCATGCCCACTGGGGTTGAAATTAAATGAATATGCATGTGCACTTGGGGATGTAGCTACTGTATTTATCATTGGATGTTGAACTTGGCATGTGTTCGCCGCTTGCATAATTGAATCGCTTGGTCTCAATATAGAAGCACGGCTAATGTACAGACCATATATAGCTTGTTTGGAGGGGACATACACTGAGTGTACCAAACATTAATAGCACCTTCTTAATGTTGAGATGTCAACCTAGAATGTGTCGGAAGTGTTCCACAAGGATGTTGGCCCACAGTTGTGTCAAGTTGGCTGGATGTACTCTGGATGGTGGGTTGTTCTTGATACACACGGGAAACTGTTGAGCATGAAAACCCCAGAATCGTTGTAGTTCTTGACACATACCGGTGCGCCTGGCACCTACTACCATACCCCGTTCAAAGGCGCTGAAATATGTTGTCTTGTCCATTCACACTCTGAATGGCACACATTAGCAATCCATGTCTCAATTGTCTCAAGGCTAAAAAATCATTCTTTAACCTGTCTTCTCCTCGTCATCTACACTGATTTGAAGCGGATTTAACAAGTGACATCAATAAGGGATCCTAGCTTTCACCTGGTCAGTCTATGTCATGGAAAGAGCAGGTGTTCTTAATGTTTTGTACAATCAGTGTATATCTCCCATTTATTTACATGTATGTGGTCTCGTTTGAGACCAGGCAAGGAGCTATACAGTGTATACTGTACACTGAATGTATGAATAAATTCAACTACAAATTGGCAAATTGCCTGGCCAATAACATAATGGAAAGGCCCCCTGATTGTACATAATTATTTCCTTAATTTACAAGAGTTACAGTAACGTCAGTCCATTCTAAACCTTTTTAACAAGGAGTAAATAGTTCATATATAACCGCTGCATAAATACCAGACCTGGGTAATATGCAGTATGTTGTGTCATTGTTTTTGGTATATTTTCTGTACACATTCAGTTTTTCATAATTTGCACAATCAACTAATTGAATTAGAAAAAATGTAAGTGTTAAAGGCCCAATGCAGCTGTTTTATATCAATATCAAATAATTTCTGGGTAACAATTAAGTACCTTAAGGTAATAGTTTTCCCTTAAAATTGGCAAAAATAGCTTTTAAACTAAAAACTATTTCTCAAGCAAGAATTTTGCCAGGACTGTCTGGGAGTGGTCTGAGTGGGGAGGGGAAAACTGAAGACTACCTGTTATTGGCAGAGGGGGTGTCATGGATGTCGTAGGGTAGAGACCAAGACGCAGCGGGAAAATGTACACTCATCTTCTTTTTATTATGGTGAAGAAGGAAAACACATACAACGTATACAAAACAAAACGAACTTGACAGTCTTGTCAGGCAAAACAGCTAAACAAGAACAATCTCCCACAAAAACCCATGAAAAACAAACTCCTAATTATAGGACCCTCAATCAGAGGCAACAGTAACGAGCTGCCTCCAATTGAAGGTCCAACCCCAATAAACTAAACATAGAAATACAAAAGACTAGATAGAACATAGAAATATACTAATATAGAACAATGACTAACAAACCCCGGACTAATAAATCAAATACCCCTCTACCTAAACACATACACAAAACACACCCTGAACCACATAAAACAAACACCCCCTGCCACGTCCTGACCAAACTACAATAACAAATAACCCCTATACTGGTCAGGACGTGACAGGGGGGTTGGAACTCTCTTCGTTATTGGTCTATTAACCAGTTTACCAGCTGGTGATGTCACCAAGCAAGACCATGTAAACCTGCTGATTAAAAATCCTGTGTAGATTGTATTTTCAACCATCAGGAAATAACACTGATCAAATGTTTTCACACTTGTACAGTGTTAGTTAGATCAGCTGTTGTAGAATATGATACAAAACAAATGAAAAACAGAATTTTTACTGCACTGGGCCTTTAAGGTAATAAATCCGGCTTATATAAAAGAAACAAGCAGAATAAAACAAGCGCTACAGGCGCAAATGTCAAGGAGGGAATTTCAGATATTTTTCTTGACCCAGAAAATTCGGTTTGCCATGCGAGGCATGAATAACAGAAAAATTATGGAACATGGAAAAAGTGGACTTATCATAATTACAGCATAAGTAAATCATGGCAAAGGTGACATGCTGTGCACACAGGTTAGAGAAATGAGATTTGCAAAAGCCTATGTTCTCTTTGTTGTAAAAATAACCATCTCCACATCGACAGAACATTTTTTGCAGCTGGAATAAGCCCTGGCACACCCCTCACCCCACCTCTGAACTGCATATTAAACACTGAATCCTGCTTTTCAATGAGCCAAAATGACAAAGGCATGCTATTTCAATTTTCTACTATGTGTTTTTGAGGTTTGAACACCTTTCACAAACACCCTTCACCTCCAATGTCAACCACATCCCTTTTCCTGTCTTCTTCTGTCTAACATGCTGTCTTTCTCACAAGCCTGCTGCCAGTGGCTTTGAGTGCCTACTATACAGACAACACCTGACACCATGGCCACAAGACCACTCACACTTACAGAACCTGCATTAGAAGATAACACAAGAGTCTTTCCCTGGCAAGGCTCGCTGCACTACAGCGTTTTTTTTCCGCCCTTTAAAATGTACCTCTTGTATGTCTTCAGCCACAGGATGATGCAAGGAGCCGGACAAAGATTTTATTTGCAACAATTAATTTGTCAGCAGAGAGGGTTGAGACCTAAAAAATAAGATGCTGTGTTTGGGAAGCCATTTATCTCTATGAGCCACGTCATAGAGTGTGGGACATGGTGGGAGATGCCTGTGCTGCTCCACTGCCTTGCTAGATTAAGCGTAGTATTGGCTGTGGATGGGAACCGATAATGGGGCATCTGTAGAGGAATATTAGGGGCATAATTTTACGTGAAGCACTTTCCCCATAGGTGATTCACGGATCATCTTTAAGAGCACACTGTGAAATGCTGTTTTCATAACACAGATGCGTCACGACGTCCTGTACCAAGAGGAAAATGTATTATGTTTTTTAGACTAATGTGTTTACATGTTGTCTCCAATTGATTTTGTTTGCAATCGTGGCAATTCATATGGTAATCAGATTTTCTCTAATTGGATGGAGGCAGGTATGCTACAGCCATTAAAAGGTTTCAGACTATATCAGACTGAGACCTACACTACTCTCATGAGATTTCAGATATACCGTTGCGAAAAAAGATTGCAGTTAGAGTGCAGTATAACTGCAGTATGCTGTAAATGCTGCATCCAAAATACCACAGTTGACTGCAGTTACTGCATTTAATTGCAGTTTCAAAACCGCAATATTTTTTGTAAGATTAACTTTGAAAACCTGAGAAGGGATTTGCTTGGTTAATCAGCAAATCACTTTCAGATTTTAGGCCATTTGGAAATCACGGCTCCATCACCGCTCCATCCAAACTGTTCAGTGTTTTTTTCTGTCACTAAATGACAGAACGCTCAATGCTCGCTGGCTGTGAATGTACAGTGAAGCTCCGTCCTCTCATCAACCAGCACTTCAGTTCAGGCAATCATCCATGCCCATACCTGTGTTTCCCTCCTATCCGTCTCCATGGCAACCACCTCTGCTTGATCAGGCTTCTATTCACAGAGTGACACTCCAATGACCACTTCATGAATCAATGAACACACCCACTGTGAAACGACATCAATGATGACACAGTTGATGTTCGGTCTGTTTCAAGTCCAGAAAAGTTTCAATTGAAGCCTGAAGTGAAGTGATGCAAAAAGCCCTGTGGAAATGGGTCAATACGGATGATAAAGATTTGACTGTTTACCAGAACGGGAAAATCCAGTTCCTTGATCCCAGTGGAAGGGTAAAGGTTAAAACAGCTTGGCCCTTCTCCAATATGCTTATCGGGAAACACACTGCAAGTGGAATTGGCTTTTTTATGGTTTTTGATTGTATGGGGTGTTTTATGGTTTGTGAGAGTATTGGTGGAGCGATAGGCCAAGGACTCATATCCATACACACATCTGCAAAAAAACAATCGAAATTATCATATCCGGGCCACTGCCAGTCTTCGCGCAGCATATTCAGTACTAGAGAAGTCCCTATGGAGTTATGTGTTGAGTCTTGGGGCCAACGAAGGGAGTATCAATAAACGGTGTCCAAATTAGGACAGCCACAAAGGCCCTCAGGCTTCCCACTGCTGTCTAATTCAATCGTCCCTTCATAGTCAAAGAGAGAATGCAACATCCAACCAACCCTTAGGCATACAGCTGGGTGGCTGGCCTACCAACAGTGACCCTGTGTAGCTAGTAGCTACCATTGAGAGTTCCCTGACAAATTCATTACCTCCACAAATTGAACCAGGGCTAAATCCATAATGTTATGACTGAACCATTATTGTTTGGCTTTCCGTTATGTAGCTGCCAATGTGCAGCTAAAATATTTGGACAAATGAACATGGTTACATTTAAGCCCTTTTAACTGCAGTAGCACTCACCTGTCCATTTGATCACATTTAGCAGCTTTGTTGTGAATGCTTTTGGCATACAAGCTGTTACTTATAACAACTTTAATTTTCAAATTTTCTTTTTTACTTTTCTATTTTTTCTTAACAGGTTTTTCTTAACTTCTTAAGCATTGTTGGTTAATGGTTTGTAAGTAAGCATTTCACTGTAAGCTCTACACCTGTTGTATTCGGCACATGTGACGAATAACATTGGATTTGAATGACCCTTTTTGGCTGCTGTTAGCATTAATCAGTAACTTTAATGAACCTGTATACTAATAGGATGAGTAAAACCAACACGTAAATAACACCTTTTGGATTCCTATGGAGGAGAGAATAGAATATGATGAGTACTCCTGCTGAACATGGATTACTCATTCAGTTTACAGCAGATAAACTCATCAAAAAAAGAAACATCCCTTTTTCAGGACCCTGTCTTTCAAAGATAATTGGTAAAAATCCAAACAACTTCACAGATCTTCATTGTAAAGGGGTTGAACACTGTTTCCCATGCTTGTTCAATGAACCATAAACAATTAATGAACATGCACCTGTGGAACGGTCGTTAAGACTAACAGTTTACAGACGGTAGGCAATTAAGGTCACAGTTATGAAAACTTAGGACACTAAAGAGGCATTTCTACTGCCTCTGAAAAACACCAAAAGAAAGATGCCCAGGGTCCCTGCTCATCTGCGTGAACGTGTCTCAGGCATGCTGCAAGGAGGCATGAGGACTGCAGATAAATTGCTATGTCCGTACTGTGAGATGCCTAAGTCAGCGCTACAGGGAGACAGGACGGACAGCTGATCTCCTCGCAGTGGCAGACCACATGTGACAACACCTGCACAGGATCGGTACATCCGAACATCACACCTGCGGGACAGGTACAGGATGGCAACACAACTGCCCGAATTACACCAGGAACGCACAATCCCTGCGTCAGTGCTCAGACTGTCCGCAATAGGCTGAGAGAGGCTGGACTGAGGGCTTGTAGGCCTGTTGTAAGGCAGGTCCTCACCAGACATCACCGGCAACAACGTTGCCTATTGGCAAAACCCACCGTCACTGGACCAGACAGGACTGGCAAAAAGTGCTCTTCACTGACGAGTCGCGGTTTTGTCTCACCAGCGGTGATGGTCGGATTTGCGTTTATCGTGGAAGGAATGAGCGTAGCACCGAGGCCTGTTCTCTGGAGCGGGATCTATTTGGAGGTGGAGGGTCCATCATGGTCTGGGGCGGTTTGTCACAGCATCATCGGACTGACCTTGTTGTCATTGCAGGCAATCTCAACGCTGTGCGTTACAGGGAAGACATCCTCCTCCCTCATGTGGTACTCTTCCTGCAGGCTCATCCTGACATGACCCTCCAGCATGACAATGCCACCAGCCATACTGCTCATTCTCTGTGTGATTTCCTGCAAGACAGGAATGTCAGTGTTCTGCCATGGCCAGCGAAGAGCCCGGATATCAATCCCATTGAGCACGTCTGGGACCTGTTGGATCAGAGGGTGAGGGCTAGGGCCATTCCCCCCAGAAATGTCCGAACTTGCAGGTGCCTTGGTGGAAGAGTGGGATAACATCTCACAGAAAGAACTGGCAAATCTAGTGCAGTCCATGAGGAGGAGATACACTGCAGTACTTAATGCAGCTGGTGGCCACACCAGATACTGACTGTTACTTTTGATTTTGACCCCCCCTTTGTTCAGGGACACATTATTCCATTTCTGTTAGTCACATGGCTGTGGAACTTGTACAGTTTATGTCTCAGTTGTTGAATCTTGTTATGTTCATACAAATATTTACACATGTTAAGTTTGCTGAAAATAAACACAGTTGACAGTGAGAGGACATTTCTTTTTTTGTTGAGTTTATATGATTTGCTGCTGTCACTGGCATTGTAAGGAGCCCTCATTTGTTGAGTGTTACCATGTTGATGCTAGCTCAAGGCAGTGGGGTTGCTGGAGATACTGTATGATGGAAGAGATTGTTGTAGACTGATGTGCTAATGAAAACCTGAGACTGACATAAACACTAACGTGTAATACGGTGTAGTCTGCTTTACTGTCGTTGTAATTTTTTTTAAATAAAAACAGGGCTACCCTAGTTCACTTTCAACAGAAGCTTCCCACCGCTGCATTATTAGTCTTGATTAGATGACAGACAGATTGTATTTTGTTTTAAAGGAGCAATGACATGTACATTTCTGACTGACTTTCCTTGTAAATAAGCCAAAAATAAGCATACACAAACAAAAAGTAGTTGCAAAATATTGAAAATGCAAGAGCCTAAATTCTCATTCTATATACTCAAGGGTAATAGGCCAATGCGAAATGTGGAATGGATTAAGAAATGAACTAGTTTTCATCTTGTTGCAGTTCATTATTTCAAAGAGAATAAGGCATTACGACCTTCTCTCTACGACAAAGTCTGATGAATTTCCATGGTAAACAAAAGTCTAATGGCTGTCTTGTGTGAGAGACTGATATAAACACTAACATGTAATATCGACGTAGTCTGCTTTACTGTCGTTGTTTGTTGATTCCATTTTATTTCCCTTACAGTGTTGCATATATTAAAACTGCATGCTATGTGCATCAACCACTCAGGGAAATTACTACTGTGACGAGTACTAAAAATAACAGAGCTACCCTACATAAAAGGTGACTGTCCAATCAAAAATATCGAAATATTGTACAGTATGTTTTAAGTCTGGTTCCACTACCCCACATAGAGCCACCTACTGTAAACATGGTCTCCTTAGACCTAAATACACAGGACAACAACACACAACAGGATAGGTCTGTGCTGGAGCAGCAACATTGTTCTTACAACAGAGGTCGCTACTGTAGAGTAATAGCGCATGACAGGACCCTTTCCTGATCTGCCTGCGGGCATTGAGTCATGTGTGGTTTTAGTCAAGCTGGCCCTCGCAGGATCTCTCCATTCCAAAGCATATTCTGTCAGCAACCTTCCTCCCCCTACATCCTTCTCATGTCACCTTTCAATCCTCTACCTCGGCTGATCCGCTCGCCCCTAAGCCAAGACCAGAACTGACAGTGGCCGCTCAGGCTAAGGCCTCGGGCCTTCGTAACGCATCCTTTGCACGCTGGCAGATTGGGCCATCCAACTCCATCCACCCGATCACATATGACAGTATGAGGACCGCAGACTTTCGGAAAGGCTGTTTGTGCGTAAACAGGCTGTGACAGCAACACTGACTAACAATACATACCGCTGCAGAAAGCCAAGCTATTTTTATCAGCCCATACCCAACCAGGTGATACACGGAGGACAAGACAGCAGACTCCGACCAAAGGAAGTAGCAGCGTCAAAAAATAAAGAAATGAAGGAAAATATTTAAAAAATATGGAAAAAAACATTCTGACATCACAAGTGAATATCACCTTTCTGTTTTAATTTAAAGCCAACATCTTAGCTAGTACCACTGCTCTCTGCAGCGCCACTGTCATAAACCAGTGTTAAAAAGTTAATGAAAGTCGGACTTCCAGGCATAAAGCCGGAGACACAATTTAGCGGATAATGCCAAGGAGCCTTTTATGAAGGGACATTGTCCCATTCAGGGGAGAACAATGACTGCAATTTTTCACATGGATGTCCAGTATTATAGGCCCGCTCAGGAGGCTAGAGAGAGGCCAGCCAAAGTTCTGCCATGAAGGGAAGCCGAAATTAACCAAAAATGAACATGAGCACTGAAACAAGGTAGCTATGGGAGGAAGGATTACACTGTCATAGTAGCTGACTTTCAACAGAAGCTTCCCACCGCTGCAGTATCAGTCTTGATTAGATGACAGACAAATTGTATTTTGTTTTAAAGGAGCAATGACATGTCAACATCACTGCCTTTTTGACTGACACAAGTACTTGGAAATAAGCCCAAAATACGCATATACAAACAATTCATAGTTGCTAAATATTGATAATTCAAGAGCGGAAATTCTCATTCTATATACTCGAGGGTAATAGGCCAATGCAAAACACGGAATGGATTAAGAAATGTTGCAGTTCATTATTTCAAAGAGAATAAGGCATTAAGACAAACAAAGTCTGATGAATTTCAATGGTAAACAAAAGTCTAATGGCTGTTTTGAGTGAGAGAGATTATTTTAGCATTTCTGTTCAATGCATAAAATGTTCCAGTAGCTTAATATTTCCAACTAAAAACAAAGGAATTATTAAGCAACAAATGATGTGCTACTTTGAGGAAATAAACAAGACATTAAGACAACAAAAATATAAAGTACTTAATAGTGTTGGTGAAGTACATGGTCTCACTTTATTAAATACCCTTTCATGAACTTTCATGTTAAATGGGGCAATACTACTGAGAGAGAAAATTCATAAAGAAAATGATGCATTTTGGTCACATTAATTCTTCAGATTAGAGTATGTTCTCCAAATGCTATGAGGTCATAGAGCATTTCATTTGAATTGGCAACAAATGTGTAATTACTAGATAAGTAAAAGGGATCTGTACTTTATAGCAGGCAGCAGCATACCATCCTGCATCCCACTGCTGGCTTGCTTCTGAAGCCAAGCAGGGTTGGTCCTGGTCAGTCCCTGGATGGGAGACCAGTTGCTGCTAGAAGTTGTGTTGGAGGGCCAGTAGGAGGCACCCTTTCCTCTGGTCAAAACAAAATGCACCAGGGCAGTGATTGGGGACATTGCCCTGTGTTGGGTGCTTTCTTCTGGATGGGATGTTAAACGGGTTTCCTGACACTCTGTGGTCACTAAAGAGCCCATGTCACTTATCGTAAGAGTAGGGGTGTTAACCCTGGTGTCCTGGCTAAATTCCCGATCTGGCCTTCATACCATCATGGCCACCTAATCATCCCCAGCTTACAATTGGCTCATACTATTCCCCAGGTTGTTGCTGTAAATGAGAATGTGTTCTCAGTCAACTTATCTGGTAAAATAGTACAAGGCAGATTTGCTTCAGAATCAACAAAATCATATGAATGCTAATTAAGTTAATTGAATCCAGCTCAGTGGACATTGTTTTGAGAGCGCTGTAATTTCCTGTAGTTCACTCAGATGTAATATTATCTGCCTAGTTACTGTCCGTTTCTATTTTCAGCATATCTGCTCAGCCAATCACCATTATAATTAATGAAAAAAATGGGAATTCATGGCAACCTATGATTTGAGACTTAATGAATTGACCTTTGACCCCTGGCTTGCTGCAGTCTCTTATCATATTTGGTCAATCCTCAGGTTGGGTTGGAAATTAATTTCTCAGAAATAATTCAGTTGTATTTTCAGCTGCACTGGAAACATTGTGTAATATCAATATGATTATTGATTTCCATGCCTAATTATTTAGCAAATCTATTGACTCCAAAAAGTACCACATACAGTAATGTAAGACAAATCCATTGCTTTATCGCCAACCTTGCATGGTTAAAAGGCCATAAACAAATATAAGTAGATCATGATTTTCATGCATGGAAAAAGAGCAGACTGTCCTAACTCGTCTAGACAACTAGGCTCAAATTAGAAATTGCCAGTATTCCAGCTCTGCAATTCAAGTTCTGTGTATTTGTGTGTTGCACACACACACACACACACACACACACACACACACACACACACACACACACACACACACAGTTGCCAAGCATCCAACCATATGCAGAATGATGATCAGGGCTAATGACATGAGAGACGGTGTAACCACAGTGATAAACACAGCAGCTTGTGTCTTGTATGGAAAATGAGAGGATGCAATGATGCATGCTAGCAGTAGCAGGGAAGACTACACCACAATATCATCTAACTTCTGCACAAATGTGTGTGTCCTCTGCCGAAGACACACACCCACACACATGCACCCGCACAGGTTATCCATCCATGAATTAATGCAAGTTGTTTCTGCTATGCATCCAAACTTACATTACTACAACTTATTGACTCCTTGTGAAATGGACAGTAGAAAGCTGCTCCTCTACAGCAGGCTGACAAATTGTGATCTATGGTGAGTAAAACTGCTCACGTGGGCGCCCTAGCCCATCCATTTATCACAGTGTAACTGTAATCAACGTTTATCTGGTTCAGATTACGGCTGCACAGCATTCCATTTCAGCTGTATTAAGTGCATATGTTGAATTCAAAATACCATAGAATATTGCCTCTATCAGTCCCTCATGATTCTGTATGTAGGCTTACAGTAATTTAGTGGGAATGTTTCTTAATTATATAATCACTATAAATGTATCAATTCTAGCCATACAGTATCTATCTATCTATCTATCTATCTATCTATCTATCTATCTATCTATCTATCTATCTATCTATCTATCTATCTATCTATCTATCTATCTATCTATCTATCTATCTATCTATCTATCTATCTATCTATCTATCTATCTATCTATCTATCTATCTATCTATCTATCTATCTATCTATCTATCTATCTATCCATACAGTAACCACTTGTACTGCTGGATACTACTCATACTTAAGTTTTAGCCTTGAAATCTGGACTGAATGTTCCACTCAAGAAAGAAACTTCACTGCCGCCTATATTGCTTTCCATTATGAGCCAAACACGAAGTAAAAAGGAAACCTGGGGGAGGTAATGATAAAAAAAGAAACCTGAGGACTTTGTTTGACGTGATTAGATCTTATCACATGGCCAATGAGTAATTTATCGTGCTGCAGCTGCGCTCTAATGAGTACTGGCCAAGGATGAGGGCTGGCCTCCCTGTCTGTCCAGCCTCTGTATTTATCAGACACACACACACACACACACACACACACACACACACACACACACACACACACACACACACACACACACACACACACACACACACACACACATGCGTACATGTGCACACACATACACATGCCTATGCTTGTACATACTCTCACACGCACATACGCGTACATACAAACACACACACACATTCACACATCACACACACGTACGGACACACACACACACGTACTGTACGGGACACAAACAGTGCAGCGTACACACACATGCTTACACATACTTACAGTTCATACCCTGGATGCATACCCTGCCTGTGTGAGCACTATAGAAACAAATAGTATATTCCCCTTACTTTGGACCAACTGTATGGATTGAAACGGCAGCAACAGCACTTCTTTAAACAAGCCAAGAGCTTTATATACTATACCCATAGTTATGCTAAGATGCATGGATTGGGGTGGCGGGAGGAGTTCCAGATGTGTGAGTGATCATGAATGACAAAGGGATCTGTGTCAAAAAACGGGTGAGAGTGCAGCGGTGACGGTTGGCGGTGGTGTCGTCGAGCGCCGGCGGGTTCCTCTGTAACCGCGTCGCTCCTCTGAGAAGCCTATCATCCGATACAGAGCCCTGCGTAAGCACCCTTGGCCCCGTTAGAAGACCCCTAATAAGGAGAAGGTCTTATGAATTATAGATCCCTGTATAGTACCCCTCCACGAGCAACACAGCGCTCCTTTAAGATACATATTCCCTTTAAATCCAAAGGCTTTGCTCTCTCTCTCAGTCTCGACTTTCTGAGCACAGCTCTAGCTCTCCGAGGCACGGAGCAATGGATGCCCCAGAATGAGAAACCAATTAGGGGCTGCAAGGTTCCCTCAACCCATTTTCCTTCCCTCCTTCCTTTTACCTTCCTACCCCACATACTAGGCTATTCCATGATCCTCTAACTTCTCTCTGCTGGTTGGTGCTAAATCCCTCCTCAAGCTTGTGCCCCATTCTAGATTGAGGCTATACCAGGGCTATCCACGGTGTGTCTTGGGTTCTAGGTGAGGCTACCTCCTGCTCTTCCTGCTCCCATACCCAATAATCAGACCCCATGGATGGGCTCTTCTGACAGACAGATTGGCAACCCACTACCTGCTATTACTCTGTGTTCAATCATGCTGTTTGTTACCAGACAACAAAACAGTGGAATGGCCTCTAGATTGCTAACCGTGTGAATTTCATTTAAATGCATTAGCATGAGCTAGCTGACATGTGGCAGTCAGTGAGGTTATGATGGGATTACCCTGATGCCTGATGGTCAGTCTATTCCCTTGCCTCATTGTGCATTCAGGAAGCATCACCAGCCACAAATCAAGGACAGACCAGGGTCTGTACTGAAGAAACTGTGTCCCAAATGGCATCATATTTCCTATATGCAGTGCACTACTTTTGACCAGGGTCCATATGGAAGTATTGCACTACGTATTGAATAAGGTGACATTTGGGACACAGCCAAGAAGCCAGGCTACATATAAGAGTATCACCGGTCTGATGGTAATGGATATTGACAAGGATGCCCTGGCACACTTGTTTGATAACATTCACAGTCCAATGCTGTTTCAACCATATTCAGCCCGTGTGTCAATAGCATCCACAGATTGTCTGTAGACTGTATGTATACACTTTAACAAGAGAGTGATGTAGATACAGTATATGGTCATTGTGACAGCTTGGGTTGTTTCACTGATGTCCTATCCCAAGGAATTCAGGCTGGGCAGGGGGAAATCTTTGCCAAAATACATTTTCTGTAGTTTGTCAGGGAGCTAAATGATTCTGGACCAGTCAGCCATGGAATTCACATTAAGACAGATACTGTAGTTAATGACTGGCAGGTTACAACCCTGAATATGAAACAGTTAAACTGATAGTTCTACAGCGCAAATTAACCTCAACATTGATCTGAATACGCTAATCTGTACTTTTAAAGCAGACACTCTCTCAACACCTACCGAATAACTTTTTAAAATTAAGAATTGGACATTGAAGAGGCGCACTTGACTCAAAAAGAGTAGACCAGAGAAGATCTTTCCAAAAAATTAAAGACTTAATATAGCAGTTGCTTATGTTACATTCCCCTGGCTATTTGAATAGGGATTCGATAAAAAAGACTGGAATTCAGTATCAGTTGTGAGCCCACAAATGAGAGTGCAGTGAGATCTGGTATTCATAGACAAACCTACTGTACCTTCAGGCTATACCTCATTTATATATCAGCACACAGAGAGTATCCATTCCATATTTCTCACGCTGCACTCTTTCTCTCTCTCTCTCTCCTTCCCTCACCCTCTCTCTCACCGGCAGGTCACAGGGCTGAGAGATAAGCAGGGCTATATTGAAATATTCAAAGGCAGTCGATGCCTAGCCCAGCGTATTAATGCCGGGTCACTCTCCAGGTCTTCAGGGGTATGGATGAAGATGGATGAGGATGCTGATGATGGTGGATGAGGTGATGGTATAGGCTCAGTGCTATCAGTAGCTTGTCTGTTCCCTGACAGGCAGAGCCCTCTCCTGGCCATTCTGTTGCTCAGTTTCTCTGGTAATTCTGGCAAATGCCAGAAGGGCTGGACAATTTTTTTGTTGGGTGTGCAGGTTGAAATTGGCAAACAAAAAAAGTAATGATTTGTATATACACTACCGTTCAGAAGTTTGGGATTACTTCGAAATGTCCCTGTTTTTGAAAGAAAAGCACACTTTTTGTCCATTAAAATAACATCAAATTGTCACGTCCTGACCAGTAATAAGATTATTTGTTATTGTAGTTTGGTCAGGACGTGGCAGAGGGTATTTTGTTTATGTGTTTCGGGGTGATGGTTTATGGAGTAGGGTAGTTGATTTATTATTTCCGGGTTTTGTGGTCACTGCTCTATGTTAGTCTATGTCTATGTTCTTTCTAGTTAGTCTGTGTCTATGTGTAGTTAATTGGGGTGTGGACTCTCAATTGAAGGCAGGGGTTGTCTAGTTGCCTTTGATTGAGAGTCCTATATATTAGGGTGTGTTTGTGATTTGTGGGAGGTTGTTTCTTGTTTAGCTGTCTCTGCCTGACAAGACTGTCTTTTCGTCGTTCATCATTGTTGTTATTTTTGTATACGTGTTTGTTTGGTTTTCCTTCTTTCGCCTATTAAAAGAAGATGAGTATACAACCCGCTGCGTTTTGGTCCTTACCAGACGACAACCGTGACAGAACCTCCCACCACAAATGGACCAAGCAGCGGAGTAAGGAGCAAAGGGATTTCGATATGGACTGGCGGGAGAAATGGACGTGGGAGCAGATTCTGTCCGGAGAGGGCCCATGGAGGAAGTCGGGTAAGGACCGGGAACGCTACCGGGGAACACGACTGGCGTTTAAGCCCGAGAGGCAGCCCCAATAATTTTTTTGGGGGGGCATATGGGTAGTTTGGCTGGGTGAGGTTTGAGCCCCAGGCCAAATCCCCGTACCTTTTCTGGGCAACGAGTGAATGGACAGGTCCCGTGCTTCGGGGTAATGGGTACTGTGGCGAGGCCAAGTATTTTTAGGCCGGTACGCGCTATACCAGCGCCCCGCATTTGCCAGGGGGTAGTGGGCATCCAGCCAGTAAGAGCGATGCCAGTTCTGCGCTCGAGACCGCCAGTACGCCTCTACGGTGCAGTGCGTCAACCCAGTCCGACTCGGCCTGTTCCCGCTCCCCGCACTAGCCCTGAGGTGCGTGTTCCCAGGCTGATACCTCCAGTACCAGCACCACGCATCAGGCTTCCAGTGCGTCAGACCAGTCCGACTCGTCCTGTTCCCGCTCTCCGCACTAGCACTGAGGTGCGTGTTCCCAGGCTGATACCTCCAGCCAGCACCACGCATCAGGCTTCCAGTGCGTCAGCCCAGTCCGACTTTTCCTGTTCCCGCTCCCTGCACTAGCCCTGAGGTGCGTGTTCCCAGGCTGATACCTCCAGTACCAGCACCACGCATCAGGCTTCCAGTGCGTCAGCCCAGCCTCAAGAGTTCGGCAATAGTGTGCAGTCCAGAGTATCCGGCAATAGTGTGCGGTCCAGAGTATCCGGCAACAGTGTGCGGTCCAGAGTATCCGGCGACAGTGTGCGGTCCAGAGTATCCGGCGACAGTGTGCGGTCCAGAGTATCCGGCACCAGTGTGCGGTCCAGAGTATCCGGCACCAGTGTGCGGTCCAGAGTATCCGGCACCAGTGTGCGGTCCAGAGTATCCGGCAACAGTGTGCGGTCCAGAGTATCCGGCACCAGTGTGCGGTCCAGAGTATCCGGCACCAGTGTGCGGTCCAGAGTATCCGGCACCAGTGTGCGGTCCAGAGTATCCGGCACCAGTGTGCGGTCCAGAGTATCCGGCAACAGTGTGCGGTCCAGAGTATCCGGCAACAGTGTGCGGTCCAGAGTATCCGGCACCAGTGTGCGGTCCAGAGTATCCGGCAACAGTGTCTAGTCCGGAACTGAGGGAGACTGCCTGCGATCAGGAACCGAGGGAGACTGCCTGCGATCAGGAACCGAGGGAGACTGCCTGCGATCAGGAACCGAGGGAGACTGACTGCGATCAGGAACCGAGGGAGACTGCCTGCGATCAGGAACCGAGGGAAACTGCCTGCGATCAGGAACCGAGGGAGTCTGCCTGCGATCAGGAACCGAGGGAGTCTGCCTGCAACCCGGAACCCGAGGGAGTCTGCCTGCAACCCGGAGCCGAGGGTGTCTGCCTGCAACCCGGAACCGAGGGGGTCTGCCTGCGACCCGGAACTGGGTGAGTCTGCCTATGACCCGGAACCAAGGGAGTCTAGCAGCAACCCGGAACTGAGTAAGTCTGACGATTCGGAACTAGAGATGAGTAACTGTATTTCGAATGAGTCTGCCTTCAATAGGGAACGGAAGAGGTCTACCGATGATCCGGAATGAGGGGAGTCTGCCTACGGCCCGAAACTGATCAAGTCTGTCTGCATTCTGTAGGACAGTAGGCCGGAGCCAGAACCACCTCCGGTATAGGTGGGTTGGGGAGGGGGGGTGTAGCACAGGTGCCGTCGTTGACGGCAGCCACCCTCCCTTCCCTCCCTTTAGTTTAGGGGGAATTTTCTTTTGTTGTTTTTTTGTTGTTTATTTATGAGGTGCATCCGGGGTATGCACCTTTAGGGGGGGTACTGTCACGTCCTGACCAGTAATAAGATTATTTGTTATTGTAGTTTGGTCAGGACGTGGCAGAGGGTATTTTGTTTATGTGTTTCGGGGTGATGGTTTATGTAGTAGGGTAGTTGATTTATTATTTCCAGGTTTTGTGGTCACTGCTCTATGTTAGTCTATGTCTATGTTCTTTCTAGTTAGTCTGTGTCTATGTGTAGTTAATTGGGGTGTGGACTCTTAATTCTAATGATCAATTAGAATTAGCCTTTTAAAATGATAAACTTGGATTAGCTAACACAACGTGCCATTGGAACACAGGAGTGATGGTTGCTGATAATGGGCCTCTGTACGCCTACGTAGATATTCCATAACAAAATCAGCCGTTTCCAGCTACAATAGTCATTTACAACATTAACATGTGTCTACACCGTATTTCTGATCAATTTGATGTTATTTTAATGGACAAAGAAATTTGCTTTTCTTTCAAAAACAAGGACAAGTGACCCCAAACTTTTGAACATTAGTGTATAAACAGTGCATTCGGAAAGTATTTAGACCTCTTCACTTTTTCCACATTTTGTTACATTACAGCCTTATTCTAACACGGATAAAAATAAATCCTCATCAATCTACACACAATACCCCATAAGGACAAAGCAAAAACGTTTTTTTTTTTTTTTTTTTGCAAAAATATATAAGCCGGAAATATTACGTTTGCGTAAGTATTCAGACCCTTTACTCAGTACTTTGTTGAAGCACCTTTGGCATTGATTACTGCCTTGATTCTTCTTGGGTATGATGCTACAAGCTTGGCACACCTCTATTGGGGGAGTTTCTCCCATTCTTCTCTGCAGATCCTCTCAAGCTCTGTCAGGTTGGATGGGGAGCGTCGCTGCACAAATACTTTCAGGCCTCTCCAGAGATGTTCGATCAGGTTCAAATCCGGGCTCTGGCTGGGCCACTCAAGGACATTCAGAGGCTTGTCCCGAATCCACTCCTCCGTTGTCTTGACTCTGTGCTTAGGATCGTTGTCCTGTTGAAAGGAGAACCTTCGCCCCAGGTCTTGAACGCTCTGGAGCAGGTTTTCAGCAAGGATCTCTGTACTTTGCTCCGTTCATCTTTCCCTTGATCCTGACAAGCCTGCTAGTCCCTGCCGCTGAAAAACATCCCCCACAGCACCACCAGGTTTCTCCCAGAGGTGACGCTTGGCATTCAGGCCAAAGAGTTCAATCTTAGTTTCATCAGACCAGAGAATCTTGTTTCTCATGATCTGAGATTCTTTATATGCCTTTTGGAAAACTCCAAGTGGGCTGTCATGTGCCTTTTACTGAGGAGTGGCTTCTGTCTGGCCACTCTACCATAAAGGCCTCATTGGTGGAGTGCTGCAGAGATGGTTGTCCTTCTGGAAGGTTCTCCCATCTCCACAGAGGAACTCTGAAGCTCTGTCAGAGTGACCATCGGGTTCACCTCCCTGACCAAGGCCCTTCTTCCCCAATTGCTCAGTTTGGACGGGCGGCAAGCTCAACCCTATCTCAGAGCTCTACGGACAGTTCCTTCGACCTCATGGCTTGGTTTTTGCTCTGACATGCACTGTCGACTGTGGGACCTTATATAGACAGGTGTGTGCCTTTCCAACTCATGTCCACTCAATTGATTTTTCCACAAGTGGACTCCAGTCAAGTTGAAGAAATATCTCAAGGATGATCAATGGAAGTATATGAAAGTATTCAGACCCTTTGCCATGAGACTTGAAATTGAGCTCAGGTGCATCCTGTTTCCATTGATCATCCTTGATGTTTCTACAACTTGACTGGAGTCCAAATGTGAGGGTCATTGTGAGGGCATAGGCCTATAGGTCTCATGGGTAGTAGCCTACAAGTGAAAAAAAAATAGGACAATGCATTTACTGTTGGATGATTACATGGCTACTAGCAGTGGGCATTATAATAAGAGATAGCAATCTAGTGTTTTGAGTTTCCATTTCCTCAGGTGTTAAACCCCAAATGAATTAGTCAATGATATTAGTGCTTAATATAAGCACTCCATCACTCTCCTTCTTGGTAAAATAGCCCGTACACAGCCTGGAGGTGTGTTGGGTCATTGTCCTGTTGAAAAACAAATGATAGTCCCACTAAGCGCAAACCAAATGGGATGGAGTATCGCTGCAGAATGTTGTGGTAGCCATGCTGGTTAAGTGTGCCTTGAATTCTAAATACATCCCTGACAGTGTCACCAGCAAATCACTGGTAACTCTAATGAATTTATTTTCTGCAGCAGAGGAAACTCTGGGTCTTCCTTTCCTATGGCGGTCTTAATGAGAGCCAGTTTCATCATAGTGCTTGATGGTTTTTGCAACTACACTTGAAAAAACGGACCTTGGTCTTTTACCAAATAGGGCTATCTTCTGTATACCACCCCTACCTTGTCACCACATGACTGATTGGCTCCAACACATTAAAGAGGAAAGAAATTCCAAAATTACAAGGCACACCTGTTAATTGAAATGCATTCCAGGTGACTACCTCCTTAACCCATGATTGGCTAAGATAATGAGTGGGCTGGACATGCTGAGATGAGTTCAGATTGGTCTGCCATATAGCACGCTTCTGTCTATTTGAGCTGGTCAGTATGTGTAGGTAATCCTGTCTAACGCAGCTTTTTTTATGTATCAGGTAGTAATAACTGCATGAGTGTTGTTGTCCACTTTCTGGAGGACCGAGTTTTGAAATCAGTTTCCACAGATATTTTCTCTGGATCTGGATTACATCTTCAAACTAAGGGCAACCATGGCATCCGTGACAGGGAGACGCGCCCATCCATTATGTATACGGGTAAGATAGTCTAGCTAGCTACATTTTCAGATATTACACATCTCAAATTTTGACAGAAAGAGGTTTCATTTCAAGTTAAAGTGTACTGTTAGCTAGCTAACATTAGCTAACATTGAACCTGGTTGGTTAGCTACCTGCAGATTCATGCAGTGTAGTAACGTCATGAGTTGGGATTATGCTTCATGGTTTACTTAGCTAGCTAGCTACATGTCTTAACAAAAGACTCCACTATTTAACCTGTTTGGGATAGGGGGCAGTATTTTCACGGCCGGATGAAAAAACGTACCTGATTTAAACTGGTTACTCCTCTTGCCCAGAAACGAGAATATGCATATTATTAGTCGATTTGGATAGAAAACACTCTGAAGTTTCTAAAACTGTTTGAATGGTGTCTGTGAGTATAACAGAACTCATATGGCAGTCAAAACCTGAGAAAATTCCAAGCAGGAAGTGGCCTGTCTGAGAATTTGTAGTTCTTCTTTTGATTCTCTATCAAAACTACAGTATCTGTGGGGTTATGTAGCACTTTCTAAGGCTTCCATTGGCACTCTAAAGCCTTCAGAAAGCAGATTGAGGTGTCTTCTGTCTCTGGGCAGAGTATAGTAGCTCAGTTTGTCAGTGGTCTGCCTGGTGACAAAGAGATTGGATATGCGCCTTCACGTGAGCATGCTGTTTTTTCTTTTCCTCTTTGAATGAATACACTATTTTCCGGTTGGAATATTATCGCTATTTTACCAGAAAAATACCATAAATTGATTTTAAACAGCGTTTGACATGCTTTTAAGTATGGTAATGGAACATTTAGAATTTTTTTGTCTCGAAATGCACTCGCGCGTTACCCTTTGGATAGTGACCTGAACGCAAGAACAAAACGGAGGTATTTGGACATAACTATGGATTATTTGGAACAAAAACAACATTTCTTGTGGAAGTAGCAGTCCTGGGAGTGCATTCTGACGAAGATCAGCAAAGGTAATACCATTTTTCTAATAGTAATTCTGAGTTCAGTGTGCCCCGAACTTGGCGGGTGTCAAAATAGCTAGCCGTGATGGCTGAGCTATGTACTCATAATATTGCAAAATGTGCTTTCGCCGAAAAGCTATTTTAAAATCTGACATAGCGATTGCATAAAGGAGTTCTGTATCTATAATTCTTAAAATAATTGATGTATTTTGTCAACGTTTATCATGATTAATTTAGTAAATTCACCAGAAGTTTGGTGTGGGAATGCATGTTCTGAACATCACATGCCAATGTAAAAAGCTGTTTTTGGAGCCACCAGGGCAATTATTCTGTTCTCTAGGTTACGAATGGCAACATTTATTGGCTTCCACTGCAATTACATCAAATGTGTCCTCGATTGCAATGGTAGCATAGTGAGCATACATCCTTTTTCCTAGAAGAGCGTGGAACATTCCCTGTTTGTCATTTTCTTTAAAAGACAAGCTTTTACAATAGACAGCTACTGTAACTTTTGAGAGCGTTGCAGCAACAGGTGTGCATTAGACATTAAAATATAAGTACTGTATATCTAAAAAGAGGCCTCTGAGCATTAGAAGGAACTGTGCCACTTTTAACTTTGCTCTGGCAAATGGGGAACTGGTGATTCCAGAGTCCTTTGTTTTCTTGATGGCTGAAACCCTCCGCTGCTTCAGCTCTGAGGAGAGTGAGACTTCACAGGGTCCTCTTGAAGCCATAACATCAACCATACTGAGACAGAGAGAAAAGTATGATGAAGTTGCCCTGGGAATTTGCTTGTTTTTTGGGGGAATAATAAGTAGAAAGCGAGAAAAGCCAGGGTTGTTTTAGAAAAACTCGCCTCTGAGAACCTTTAGCATGCTGCTCCGCCTGCCATTTTGGGAGACACTCCTTGGGGGAGGGCTATTCATGTGAAGAACATACTCAGGGAAAACTTTGCTGCCATTGGGATGGAAAACAAGAACAGGGTGATCTTCCTCTTAAGCCTTCTGGCATTTCCGATAGCTCTGACTGGCGATGAATTTAAAACAGAACCCCCCAAAAAGCTGCAGTTACACAATCAGTGCTGGACATAAGTTTTGTCTTCAGTGAGACACCTGAATTGAACAACAGAAACAACGCCGAAAACCGAGTAGACAAAAAAATATACAATAAAAAAAAAACAATGAATAAGTTAAAAAAACTTTAGCAAGCCCAAGACATCCTGTAACCCACAACCTGTACTCACAATAGATCCATCTGGACAGTAAAATATTTATGGCAGGTTTTTTCAGGGCTCTACTTATAGAGGTCCACAGAGTGCACAACTCAAGGTCACCGCAGTCACTCTGGTGAGTCACAGACAAACTGGGAGAGGGATGTGAAGAGGTAATGGGGTCAGGAGCTGAGTGGAACCGTGTTGAATGTCAAACTGAAGGGGAAGGCATCAGAGGCTTGCCTAGGCAACAGAACAGCTCTGCAGAATCAACCTATGTATGAGGCCTGGTGAGTTAGCTATTTCTCTCTCTCTCTCTCTCTCTCTCTCTCTCTCTTTTTTTTTTTTCTCTGTCTCTCTCTCTCTCTGACTCTTTTTCTCTGTCTCTCTCTCTCTCTCTCTCTCTCTCTCTGACTCTTTCTCTCTCTCTCTCTCTCTCTCTCTCTGACTCTTTCTCTCTCTCTCTCTCTCTCTGACTCTTTCTCTCTCTCTCTCTCTCTGACTCTTTTTCTCTGTCTCCCTTTCTCTCTGCAGCAGAACCTAGGGAGAGTTTGCTATTTCTCTCTCTCTCGCTCACTTTGCCCTCTCTCGCTTTCTCCCTCTACTCTTTCTCCCTCTCTCAGCAGAACCTATTGGCCTGGAGTTTGCAACCTCTATCTCTCTCTCTCCTCTGCATGCCTTGCACAGATACACACAACCCAAAGAAAGTCTGATGTATCTCTACGCACCCTTAAACTTTTAGTCAATTCTGCAAACTTCCTGGAGAATTGGTGTGCAAATAGCTTTAGTGGAGGGCATCACTTGTGCAATTATCTACTATCCAACACAAAGACCATCTCTAATTAATAAGCTCACGAAAGACGCCTGCAGTGTGAGGCATTTGTTAATGATCAGGTTAATATTGCAACTGGGAAGGATGTGAACTTAAAGTGGATCTCATTAGCATCGCTCAAAGTGCTTTTCTTGGCAAACCATTTGGGACATATTGTACTTTTGCCTGTACATGTTGCCTTGGGTTTTCTTAAATACTGCATGTAAATGAGTTTCAGACTTTGGTAGGCTAGTGTGTGTGTGCCCGAGTGTGTGTTTGTGTGTCCACATGCATGTGTGTGCATGTACATGCATCCATTTCTCCACAAGCTGAAATCCGTAGCTACGCAGCACTCCACCACCAGAAATGGCAACTGCAAGACCATTGGTATACAACACAGAACAATAAGTGTATGAGGCTTTTCCCAACAGTACAACAAAGCCATCTACACCTCTAAAATCCATACAAATGCTTGTTTCAGATGGTGAAGATCATTACTGATGCACTCACCCTGAAGTATACTGGAGGATGACCTGAGAAACAGGTGAACAAGTAGGAGCGAGATAAAAATCTGAGCTACTAGATAGAGAGAGAGGACAATCAGCAACTGGCTAAATGTGGGCTTTATAATTAATTCAACATGCAAAAAGGGTCCTAGACCTGTATCTACCATGCTCTGTCTGTTTGATCACCTTGCGCACCACAGCCCCCTCTTCCGACTAGTTTCCAAAGGAGATGATGATGATCATGATTGCTGCTACTCCCTTCACTCCTCCCCCCAAAATACCCCCCCCCCCCTTCCCTCCCACTGCTCTTGTCTCTCCGGTGCTGATCACTCAGGCATACCACTGATTGCTAATATTTAATGACTTCTGCACTGTACTGAAGTAGGACGTTTTTTTGGAGACGTGAGAAATTGCTACAGTGACTTCTATTTAGCAAGAATTGATGGGCTGATTAGCCAGTTCTGAAGTCATTGTATGCTTGCCTACGTCTCAAATGGCAACCTATTCCCTATGGACCCTGGTCAAAAGTTGTGCACTACATAGGGTACAGGGTGCCATTTAGGACACAATCATTGTGTTGTGTAACAATCACCAGCTATTTTATCGTGAGCCCTCGACATCCTGATCACACGCCAGGAAGTAAAGAAAGGTTAGGGGGTGGGGGGTGGGGCTTAATCAGCTTAATTCAACTCCATCAGACATTCTCCTAGGTGTTCGGTGAAATCCACAGTGTATGGAAGTCTAGAGACGAGTGGGAGAGCATGTTGAGCGAGAGAGAATGACAAAAGAGAAGAGTGTTTGGTGGATAGAGATGAAGAGAACGAGTGTCAGAAAAGGAGGAGGACTGAGAGCTGATGTTGTCAAAGATACACAGAACATGTTAGAGCAGCCATTTCGGAAATTACGATAGCAAGATCATCACCAATGGAAGATTTGTCCCTTTTAAGTGATTGAGTGAATGAATGACGTAGACTCATCATCACCTAAAGCTCAAATCCTAGTTGCTACATCCATTTTTGGAATGATCAATTAACGATACATACCCATTGATTCTTGAAGAATATAACTTACTGTATAAATGCCATGAGCTTAGTTTAACTGTCATACACCCATCATAACCCAAAATGTAAGCTTGTTTTACAATGGAAATGTAAACAAACACTGTATAGCCTAAAAACATGGTTAAAACTATCATGTTGATATCATGGATGGTCAGTCCTTTCATCCATAGCTCTGTCTATGAATGTGAGAGTGGTTCAATTTCCCTCAGCTTTTACCAAAACAGAGCCTGGTTGACAACTTTGTTATTGTTCAAATGAAGGATTAGAAGCTTATATGTTCTCTGCTGCTTAGCAAATTACCTACTTTACATTAGTCACATAATAGAGTCACCCAAAGCATGACAGCTATCATATTGGTTTAGAGGATATATTATGTGAAGGTTCAACTGACCCAACATTTTAAGAGCCCCGCTAACCATTTCACACCGGTTACACTCTTTTGACCTCCTCCTTTTCCGCAGCAACTAGTATCCGGGTCAACAGCATCAATGTAACAGTGTTCCTTCCATCCCTCTCCTCACCCCAACCTGACGTTCTGCCCCTGAATAAGGCAGTTAACCCACTGTTCCCTGGTAGGCCGTCATTGAAAATAAGAATTTGTTCTTAACTGACTTGCCTAGTTAAATAAAGATAATAAAAAATTAAATACAAATAAATACAAAAAAACATGGGTTTGAACCAGGGATCCTCTGCACAGGTCACCAACAGTCACCCTCGAAGTATCGTTACATATTGCTCCACAAAAACCACAGGAAACAACTACTTCAAGCTCTTAGAGCGAGTGATGTCACCAATTGAAATGCTATTAGCGCGCACCCTGCTAACTAGCTAGCCATTTCATACCAGTTACATGAGGCAGGAAATTCAGGGAAACGCCAACTCTAATCATTATTCTTTAAGCCAAAGACTTTACTATGTCTTTCAAAAGACTACACAGCTGTCAACGGTAGAGTAGAGAAATAGTGATTCATATTTAGTATCGACAAAGTGACAATTCAAAAGTAAAATACTTACAGAAGAGCACCACTTCCATGCTGATAGCGGTGGTAAATTACCTTCACACCTGTCATTCGTACTACTCATAAAAAAGATATCAAAAGACTGGAGGATCCCCCGTGATGACATTTGGAAAGTTGATTTACGCCCCCTTTGATATTTCAAACGAGCCCAGGTTTAAACATGTCATCTTTGAACATTCACAGAGTTCATGCAGGATGTCAGAAATCAGACAGTCACTTTAAAGGGGTTGGAATACACTTAGCTTTCATCTAGGGCATTTTTTTTTGCACCTAAATCCGACACAGCCCAGGCTTGCAAGCTGCCATAAACTCAAACGTTTGAGGACATTTCCACAACATCTCTTTTATGCTGTATGTGTAACCATCAGTCTCTCGATCCATAAAACACCACAGGTGTCATATAAAATACCAATTACCAGTGCATATATCCCCTATTAAACAGTGTACTGATAGGCCTATGGCAAATTGAATACATAGTCTCAAACTCACTCTCATCTCTCTTCTAGAAAGAGTATAATACATAGAATACGTCACTCTAAAGAGTATTGCTCATTCACTATGGATGAATATGGATATGAATGAATATCTCTTCGTCCTCAGCACCTCACACTATTGGCCTGTCCATCACTATGCAGAGAAAAGACGAATCGGTGAGAAATGGAGAATAACACATCACCAGATACGCCTGGAAGGCCCTTGCCAAAGCCACAGTACTCATAATGAAATATTAATCTGCGGTTCTTCACTAATGATAATGCACTACCAAGCATGAGCTGGTTAGAGTGAGCCAGGCAATTCCCCTATCACACAGCTGTTAGAGAGGATAACCCCACTAATACGACTCCACAAATGAGATTTGTATCTGCAAATCACAAAGTGGATAAAGTCTGCTGGTCCACTCGTGCTTATTAATTCTTTACATCCCCAAATCCCTCAGATTGTTGTACTCTGGACCCTTCGGCTCTGTATTACATATAATTTGAGCAAATGAATGAGAAAGGTATAAGGCACGAGTCTCTACAAGGAACTAGACTTGTCTGTCTGTTTGTGCTACTGTCTCACTCTCCCCACCACTCCTCCAACCTTTTTTCCAACCCCTCTCTCACACACACACACACACACACACACACACACACACACACACACACACACACACACACACACACACACACACACACACACACACACACACACACACACACACACACACACACACACACACACACACTTCGCCTCTCTCTGAGTCATAAGCACTTGTGAACAAGACAAAATGGTAACTGATTAGAAGTGAGTGCCCATACAAAAGAGCAAAGCTCTTGAATTAATTCTAGCTGCATTGCGGTTACATTGCCATGAAGTCAATATGTCTCTTCAGATTCCATCCTCCCAAGCATGCACACAAAGGTATCCACTCCTATGACACTTGCCTTTTGAAATACAAGAAATCAAATCTACAGAGGCAGTCCTATTGATTGACAGAAAGTTCAAAAGGAACGTTTTTTTCATTTGGCATCAAAAGGAACGTGGCAGAGTCTGCATACACAATCCAAGTCTCTTTAATTTTACATTAATTTCAGTCTGGGGAAACATTTTCTGTTTTTAAAATATTAAGAAAAGCCTCAACTCAGTGGGAGATGGTATCGGAGCAAATGCAATAGAATCACAAATCTTATCCTTGGAGAAAGCCTTAATGTTGAGAGTGATTTAAAACACAGAAGCAGAGTGGAATCCTCTTATCGACTAAGAGAAAGCTCAAAATCAACTCAAATGTTGCTTCCATCCATAAGGGATAGCGAAACAGGATAGCAAATATCATTTTTGGGTGTGTTTAATTAATGGTATTTAAAATGACCTCAACACCAGTTTGTATAATCCAAAGTAACATTTGAAACATGTTCAAATTATGTACATACAGTTTAGTGGGATGCTCAGTGGGGCATTTGTGTGAGGACAAGGCAAGGTCTGGAAACAAATGCCGTTAGGTGTGTTGAAAACCCAGGCTAGTTTGGCAACACTCAAACACTGGACGAATCCTCTGCAACATTGTACCACTGATTCCAAGTTCATGAATAAGGGGAAGAGGGTCAAAGAGAAGGACTATCTCATATTCTCTCCCTCCCCACAGAACCTCCAGGTAGTACACTTGATCTATTACACTATGTAATGATGTTTTACTCTATAGACTCCATGGATTGCTTTTGCTTTCCTATCCCTACAGTTAATTCTCATTGTTTTCCAGAATGGACTCCAGTGTGTGGGCTCCAGAGGAGAATAAGGATGGGGCAGCCCAGCCAGCAGGCTCCTGGCATGGGCCTCCTGCCCATCAGACTTGACAGAGGGAACAGATGGAGCTCTCCGAATGGGGAGGTCTCACATCCGCTCCAAGCCATTGTAGCCCCGCTCTGGCCTACACCACGCCAGCCACCCTGAATTCAATACAGCCAGCTGTGCATGGCCCTTGCAATTCCATCAAAGCAATTGGCCCATTCTTTTATTGTCCAAGCCTTAATCCATAATCCCTAGGACAACCTGTGCTTTGTGGAATGTGTGTGTGTGCGTGTGTGTTACCCACCTTGGGTGATACAATAGCCACAATAAAAAGATAGCAGATTTGAGTAATAGACAAAGTCGGTGGCTCGTTCCCTATGGATACTGCTCTTGTAATTGTACAAAATGAAATGGATGTTATTAAATGATAAGGGTTGTGCTATACCCTCTGAAGTGGCCATTTTATTGTGGACCCTCTCCCTCTGGTATTGATAACTATATTTTATACTCTGATTTATTCAGCAAAGCTCCAATTGTATAGCTTTGTGACTAGTGCTAAGCGATTAACCTACATTTCCGTTTTTTATTCGGTTATTAAACAATTAATTGACCGACGTCGGTTCAATTACTTGAACTTTTTTTTTTGTGAGCCCAACATGCCATTTCTCTAGAGAGAAATCAAGTCAACAACTATGTGGGACGCTGGGCTGAAGGAAGTTGTAGTTTTCATTAAGCAAATATTCAATGTAGTTCAGCTCAAAAACGTGGTAATTAACTACAATGACCATAATCCATTGTGACTGTTTTTTTCCATCCATCTCGGACAGAGACGGATCAGAGAAGAAAAGACGAAGCGAGAGGTTTCACTCTTATCAAAATCTGTCCCCAATAAGCCCAATGCGTTTCTATGGGTTTATTTTGAACCTAAGCTTGTCACCTGCCTTCCCACCTTTGGGCCAACAACTCCCATTGTTATGGTGGAGACATGAGCATCTCGTCATTAAAATATATACAGATCTCTGGAGATATACACTTTTACTCCTGCTCCGTTAGGTTAGATACGTACACAGACCTCATGAGAGAGGGATGTAAACAACACAACGACGAGAGGGACAGAGATGTGAAAATATGCCTTATCTACTTCTAGAACTAGTAAAATGATTCCGTCAGACAGGTCTGCAGCATACTTAGGCAGGCTAGCTAAATAAGATAACTAAAGACAGTATGGGGAGCACATAGGTTAGATGGTCTGGATGGCTGACTGATACTGCCTGAGCATAGATGAGATGATTATGACGTTTCAGGTAAGACCCAGATGCAGACAACATCGAAGTAACAGTATATTAATCAAACAGGGTCAGGCAAAAGACAGGTCCAGGGCAGGCAGAGTTCAGTAATACAGATAGGTGGGGCAAAGTTACAGGATGGCAGTCAGGGTCAGGGCACGGAGAATGGTCAACACTGGGAAAACTAGGAAGCAGGAACAATCGAGAGACAGGAGCAGAAGGAAAAACACTGGTAGGCTTGACGAAACAAAACGAACTGGCAACAGACAGAGAACACAGGTATAAATACACAGGGGACAAGGGGGAAGATGGGTAACACCTGGAGGGGGGTGGAGACAATCACAAAGACGGGTGAAACAGATCTGGGTGTGACAATGATGACTTTAACCTGTTAGGGCTAGGGGGCAGTATTTACACGGCCAGAAAAAAACATACCCGATTTAATTTGGTTATTACTACTGCCCAGTAACTAGAATATGCATATAATTATTGGCTTTGGATAGAAAACACCCTAAAGTTTCTAAAACTGTTTGAATGGTGTCTGTGAGTATAACAGAACTCATATGGCAGGCAAAAACCTGAGAAGATTCTGTACAGGAAGTACCCTCTCTGACCATTCCTTGGGCTTCTTGGCTCTGTTTATTGAAAATTTAGGATCTTTGCTGTAACGTGACACTTCCTACGGCTCCCATAGGCTCTCAGAGCCCGGGAAAAAGCTGAATGATGTAATTCCAGCCGCTGGCTGAAAACTTTAGCGCCTTTGGTAAGTGGTCTATCAGAGGACCATCAGACTGAGGCGCGTGCACAGGGCGACCTCATGTTTTTACTTTCTCTCTCTTTGAACTAAAACACAGATTCCCGGTCGGAATATTATCGCTTTTTTACGAGAAAAATGGCATAAAAATTGATTTTAAACAGCGGTTGACATGCTTCGAAGTACGGTAATGGAATATTTAGACATTTTTTGTCACGAAATGCATCGGGCGCGTAACCCTTATTTACCCTTTCGGATAGTGTCTTGAACGCACGAACAAAACGCCGCTATTTGGATATAACTATGGATTATTTGGGACCAAACCAACATTTGTTATTGAAGTAGAAGTCCTGGGAGTGCATTCTGACGAAGAACAGCAAAGGTAATCAAACTTTTCTAATAATAAATCTGACTTTGGTGAGGGCTAAACTTGGTGGGTGTGTAAATAGCTAGCCCTGTGATGCCGGGCTATCTACTTAGAATATTGCAAAATGTGCTTTCACCGAAAAGCTATTTTAAAATCGGACATAGCGAGTGCATAGAGGAGTTCTGTATCTATAATTCTTAAAATAATTGTTATGTTTCTTGTGAACGTTTATCGTGAGTAATTTAGTAAATTCACCGGAAGTGAATGTGTCACAAAAACCCAAAACACAGCTAAATGAAGCACTAACCTTTGATGATCTTCATCAGATGACACTCCTAGGACATTATGTTATACAATACATGCATGTTTTGTTTAATCAAGTTCATATTTATATCAAAAACAGCTTTTTACATTGACGTGTGATGTTCAGAAATTGTATTCCCACCGAAAACTTCCGGTGAATTTACTAAATTACTCATGATAAACGTTGACAAAATACATAACAATTATTTTAAGAATTATAGATACAGAACTCCTTTTGCAATCGCTATGTCAGATTTTAAAATAGCTTTTCGGCGAAAGCACATTTTGCAATATTCTGAGTACATAGCTCAGCCATCACGGCTAGCTAATTTGACACCCGCCAAGTTCGGGGCTCACTAAACTCAGAATTAGTATTAGAATAATTGGATTACCTTTGCTGTTCTTCGTCAGAATGCACTCCAAGGACTGCTACTTCCACAAGAAATGTTGTTTTTGTTCCAAATAATCCATAGTTATGTGCAAATACCTCCGTTTTGTTCGTGTGTTCAGGTCACTATCCAAAGGGTAACGCGTGAGCGCATTTCGAGACAAAACATTTTCAAAATGTTCCATTACCGTACTTAGAAGCATGTCAAACGCTGTTTAAAATAAATTTTTATGGTATTTTTCTCATAAAATAGCAATAATATTCCAACCGGACAACGCTGTATTCATTCAAAAAGGAAGAGAAAAAATGGCAAGGTCTCGTGAAGGCACATTTCCAATCTCTTAGCCACCAGGCAGTCCGGAGACAGGAGACGCGTCAATCCGCTTTCTGAACGCTTTAGAGAGCCAATGGAAGCCTTAGAAAGTGCTACATAACCCCACGGGCACTTTAGTTTCGATAGAGAAGCAAAGGGAGAACTACAAATTCGCAGACAGGCCACTTCCTGCTTGGAATTTTCTCAGGTTTTGGCCTGCCATATGAGTTCTGTTATACTCACAGACACTATTCAAACAGTTTTAGAAACTTCAGAGTGTTTTCTATCCAAATCTACTAATAATATGCATATTCTCGTTTCTGGGCAAGAGTAGTAACCAGTTTAAATCGGGTACGTTTTTTATCCGGCCATGAAAATACTGCCCCCTAGCCCAGATGAATGAAAAATGTTAAGTAATAAACACAACTGAAATGTTTTATTATTTCATAGTAATTTCCTATTTTTCTTCTGATGTCTACCCAATGTGTCCCTAACAGAGATAATGGAATAATGTTTTGGCAATTGAATGTTCACTATTTTTGGCTATGGAATTTCCATTAAAAAACTCTAAAATCATTGTAATGTCATTATTTCTTAATGCATTTAATGTTTAAAAAAGGGATCAAAATCGAAAACAGTATATATACATTTTAATCAAACCAAATCTAAACCGATCTCAAAAAGCACTAATCACTCAGCAGTATTTGTGACAGCTACAGTAGTGATTTTGACAAACTGACAACATTTCTGTATGTGAGAGCTAGAACCCCTGTATTCAAATGAATAGATTCCACTTTATTATTCTACTTCTATCACTGTGTCAAAAGAGCCATTGTAGCTGTAGTAGGCTACTGCAGTACAACTCCAGTAGTACTTCACCTACTATATCAAAGGTAATATACAGTATTGAGACTAGAGTTTGCTCTCCAACAGAATCACCATTCCCAGTTGACTGAACTCACTGAGTTAATGTGCTGGGCATATGCTTAACGAGTACCAGATGGTAATAATTTTGGCCAATCCTTTCCAAGACATGATGCGCGCATCTAATTTTGGAGAAATGCAACAGTGACTCTTTACATAGAGGAGTATGTCAGTCATTCTTGGTAAGTATGCCTAGTAATTGAACAATACTTTTGAACACTTTAAATAATTTACATATAATCGCTGCAATCCGCCAGTTTTAGTGAGGGTGCATCTGTCTTGACTTGGTAATGCATCTACTGTACTGTAATGACACTGTTGGAGGGAGGCAAAGACTGATGGACCTTTGTAGTCAAAGTGATACAATTGTATTGGAAGCATTTCATTGTCCAACTCACAGCATTGTTGACAATTACCATTCCTCCCACATTCAGAAAATATTGAATGAGTCCTTCCAGCCCTTCTATTTAAAAATGTCTGTCTAATGCAGATTAGGCAAAGTATTTCCAATATCTCTATTTTCACCTGTCTGTTACACAACTCCAATTGGTTTGTTTTTGTCCAAGCAGGAGGATCTATTCAAAAGGCACATACTCCCTATTACATGTTTATTTGTGTAGGTTTTTCCACAGGCATATTCTAATCAATATACATTTTAATTAATCTTCTGGATGAGGCAGATGGCTCATGTATGTTTTCTTATAGATAATGAAACAAATGAAGTTCGGGTTTTAATTTGTTTGTTTACGATTGCATTTTTTTCTGTATCCAGCAGTTTTCAACTAAAGTTGCCACCCTCTAGCTCAGTGCAGGTTTTACATGGAATTCCTGCAAGAAAAGTCCGAAAAGACTGCTAAGGATATGTACTCCTACAACAGCCTCACTGGACACACACTGTATTTTCACAAGTTTTTTCCTTCAGCTCCTCCCCTGTCCTCTTAGCCTAGCTGACCCTATAGTAAGCCTCTATTCTTTTTCTCTTTGCCAAAATGCCTTAATAACCTCCATAATCTGCTGAGTTGTTTCTCATTTCTTATTCCTCATCGATTTTCATCATTGTTCATAAATCCTTCCATGAATCACCCTCAGCTGCCCGCTCACACACTCTGGGTGATGTTACAGCACCCAATCGATTGAATCCCCTGAGCACACCAAGAACAGTGCACTCTTACTATTCAATATAGTAGAGTATACACCATGCATGCTAAAATGTTTCATTGAATTTCATAATTGGACTCACACACTGCATAGTTTCAGATGTGGTGCTTTAGAAATGTGTTTGGTGCATGTGTATAGGATTTAGGTACAGTAATGTCTCAAGCTGTACCGTAACATTTGATGTTCTGCATGTCGTGGGAATTGGTAACACAAAAACTTATTTCAGGAGTTTTTTTTAATCCAATATGGGAATCTCCATGAGACCCAAAAGAAAGAGCTCCACCATCCTCTCCCATCCAGTACATTAAACATTACAGAGCACTGGGTGATAGTCACTTGCTATCCGCAATCACAGCAATTTCCTCTGGATGGACCTCAGTGTCAGTGATCTTTCACAATGATCACAATCTGGTGAAACAATGCCTTGGGGGAGTGATAGCCTAGAGGGATTAACAATTTGGTAGATGGAAGCAATTAGAAATGTGGCCTTGATGGAGCCCTGTTTGAATCTAACTAAAATGTTCATTCCTCTTGCTATTCTTGCAATTGATCCAAGTTGGTTTGTGAATATCTGTCTTTGCTAATCCATTATGTTAAGGCTTCATCAAAGCTATTTGGGAGTTAATGAAATGTAGCCTACACCTTGCTCTAAATATTTTAGAGAAAATAGCTAGAGGACATTTGGAAGGAATCTCTCTTGTAATACATCCTTCCAAAAAGGCTGAGCGAGAATTATTCTTGGGGGTTTAGAAGGCCTTTCACAACATCCCACAGATCACCCGATGATATCTACTCTGTGGCCAGGCTGCAGATTAGGCTAGCTGAGTGCATAGGAATGAGCGGAGCAGGAGTTCACACCATGTTACGGCTGTAAAACAGTACTGGAGTACCTGAGAGTGGACCAGTTTAGTAGATTAAGGAGTGCCTTCGCGCCGACGTAGTCCCCTGAGACACCGGGCTTAATCAATGCACCCACGCTCTCTGGGATGCTTTACAGGTTATGCAAATGAATGAGGCTCCAATGTGACATTTTGAAAGCCCACGATGGATAACCCCTATTAGCCGAGGCTTTGACAGATCTTAAAAAGGTACTTTCCCCTCCCATGATGGAGGTTTATTTTACACTACCACCTCTTTTAAAATGATTTGTGGCGAGAGTGGGGATGACGGTTAGTTGGAATAAGGAATAAAACAAATACCCACCCTCTCGGTTGAAGTGCGGAGACCATCTGTGAATTGGAATTGGTGCATGCAGTGCGGCTGTCAAGAAGCATAGCTCTCATAGTCAGCTCTCTACATATACAGTATGTAGGTTTCCCACTGCCTCTGACCAAACAAGCAACCTCTGACGGCTGAAACCCAGACAATGTTCATCACTTCATCAGTTTTTATAGTGTAGGTATTGTAGTTTGTATTTATGAGATCACACATGTGATTACTGCGACTGCTAAATTACATATAATTACTGTTCACTTCTGAGGTCCAGGGCCTACTGCTATGATACAGAGGTAGCCTATTCCTTCAGTTTAGGGTGATGGTGGAAAATAACAGTGAGCAGGCTACTGTAACAGCGAGCAAGCTATTTTCTCACCATATAGTGCCAATCTAGGATAGCTGAGACATAAAATATTTACTTTTTCAAAACAGGTTTCATTTGGTGTGTATTATTTTTTAACTACATGTTGACCTCTCCTCCAAAAACAAAAACTGTACTTCTACATTTAACCAATAAAATGACAGCAACAACATAAAACACCTTTACCAGTGATCTAGTTCCTATTTTCCAGCAGCATGCAACTTCTTGAAACAAGAAATCTGCTTATTAACAGTGCATGAATGTAATTCAACTTTTGCATATTACGTGAATAGTCAAGTTATATGCGCTTTATTGAAAGAAATGCTACACATCCTTGTGTATCTCTCCAGATTTTCTAGCCCTATATCCAGCCCTACTAAGTAAGAATGCCCCGGTTTATGAACTGATATACAAAACTGCACTGGATTACAAACTTAAGAGTTTTTCCATTTCAATTATTATACAAAATTCTTGTAACCAATAGAATGTTATACATACAGTGGTTCGTCCTTTAAAAGTTGCAGGGTACTGCAGCACAGCTTGCGTGGTGCCGCAGAATTCTATGGCACGTTATTTAAGTGCCAACCACTGGTACCATTAATGCTAGTTAGTGCTAGTATGACCACCAGAGGGCATCTTTGAGAAGCATTTGATACCCTTCAATAGTGGCTGGACTAGAATTTAAAACCTTGTTTTGTAACAACTTAGTATATGGAACTGATTTTAAGAAATTTTGCTTAATGAATTTGCTTAATATTATGGTGTTTCTATTCGAAGAAAAACAAAAACCCTCTGGGTTTCCATTAGGATGGAACGGAAAATATGGCGCTGTACAACGTGGCAGTCGAGAGTAGGCTACAGTACTTGGCAATTTAGCTAAAGAATCCCCGTGTTGTGCCGACGGGGAGGAAGGAGTAAGCTGTCCTTGTAAATAAGAATTTGTTCTTATCCGACTCGCCTAGTTAAATAAACGTTACACTAAGAGCATAACATTTCTACACCCTAATTGTATAAATGTAGTCTAACCAATACCCAAACGGACATTTAGTCAAAATAAAAATCTCATTGATTTATCAAGACCAGTCCCCGTGCTTGTCTCAGAGCAGTATGAAACTGTGCTAAAATAGGCTATTGCTTCAAATCCTATTGCTTCTAACTTTAATATGCTCTTTAAATAAATAATACTTACACCACTTTTAACAGGACATTACTCAACACTAGTGAGACTCATGTCACCTACAGTAGGCCTACAGTATATAAAAAAATATGACATGACTCTCCACAAATAATTACATATAGAGGATTGGAAGATCGGAGGATTCTAAATTAAAACCAAAAGCCGCCTCATGGGTCTCCCGGTGGTGGCCGGCACAGGTATCTGTAGCAACTCATTTTGCATTGCGATGCAGTGACTTAGACAGCTGCGCCACTGGAGAGGCCCCATCCACAAAGTATCAAAATACAGAGAGGTGTTGGTAAAGGTATATTGTCCTGCTAATAGTGTCACAACTTCCGCCGAAGTCGGTCCCTCTCCTTGTTCGGGCGGCGTTCGGCGGTCGACATCACCGGTTTTCTAGTCGCCACTGATCCACGTTTCTTTTTCCATTTGTTTTGTCTTCATTGTACACACCTGGTTTCCATTCCATAATTATTGTTCCCTATTTAACCCACTGGTTTCCCCCTTGGTTTTGTGCATGTTTGTTCATGTCAAGTTGTCTCGTTTATGTGAACTGGATTATTTGTCTCCTTCGTGGAATATTGTTTTTGAGTAAAGTTACGGTTATTACTCATCTCTTTGTTCTGCGCCTGACTCCGCCTTACCTGCATCACCTAGAAATTTGACAGAAACACACACTTAAACCAATGGAGTCAGCAGATGCACACAGCCCTCCTCTACCTGTGGAGGAGCGCGTCCAGCAGCACGCGACTATGTTGCAAAGTCTCGGCACAGCCATGCGTGCTGCAAACCATGGAGCGATGGGAGAGAGGGGTTTTTCCAGCAACCCCATCATCACCCCAGCTCCCACAACAACCCACACCACTGGTTACCCCTCCTTCACCTGGACCAAGTGGGATTCGGCTCGCGCTCCCGAGGGAATATGACAGGACGGCTGCCGGGTGCCAGGGGTTCCTACTCCAGCTGGAGCTCTACCTGGCGACCGTCCACGAGAGTGTGAACGCCCTCATCTCCTGTCTATCTGGGAAAGCACTTGAATAGGCCAACGGGGAAGGGAAGGAGCGTCGTTGGACAACTATGAGGATTTCACCCGCCGCTTCCGGGCGGTTTTCGATCATCCACCTGAAGGGAGAGTGGCGGGGGAACGCTTGTTTCATCTTAGACAGGGGATGAAGAGTGCACAAGACTTTGCACTGGACTTCCGAACTCTGGCCGCCAGCGCGGGATGGAATGAGCGGGCCCTGATAGACCACTACAGGTGTAGTCTACGTGAGGATGTTCATCGGGAGCTAGCCTGCAGGGACACTACCCTTACATTTGACCAGCTGGTGGACCTATCCATCCGACTGGATAACCTGTAGGCCTCCCGTGGACGTCCGGATCAGGGTCAGTCAGTTCCATCCCCCAGCACCTCCGATCCGACACCTATGGAGCTAGGAGGTGCTGCTTTGAAGGGGACCAGAGGGGGGGCCATTCCCTGTACCACCTGTGGCCGCAGAGGGCACACTGCTGGTCGGTGCTGGGCAGGTTCCCCAGGGAGTCGAGGTAGCAGGCAGGGCACTGTTGGATCATCCCAGGTGAGTAGGCACCCGACTCACCCAGAGCTCCCTGTTGCTCACATGTTTGTGTTCATAGAATTTCCTGAGTTTTCCCCGCATTCCCAGCATAAGGCGCTAGTAGATTCAGGCGCAGCTGGGAACTTTATTGATCATTCATTTGCACATAGTTTAGGGATCCCTATTGTTCCTGTTGATATGCCCTTCCCTGTGCACACCATAGATAGTCGACCATTAGGGTCAGGGCTGATTAGGGAGGCCACCGCTCCCCTATGCATGATAACACAGGAGGGTCATGAGGAGAGAATTAATCTCTTCCTTATTGATTCTCCTGTGTTTCTCATGGCGTTGGGCCTACCCTGGTTGGCATATCATGACCCCACTATTTCGTGGCAACAGAGGGCTCTCAAGGGATGGTCACATAAGTGCTCAGGGAGGTGTGTAGGTGTTCCATAGGTGCAACTAAGGTGGAAAGACCAAACCAGGTCTCCACCCTGCACATCCCCTCTGAATATGCCGATTTGGCTCACGCCTTCTGTAAGAATAAGGCGACTCAACTACCACCCCATCGATGGGGGGATTGTGCGATAAATCTCCTGGTAGACGCAGCACGTCCCTGGAGTCACGTGTATCCTCTGTCACAGGAGGAGGCGGCGGCTATGGAAACATATGTCTCTGAATCTCTGGGGCAGGGATACATTCGGCCTTCCACTTCACCTGCCTCCTCGAGTTTCTTTTTTGTGAAGAAGGACGGAGGTTTACGCCCGTGTATTGACTATCGAGGTATCAATCAGATCACTGTGAGGTACAGTTACACGCTGCCTCTCATAATCGGGGGATAGAGTCAATGCACGGGGCGCGCTTCTTCACAAAATTGGATCTCAGGAGCGCTTACAATCTGGTGCGCATCCGGGAGGGGGATGCGTGGAAGACGGCATTTAGTACCACCTCTGGGCACTATGAGTACCTCGTCATGCTGTATGGGTTGATGAATGCTCCATCAGTCTTCCAATCCTTTGTAGACAAGATTTTCAGGGACCTGCACGGGCAGGGTGTAGTGGTGTATATCGATAACATTCTGATATACTCCGCTACACACGCCGAGCATGTGTCCCTGGTGCGCAGGGTGCTTGGTCGACTGTTGTAGCATGACCTGTACGTCAAGGCTGAGAAATGTCTGTTCTTCCAACAGTCCGTCTCTTTCCTAGGGTACCGCCTTTCTGCGTCAGTGGTGGAGATGGAAAGTGACCGCATTTCAGCCGTGCATAATTGGCCGACTCCAACCACGGTAAAGAAGGTGCAGCGGTTCTTAGGGTTTGCCAACTACTACCGGAGGTTTATCCGGGGCTTTGGTCAGGTAGCGGCTCCCATTACCTCATTGCTGAAGGGCGGACCGGTGCGACTGCAGTGGTCAGCTGAGGCAGACAGGGCTTTTGGTCACCTGAAGGCTCTGTTTACCTCGGCTCCCGTGCTGGCTCATCCTGATCCCTCCTTGGCATTTATAGTGGAGGTGGACGCGTCCGAGGCTGGGATAGGAGCTGTGCTGTCTCAGAGCTCGGGTACGCCACCAAAACTCTGCCCCTGTGCTTTCTTTTCGAAGAAGCTCAGCTCGGCGGAGTGTAACTATGATGTGGGGGACTGGGAGCTGTTGGCTGTCGTCAAGGCTCTGAAGGCGTGGAGGCATTGGCTTGAGGTGGCTAAACACCCTTTTCTCATTTGGACTGACCACCGCTCAATTTTTTTTTTAAATGCATGAAATTACATTTATGAAATGTATGCATTCACTACTGTAAGTCGCTCTGGATAAGAGCGTCTGCTAAACAACTAAAATGTAATGTAAATGCAATTTGGAGTACATCTGGGCGGCGAGGAGACTGAACCCTCGCCAGACAAGGTGGGCCATGTTTTTCACCCGTTTTGTTTTCACCCTATCCTACAGACCAGGTTCCCAGAATGCTAAGGCAGACGCACTTTCCTGGATGTACAGTGAGGGAAAAAAGTATTTGATCCCGTGCTGATTTTGTACGTTTGCCCACTGACAAAGAAATGATCAGTCTATCATTTTAATGGTAGGTTTATTTGAACAGTGAGAGACAGAATAATAACAAAAAAATCCAGAAAAAAATCCAGTCTCCAGACCTTAATCCCATGGAAAGTCTCTGGAGGGAGCTGAAGGTTCAAGTTGCCAAACGTCAGCCTCGAAACCTTAACCTGTTGGGGCTAGGGGGCAGTATTTACACCGCCGGATAAAAAACGTACCCGATTTAATCTGGTTACCACTCCTACCCAGTAACTAGAATATGCATATACATATTACATATGGATAGAAAACACCCTAAAGTTTCTAAAACTGTTTGAATGGTGTCTGTGAGTATAACAGAACTCATGTGGCAGGCAAAAACCTGAGAAGGTTTCATGCAGGAAGTGGCCTGTCTGACAAGGTGTTGTTGTTCTTGCTTCTGTTTATTGAAGAGTCAGGATCTTAGCTGTAACGTGACATTTCCTACGGCTCCAATAGGCTCTCAGAGCCCGGGAAAAACCTGAACGATGACGAGGCAGCCTCAGGCTGAAACACATAATCGCCTTTGCCAAGTGGCCCATCAGAGGACAATGGAATTAGGCGCGTGCCCGATTCGACCCAGTGATATATTTTCCTTTGGCTGTTTATCTAATTGCAGATTCCCGGTCGGAATATTATCGCTTTTTTACGAGAAAAATGGCATAAAAATTGATTTTAAACAGCGGTTGACATGCTTCGAAGTACGGTAATGAAATATTTAGAAATCTTTTGTCACGAATTGCGCCGTGCGTGCGACCGTTATTTACCATTGGGATAGTGTCTAGAACGCACGAACAAAACGTCGCTGTTGGAACATAACTATGGATTATTTTGGACCAAACCTACATTTGTTATTGAAGTAGAAGTCCTGGGAGTGCATTCTGACGAAGAACAGGAAAGGTAAGACCATTTTTCTTATAGTAAATCTGATTTTGGTGAAGGCTAAACTTGCCGGGTGTCTAAATAGCTAGCCCATGATGGCTGGGCTATGTACTTAGAATATTGCAAAATGTGCTTTCACCGAAAAGCTATTTTAAAATCGGACATATCGAGTGCATAGAGGAGTAATGTATCTATAATTCTTAAAATAATTGTTATGCTTTTTGTGAACGTTTATCGTGAGTAATTTAGTAAATTGTTAGTAAATTCGCCGGAAGTTTGCGGGGGGTATGCTAGTTCTGAACGTCACATGCTAATGTAAAAAAGCTGTTTTTTGATATAAACATGAACTTGATTGAACAAAACATGCATGTATTGTATAACATAATGTCCTAGGTGTGTCATCTGATGAAGATCATCAAAGGTTAGTGCTGCATTTAGCTGTCTTCTGGGTTTTTGTGACATTATATGCTTGCTTGAAAAATGGGTGTCTGATTATTTCTGGCTTGGTACTCTGCTGACATAATCTAAAGTTTTGCTTTCGTTGTAATGCCTTTTTGAAATCGGACAGTATGGTTAGATTAACGAGAGTCTTGTCTTTAAATAGCTGTAAAATAGTCATATGTTTGAGAAATTGAAGTAATAGGATTTTTAAGGTATTTGAAAATCGCGCCACAGGATTCAACTGGCTGTTACGTAGGTGGGACGAATTCGTCCCGCCTGCCCTAGAGAGGTTAATGACTTGGAGAAGATCTGCAAAGAGGAGTGGGACAAAATCCCTCCTGAGATGTGTGCAAACCTGGTGGCCAACTACAAGAAACGTCTGACCTCTGTGATTGCCAACAAGGGTTTTGCCACAAAGTACTAAGTCATGTTTTGCAGAGGGTTCAAATACTTATTTCCCTCATTAAAATGCAAATCAATTTATAACATTTTTGACTTACTTTTTTCTGGATTTTTTTGTTGTTATTCTGTCTCTCACTGTTCAAATAAACCTACCATTGAAATTATAGACTGATAATTTCTTTGTCAGTGGGCAAACGTACAAAACCAGCAGGGGATCAAATACTTTCTTCCCTCACTGTATGACACAGAGGAGCGGGCCACGGATCCCACTCCCATACTTCCATCTTCTTGCCTGGTGGCACCGGTGGTGTGGGAGGTGGACGCAGACATCGAGCGGGCGTTACGTACAGCGCCCACTCCCACCCAGTGTCCAGTTGGACGTCTGTATGTTCCGTCTGATGTCCGTGACCGTTTGATCTGTTGGGCCCACACATCACCCTCCTCTGGTCATCCTGGCATTGGTCGGAGAGTGTGCTGTCTTAGTGGGAAGTACTGGTGGTCTACCCTGGCTAAGGACGTGCGGGTTTATGTTTCCTCCTGCTCGGTGTGCGCCCAGTGCAAGGCACCTAGACACCTGCCCCGAAGGAAATTACAACCCCTACCCGTTCCACAGCGGCCGTGGTCACACCTATCGGTGGATTTCTTGACGGATCTTCCTCCGTCACAAGGAAACATCACGATCCTGGTCGTTGTGTATCGGTTTTCTAAGTCCTGCCGTCTCCTTCCTTTGCCCGGTCTCCCTACGGCCCTACAGACTGCGAAGGCCCTGTTCACCCACGTCTTCCAGCACTACGGGGTGCCTGAGGATATAGTTTCTGATCTGGGTCCCCAGTTCACGTCCAGGGTTTGGAAGGCGTTTATGGAACGTCTGGGGGTCTCGGTCAGCCTCACCTCGGGTTTTCATCCCGAGGTGGTGAGAGTTAACCAGGATGTGGGTAGGTTTCTGTGGTCCTATTGCCAGGACCGGCCGGGGGAGTGGGCGGCTGTCATCCCCTGGGCAGAGATGGCCCAGAACTCACTCCGCCACTAACCTATCTCCTTTCCAGTGCGTATTAGATTATCAGCCGGTTCTAGCACCTTGGCATCAGAGCCAGATCGAGGCAACTGCAGTGGATGAATGGTTTTGGCGCTCGGAGGAGACATGGGACGTTGCTCATGTGTCATCAGGCGGCAGTAGGCGAGCGCCGACCGCCACCGCAGTGAGGCCTCGTGGTTCGCGCCGGGGGACCGGGTCCGGCTCTCGACCCGAAACCTGCCCCTCCGCCTGCCCTGCCGGAAGCTGGGTCCGCAGTTTGTGGGGCCATTTAAAGTCCTGAGGAGACTGAACGAGGTTTGTTATAGATTACAGCTCCCCCTGATTACCGTATTAACCCCTCGTTCCATGTGTCTCTCAGGCCGGTGGTGGCTGGTCCGCTCCAGGAGTCTTAGGTGCGGGAGGTTCCTCCACCCTCTCTGGACATCGAGGGGTCCCCGGCGTATGCTGTTCGAGCCATCATGGACTCAAGGCATCGGGCGAGGGGCCTTCAGTACCTCGTGGAGTGGGAGGGGTACGGTCCGGAGGAGAGATGCTGGGTGCTGGTGGAAGACATTCTGGACCCTTCATTACTGCGTGAGTTTCCCCTTCTCCACCTGGATCGTCCTGAGCCTCGTCCTCCAGGTCGTCCCCGAGGCCGGTGTCGGTGCGCTGCTGGAGCCGCGCGTTAAGGGTGGGGTACTGTCACGACTTCCGCTGAAGTTCGTCCCTCTCCTTGTTCGGGCAGCGTTCGGCGGTCGACGTCACCGGTTTTCTAGTTGCCACCGATCCACGTTTCTTTTTCCATTTGTTTTGTCTTCATTGTACACACCTGGTTTCCATTCCATAATTATTGTTCCCTATTTAACCCTCTGGTTTCCCCCTTGGTTTTGTGCATGTTTATTCATGTCAAGTGGATTATTTGTCTCCTTCGTGGAATATTGTTTTTGAGTAAAGTTATGGTTATTACTCACCTCTGTGTCCTGCGCCTGACTCCACCTTACCTGCATCACTTAGAGATTTGACAAATAGTCCATAATGGGCTATTATAATACTGTACATGGTGTCCAGGTCAGGATAACCAAAACATTTCTTTATTAAAGACTATCAGAAAGAATGTTTGTACCTATTTATTTTGATCCAAAGCCATGAATGAATGAGTCACTCAGCTTTATGTAGGTGCCGCTATATGACTGTGCCATCAACTTGATAATATATATGATATTTTGGAGGTTCTTTTGTTTAAAAAAAAAACAAAAGTGAATGATTGCAATCTGAATAAAGACCAAAATAAAATGTGTAAAGGCCAAAACATTTATTTCTGTTTTTAGAGGGAGAGAAAAACTGGGCCAATTGTGCACCGCCCTATGGGACTCCCAATCACGGTCGGATGTGATACATAATAGCGAATACTGCTGGAGAACTGCAAGGCAATCCCATTGTGCGCCACTCGGGAGCCATGACCAATATGACCAATATATATTGTCCTGCTAATAACAGGGTTAATAATATATCTGTGAAAATATCCAAGGGGCTTTTATATAATTCTAAATTAATAATAATAATAATAATAATAATAATAATAATCGTTTGTTTAAAAAATAACAATATTTTGAAGGTTATTTTGTTTTCAAATAATGTAAAATGAGCGAGAAAAAGGCCATTCTTGAAGATGGGGTGAGACAATGTTACTAATTTGTAAATAAAGCCAGTTTGTTATTTAGAATGATTTATTTCTGTTTTTAGAAGGAGAGAAACCAAAAACCTACAGTCATTTCATGGGTCTCCCAGTCGAGGCCGGCATTGAACCAGCATCTGTAACAACACTGCTTGCATAGCTATGTAGTGTTTTAGACCGTTGCGCCACTCAGGCACTGTACGACATGACCGGTCGAGACTGGGCTACACTACTACAGTAAGAGCAAAATAATCCTAACAAAATAAAATAATAAAAACCTTAGTGTAACAGTTCTTTAATACTGAAGTCGTCCACAATTATCAGTTTCTATTTAGGTTTATGTCACTCACTCATTGTCAGTTAGAGACACAGTAGGACCCAAAAGCATAATCAGTGCTCTAACTCACACCTTGAGCTAGTCTGGAGCAATGAAGTGGTGACGCAGGGTAATGTTCTAAACCACAAATTACCTCTAAGTACCGCAACATAATCTCAAACTTTTAGTAGAGCAACCACCGTATGGGGGATACAACCATCCCAGCTCTGCAGACTTTGCTGCAAAGAGACAGAATCATTAGATTATTTGTTTTGGTACTGTCCATATGTAGCTCGTTTGTGGTCGCAGGCTCAGGAATGGCTGAAGAATTGCAACATTAACCTGGAGCTAACGCTGCAAATAGCACTGCTGGGTGATTTAAAACGTCACAGTCAATCGATCAACAATATCACAATCCTCTTAGCAAAAATGTTTATCTTTAATTTACAATATGTAGAATCTATGAGAATAGAAAGGTTCAGAACTTTTGTGAAACAGCACAGTTGAAAAATATATAGAAAATACTGGATGGTATTCAGAGATAGATGGGAGGGGTTGAGTGGAGCTGAAGGATCGGACTAAAAACAAACAAAAGAGAACTATTGTAAAATGTAGTATAGTATGTATAGTATGTAGTATGGATAAGCTGGAAGTAGCATGTATAAGCTGATGGTAGAAGAGTTGTTTTCCATTAGTTTACATCAATTAGGGGAGGGATGGTAGGGTCAGGGGAAAATAATAAAGGAAAATATAGTATATATAGAGTACCAGTCAAAAGGTTGGACACACCTACTCATTCCAGAGTTTTTCTTTACATTTACTATTTTCTACATTGTGGAATAATAGTGAAGACATCAAAACTATGAAATGGCACATTTTGAATAATGTAGTAACCAAAAAAGTGTTAAACAGATGAATATATATGTTATATTGTTCAAAGTAGCCACCCTTTGCCTTGATGACAGCTTTGCACACTCTTGGCATTCTCTCAACCAGCTTCATGATGTAGTCACCAAGAATGCATTTCAATTAACAGGTGTGCCTTTTTAAAAGTTTATTTGTGGAATTTCTTTCCTTCTTAATGCATTTTAGCCAATCAGTTGTGTTGTGACAAGGTAGGGGTGATATAGAGAAGATAGCCCTATTTGGTAAAATACCAAGTTCTTATTATGGCAAGAACAACTCAAATAAACAGAAAGAAATGACAGTCAATCATTACTTTAAGACATGAAGGTCAGTCAATGCGGAAAATTTCAAGAACTTTGAACGTTTCTTCAACTGCAGCCGCAAAAACTATGAAGCGCTATGATGAAACTGACTCTCATGAGGACCGCAACAGGAAAGGAAGACCTTGAGTTACCTCTGCTGCAGAGGATAAGTTCATTAGAGTTAACTGCACCTCAGAATGCAGCCCGAATAAATGCTTCCCAGAGTTCAAGTAACAGACACATCTCAACATCAACTGTTCAGAGGAGACTGCGTGAATCAGGCCTTCATGGTTGAATTGCTGCAAAGAAACCACTACTAAAGGACACCAATAAGAAGAAGAGTCTTGCTTGGGCCAAGAAACACGAGCAATGACCGACATTAGACCGGTGGAAATCTATCCTTTGGTCTGGAGTCCAAATTTGAGATTTTTCGTTCCAACCACCATGTATTTGTGAGACGCATAGTAGGTGAACAGATGATCTCCGCATGTGTGGTTCCCACTGTGAAGCACTGGGGAGGTGGTGTGATGGTGTGGGGGTGCTTTGTTGGTGACACTGTCAGTTATTTATTTAGAATTCAAGGCACACAACCAGCATGGCTACCACAGCAATCAGCAACATGAACTCATCTGATTGTCTCCATCGTACCATAACATATTTCACTGTGGGACAACAATAAAGTCACGTTGAATCATGTCATTAACATCTGTATCGATAATGACTGACGCTTCATCCTATACTCATCACGGTTTGCTGCTCACTGGTTTATCTTGCCATTATTGTTTTATTAGCATGCCTTAAATGCGACCACCAAGGCTTCCAGAGGCTCCCACTCCATGTGCCTTACTGTATCTTATTTCTCTACAGGGGGATCCATAGTCTGGTTATGGGTATATACTGTAGGGTTGCAGCCATGGAGACAGTTCATAAACTTTCATCGGCCCATTTACTCCCTAAGTATTCCACTTTAGCTTCACTATCGTATAAGCATCCTTCCAAGGACTCTTTAATCGCACACTGAGTCACCTGGTGTGACAGTTGAAGCAATCATTTTTGTTAAAGGGAAACTTCACCACTAGACACTATTTCGGGTGTTTTTCTCCCTACATAGTTATGAGTGATGGGGGTGTTTCAAACATAATTATGCACCATAGCGGTATTTTGGGGATTTTCACGTCGGGAGATTTCAGCCAAAGACGTCATTGATTGATTGAGCCTGTTGTCTGATCTAAAAATTGCTTTATCTTGGCTAGGTCACAGTTGTAAATGAGAATTTGTTCTCAACTGGCCAACCTGGTTAAATAAAGGTGAAATAAATACAAAAATATATTAAAAAATGTATGGCGTTTTGTAGCAATTATTGGGCCTTTATGTTTCGCCGATTGCACGATCATGCTAGCAGCAAGTATATACGGTTGTCATTGTTCAATTGAGCAATTGGACTTGTCTCAACGATGTTCCTGTCTGCCACAACATTGCAGGATATGTAGGTTGACCCATTTCACCTGGCTTTTTAAAGACTACAGCCTGACGAGAGCCCTACTTCCATGTTCCGACACTCGAAGGCAGCCTTTTTAAAATGGGGTGGTACTAGTTTCTACAGGTTCACAGGGAGTCTATCTGAGATGGCTAGTAAAATAATTACAATGGCTGCTTCTGATGATTCCTCTTTCCAAGAAGAGCTGGATAACAAAACAGGATTTGATGTTTTTTACATACAAACATATGACAAACGAGTAAGTGCTTTGCTGTCGGTAGCTAGCTAGCAATATAGCTAAGCTCTCTTTTCACACGAGGCAGTGTTGTTTAGTACAGTATAATTTTGTCATCGATTCGATCATGATGGAGCTTGCTAGTACCACTACAAGTTGAGCTAGCTAGCTTTGTTGCTATACCCAAAATGTATTTTAGCCAAATGCTAACATTAGCTAGCTAGCCTCAGTGCATCTCATTAGGACTAGCAGCAAAACTGGATAAATGTTTTGATGATGATGATGAAGATTAAAGGAATGACGTGTCTAACGTGTGTCTGTGAGATGTGTAATTTTTATAAACCATGTAAGTCAGTTAAAAACAAATTCTTATTTACAATGACGACCTACCCCGGACAACGCTGGGCCAATTGTGCGTCGCCCTATGGGACTCCCAATCACAGCCGGATGTGATATAACCTGGATTTGAAACAGGGACTGTAATGACGCCTTGTTCACTGAGATGCAGTGCCTTTGACCGCTGCACCACTCGGGAGCCAATTCTCCATCGTGCTGCTACAGTAGGAATAGACAGTACACAACAATTTCCCATGAAAGTCTAATAGCATTTTTGTCATTCTCTTACACACAACGCTTGGTGGCCTACAGATCTTTTGGGGAGTTTGTTCTACATGGAGAGAAGCTAGTCACAGGACACTGAATCCCCTTGCCTACATGTGTTGTTGGGGCCATTTGAGCAATTCAACAGGAGATGTGAAATGTCCATAACAACAATCTCTCCTTGTATAAAAGTGACTTTGAAAACCTCACTGCACCCCCCAAACAGTTTCCCTTTGTAGAACTGTAGTATTTAGTAGTAGTAGTATATTTTTCTTCTAACGTATACACACTGCTCAAAAAAATAAAGGGAACACTAAAATAAAACATCCTAGATCTGAATGAATGAAATAATCTTATTAAATACTTTTTTCTTTACATAGTTGAATGTGCTGACAACAAAATCACACAAAAATAATCAATGGAAATCCAATTTATCAACCCATGGAGGTCTGGATTTGGAGTCACACTCAAAATTAAAGTGGAAAACCACACTACAGGCTGATCCAACTTTGATGTAATGTGCCTCCACGTGCCTGTATGACCTCCCTACAACGCCTGGGCATGCTCCTGATGAGGTGGCGGATGGTCTCCTGAGGGATCTCCTCCCAGACCTGGACTAAAGCATCTGCCAACTCCTGGACAGTCTGTGGTGCAACGTGGCGTTGGTGGATGGAGCGAGACATGATGTCCCAGATGTGCTCAATTGGATTCAGGTCTGGGGAACGGGCAGGCCAGTCCATATCATCAATGCCTTCCTCTTGCAGGAACTGCTGACACACTCCAGCCACATGAGGTCTAGCATTGTCTTGCATTAGGAGGAACCCAGGGCCAACCGCACCAGCATACGGTCTCACAAGGGGTCTGAGGATCTCATCTCGGTACCTAATGGCAGTCAGGCTACCTCTGGAGAGCACATGGAGGGCTGTGCGGCCCCCCAAAGAAATGCCACCCCACACCATGACTGACCCACGCCAAACCGGTCATGCTGCAGGATGTTGCAGGCAGCAGAACGTTCTCCACGGCGTCTCCAGACTCTGTCACGTCTGTCACGTGCTCAGTGTGAACCTGCTTTCATCTGTGAAGACCACAGGGCGCCAGTGGCGAATTTGCCAATCTCGGTGTTCTCTGGCAAATGCCAAACGTCCTGCACGGTGTTGGGCTGTAAGCACAACCCCCACCTGTGGACGTCGGGCCCTCACACCACCCTCATGGAGTCTGTTTCTGACCGTTTGAGCAGACACATGCACATTTACGGCCTGCTGGAGGTCATTTTTGCAGGGCTCTGGCAGTGCTTCTTCTGCTCGTCCTTGCACAAAGGCGGAGGTAGCTGTCCTGCTGCTGGGTTGTTGCCCTCCTACGGCCTCCTCCACGTCTCCTGATGTACTGGCCTGTCTCCTGGTAGCGCCTACATGCTCTGGACACTACGCTGACAGACACAGCAAACCTTCTTGCCACAGCTCGCATTGATGTGCCATCCTGGATGAGCTGCACTACCTGAGCCACTTGTGTGGGTTGTAGACTCCGTCTCATGCTACCACTAGAGTGAAAGCACCGCCAGCATTCAAAAGTGACCAAAACATCAGCCAGGAAGCATAGGAACTGGGAAGTGGTCTGTGGTCACCACCTGCAGAACCACTCCTTTATTGGGGGTGTCTTGCTTATTGCCTATAATTTCCACCTGTTGTCTACTCCATTTGCACAACAGCATGTGAAATGTATTGTCCATCAGTGTTGCTTCCTAAGTGGACAGTTTGATTTCACAGAAGTGTGATTTTCTTGGAGTTACATTGTGTTGTTTAACCTGTTAGGGCTAGGGGGCAGTATTGACACGGCCGGATAAAAAACGTACCCGATTTAATCTGGTTACTACTCCTGCCCAGTAACTAGAATATGCATATAATTATTGGCTTTGGATAGAAAACACCCTAAAGTTTCTAAAACTGTTTGAATGGTGTCTGTGAGTATAACAGAACTTAAATGGCAGGCCAAAACCTGAGAAGATTCCATGCAGGAAGTGGCCTGTCTGACAAGTTGTGTTTCATCTTGTCTCTTTTTATTGAAGACTGAGGATCTTTGCTCTAACGTGACACTTCCTACGGCTCCCTTAGGCTCTCAGAGCCCGGGAAAAAGCTGAACGATATCGAGGCAGCCTTTGGCTGAAACACATTATCGCTTTTGGCAAGTGGCCGATCAGAGTACTATGGGCTTAGGCGCGTGCCCGAGTCGACCGAATGCTGTATTTTCTTTCGTCTGTTTACCTAAATGCAGATTCCCGGTCGGAATATTATCGCTTTTTTATGAGAAAAATGGCATAAAAATGGATTTTAAACAGCGGTTGACATGCTTCGAAGTACGGTAATGGAATATTTACAAATGTTTTGTCACGAATTGCGCCATGCTCATCACCCTTATTTACCCTTTCGGATAGTGTCTTGAACGCACGAACAAAACGCCGCTGTTTGGATATAACTATGGATTATTTTGAACCAAACCAACATTTGTTATTGAAGTAGAAGTCCTGGGAGTGCATTCTGACGACAGCAAAGGTAATAACATTTTTCTTATAGTAAATCTGACTTTGGTGAGTGCTAAACTTGCTGGGTTGTCTAAATAGCTAGCCCTGTGATGCTGGGCTATCTACTGAGAATATTGCAAAATGTGCTTTCACCGAAAAGCTATTTTAAAATCGGACATATCGAGTGCATAGAGGAGTTCTGTATCTATAATTCTTAAAATAATTGGTATGCTTTTTGTGAACGTTTATCGTGAGTAATTTAGTAAATTCACCGGCAGTGTTCGGTGGGAATACTAGTCACATGCTAGTCACATGCTAATGTAAAAAGCTGGTTTTTGATATAAATATGAACTTGATTGAACAAAACATGCATGTATTGTATAACATAATGTCCTAGGGTTGTCATCTGATGAAGATCATCAAAGGTTAGTGCTGCATTTAGCTGTGGTTTGGGTTTATGTGACATTATATGCTAGCTTGAAAAATGGGTGTCTGATTATTTCTGGCTGGGTACTCTGCTGACATAATCTAATGTTTTGCTTTCGTTGTAAAGCCTTTTTGAAATCGGACAGTGTGGTTAGATTAATGAGAGTCTTGTCTTTAAAATGGTGCAAAATAGTCATATGTTTGAAAAATTGAAGTTTTTGCATTTTTGAGGCTTTTGAATAACGCGCCACGGGATTACACTGGCTGTTACTTAGGTGGGACGATTTGGTGCCACCTACCCTAGAGAGGTTAAGTGTTCCCTTTATTTTTTTGAGCAGTATATATGTCATAAATTGCCTTAACTGTTCCTGCATACTGCTGTGTACAGTAAACTCACCTCCAGAGCAAATAAACTTTGCCTTGAACATAAGCCCTGTCTACATATTTGCTACATTGACAGACTAACATACTGTTATCTAAAAAATGAAAATGATACACCAACTCCCTGCATCATTTGTTTTAGCAGTAAGATTGTAGCTAAGTATTTCCAAATGCATTTCATGAAAATCACAATGAATGTATCCAGAAGATGAAGTTGACACTATAACCTTCTGATGCAGATGGAATCATTTAGTCCCTTGTCAGTACACTTGTACACAGTTTGGTGGCAGGATAACAACCTCTCCCTCAACGTGATCAAGACAACGGAGATGATCATGGAAAAGGAGGGCCGAGCACACCCCCATTCTCATGCGCGGAGCTGTAGTGGAGCAGGTAGAGAGCTTCAAGTTCCTTGGTGTCCACATCACCAACAAACTATCATGGTCCAAACACAGGAAGACAGTGGTGAAGAGGGCAGGACAATGCATTTTCCCCCTCAGGAGAATGAAAATATTTGGCATGGGTCCACAGATCTTCAAAAAGTTCTACAGCTGCACCATCAAGAGCATCCTGACTGATTGCATCACCGCCTGGTATGGCAACATCAAGGCACTATGGAGGGTAGTGCGTACGGCCCAGTACATCACTGGGACCAAGTTTCCTGCCGTCCAGGGCCTCTATACCGGGTGGTGTCAGAGGAAGGCCCTAAAAATTGCAAAAAACTCCAGTAGGGTTGCAGATTTTGGGGAATATTCAGAGGTGGAAACAGTGAACAACAAAAGAAAGGGAATATTAAATGATCCATTGCATCTCCCAAAAATGTTTTAAACATACATCTGTAAAATGATAGTCTAGAAACTAAAGCTTTGGTTGTCTTCCTCTCAGGCTTCCATGTCTTCTCCCTGTACCTCCTCAATGTCCACCTCTTAAACATCAGACTCTGAGGCCTCATCATCACTGTCAGTTTCCAACCTTGTTGAGGATGGCATGTTGTCAGGCTCAAAAAGCCTCAAATTTGCACGGGTGGCCACCAATTTATCCACCCTTGTATTGGTCAGCCTGTTGCGTGTTTGTTCCCAAACAAGGACCAGTTGCGCTCTGAGGCGGCTGATGTTGGTGGGATTTGGAGGATGATGGAGGCAACAGGGGAAAGAGCCTCAGATCCACAAAGTCCCTTCCACCAGGTGACTGATGAGATATGTTGGCATGACTGCCATATTGCATCCCCATCCCAAAGCTCTTGCTTGAAAGTGTACTTAGCCAGACTGCCAAGAACCTTTCCCTCATCCAGGCCAAGGTGGCGAGACATGGTAGTGATGACACCATAGGCCTTGTTGATCTCTGCACCAGACAGGATGCTCTTGCCAGAATACTCGGGGTCCAACATGTATGCTGCGGCATGTATGGGCTTCAGGCAGAAGTCTTCACGCTTCTTGATGTATTTCAGAACTGCAGTTTCCTCTGCTTGGAGCAACAGTGAAGTGGGCAGGGCAGTACGGATTTCTTCTCTTACATCTGCAAGCAGAGTCTGAACATCAGACAGAATGGCATTGTCTCCCTCAATCCGTGCAATGGCTACTGCTATAGGTTTCAGGAGTTTCAGGCTGCTTACCACTCTCTCCCAAAATACATCATCCAGGAGGATCCTCTTGATGGGGCTGTCCATATCAGCAGACTGTGATATGGTCATTTATTGGAGAGACTCCTTCCCCTCCAAGAGACTGTCAAACATGATGACAACACCACCACAACGGGTGTTGCTGGGCAGCTTCAATGTGGTGCTCTTATTCTTCTCACTTTGCTTGGTGAGATAGATTGCTGCTATAGCTTGATGAACCTTCACATACCTAACCATTTAATTGGCTCTCCATTGTTTTCAGTGCCATGATGTCCTTGAGGAGCAGATTCAATGCATGAGCAGCACAGCTAATGGGTGTGATGTGAGGGTAGGACTCCTCCACTTTAGACCAAGCAGCCTTCATGTTCGCAGCATTGTCTGTCACCAGTGCAAATACCTTCTGTGGTCCAAGGTCATTGATTGACTGCCTTCAGCTCATCTGCAATGTAGAGACCGGTGTGTCTGTTGTCCCTCGTGTCTGTGCACTTGTAGAATACTGGTTGAGGGGTGGAGATGATGTAGTTATTTATTCCTTGCCCACGAACATTCGACCACCCCATCAGAGATGATTGCAATACAGTCTGCTTTCTCTATGATTTGCTTGACCTTCACTTGAACTCTGTTGAACTCCAGCTATGGAGTAGATAAAGCATGTCTGGTTGGAGGGGTGTATGCTGGGCGAAGAACATTCAGAAATCTCTTCCAATATACATTGCCTGTGAGCATCAGAGGTGAACCAGTTACATACACAACTCGAGCAAGACATTCATCAGCATTTCTCTGGCTACGTTCCTCCATTGAGTCACAAAAACTACTGATTCCAGGAGGACCATGAGCTGTTGCTATCGATGAGGTGTCTGATTCGTAGTTTTCACCTCAAATAGAAGTAGAGGGACCTTTGTCAGAGGTTGCTTGTTGTGAGCGCTGAGGAAACTTTATGCACTTGGCCAGATGATTCTGCATCTTTGTTGCATTCTTCATATATGATTTGGTACTGTACTTGCAAATGTACACAGCTTTTCCTTCTACATTAGCTGCAGTGTGTCACGACGGTTGAAAGGAGAGGACCAAGGTGCAGCGTGGTGAGCGTACATATTATTTTTATTAGAAAAGACGCCGAACAAAACAATAAACACTACGCAACAAACCTTGAAGCTAAAGGCTATGTGTCATAAACAAAGTCAACTTCCCACAACACAAGGAGGGAAAAGGGCTACCTAAGTATGGTTCCCAATCAGAGACAAAGATAGACAGCTGTCCCTGATTGAGAACCATACCCGGCCAAAACTGTGAAAAATAAAGAATATAGAAAAAGGAACATAGAATGCCCACCCTAGTCACACCCTGGCCTACCCAAAATAGAGAATAAAAAACCTCTCTATGGCCAGGGCGTGACTCAGTGAAATGTCTCCACACATCAGATAGTGCTCGTGGCATTATCCTGTAAAGATTAGAAAATAATGAGTAAAAAAAAAACGAATACAAATCCATGTACAGATAAATAGTAAAGTGTTTGAATTAAACAATTCCTTTGTAAGATAAATGAGATGTTGCTTCAATATATCCACATAATTTTCCTACCTCATGATGCCATCTATTTTGTGAAGTGCAACAGTCCCTCCTTCAGAAAAGCACCCTCACAACATGATGCTGCCACCCCCGTGCTTCACGGTAGGGATGGTGTTCTTTGGCTTGCAAGCCTCCCCCTTTTTCCTCCAAACATAACGATGGTCATTATGGCCAAACAGTTCTATTTTTCTTACATCGGACCAGAGGACATTTCTCCAAAAAGTACGATCTTTGTCTCCATGTGCAGTTGCAAACCGTAGTCTTGCATTTTTATGGTGGTTTTGGTGCAGTGTCTTCTTCCCTGCTGAGCAGCCTGTCAGGTTACTTCGATATAGGATTAGTTTTACTGTGGATATAGATACTTTTGTACCTGTTTCCTCCAGCATTTTCACAAGGTCCTTTGCTGTTGTTCTGGGATTGATTTGCACTTTTCGCACCAAAGCAAGGCAAAATAAAATATTTAGGCCTTCGGTATTCAAAAAATGCTGGTGAAGTGGACTACTTGAGGTGATGACAGTGCCTACTATCAACCCCAATATTCTCACTATTATGAAATGGCAAATGTACAACACTCTGATGATGAAGTCATATTCAATACATCACATTTGCATGATTTATACACGTATTGCATAACTTATCCCAGGATACCCTCATTCACCATCTTCCCATTGGGATTTGAATTAAGAGTTAAGTGCCTGTGTTGTATCTAACTGTGTTTGAAATACCACCTCTTAACTTTATATACATGTGCCGTATTTGTCATTTGGAATTCCACTGGAAAAAAAGGCACTGTTTATCACTGGGGAAAGAATGTGAAATGGCAAAGGGAGGACGGTTAGAATAAATTACTTGCCGACAACTGTTCTATTCCAACAGTGAGTGCAGAAAACAAGTGTGCCAGCTCCCTCAGTAATTCCAGAGGTACTTTCATTTGTTCTTCCCTTTGTTTTTGAACACAGATGTGGAAAAATAAGTTGCTAAATAACCACCCCTCCCTCTCAACTCCTTGACGAGCTCCATTTTTCTCCCACCGTTCTCTCTTAAGCAATAGATCATTACCTGTCTTCTATTTTCAGCATCTCTGTACCTCTGAGTCAGGCCCGTAATTTGAATTGCAAGTGACAAAGTCCCTCTCAGAGGTGTCAGTAGCAGCATCCCCTCCAGTGTTTATTAACTTTGCGGATTGAATAATTACCTGGGGTCGCTACATAATTGAGTTGACCTTATAAAAATAACAAGAGCGATGGCTCTGATGTCCTCACGTTCAACGCCATAGCACACCTTTCTCTGTGCCATATGACCCTCTCTCCCAGAATTTGGACTGGGTTCATCTACCTCATCCTATTACAGCTTCATTACCGGCTTCAGGAATCAATATTTTATCCTCAACCTGTTCCAACTGCTTTGGGGAGGTAGCATACAGTAGATGTCAGGATATCCTGGAGGGGGAAGAATAGATTTGGTCAAAGAATGAGGGATGAGGGGAGGAGAGAGATCGCTTTCATCTTGGACATCACTGAAATAACTGATAAAGGAAGGAAACCTGGATATGGCTCAATCTAGGAATTCATGATTCATGTCCTCCTTACAACTCTGAGGCTGTTCTAATGGACACCGTACGCAAATTTGGACTGCATTATAGACATTCTTTTGATGAACCAATCCACCTATAGTCTGGTTAGATACAGATGTCTGAAAACTCTCATGCTCATAGTTTGTCAGAACCAACGCAGCCGTAAGTTATTGCAATAGCTGAGCAGTATTTGAGAAAAGCCAACCTGAGCCCCTAAAAACTCAGAGGATTGATTCTAGCTATAGTGTTATTCATTATTTCATCTTATAGTATGTTTGTGGTATTTATACTCCCAGCTCTGCCTGTTGGATCATCTGGGCTACCGAATAAATTGGAGACTTAGTTGAGAATCAGCTGATCTTCCAGTAGTCTGTGGCAAATCTGTCTAGTTCCTTGCAGCTGTAGTTATATAAAAAAAAAATACAAGCGTGGACTTGAATTATGGATGACTTGCAGGTGTGTTTTTGGTGCATCTGGTGCACACCAGTCACTACCAAGGAAGTACATGTTGTTATAACGATATTTAATTGATATTTTGCACACTGGAAATTATCACAGAAAGACCATATGTTTTTTTATATTGATAATATGGCACTCTTGAGTAGCATACTGTATCGAGAGCATATATTGGTCAGAATCAGTCTGTTACTCAATCTATATGTTGTTGTTTAAATCAGCAATATCGGTAACATGAAGGTCAGGGAAATGAACACCTTCCACATGAATAAATCCAATACAATGCACATGCTTAAACTATGAGACTCATACTATTACCACGAATCCTCACTCAAGGTTCACCACCCAAGGATAAAAAAGCAAAGCAGTAAGGCCAAACATCAAAGCCGTTGGTCCTCCAACATCTCAGAGAGCGAGTAGAGATCCTGAGATATCTGGCATTGTTACCGCCTCTGTTTGTTTGGCTCTGGGCTCTGGGCTGAAAGACTGTCAGGGAGAGCTACTATGTAGTGAACAAAAAAACAGGCTGTCCTCTCCGTAACGAGTTAGTCCGCTGGCCGGGGCTTTACACACACACACACACACACACACACACACACACACACACACACACACACACACACACACACACACACACACACACACACACACACACACACCTCACTGTCTGATACAGGATGGTACAGCAGCATTGCCTCCACAAACACACACACACACATACATACAAACACACCTCCATGTCAGAGACAGGATAGTACAGCTGCACTGCCTCCTATACCCTCCAACCATCCACATTCAGGCTCTGAGAGCTGACATGTCTCTGCTAAATTGGGCTGCCAGGAAATACTTTCCTTTGAGAAAAATGGACAATAGGTTTGTTGTTGGTTTTAGGAGGGTTATGGTGATTTAGAGAGAAGTTGTTATAGCATGGATTGTTGATAGTCTAGGATCGTCAAATTCAAATCTGGCAGTTCCACTTCTTTTTTTTCATTCCTCTCCTCTAATCAGGGACTGATTTAGACCTTGGACACCAGGTGTGTATAATTAGTTACCAGGTAGAAAACCAGCAGTATTCTCAGTAAGATTTGAATACCCATGGTCTAAGAAGATGCATCAGGTTACAATAAAACTGCTGAATATTACTGCAGCCAATTCAACCAAGAAAATGTGTTTCCTTTTATTTGTTTGGAACTGTATATTCTAGGTTACACAGTATACCAAAGTGATTATCACACTTGATGCACATTTCCAATCAACCTCAACACAATATATACGACATCCCAAAAAATGTACAGGGCTGTTGTTCAGAACATGTATGAATGAGTCTAAATGTGCTGCCTTGGTGTTTGTCTTTGCCCATTTGTTGTACAAACACCATGCACAAACACCACACAGCCTCCCTCGGTCTGTATGCCGTTGCAGACAGGAAGCCAAGCGCTTCTTTCAATTATTCTCTCATTTGTTTTGGGCTCCCCCTGGACAGGATGGGGCTGACTGTCAATCCCAGTAGTAATGAGAGGTGATCTCTCCCCTCGGAGGAAGCATCTCTTTGGGTGTTATGTGCCCTCCCACTCTGCCCCAATAAATAGCAAGTGTTCGTGTGGAACGTGGGGGTCTGGGTGTGTGCACTTGCGTGTATGTGCCTGTGCCTGCGTGTGTGTGTGTGTGTATGACAGGCTGCACAATACCAGTGAAGAAGCTGAAGTGTTAGTCTTGCCTGTAATCACATTTCCCAGAAAGTCAAGATGGAAATGTGCACTAGGGCATAGGTTACCATCCACAGCTATCAACTCACTATGATTTGAATTGTCATGACAATATGCATAGACTACGGTAAGCCATACCTATATATACACCTATGGTAAGCCATCTGTATCCTATAACCCATACCTGCATACATCATCCTATATGTATCACTGGTGTTTCCCATAGAATGGAAAGAGATGCAGAGAAAACGAGGAGGAGAGAACATGTAACAATCTACAACACTCATTATCGCCTTCAACAGAAATAGAACATAATTCTGTGAAATGACTGGGAGAGTATAGTCAGCAATCACTTGAACAAGGACAGTTTATGACCCTGGTTTTTCATATATATGAAAACAGTTTTGGGATGTGTAAAGTAATCAGTTAAATCACTTGATAACTGCAAATGACTAGATTCAAAAGCCACAAAAGGTTTCACGTGTCCAGGTTGGAGATTTTACATTGTGAAACACATAATTAGCTATTGTTCATACAATCCTCCCCTTTGGTATTCATATTCTTCTCGGTCCCTCTCACTTGCTGGTGAAAGTCAGGGAACAATAGCACTCCAATCCTCAGAGACGCATTTACATTTTTTCCCCAGCACAACACAACCACTACAATGCTCGTTTTTATCAATTATCACCCTTCGGCTAATCACTACATTGTGCATCTCCCAATGGTGCTAACACAAAAGGGTGCCAACACAAAAGTTGCTAACACAAACCTGTTTCTGTTCTTCCACCCAATAGTGTGTGCTTCCCCAGCCAGTTAACACAACACTAACACTACAAAGCACATTTTTATCAATTACTAGTCTTTGCTAATCACTATTGTGACCATCTCCCAATGGTACTAACACAAAAGTCGCTAACCAATTTTTTTTTTTTCCTCTTCATTCCCACCCCTCAGAGTGTGTGTGCTTCCCCAGCCAGACAGCTGCACATCAGTGGTGTCTGAAGGTCAGGGTACAGCCCGGATACCAGCATGAGATGTCACACCAGGACGTGGCATGGCAGCCATGCACAAAATTGCCTCCACAGATCACAGACCACCACCCCATCTGCTGTGGAGGATAGAGAGGAGAGAGAGCTCAATGGTCTATCTAATAGTCCTCTTAGAGGACACACCGGTGGCTTCTGCCAATTTGTAAATAAAGTGTTTACCCCCAGAGACCTCTGTGCATATTATCACGGTAAGTGGTAACTGTGTATTGGATGCTAGTTATATTCTGTGTAGGAGTTGCTACAGTTTATCTGTTGTCAAGTGAAGCACCATCATTGATAGATCACCGTAGGACAGTAGAAAAATGTATTGTTATTTTTTATATAATTACCCAGGTTTACTTGTCACGGAATGAAGCACAGTCATTGATAGATAATTTATAGATTGATAGATCGCCTCCTACATTGAGAATAGAGTGAAAAATGAATCACACTCATTCTATTTCAACCTAATTTAAATCAAGCTGGTAATTTCTATTAAGTCATGAGGCATGTAAGAGAAAACAAACACAAAGCAGTGAATGTCGCTGACTGGCAGAGGGACAAGACGCAGAGAGCGGGCGAGCGATGACAGAAAGCTTCTGTGTCTAAGATCCCCCTATGTCGTTGGAATTATAAAAGTGCTGACCTCGGGGAATTTGATAGCTAGGAAGGCTTGCAGTCACACTGCATAGAATATGTATTATTATTATATACAGCTTCACAGATTGGTTGGGCGGGGTGGGGGGATAGGCTACCATACAGAAAGTCTGCAATGTCAGCAGAACGCCTTTCGGGTTTCTAGTTCTGTTTCCGTTCCTCGTGGCTGATGTGGCCTATCTTGGAGGAGTCAATCTTCACTCACAAAGGAGGAGCCCACCCTCCAGTGGGACATCGTTTATTCATGATCAGATGTATTTTTTGCATGCCACGGCCTCTGAGGATTCACACCGCATTTATTACAGGAGGGGAATGAAAATTGAATTCATATGTGGAGCCCCACGTGCATTGTGTGACTGGGATGCAATGCAGAGTGTAACCTCTATCCTAAGATGCTTGCTCAGTGCTCACCTGAAACAACAACTGTCCCGCCCACCCGTCCACTCCAAACTTTCTCAGGGAGAAGGGGAAAGTTTTGAGAGGAGAAAATGGTGTCTATAGCTAGGTTTCTATCCCATTGATGACATGCATGCAAACATTCTATAATCTGCCTAAAATCAATATGTGCATTTTCCCACCAGAGATGTGTTTCCATCGAATTGTTGTGGATAAAAGGCTGTGCGTGATGATGTAATGCAGATAAAAGTTACCTTTGCGGTTAAATTCTCATGTACCCGAATAAAAAATACAACTTGAAAGGGTTTCCATCGCATTTCCAACTCTACTGACAGTTTTGTTGCTAAAACAATTGCATTATAAAGCAAATGTGCCCACTCTGATGTTGGCACATGCGCTCTAGCCAACAGCTCGCAGACACAGTGCGGGTAGGCTACCTACATGATGAGATTATTATGGACAAAAGTGGGGACCATTTTTTAAAATGAATGGCAGCCAAGCATCGATTATCATGTCACCATCAAGACCCTCAATATTTATTGGAAAGATGCATCAAGCTTGTCACGTGCACTTTCACCACTTTGTGTTCATCATAACTTATTTAATCTGTAGCCTAATAAACTGCATGCTTTCCTGAATTGTAGTGGGAGGACCACACAACATATAGCTTGACTCCCAAGTTTACTTTGATATGATGGTTATTATATCAATATTTGCACATAAAAACGTTTCCACCCCCATTTCTCGCATAATTCATTTTACTGACACAAAAATATTTTGTTTTGTCGACATTTTGAAAGTTTACTGACAAATTTGCATCAAGCCTTTTTCTAACTACAGACCATCAAAAATAACATTGCATAACTTACATACACATTTTGTAATGGTCTGGGCGTCGTGGGTGCGGAGTGACACGGAGGGCGAGGTGCAGGGCGATCCGGGTGGAGGCGATGGAAATCCTTCAACAGTGACGGATCCAAGATGTCCCCCACTGGTACCCAGCACCTCTCCTCCGGGCCGTACCCCTCCCAGTCCACAAGGTACTGCAGGCCCCTCACCCGACGTCTCGAATCCAGAATGGTACGTACTGTATACGCCGGGGACCCTCGATGTCCAGAGGGGGCGGAGGGACCTCCGGCACCTCACCTTCTTGCTGGGGACCAGCTACCACCGGCCTGAGGTGAGACACATGAATCGAGGGGTTAATACGATAATAGGAAGGGAGTTGTAATCTGTAACGAACCTCGTTTATCCTCCTCAGGACTTTGAAGGGCCCCACACACTGCGGACCTAGCTTCCGGCAGGGCAAGCGGAGGAGCAGGTTTCGGGTCGAGAGCTAGACCCTGTCCCCCGGTGCGAATACGGGGGCCTCACTGCGGTGGCGGTCAGCGCTCCTCTTCTGCCATCCACCTGCTTGCTTAAGGGATTCCTGGACAACCCTCCAGGTCTCCTTGGAGCACTGCACCCAATCCTCCACCGCAGGAGCCTCGGTCTGACTCTGATGCCACGGTGCCAGGACCGGCTGGTAGCCTAACACGCACTGAAATGGCGACATGTTAGTGGAGGAGTGGCGGAGTGAGTTTTGTGCCAGCTCTGCCCATGGGATGTACCTTGACCACTCCCCTGGCCAGTCCTGGCAATACGACCGCAGAAACCTACCCACCTCCTGGTTCACTCTCTCCACCTGCCCATTGCTCTCGGGGTGATCCGGAGGTCAAGCTGACCGAGACCCCCAGACGCTCCATAAACACCCTCCACACACGGTACGTGAACTGGGGACCCCGATCAGAGACGGGTGAATATGCATGTAATAACCGCATTGCCAGATTTAAAAATAACTTTACTGGGAAATCACACTTTGCAATAAACGAGGTGCTATGCTCAGAAAAATAGGCTAGGCGATACAGGTTAGCGCCATCTTGGAACCATCTAAAATCAAATATACTATTGTAAATATTCCCTTACCTTTGATTATCTTCATCAGAAGGCACTTCCAGGAATCCCAGGTCCACAACAAATGTAGTTTTGTTCGAAAAAGTTAATCATTTATGTCCCAATAGCTCCTTCTTGTTAGCGCGTTCCGAAGGCTACTCAAAATGTACGAAGCGCGCGGGACTTGTCGTCACGAATGTGCAAAAAATATATATTTACGTTCGTTCAAACATGTCAAACGTTGTATAACATAAATCTTTAGGGCCTTTTTCAATCAGAACTTCAATAATATTCAAGGCGGACGATTGCATTGTCTTACTAAACGTTTCGGAACGAGAAAGTACCCACGGGCATGCGCGTCATAGTAGTAATGGCCCTCCCCCTATGACAAACTTTCCAGGCCTCTCGTCCGGTCAGTTTTTACAGGAGAAGACTCAAACCACTTTGTAAAGACTGTTGACATCTAGTGGAAGCCTTAGGAAGTGCTAAATGAATCCCAACTCATGGTGTGTTTCATAGGCAAAGGCTTGAAAGTGATTCCACAAATCAGATTTCCACTTCCTGTTAGGATTTGTCTCAGGGTTTTGACTGCCATATGAGTTCTGTTATACTCACAGAGACCATTCAAACAGTTTTAGAAACTTTAGAGTGTTTTCTATCCAATTCTATCTAATTATATGCATATCCTAGCTTCTGAGTTTGAGTAGGCGGTCATTTAAAATGGGCACGTCTTTTTTTCAAAATTCGCAATAGCGCCCCCTGGCCTTAAGGCCAGAGTAGATCAGGATATCGTCGATATCAGAATCTCATCCACAAAGGATTGAAAGACGGCTGGAGCATTCTTCAAACTATACGGCATGACGAGGTTCTCATAGTGGCCCGATGTGGTACTAAATGCGGTTTTCCACTCGTCTCCCTACCGAATACGCACCAGATTATACGCGCTCCTGAGGTCCAGTTTCGTGAAAAAACGCGCTCCGTGAAATGATTCCACCGCCGTAGCGATGAGAGGTAGCGGGTAACTGAACCCCACTGTAATGGAATTGAGACCTCTATAATCAATGCACGGACGCAGACCTCCCCCCATTTTCTTCACGAAAAAGAAACTCGAGGAGATGTGTGAAATGGAGGGCCGAATGTACCCCTGTCCCAGAGATTCCGTGACATATGTCTCCATAGCCAACATCTCCTCCTGAGACAATGGGTACACGTGACTCTTGGGAAGCGCAGCGTTTACCTGGAGGTTTATCACACAATCCCCCTGTCGATGAGGTGGTAATTTAGTCGCCGTCTTCTTACAGAAGGCGAATGCTAAATCAGCATACTCGGGGAATGCGCACAGTGGAAACCTGGTCTGGACTTTCCACCGACGTGGCACCGATGGAAACTCCTAGACACCTACCTGAACACTCCTCTGACCACCCCTGGAGAACCCCCTGTTTCCACTAAATCCTGGGATTGTGACTGGCCAGCCAGGGCACCCCCAGCACCACTGGAAACGCAGGCGAATCGATAAGGAAGAAACGAATTCACTCCTTATGATTCCCCTGCGTTACCATGTCCAGTGGCACAGTGGCCTCCCTGACCAGCTCTGACCCTAATGGCCGGCTATCTAAGGAGTGCATGGGGAAGGGGGATCTATCGGCACCAGTGGAATTCCCAGTTTGAGAAAATTCCCAGCTGTGCCTGAATCGACTAGTGCCTTATGCTGGGAAAAGGGAGAAAAATCCAGATTTTTTTTTTTTTACAAACATGTGACCAACAGAGGGTTCTGGGTGAGGTTGATGCTGACTCACCTGGCGTGACCATGGAGTGTTCTGCCGGCCCTCTCGACTCCCAGAGGGACCCCCCCAGCACCGGTCGGCCGTGTGTCCTCGTCGACCACAGTTGGTGCAGGAGGAGCGCCCTCCTCCGGTTCCCCTTGAAGCGCCCCCCCTAGCTCCATAGGAATGGGCGCGGGAGGGCTAGGAGGTGGAACTGACAGGACCCTTTCTGAACGCCCGCGGGCAGCCAGCAGATTGTCCAGTCGAATGGACATGTCGATCAGTTCATCGAGGGAGAGAGTAGTGTCCCGACACGCTAGCTCCCTGCGGACGTCCTCCCGGAGGCTACACCGGTGGTGGTCCATTAGGGTTCTGTCATTCCACCCAGCCCCAGCGGCCAAGGTCCGGAACTCCAGAGCAAAGTCTTGCGCGCTCCTTGTCTCCTGCCTAAGATGGAACAGTCGCTCACCCGCCGCTCGGCCCTCTGGGGGATGGTCGAATACGGCCCGGAAACGGCGGGTGAACTCAGGATAGTTATTCCTCGCCGAGTCTGGGCCATTCCATACAGCGTTGGCCCACTCCAGAGCTCGAGCCGTCAGGCAGGAGACAAGGAGGCTCACACTCTCCTCCCCCGAGGGAGTCGGCCTCACGGTAGCCAGGTATAACTCGAGCTGGAGCAGAAACCCCTGGCACCCAGCCGCTGCTCCATCGTACTCCCTCGGGAGCGCAAGACGAAGTGCGCCAGAGCCAGATGCGGAAGGAAGCGGAGCAGGTGGATTCGTCGAGGGAGCCAGAGGTGAAGTGAGGAGACCACTCCTCTCCCATCGGTCCATCCTCTCCATCATCTGGTCCATCACTGACCCAATCCGATGGAGGACGGTGGTGTGATGGAGGACACGTTCCTCCATCGACGGAAGAGGGGTGGCGGCTGCTTCTGTAATGGTCTGGGCGTCGTGGGTGCGGAGTCAGGCGCAGGAAGCAGAAAAGTTCAATGCAGTGCTCTTTATTACGCACAAAAAAGAGTAATCGCCCAAAATTACGGGCGCACAAAATACAACGTCCCAAAATAAACATCCACCACACAGCATAAAGTGGAAAGAACAATTAAGCCCGCACAGAGAACAGGCGGGCATACGGGCTTAAATAGCCCAGCTAACAAACCTAATAAAACACAGGTGCAACTAATTAGGCAAAACCAACTGAAAAGGAAAAAGGGATCGGTGGCAGCTAGTAGGCCGGTGACGACCACCGAGCGCCATCCGAATAGGGAGAGGAGCCACCATCTGTAGGAGTCGTGACACATTTAGCATTCTTTAACATTATTTTCACAACTGAGTGAATGCCTTAGTGTTGGTGAACACGCATCCAATGTACTGTGCTTAAACTAAACAGTAGGGTTTGTAGCCTAGTTTCAGGGGTGGCAATTCTCTAGATAGAGCCACCAAGAAGCAGTCTTACTCACCATTAAGAACTATCCAGCCACTTTCCTAAGAGGACACTTTCTCTATCCCGCTCACCTCTTTATCTGCCCTCTCTGATGTGTCTTTGATCATTCCTTCTTTTTCCTTCAGTATGTCTGTAATTCATCCATCTACCAGTCTCCTTTCCCTCTGTCTCCCTGACAAGTTAGCTGTTTTAAATGAGCATTTGTCAAATGAAATTGGATTTATCACAGGCTGCGTAAACAACAGGTGTACACTTACAGTAAAATGCTTATGGGTCCTTCCCAACAATGCAGAGTGATTTTTTTTTTTAAAGAATAGAAAGATAACACAAAGAATAAAGAAACATTGAGTTACGATAAATTCACAACACAAACGAGTACCAGTTCACGGTCGATGTGCAGGAGTACAAGGTGAGGAAGACAGTGAATTCGGAATGTATTCAGACTCCTTGACTTTTTCTACATTTTGTTACGTTACAGCCTTATTCAAAAAGAAATGTGTTCTCATCAGTCTATTCACAATACCCCATAATGGCAAAGCAAAAACATTTTAGAAATGTTTGCAAATGTATTAAAAATAAAACTGAAATATTACATTTACATAAGTATTCAGACCTTTTACTCTGTTGTACTTTGTTGAAGCACCTTTGGCAGTGATTACAGTCTCGAGTCTTCTTGGGTATGACGCTACAAACTTGGCACACCTGTATTTGGGGAGTTTCTCCCATTCTTTTCTGCAGATCCTCTCAAGCTTTGTCAGGTTGGATGGGAACCGTTGCTGCACAGATATTTTTAGGTGATCGGGTTTAACTCTGGGCTCTGGCTGGGCCACTCAAGGACATTCAGAGACTTGTCCCGAAGCCACTCCTGCGTTGTATTGGCTGTGTGCTTAGGGTAGTTCTCATGTTGGAAGGTGAACCTTCGCCCCAGCCAATGTTCCTGAGCACTCTAGAGCAGGTTTTCATCAATGAGCTCTCTGTACTTTGCGCCGTAAATTTTTCCCTCGATCCTGAAAAAACATCCCCACAGCATGATGCTGCCACCACCATGCTTCACTGTAGGGATGGTGACAGGTTTCCTCCAGGTTGTAATCGCTGCCATTAGCTGCTTCCACAAAGCCCTAAACAAAGGGATTGAATACTTATGTAAATGTGATATTTCAGTAAAAAAATACATGCAAAAATGATGGGATATTGTGTGCAGATTCATGCAGGAAAAAAACTATTCAATCAATTTTAGAACAAGACTGTAAGGAAAACAAATGTGGGATAAGTCAAGGGGTCTGAAAACTTTCCGTATGCACTCTTAAGTGTCCAGATTGGAGTCCCGCTCCTTGAAAGCGGCTGCTCTAGCCTTTAGCTCAGTATGGATGCTACCTGTAATCCATGGCTTCTAGTTGGAATATATACGTATGGTGACTGTGGGATCAACGTCATCGAAGCACTTATTAATGAAGCCGGTGACTTACAATGCATTCCGAAACTAACTATTTTTAATCATAAATCTACACACAATACCCCATAATGACGAAGTGAAAAGAGGTTTTTAGAATTTTTACAAATGTATTAAAAATAAAAAACAGAAATACCATATTTAAATAAGTATTCAGACCCTTTGCTATGGGACTCAAAATTGAGCTCAGGTGTCATTTTCTATGGTAGAGTAGGTCAGGGCGTGACATTTTTTTTCTATGTTTTCTATTTCTATGTTGTTAGGTTCTAGTTTTGTATTTCTATGTTGTGGTTTTGTTTGGGATGATCTCCAATTAGAGGCAGCTGGTCCTCGTTGTCTCTAATTGGAGATCATACTTAAATAGGGGGGTTTTACACCTGGATTTGTGGGAGATTGTTTTTGAGTAGTGTATGTTTCACCTCTGTGTCACGGTTTGTTGTTTTGTTCTTTAGTTCATGTTCATGTTTATGTATTGCATAGTTTCACAGTGTTAATAAAATGTGGAACGACACACACACTGCACTTTGGTCCGCTTCTCCTTCCTACGACAACCGTGACATCAGGTGCATCCTGTTTCCTTTGATCATCTTTGAGATATTTCTACAACTTGATTGGAGTTCACCTGTGGTAAATTCAATTGATTGGACATTATTTGGAAAAGAACACATCTGTCCTGATAAGGCCCCACAGTTGACAGTGCATGTCAGCAAAAATCAAGCCATGAGGTCGAAAGGAATTGTCAGTAGAGCTCCGAGACAGGACTGTGTCGAGTCACAGATCTGGGGAAGGGTACCAAATCATTTCTGCAGCATTGAAGGTCCCCAAGAACACAGTGGCCTCCATCATTCTTAAGTGGAAGAAGTTTGGAACCACCAAGACTCTTCATAGAACTGGCTACCTGGCCAAACTGAGCCATCGTGGGAGAAGGGCCATGGTTAGGGAGGTGACCAAGAACCCGTTGGTCACTCTGACAGAGCTCCATAGATCCTCTGTAGAGATGGGCACAAAAACATCCTGTGGCGTTCTGCATTAGCATCGAAAAGCCCCCGTGATATGCAACTTTTCAGGGAAGTTAGGAACAAATATACACAGGCAGTTAGGAAAGCTAAGGCTAGCTTTTTCAAACAGAAATTTGCATCCTGTAGTACAAACTCAAAAAAGTTCTGGGACACTGTAAAGTCCATGGAGAATAAGAGCACCTCCTCCCAGCTGCCCACTGGTCTCTGGGGCTAGGAAACACTGTTAGCACCGATAAATCCACTATAATTGAGAATTTCAACAAGCATTTCTCTACGGCTGGCCATGCTTTCCACCTGGCTACCCCTACCCCGGTCAACTGCCCGGTACCCTCCACAGCAACCCGCCAAAGCCCCCACCATTTCTCCTTCACCCAAATCCAGATAGCTGATGTTCTGTAAGAGCTGCAAAATCTGGACCCCTACAAATCAGCCGGGCTAGACAATCTGGACCCTCTCTTTCTAAAATTATCTGCCGAAATTGTTGCAACCCCTATTACTAGCCTGTTCAACCTCTCTTTCATATCGTCTGAGATTCCCAAAGATTGGAAAGCTTCCGCGGTCATCCCCCTTTTGAAAGGGGGTGACACTCTAGACCCAAACTGCTACAGACCTGTATCTATCCTACCCTGTCTTTCTAAGGTATTCGAAAGCCAAGTTAACAAACAGATTACCGACCATTTCGAATCCCATCGTACCTTCTCCGCTATGCAATCTGGTTTCCGAGCTGGTCATGGTGCACCTCAGCCACGCTCAAGGTCCTAAATGACATCATAACTGCCATCGATAAAAGACATTACTGTGCAGTCGTATTCATCGACCTGGCCAAGGCTTTCGACTCTGTCAATCACCACATTCTTATTGGCAGACTCGACAGCCTTGGTTTCTCAAATGATTGCCTCGCCTGGTTTACCAACTACTTCTCTGATAGAGTTCAGTGTGTTAAATCGGAGGGCCTGTTGTCCGGACCTCTGGTAGTCTCTATGGGGGTGCCACAGGGTTCAATTCTCGGGCCGACTCTCTTCTCTGTATACATCAATGATGTCGCTCTTGCTGCTGGTGATTCTCTGATCCACCTCTACGCAGATGACACCATTCTGTATACTTCTGGCCCCTCTTTGGACACTGTGTTAACTAACCTCCAGACAAGCTTCAATGCCATACAACTCTCCTTCCGTGGCCTCCAACTGCTCTTAAATGCAAGTAAAACTAAATGCATGCTATTCAATCGATCACTGCCCGCACCTGCCCGCCCGTCCAGCATCATTGCTCTGGACGGCGCTGACTTGGACAACTACAATACCTAGGTGTCTGGTTAGACTGTAAACTATCCTTCCAGACTCACATTTAAGCATCTACATGTCATACTCTTCGTCATCTGAAGAGGATAAATCATCGGACCAATATGCAGCGTGGTAAGTGTCCATACGTATATTTATTTACTGGTGAACACAAACAAAACAAGAAAACTAACGACAGTCCTGTATGGTACAATGACTGTACAAGGAGACAACCACCCACAAAACACAAGACAAAAACCCCTACTTAAATATGGCCTCCAATTAGAGGCAACGAAGAACAGCTTCCTCCAATTGAAGGCTAAACCAAAACCCTGAACATAGAAATAGAACAACTAGAAATACAAACATAGAACAGTACCCAAAAATCCCAACAACACAAAACAAACACACCCCTGCCACGTCCTGACCATACTACAATAACAAAATGACCCCTTTACTGGTCAGGACGTGACAGTACCCCCCCCCCCCCCCCCCCCCCCCACCCCCCAAAGGTGCAGACCCCGAATGCACCTGAGAAAAAAAAATCACAAAAACTATTATCCCAAAACTAAAGGGAGGGAAGGGAGGGTGGCCACCGTCACCGTCAGTTCTTGTGCAACAACCCCCCTTCCCAATCCTCCCCCCTATGGAGGTGGCTCAGGAGCGGGATGCAGACCCCGCTCCACCACTGGCTCACCCCACTTTGGTGGTGCCTCTCGAGCGAGGTCCCTCGCCGCCGACCCCGGACTGGGGACCCTCGCAGCGGGCGACTCTCGACTTCAGTGATGTCATCTTTAAAATAGCCCCAACTCTACTCAACAAATTGGATGCAGTCTATCACAGTGCCATCCATTTTGTCACCAAAGCCCCATACACTACCCACCACTGCGACCTGTACGCTCTCGTTGGTTGGCCCTCGCTTCATACTCGTCGCCAAACCCACTGGCTACAGGTTATCTACAAGTCTCTGCTAGGTAAAGCCCCGCCTTATCTCAGCTCACTGGTCACCATAGCAGCACCCACTCGTAGCACGCGCTCCAGCAGGTATATCTCACTGGTCACCTCCAAAGCCAATTCCTCCTTTGGTCGCCTTTCCTTCCAGTTCTCTGCTGCCAATGACTGGAATGAACGGCAAAAATCACTGAAGCTGGAGACTCATATCTCCCTCACCAGCTGTCAGAGCAGCTCACCGATCACTGCATCTGTAAACAGCCCATCTATCTACCTCATCCCCTGTCACGTCCTGGCCAGTAAAAGGGGTTATTTGTCATTGTAGTTGGTCAGGGCATGGCAGGGGGTGTTTGTTTTGTGTGGTTAGGTATTATGGGTTTAGGTTCTAATTTTCTTATTTCTATGTTTATCTAGCTTTTCTAGTTCTATGTGAGTTTTGTCAATGACCTCCAATTTGAGGCAGCTGGTTGTTGTTGTCTCTAATTGGAAGCCATATTTAGTTGTGTTTGTTTTCACTGGCATTTGTGGGTGGTTGTTTCTAGTATAGTCTATGCACCTTACTGGACTGTTTTTGTAATTTGTTTTGTATTGATTAAGTGTTTTCTTTAATAAATAAGAGGATGAGCACTTTACCCGCTGCATTTTGGTCCCCCTTCAACGACGAGTGTTACAGAACCACCCACCAAAGAGGGACCAAGCAGCGGAGGAAGGAGCAGCAAGAGAGCTATTTGGAGTCCTGGACATGGGAGGAGATCCTGGATGGTAAAAGACCATGGAGGCAGGCTGGGGAGTACCAGTGCCCGAAGAAGGAGCTGGAGGAAGCTATGAGGGAACGACGGAGGTATGAGGCGTTATATCCTCCATTTCAGGAGGTGAGGAGGCAGCCCCAAAATGTTTTTTTGGGGGGGGCATACGGGGAGTTGGGCTGAGTCAGGGGGGAGCCCTGACCTAACTTCCCGGGTGTACAGGGGAGAGCCGTGGAGCAAAGAGGAGCCAGTCAAGGAATCAAGCGAGGAGCTTGACGCGAGATTCCGGAGAGAGGTACTGGCGGAAAGGGCACGAAGGAGCACCTGTGCTTAATATGGGGAGCGACGGAGAAAGCTAGCACCATGTTATGCGGAGATACGCACGGTATCGCCAGTGCGCAGCTACAGCCCGGTGCGCTTGGTGAAAGCTCCTCACAGGTGTCATGCTAGAGCCAGCATCGAGTCAGGACCGGGGATGCAAGTTGCAAGCATCAGACCCGCCGGTGAGGGCTCATGGCCCAGTGTATCCTGTTCCTGCTCCCCGTACTCTTCCTCCAGTGTGTCTGCCCAGTCCAGTACGTCCTGTTCCTGCTCTCCGCACTAGCCTTGAGGTGTGTGTTACTAGTCTGGCGCCTCCAAAGCCAGCCCCACACATCAGGCCTTCAGTGCAGCTGCCCAGCCCAGTACGTCCCCTTCCTGCTCCTCGCACTAGCCCTGTGGTGCGTGTTACTAGTCTGGTGCTTCTAAAGCCAGCCCCACGCATCAGGCCTCCAGTGCGTCTGCCCAGTCCGGTACGTCCTGTTCCTGCTCCTCGCACTAGCCCTGTGGTGCGTGTTACTAGTCTGGCGCCTCCAAAGCCAGTCCCACACATCAGGCCTCCAGTGCACCTGCCCAGCCCAGTACGTCCTGTTCCTGCTCCTCGCACTAGCCCTGTGGTGCGGGTTACTAGTCTGGTGCCTCCTAAGCCAGCCCCACGCATCAGGCCTCCAGTGCGCAGTCCCAGTCCAGAGCTTCCGGCGACAGTTCCCCGTACAGAGCTTCCGGCGACAGTTCCCCGTACAGAGCTTCCGGCGACAGTTCCCCGTACAGAGTTTCCGGCGACAGTTCCCCGTACAGAGGTTCCGGCGACAGTCCCCCTCAGCCAGGGGTCTCCAGCGACGCCTCTCAGCCCGGGGCCTCCAGCGACACCTCTCAGCCCAGGGCCTCAAGTGACGCCTCTCAGCCCGGGGCCTCCAGCAACACCTCTCAGCCCGGGGCCTCCAGCAACACCTCTCAGTCCGGGGCCTCCAGCGATGTCGCGCAGCCCAGAGTCTGCTGAACGGGAGCTAATGCCAGAGCCACCTCCGTGGTGGGAGGATTGGGGAGGGGGAGTGAAGCACAGGAACCGTCGTTGACGGTGGCCACCCTCCCTTCCCTTCCTTTAGGTTTGGGGTTGTTTTTGTGGGTTTTGTTTTGAGGTGCATTCGGGGTCTGCACCTTTGGGGGGGGGGGGACTGTCACGTCCTGGCCAGTAAAAGGGGTTATTTGTCATTGTAGTTGGTCAGGGCGTGGCAGGGGGTGTTTGTTTTGTGTGGTTGGGTATTGTGGGTTTAGGTTCTAGTTTTCTTATTTCTATGTTTATCTAGCTTTTCTAGTTCTATGTGAGTTTTGTCAATGACCTCCACTTAGAGGCAGCTGGTTGTTGTTGTCTCTAATTGGAGGCCATATTTAGTTGTGTTTGTTTTCACTGGGTTTTGTGGGTGGTTGTTTCTAGTATAGTCTATGCACCTTACTGGACTGTTTTCGTCGTTTGTTTTGTATTGATTAAGTGTTTTCTTTAATAAATAAGTGGATGAGCACTTTACCCGCTGCGTTTTGGTCCCCCTTCAACGATGAGTGTTACATCCCCTTACTGTATTTATTTTATTTATCTTGCTCCTTTGCACCCCAGTATCTCTACTTGCACATTCATCTTCTGCACATCTACCATTCCAGTGTTTAATTGCTATATTGTAATTACTTCGCCACCATGGCCTATTTATTGCCTTATCTCCCTTATCTTACCTCATTTGCACTCACTGTATATAGACTTTTTTTCTACTGTATTATTGACTGATTCTCTGGTCTGAATGCCAAGCGTCACGTCTGGCACTATCACTACGGTGAAGCATGGTGGTGGCAGCGTCATGCTGTGGGGATGTTTTTCAGCAGCAGGGACTGGAAAGGATCGAGAGAAAGATGAACGGAGCAAACTGCAGAGAGATCCTTGATGAAAACCTGCTCCAGAGCGCTCAGGACCTCTGGCTGGGGTGAAGGTTCACCTTCCAACAGGACAACGACCCTAAGCACACAGCCAAGACAATGCAGGAGTGGCTTCGGGACAAGTTTAAGAATGTCCTTGAGTGACCCAGCCAGAGTCCGGACTTGAATCCGATCGAGCATCTCTGGAGAGACCTGAAAATAGCTGTGTAGCGACGCTCCCATCCAACCTGACAGAGCTTGAGAGGATCTGCAGAGAAGAATGGGAGAAACTCCCCAAATACAGGTATGCCAAGCTTGTAGCATCATACCCAAGAAGACTCAAGGTTGTAATCGCTGCCAAAGGTGTTTCAACAAAGTACTGAGTAAAAGGTCTGAATAATTATGTAAATGTAATATTTCAGTTTATTTATTTTTAATACATTTCTAAACCTGTTTTTGTTTTTTCATTATGGGGTATTGTGTGTAGATTGATGAGGGGGGAAAAATCTATTTAAATCAATTTTAGAATAAGGTTGTAACTTAAGAAAATGTGGAAAAAGTCAAAGGGTCTGAATACTTTCCAAATGCCCTGTATGTGGTAAACTCCACAATGATATTGGACAAATTGTGGAACATAATCTAGTCTGTGCAATCGAAACATCTGACAATTTCCGTATTGAGCACATCACTGGTACTTCCTCAGTTTTTGCTTGTAAGCAGGAATCAGGAGAATTGAGTTATTGTCAGATTTGCCAAAGGGAGGGCGGTACACGCCTAATGTATTGGTCTGTTGCTTACTGGGATGTCAGCCCTCAGGTAGCCGACGAGAGATGGGTACAAGAAGGAATAAGATAGAGAGAGAGAGAAAGCGATAGAGAGGGGGAGAGGGTAAGGAGAGAGAGTAAGAGAAAACATGACAGAGGGGAAGGGAGAGAGCGAGAACATGCTTCTTGGTGACAAGCCAAATTATTTAAAGTTTACTCATCACGGTCTATAGGTGTCTGCGACAAGACAGAGATATCCAGTGCATGCAGTGTGAACGAAACCCACACATTCATGGGCCATGGGGCCAGTGGCATATCTGCTAGAGCTAACTGATCCAATCACTGATCTTTAAAATGGCCAACAAATAAGTTGTTTTGCTCCCCAGGATTTATTTTCTTCTTCTTCTCTTATTCTATCTTACCACTTCACTTGTCCCGGCTCGCTGACATGCTTCAGCAAGGCCACTAAGCACATCCTCTCTGCCGGGTCCAGAGTTCACACCACTGACAGTGCCAATTCATTAGTGTCCACTGACACACAGCCAACCCCCAAGTCATAATGTCACGAGACATTACATTTCACTTTTTTCCCATCAAGAGTCTGGAGGATGATTAAAAAGCCAAAAAGCAGCATCTTCTTTTTCAAAAACCACCAAAAGCATCCTCCATTAGCTCGAGAAGGATGCGCTCCACCATGACAGTAAACACGACAAAGTAACTGAACCATTGCAACCCAGAGACACACACATACACACAGTGACTCGTCTACGCATGACTTGGCTCTCTATCTACACGTCTTTACAACATTTTAATGAAATTATTCTTATAGATTAATTATAACTTGATTATGTTACATTACAGTTCTCACAAATGCGCCAATATCAACCGTGAATTTGAGCTGAACATGGGTTGGGGGATGCCCCCCCCCCCCCCTAATGAGAATGCATCGGTGCATTGGAGTACCCCATTTATTTCAGTTTTCCGAGAAATTACTCAGTGTTCTTCCATAATTCCATTCTTTAATCACCACAAGCCCAGTCAATTACAGCTCATTTCATTTCATTTCAACAACTAATCTGGGAATTGGGATCCAGACTTTATAATGCACACACTTATATTGTAATTCATTCAAAATATATTACCCGATCCCGTTTCTTTGTATTACCGCATGGCTGGGAAATGTTACATTAAATCATATCTAACCGTGTTTGTCACATGTGCCGAATACAACAGGTGTAGACCTAACCGTGAAATGCTTACTTACAAGCCCTTAACCAACAATGCAGTTATGAAATAGAGTTAAGGAAATATTTTGTAAATAAACTAAAGTAAAAAAATTGCAATATAATCAAAAATGAGCACAAGAAAATTCCATAACAATAACGAGGCTATATAAAGGGGGTACCGGTACCGAGTCAATGTGCAAGGGTACAGATTAGTCGAGGTAATTTCTAAACTGACTATGCATAGATAATGAACAGCAAGGGGGGGTCCCGTGTGGCTCAGTTGGTAGAGCATGGTGTTTGCAACACCAGGGTTGTGGGTTTGTTTCCCACGGGGGACCAGTATGGAAAACAAACGAAAAAATAAATAATAATGTATGAAATGTATGCATTCACAACTGTAAGTCGCTCTGGATAAGAGTTTCTGCTAAATGACTTAAATGTAAATCTAAATAGTCCGGGTGGCCATTTGATTAATTGTTTAGCAGTCTTATGGCTTGGGGGTAGAAGCTTTTAAGGAGCCTTTTGGTCCTAGACTTGGCACTCAGGTACCGCTTACCGTGCGGTGCAGAGAGAACAGTCTATGAGTTGGGTGACTGGAGTCTGACAATTTTTTGGGCCTTCCTCTGACACCGCCTAGTATATAGGTCCTAGATGTCAGGAAGCTCGGCCCCAGTGATGTACTGGGCCGTACACACTACCCTCTGTAGCACCTTACGGTCAGATGCCGAGCAGTTGCCATACCAGGCAGTGATGCAACCGGTCAGCATGCTCTTGATGGTGCAGCTGTAAAACCTTTTGAGGATCTGAGGACCCATGCCAAATCTTTCCAGTCTCGTGAGGGGAAAATGTGTTGTCGTGCCCTCTTCACAACTGTCTTAGTGTGTTCCGACCAGGATAGTTCGTTGGTGATGTGGACACCAAGGACCTTGATACTCTCGACCTGTTCGGCAATCTTTTTCCTATAGTCCACGATCAGCTCCTTTGTCTTGCTCACATTGAGGGAGAGGTTGTTGTCCTGGTACCACACTGCCAGGTCTCTGACATCCTCCCTATAGGCTGTCTCATCGTTGTTGTGTCATCAACAAACTTAATGATGGTGTTGGAGTCGTGCTTGGCCACGCAGTCATGGGTGAACAAGAAGTACAAGAGGGGACTAAGCAGCCACCCCTAAAGGGCCCCATTGTTGAGGAGCAGTGTGGCAGATGTGTTGTTACCTACCCTTACCACCTGGTGGTAGCCCGTCAGGAAGTCCAGGATCCAGTTGGAGAAGGAGGTGTTGAGTCCCAGCGTCCTTAGTTTAGTGATGAGCTTTGTGGGCAATATGGTGTTGAACGCTGAGCTGTAGTCAATAAACTGCATTCTCACACACAGTTGAAGTTGGAAGTTTACATACATCTTAGCCAAATACATTTAAACTCAGTTTTTCACAATTCCTGACATTTAAACCTAGTAAACATTCCCTGTCTTAGGTCAATTAGGATCACCACTTTATTTTAAGAATGTGGTATGTCAGAATAGTAGTAGAGAGAATGATTAATTTCACTTTTATTTCTTTCATCACATTCCTAGTGGGTCAGAAGTTTACATACACTCAATTAGTATTTGGTAGCATTGCCTTTAAATTGTTTAACTTGGGTCAAACATTTTGGGTAGCCTTCCACAAGCTTCCCACAATAAGTTGGGTGAATTTTGACCCATTCCTCCTGACAGAGCTGGTGTAACTGAGTCAGGTTTGTAGTCCTCCTTGCTCACACATGCTTTTTCAGTTCTGCACACATATTTTCTATGGGATTGAGGTCAGGGCTTTGTGATGGCCACTCCAATACCTTGACTTTGTTGTCCTTAAGCCAATTTGCCACAACTTTGGAAGTATGCTTGGGATCATTGTCCATTTGGAAGACCCATCGTGTGACCAAGCTTTAACTTCCTGACTGATGTCTTAAGATGTTACTTCAGTATATCTACATATGTTCCCACCTCATGATGCCATCTATTTTGTGAAGTGCAACAGTCCCTCATGCAGCAAAGCACCCCCACAACATGATGCTGCCACCCCCGTACTTCACGGTTGGGATGATGTTCTTCGGCTTGCAAGCATCCCCCTTTTTCCTCCAAACACAACGATGGTCGTTATGGCCAAACAGTTCTATTTTTGTTTCATCAGACTAGAGGACATTTCTCCAAAAAGCACAATCTTTGTCCCCATGTGCAGTTGCAAACCGTAGTCTGGCTTTTTTATGGCGGTTTTGGAGCAGTGGCTTTTTCATTGCTGAGCCGCCTTTCAGATTATGTCGATATGGGACTCGTTTTACTGTGTATATAGAAACTTGTGTACCTGTTTCCTCCAGCATCTTCACAAGGTCCTTTGCTGTTGTTCTGGGATTGATTTGCACTTTTTGCACTAAAGTTCATTCATCTCTAGGAGACAGAACGCATCTCCTTCCTGAGCGGTATGACGGCTGCGTGGTCCCATGGTGTTTATACTTGCGTACTATTGTTTGTACAGATGAACTTGGCTGATTTCTTTTGATTTTCCCATGATGTTAAGCAAAGAGGCAGTGAGATTGAAGGTAGGCCTTGAAATACATCCACAGGTACACCTCCAAATGACTCAAATTATGTCAATTAGCCCATCAGAAGCTTCTAAAGCCATGACATCATTTTCTGGAATATCTCATGAGTATGAACTTTCCCATCCTAATATTTACATTACTATTACATCATACTAAAAGAACTGACATGAACACTGACATCCATGATTGAATGAGAAACACCCAGAGAAGCAGTACAAGAGCCAATCAAAAGTGTCCCTGGGGTCATGGAGAGCTATTGGTTGTTTGCCCTTCTGGAACACCAATTTAAATGGAGATACAAATTAACAATGATCTTAACATAACCTCTCCTGGCTGCCTGAGGCAAAATGTGTGTTAGAGTACGAGCAGAAGGACCATACTTATAGATATAAGTGAGGGGGCAGGAGAAAGTGTGTGTGTGTGTGTGTGTGTGTGTGTGTGTGTGTGTGTGTGTGTGTGTGTGTGTGTGTGTGTGTGTGTGTGTGTGTGTGTGTGTGTGTGTGTGTGTGTGTGTGTGTGTGTGTGTGTGTGTGTGTGTGTGTGTGTGTGTGTGTGGTTTGGAGGGTACCAACACTTGGAGACCTCATTAACTAGAAAACTTTCACCATCTGATGCTATCTGGCACCAAGATCTCTGTCTACTTAAGCGTCAGAGGTGGGTAGGAGCACCTTGATCTGTACAGGGATCAGGGTGGTGGTGAATGGACAGTCATTCAGGAGCACAGCTGCAGTAGGGCTTGGATGACCACTTTAATAAGATTGAAGGCCCAAAAACGGAATCATAATAGAATAGTCCTGCTTTGGCCTCGTTTTTCATATTGCTCATTAAGAAATGCTAGCAGCCATGACTGAAGCCAAGCTAGAGTTGTGTTGGGTTTGTGGTTTGATGTGGGTGCTCCTTGGGTGTTTCTTTGCCTTTCAATCACAAAAAACAAGGGCAGTAGAGAGTAGTGACAGTGAGGTAAGCTAAGCTAGCTTTGCTATGGAGAGAAGATTTAAAGTTGAGGACTTCTCCCCTCCTGACTCGCCATCTCGATGGTCAGCTAATACAGTTCTATGTGTAGGCTAAAGCCTGCTCTGACCTTGTGTTGAGCCAAGCTGACAGTAGCTAGCTAGCATAGCTTGGGGATAGCTGCAGCTGGCTAGACGAACTATTGGGTGTCTAATAAAAAATACATCTTTCAACCAATTTGTTAATTGTGTAGATAATCTTCTAAGAAAACCAATGGTCCAAAGATCATGTCTCCATCATAATCCTTTAAAAAGTAATTTTTTACCCTTGTAGGATGGCCAGAATTAGGGTGACTAAATCAATGTTGGCCAGACAAGAAAAGTGGTAAAAAAAATCTGGAAAATTGCATTGCGTCAGCTAGGCTGGATTCTGTGCAAGAATTAAGGCTACTGGCTACCTGACAGGTTCCCTTTCCCATTGAACTCATCATCTTTCTTCTCTAATCCACAGGACATAAAACAATATAGAGGTAAGACGGATATTGATTTTGAGACATGACATGTAGTACTTTGATATTTTAGTATACGATTTTCATTTTAATTTGAAATTCCTATTCTTTTTCGAGGATTTCTCACAAAAACAAGCTTATCTCTGTAAAATGTCAACAGAGAACTGAGCGTAAACAAAGCTTTTTATATTCAAAGCCTTTTACAGTTAATTCAGCTTGTGTCATGCTAATTTATTTTTTTGCGACCTGCAGAAACTACTTGGAAGACGACGACCACAAATTGTAAAATCTTCAAAAGTTGATACGAGAAACCTGCACCGCTATGTCAACATAGCTCAGTGTTTATTGTTGGATGTACTAGGTTACAGAATTCTACTTTTTGCATATAATGTTAATGATAAGTTCGATAAAGACCTCACTGAATGATTCAGAACATGGTCAAATGTACTTTATAACATAAGGATGTGAAATGTAATTTTCAAAGTGTGTTTTCACCCACTCTGGGAAGAGTGGGTGGACACCATACTATCTAGCTGGCTGTTTGATGGCTCGTCGGAGGTCATAGCGGACATCTTTGAAGAATACACAGTGTCCCCCCCCTCCCCTATTGATAGTACCATTCGATTAAATCATTTAAAAATATTATTAAAAGTACTAGATGTGTCTTGTCTAATTTTTATGCTGAGTGAAAGGTTCTCCCAATTCAGACACTGTTTTTCAGTCAGAGGACTAAATCATCTCTTTTGTCCTCCATCTGTAGAAAAACGAGGGAGAGTTGATGAGTGACATGTATTGAAAGGGTAATATTACTAAACTTGTAGTGTCTTAGCTCTTATTACTTATTTATATAATAAGAAAGACACAGAATACAAGAAATTAGCCTGGACCTTCACATTTACTAAAACGAGTTAATACCGTAATAACACAGAACAACACTGCGCATGACCAAGGGAGCTCCATTCTTAAAGGGGACATCAGTAATAAACAGAACATAACATTCCTTCTCTTATACAATCAGAGTTACTTTTACCAAACCACAACTGAAACATTTCCCAGAACTTGTTGTAGTTATTTTGCATCTTTTAATTTGAACTTGAACAATTCATTTTTGTTTGTTTGTTTATAAGTCTAGTCTGTCTGGTGGACGGTGCCTTCGTTCTGGGTAGCGCCTAGGATTGTCTGGAGGCTCCTGAACATCCTCAGTGTGTGCTTGTTCCATTATAGCTTCTGCTATAGCAGTACCCTCATCAACACGTTCCCTTCTTTCAGCCTGGGGTCTCTTTACTGCCCCACCGTCCTCTACAGTTCCCTGTGTGTCACTCTCAGGAGCTCTCTGTGCCTGTTCTCTCTCGATTGTTGTGCTGTTTTCCGTGGAATGCATTTGGTTAATGTGATGCCGCCACATTATATCTGGGCTCACTTGAACCTGGTAAGTTCTGGGTCCCGTTTGTGTATGTACAGTCCCTCTTGTCCATTTCCCTCCCCTTCTGTTGTCTTGCACCATCACTTCCTGTCCTTTTTGGAAATGGCGCTCCCGGCCACCGGAGAGCATCTTGGCTTGTTTATTCAGCACTTCATTACGCCTGTTTGGCTTCATGATGTCCAGCTGTGTGCGGAGAGGCCTCCGTAACATCAGTGCGGCTGGGCTTTCATTTGTCGTGGCATGTGGGGTGTTTCGGTAGTTTCGGTAGCCAGTTTTGTTTGCAAAGTCCCTTTGTCTCATTTTGCTGAGTCCTTGCTTTAGGGTTTGCACAAAGCGTTCTGCCAGCCCATTGGTGGCAGGGTGGAACGGAGCTGAGGTTGAGTGTTTGATTCCTTTTACTGACATGAATCTTGTAAACTCGTCACTTACAAAAGCTTGCGCGTTGTCAATTACCAGCTGCAGCGGCAATCCGAAGCGTGCAAACGTTGTTCTGAGACACTCTATCGTCTGAGCTGAGGCGAAGGAGTCAGTGCAAAACACCTCTGGCCATTTGGAATGGGCATCAACTATAACCAGAAACATGTGCTTTTCAAAGGGACCAGCGTAGTCCACATGAATTCTCTGCAATGGCTCTGTGGGCCATTCCCATGGGTGGACTGGGACAGGAACAGGCATGTGAATAGTTTCCAAACATCCACAACAGTTCTTCGCCATGTATTCTATCTGTTGATCCAGACCGGGCCACCAGAAGTGGCTCCTTGCGAGCAGCTTCATTTTGACAATTCCAACATGACCTTCATGTAGTTGCTACAAAACCTGGTGTTGGCCTTTCTGGGGTATCATGACTCTCATTCCCCACATCAAACATCCTTGGTAGGTTGTAATTTCGTTTCTCCGCTGGAAATAGGAAGTCAGCTCCTTTCTGTCTGTAGCTGGCCATTCTGACATGGTGTAGGTGTACACTTTTGACAAGGTCACGTCTTTCCTTGTCTCCTGTTTGATAACTGTGCTTGTGACCGGTAGTGCCTCGAGCTGAGCGGTATGGAAAATGTCCACTGCATCCACACTCCTTTGTCTTTCTCTTGTACACGGCAGTCTGGATAATCCATCTGCATTTGTGTGGAGGGACGACGGCTTAAACTCAATGTCATACATATGACTGGCAAGGAACAAGGCGTATCGCTGTAACCTGGCTGCTGTCATTGCCGGAATGCCTTTCTTTGGACTGAAAATGGAAAGCAACGGCTGGTGATCCATAACCAGTGTGAAACGCTTTCCATATAGGTATGTGTGGAATTTCTTGATGCCCTACACTAGCGCCAGTGCTTCTTTGACGATTTGTGAGTAGTTTTTCTCTGCATTATTCAATGTTTGTGACGCAAATGCAACTGGCCTCTCTGACCCATCTTTCAGTGTGTGTGAAAGGACGGCCCCTAAGCCATAAGGGGACGCATCACAAGCCTCAAGAAACGCATTTTCACACTGTTCTGTCCACCGCCATGTCCTATTCTTTTCCAGGAGCTGATTTAGAGGCTGGAGTACTGCTGAAAGGTTTGGGAGGAATCTTCTGTAGTAATTGATCAGTCCCGTAAAAGATCTCACTTCTGTGATATTTTGTGGTCGTGGTGCCTGTACCACTGCCTCGATTTTGTCCTGTGTTTTGTGCAATCCATAGCGGTCGATTTCATGTCCACAGAAGACAATCTTGTCTTTGAAGAACTCACAAGTTTGCCTGTAGACCATACTCTTTCAGTCTTTTCAGGACCTCTTCCAGGTTAGCCAGGTACTCTTTGTTATATAGCTGTAAAATAGTCATATGTTTGAGAAATTGAAGTAATAGGATTTTTAAGGTTTTGAAAATCACGCCACAGGCTTAAAGTGGCTGTTACGTAGGTGGGACGAATTTGTCCCGCCTAGCCCAGAGAGGATTTATGCTACTGCTGGGAGAAGTCACTGTGTTTAACTCCATTGTACCAATTAACCGTTCATCTGAATCACTGCCACTGTTCTCTCCTAGTGCATTCACAGACCCTTTAATTTTCTCAGTTTTCCTGTTGTGACTGAATTTTGCTCTGCATGCTCTTTGAATGTGCCCCCTTCTACTGCATTTGTGGCAAATTTCATCTTTGAAATGGCAGTCCTCCGCTCTGTGACCATCTCTGTCACACCTGTTGCATTTTTCGGCCACACGGGGGTGCTGTCGACTGTGTGAAAACTGATGCAGGGAAGTTTGTGATAGGTCAGTATTTCTTTTTCCTTGCCACTCAAATGCATCTTTATTCGCGATTTCCATAGCCACAACAATTTCAACAGCCTTTGCAAACGTGAGATCTGATTCTGTGAGCAAATGTTTTTGAATGTGTTCATGTTTCAGTCCACAAACAAATCTATCCCTTAATGTGTAATTTAGGTTCTCTCCAAACTGGCAATGTTCAGACAGTTTCTTCAACTCTGCTACATATGTACTAACACCCTCCCCCTCATTCTGATCTCTCTTGTGGAAACGAAAACGTTCCGCGATGAGGAGTGGTTTAGGTGATAGGTGATTTTGCAATATCTCCACAATCTCTGTGAATGTTTTATTGGAGGGCTTCAGAGGGGCAGTCAGATCTCTTAGCAAACTGTACGTTTTTGGGCCAATTAAACTCAACAACGCTGGTACTCTCCTGTTATCAGCAATGTCAATTGCAATGAAGTACTGTTCCAGTCGTTCAATGTAAGTTGCCCAGTTTTCTTGCGTGTCATCAAACACATCTATTTTCCCGATGCTAGCCATTCTCTTTACCTCCGGCTCCACGGGTCTTTGATCTGCCGCCTCGTTCTCGTCAGCTCTCCCCTCGTCGTCACCTCTTGCTAGCTGTTGTGCTACAGGGTCAAACTCTTCCTCTCTTCCTACGAGCTCCATCTGCATTCGTGATGCACACTGCAGGTAATCATCCTCGTCGCCATTGTAGTGTCTTAGCCCTTATGTCACGGGAGTCGAAGTGATTAGACCAAAGCGCAGTGGGTTGCGTGCTCATCATTATTTTATTTATAGGTGAACACGAAAAAACAATAAACAAAGAACGACAGTAAGACAGTTTCGCAGGCTACACAAAAGCAATGCAAAAAACAATATCCCACAAAGGGACAGGTGGAAAACAGGCTCCCTAGGTATGACTCTCAATCAGAAACAACGAGGTACAGCTGTTCCTGATTGAGAGCCACACCAGGCCAACAAAGAAATACACAACATAGAAACCCTAGAATACAAAACAAGAACATAAAACAAAAACCCCGGAACACATAAATCCAACACCCCTCTACATACACACACACCCCGAACCATATAAAACAAATACCCCTCTACCTAAATACATAGCCCAAACCACATGAAACAAACACCCCCTGCCACGTCCTGACCAAACTATAATAACAAATAACCCCTATACTGGTCAGCACGTGACAGTACCCCCCCCCCCCCCCACCCCCAAAGGTGCAGACCCCGGATGCACCTCACACAAATAACCAAAATAACCACCCCCAAAATAATTCCCAAATCTAAAGGGAGGGAAGGGAGGGTGGCTGCCGTCACCGACGGCTCCTGTGCTACACCCCCCCTCCCCAAACCTCCTACAGTGGAGGTGGCTTAGGCTCAGGCCTTAATCCCCTACCCTACCCGACCAAACCACCCCCACTGCATACCTCTGCCTGAGGCCAGTCACTGAAGACCCTGGACTGGGCTCTGGGAGCTCTGGACTGTAGGGCGACTCTAGGAGCTCTGGACTGGAGGCTGACTCACTCGTTTCCGGACTGTAGGCAGACTCACTCAGTTCCGGACTGTAGGCAGACTCACTCAGTTCCGGACTGTAGGCAGACTCACTCTGTTCCGGACTGTAGGCAGACTCACTAGGTGCCGGACTGTAGGCCGTCTCACTCGGTTCCGGACTGTAGGCCGTCTCACTCGGTTCCGGACTGTAGGCCGTCTCACTCGTTTCCGGACTGTAGGCCGTCTCACTCGGTTCCGCACTGTAGGCCGTCTCACTAGATCCGGACAGTAGGCCGTCTCACTCGGTTCCGGACTAGACACTGTTACCGGACACTCTGGACGAGGTACTGTTGCCGGACACTCTGGACGAGGTACTGTTGATGGACACTCTGGACGAGGTACTGTTGCCGGACACTCTGGACGAGGTACTGTTGCCGGACACTCTGGACGAGGTACTGTTGCCGGACACTCTGGATGAGCTACTGTTGCGGACACTCTGGACGAGGTACTGTTGCCGGACACTCTGGATGAGGTACTGTTGCTGGACACTCTGGACGAGGTACTGTTGCCGGACACTCTGGACTGGAACTGGGCTGATGCACTGGAAGCCTAATGCGTGGGGCTGGTAGTGGAGGTACCAGACTGGGGACACGCACCTCAGGGCTAGTGCGGGGAGCAGGAACAGGACGAGTTGGACTGGGCTGAACCACTGGATGCCTGGTGCGTGGTGCTGGTTTAGGAGACGCCAGACTATGGATACGCACCTCAGGGCTAGTGCGAGGAGCAGGAACAGGACGAGTTGGCCTGGGCTGATGCACTGGAAGCCTAGTGCGTGGTGCTGGTACTAGAGGTATCAGACTGGAGACACGCACTTCAAAGCTAGTGCAAGGAGTGGGAAACACTGGACCGTAGAGGCGCACTGGCGGTCTCGAGCGCAGGACTGGCACCGCCCGTACTGGCTGAGTGCCCACTTCCCCCTGGCAAATGCGGGGCGCTGGCACTGCGCACACCGGCCTGCCTGAAAATACTTGGCCTCGCCACAGTACGCATTACCCCTAAGCACGGGACCTGTCCAGTCATATGTTGCCTAAAAAAAGCACAGGGATTTGGCTTGGGGCTTAATCCTCACCCAGCCAAACTACCCGTGTGCCCCCCCCCAAAAAAAAAAATATTGGGGCTGCCTCTCGGGCTCTCTTAACTCCTCCATAGCCCTGGAAATGCTCCTCCTCATCTCCGCCCATGTCCATCCTTCTTCCTCGTGCTCCTTACCCCGCTGCTTGGTCCATTTGTGGTGGGAGATTCTGTCACGGAAGTCGAAGGGATTAGACCAAGGTGCAGCGGGTTGCGTGCTCATCATTATTTTATTTATAGGTGAACACAAAAAAACAATAAACAAAGAACGACAGTAAGACAGTTTCGCAGGCTACACAAAAGCAATGCAAAAAACTATATCCCACAAAGGGACAGGTGGAAAACAGGCTCCCTAAGTATGACTCTCAATCAGAAACAACGAGGTACAGCTGTTCCTGATTGAGAGCCACACCAGGCCAACAAAGAAATACACAACATAGAAACCCTCGAATACAAAACAAGAACATAAAACAAAAACCCCGGAACACATAAATCCAACACCCCTCTACATACACACACACCCCGAACCATATAAAACAAATACCCCTCTACCTAAATACATAGCCCAAACCACATGAAACAAACACCCCCTGCCACGTCCTGACCAAACTATAATAACAAATAACCCCTATACTGGTCAGGACGTGACACCTTATTATTTATTTATATAATAAGACTCTGAATACAAGAAATTGAACTGGAGCTTCACATTTACTAAAACGAGTTAGTACCAGAATAACATAGAACAACACTGCGCATGACCAAGGGAGCTCCATTCTTAAAGGGGACATCAGTAATAAACAGAACAAAACAAAACTCTTGTGATGTACTGTCTTATTAGTAATCACCTTTTGTGCCTGATTAGTATGGCAGCATAGATCAGCTCCAGGCCCCTCTCGCCATAGATACTGGTCATGAAGGAGCATGACTTCTGCTCGTATATCTGACCAAGCTCCCAGTGGTGTAGTGGAGGTATACACTGGTATACCCATTTCTTTGTGGGCATTGCATATTCTTACTTCTTAATCCCCACAATGTGTATCAATGTAATGTAGTGGAGGTATATGATGTATCAATTAATAAGGCTGATGGAACAGTTCAGAATGTTAAGCTTAAAATGTGGCTAAACTATTATTTCTTCACATTTTAAGCTCAGCAATGTGCACACGGCAGTAGGCCTAAGCACAAATGTTACAAAATGCAATTTGCAGGAAAACACCATTCTAAAATGCACACCGCACATGCGAGTGGTTTCATGGACAGAGATGGCCATATCCGTTAGTCATTTAGAAAAAGGGAAGATCTAAAGATGCAACAACTATCATTGGTTGCTAATTTGCAGCAAAAACAGCCAAATACATCCAAGTCGGGCTTTAGTAACAACATTGTGAGCCTGTTAAAATACATTAATCATGACTGATTTGAGGAATATCTACTTTGTTAGTCAGATTTGTTGAAAGGGCGACAATCTGGCGTTGTTCTTCTATCCCCCACGGTCTGCTTTCCATTGACCTATTTACCTCATTTATAGCTATCCAACTGAAGGCACAAACTCTACAGCTGGAAGGGCAGCAAACACTCAGTTTCCATCTATTTTCAGAGCTTTTCTATTGACATTTAATTAGATATAGCCGATGTTCCCTAAAAAAACTATTCAGCACTGAACAAATTTCAGGTCTGATGAGCACAAACTTGAACGTTGTGAAAATTCTTGGCAACTTCCAGCGTGCATTTACTGTGAACACTGAGGCTGTATGCTTTATTTTTTTAAATATATTTTTCGTCACATTTTCAAACAGTCCATTTAGGAATGCTCACGTCTACAGAGACACATATCAGCTCTACTGGTAGTACTGCTACGACCAGCAGTACTACACCTGCACCTGTCAATGACACAAGTTGTTCTGCTTCCACGAGCACATCCAATGCTAGCATCAGTAATTCTACATTTGTTGTTAGACCAGCTAGCATGGACACTGACAGTTGTGAATCTGATGCAGCCGAAGAGCTACTGTCCCCTTACCCGGGAAAGCACCGAACAACAGACAGGGACGTTGGACCATCGAAGAGGCGCAAATACAATGAGAACTTCATTGATTTGGGGTTCACTTATATTGGGAGTAGTGCCTTTCCTCAGCCACAGTGTGTTATATGTGCAAAGGTACTATCTCACAACTCGATGAAACATTCACTCTTGTGCAGACATTTAGAAACAAAACATGCCAATTTGAAAAAAAAGCCATGGTGTTTTTTTGAGGGAGAATCAATATGACTTTTGAGTAGTAAGACATGTATAAAAGCAACAGATACGATTAATAAGAAGGGGTTAGAAGCATATTATATGGTGAGCTACGGAGTGTCTAGGACAGGCAAGCCCCATACTATTGTGGAGGACTTAATTTTTCCTGCTGTTGCGGATATGGCTGGGACAATGCTGGGGGAAAAGGCCAACAAAAACTATACAGACAATATCTTCATCAAACAACACTGTTTCACGACGCATCAGTGACATGGCAGAAGATGTTTTGAAACAATTACTCCTTCTCATACAAGCCAGTGAATTCTATGCATAACAGCTGGATGAGTCAACAGACACTGTAAAGTCCATGGAGAATAAGAGCACCTCCTCCCAGCTGCACACTGCACTGAGGCTAGGAAACACTGTCACCACCGATAAATCCACGATAATCAAGAATTTCAATAAGTATTTCTCTACAGCTGGCCATGCTTTCCTCCCGGCTACCCCAACCCCGGCCAACAGCTCCGCACCCCCCGCAGCTACTTTCCCAAGCCTCCCCAGCTTCTCCTTCACCCAAATCCAGATAGCAGATGTTCTGAAAGTGCTGCAAAACCTGGACCCGTACAAATAAGCTGGGCTAGACAATCTATACCCTCTCTTTCTAAAATGATCCGCCGCCATTGTTGCAACCCTTTTTACCAGTCTGTTCAACCACTCTTTCGTATCGTCTGAGATCCCTAAAGATTGGAAAGCTGCCACGGTCATCCCCTCTTCAAAGGGGGTGACACTCTAGACCCAAACTGTTACAGACCTAAATCCATCCTGCCCTGCCTTTCTAAAGTCTTCAAAATCTCATCACTGACCATTTCGAATCCCACCGTACCTTCTCCGCTGTGCAATCTGGTTTCCGAGCTGGTCACGGGTGCACCTCAGCCATGCTCAAGGTACTAAATGATATCATAACCGCCATCGATAAAAGACAGTACTATGCAGCCGTCTTCATCGACCTGGCCAAGGCTTTAGACTCTGTCAATCACTGTATTCTTATCGGCAGACTCAACAGCCTTGGTTTCTTAAATGACTGCCTCGCCTGGTTCACCAACTACTTCTCAGATAGAGTTCAGTGTATCAAATCGGAGGGCCTGTTGTCCGGACCTCTGGCAGTCTCTATGAGGGTACCACAGGGTTCAATTCTCGGGCCGACTCTTTTCTCTGTATATATCAATGATGTCGCTTTTGCTGCGGGTGATTCCCTGATCCACCTCTATGCAGACAACACCATTCTGTATACATCTGAACCTTCTTTGGACACTGTGTTAACCAAAATCCAAATGAGCTTCAATGCCATACAACACTCCTTTCGTGGCCTCCAACTGCTCTTAAACACTAGTAAAACTAAATGCATGCTTTTCAACCGATCGCTGCCCGCACCCGCCCGCCTGACTAGCATCACTACTCTAGACGGTTCTGACTTAGAATATGTGGACAACTACAAATACCTAGGTGTCTGGCTAGACTGTAAATTCTCCTTCCAGACTCATATTAAACATCTCCAATCCAAAATTAAATCTAGAATCGGCTTCCTATTTCGCAACAAAGCCTCCTTCACTCACACCGCCAAACATACCCTCGTAAAACTGACTATCCTACCGATCCTCGACTTCGGCAATGTCATTTACAAAATAGCCTCCAACACTCTACTTAGCAAACTGGATGCAGCCTATCACAGTGCCATCCATGTTGTCACCAAAGCCCCATATACCCCGCACCACTGCGACCTGTATGCTCTTGTCAGCTGGCCCTCGTTACATATTCGTCACCAGACCCTCTGGCTCCAGGTCATCTCTAAGTCTTTGCTAGGTAAAGCTCCGTCTTATCTCAGCTCACTGGTCACGATAACAACACCCACCCGTAGCACGCGCTCCAGCAGGTATATCTCACTGGTCATCCCCAAAGGCAACACCTCGTTTGTCCGCCTTTACTTCCAGTTCTCTGCTGCCAATGACTGGAACGAATTGCAAAAATCGCTGAAGTTGGAGACTTATATCTCCCTCACTAACTTTAAACATCAGCTATCTGAGCAGCTTCCCGATTGCTGTAGCTGTACACAGCCCATCTGTAAATAGCCCATCCAATCTACCTACCTCATCCCCATATCGTTTTTAGTGACTTTTTTGCTCTTTTGCACACCAGTATTTCTACTTGCACATCATCATCTGCACATCTATCACTCCAGTGTTAATTTGCTATATTGTAATTTCTTTGCTACTTTGGCCTATTTATTGCCTTACCTCCTCACGCCATTTGCACACACTGTATATAGACTTTTTTCTATTGTGTTATTGGCTGTACGTTTGTTTATTCCATGTGTATCTCTATGTTGTTGTTTGTGTCACACTGCTTTGCTTTATCTTGGCCAACAGGAGAGGATCTTTTTAAAGTACTGGACAGCTTTGTGACATCAAATGGACTTTGGTGGTCAAGATGTGTTGGTATCTGTACTGATGGTGCAAAAGCCATGATAGGGAGACATAGTGGAGTGGTAACATGTGTGCAAGCAGTTGCTCCCAACGCAACTTGGGTACACTGCAGCATCCACCGAGAGGCTCTTGCTGCCAAGGGAATGCATGACAGCTTGAAAGACGTTTTGGACACTACAGTGAAAATGGTTAACTTTGTTAAAGCAAAGCCCCTGAACTCTCGTGTATTTTCTGCACTATGCAATCATATGGTCAGCGACCTTAACGCCTTTACAACATACAGAAATGAGCTGGTTATCAAGGGGCAAAGTATTGACACGTTTTTAAAATTGAGACGAGCTTTGTTTTCTTTACTGACCATCATTTTCACTTGTCTGACCGCTTGAATGATGACGAGTTTCTCACACGACTGGGTGATGTTTTTTCTCGCAGGGACTCTCTGCAACTATATTTAATGTGTGGAATAAAATTGAGGCTATGATGAAGAAGTTGGAGCTCTTCTCTGTCTGCATTAACAAGGACAACACACAGGTCTTTCCATCGTTGTATGATTTTATGTGTGCAAATGAACTCAAGCTTATGGACAATGTCAATTGGGATATAGCGAAGCACCTGAGTGAGTTGGGTGCTCAATTACACAGGTACTTTCCCGAAACGTAGGACACAAACAACTGGATTCCCTTTCATGCCCTGCCTCCAGTCCACTTACCGATATCTGAACAAGAGAGCATCATCGAAATTGCAACAAGCGGTTCTGTGAAAATTGAATTAACTCAGTAGCTACCGCCAGATTTCTGGATTGGCCTGCGCTCAGAGTATCCTGCCTTGGCAAATCGCACTGTTAAGACACTGATGCTCTTTGCAACCACGTACCTATGTGAGAGTGGATTCTCGGCCCTCACTACATGAAAACTAAATACAGGCACAGACAGTGTGTGGAAAATTAAAATATAATTATTTGTGCCCTGATCCTATAAGAGCTCTTTGTTAGTTCACACGAGCCGGGTTGTGACAAAAACTCACACTCATTCTTATGTTTAATAAATGGATCATATAGTGTGTGTGGCAGGCTTACAATTATGTCGAAAAACAACATTTGAGAGTGCGCTGACCCTGGTGCTAGAGGGGTTACGCAGCTGGAGGTTGAATGTTTGAAGGGTACGGGACTATAAAAGATTAGGATCGGAACTATAAAAGTTTGGGAACCACTGGTGTAGAGTACAGAGTCATTCATGTCAATCAGTGGAGGCTCCTCAGAGTAGGAAAGGGGGGACCATCCTCCTCAATGAATTTCATAAAAATAAAATAGTTAATACATTTAAAAAGTTATCATTTTTAGATAAAACCATACTAAATATATTCATGTCCCCAAATAATTGATTAAAACACAGTTTTGCGATGAAGGTCTACAGTAGCCTCAACAGCACTCTGTAGGGTAGCACCATGTTGTAGCCGGAGGACAGTTAGCTTCCGTCCTGCTCTTGGTACATTGACTGGGAGGCTCTTGGTTCTCACCACCTTCCATAGACTTACACAGTAATTATGACAACCTCAGGAGGACATCATCCAACCTATCAGAGCTCTTGCAGCATGAACTGACATGTTGTCCATCCAATCAAAGGATCAGAGAATGAATCTTGTACTGAAAGCATAAGCCACAGCTAGCTAGCACTGCAGTGCATACAATGTGGTGAGTAGTTGACTCAGACAGAGAAAGACAATAGTTGAACAGTTTTCAACAAATTAATTTATTCAAAAATGAAGGAGAAGCAAGAGAGCGAGTGTCATTTTTTTTCTTAGCTAGCAAATGTAGCCGCCTAGTTTGGTTACTCAAACACCCGGCTCAAACAGAGGGATACTATGTTAGCTAGATGGCTATGACTATCCAACACAACACTGGAACTCTTCCAAGTCAAGGTAAGCTTTTGGTTTTATTAATTTATTGCCATCGGGGCCTGCCGGTGTAACTGCTTACTGACTGTACACTGTAACGTCACTGCATGATTGTAGCGGGTTTACTAACACATTAGTTATATTAGCTAAGTTGACTAGGATGTTACTTTAGCTAATATGGGGACAACGATGTAGGCAGTGTGTAGCTGCTATGACATGGTTTGGCTTGGAAAGGTTTTTTCACCTGGTCACATACAGCTGATGTGTTGTTCACTGAAGTCTACAAACAAAGGCAAAAGGTAAGAGGAGGAGAGTGCATAGAGGTGAGAAGGAATACATTGAAAATGAACTGTGTTTATGTGTGATTAGGGGTGTATTCTTTCCGGCAAATATTTTGAAAAACGTTTCTTAAACGGAAGCAAACGAAACAGGGATAAAAATACTTGAATCTGTCTAATAGAAACTCTTGTTTGCAACTGTTGGACAATTGATTACACCCTAGATGAGCTATATGTGTCACGTCCTGACCAGTAAAGGGGTTATTTATTATTGTAGATTGGTCAGGATGTGGCAGGGGGTGTTTGTTTAGAGTGTTTTGGGGTTGGTTACGCTATGTTCTTATGTAAGAGGGGTGTTTGTTTTATGTGTTTCGGGGTTTGTGGTGTTCTAGTGTGTCTATTTCTATGCTTAGTTAATGGGGTTGACCTTCAATTGGAAGCAGCTGCTCTCGTTGCTTCTAATTATAGGTCCTATTTAAGAGGGGTGTGTTTTCAATGGGATGTTGTGGGTAGTTGTTTCTTGTTTAGCTGTGTGCCTGACAAGACTGTTCGTTTTTGTTTGTATACGTATTTATTTGTTTCTCCTTCTTCAAAATAAAAAGAAGATGAGTATACACATTCCCGCTGCATGTTGGTCTAATCCATACGACAACCGTGACAGAACTACCCACCAACAAAGGACCAAGCAGCGGGGTAAGGAGCACGATGAAGAAGGATGGACATGGGCGGAGATAAGGATGTGCATATCCAGGGCTATGGTGGATTTAAGGGAGCCTGAGAGGCAGCCCCCCAAAAAATGTTGGGGGGGGGGGGACACGGGTAGTTTGGCTAGGCCAGGGTTGAGCCCTAAGCCAACTCACCGTGCTTACCGGAGGAAGCGTGGTACTGGTCAGGCCCCGTGCTATGGGGTGATGCGCACGGCGTCGAGGCCGAGAATCCACAGGCCGGTGTGCTCGGTGCCAGCGTCCCGCATTTGCCGGGGGGAAGCGGGCACCCAGCCAGTACGGGTGGTGCCAGTCCTGCACTCGAGACCGCCAGTGCGCCTCCACGGCCCAGTGTATCCTGTTCCCACTCCCTGCACTAGCCCTGAGGTGCGTGTCTCCAGTCTGGCGCCTTCAAAGCCAGCACCACGCACCAGGCCTCCAGTGCGTCAGCCCAGTCTAGTACGTCCTGTTCCCGCTTCTCACACTAGCCCTGTGGTGCGTGTCCCTAGTCTGGCGCTTCCTAAGCCAGCCCCACGCATCAGGCCTTCAGTGCGCAGTCACCGTCCAGAGCTTCTGGCAACAGTGCCCTGTTCAGAGTGTCCGGCAACCGTGCCTCGTCCAGAGTGTCCGGCGACTCTGCCTCGTCCAGAGTGTCCGGCGACAGTGCCTCGTCCAGAGTGTCCGGCGACAGTGCCTCGTCCAGAGTGTCCGGCGACAGTGCCTCGTCCAGAGTGTCCGGCGACAGTGCCTCGTCCAGAGTGTCCGGCGACAGTGCCTCGTCCAGAGTGTCCGGCGACAGTGCCTCGTCCAGAGTGTCCGGCGACAGTGCCTCATCCAGAGCTTCCGGCGATAGTGCCCCGTAGAGAGACGGCCCACAGTCCGGAGCCGAGAGAGACGGCCCACAGTCCGGAGCCGAGAGAGACGGCCCACAGTCCGGAGCCGAGAGAGACGGCCCACAGTCCGGAGCCGAGAGAGACGGCCCACAGTCCGGAGCCGAGAGAGGGCCCACAGTCCGGAACCAAGAGAGACGGCCTACAGTCCGGAATCGGCGCAGCCAGAGTCGCCCTCCAGTCCGGAGCTCCCAGAGTCGCCCTTCAGCCCGAGGTCTCCAACGACGCACATCAGCCCGAGGATTTGGAGGATGATGGAGGCAACAGGGGAAAGAGCCTCAGATCCACAATGTCCCTTCCACCAGGTGTCTGATGAGATATGTTGGCACGACTGCCATATTGCATCCCCATCCCAAAGCCCTTGCTTGGAAGTGTACTTAGCCAGACTGCCAAGAACCTTGCCCTCATCCAGGCTAAGGTGGCGAGACATGGTAGTGATGACACCATAGGCCTTGTTGATCTCTGCACCAGACAGGATGCTCTTGCCAGAATACTCGGGGTCCAACATGTACGCTGCGGCATGTATGGGCTTCAGGCAGAAGTCTTCACGCTTCTTGATGTATTTCAGAACTGCAGTTTTCTCTGCTTGGAGCAACAGTGAAGTGGGCAGGGCAGTACAGATTTCTTCTCTTACATCTGCAAGCAGAGTCTGAACATCAGACAGAATGGCATTGTCTCCCTCAATCCGTGCAATGGCTACTGCTATAGGTTTCAGGAGTTTCAGGCTGCTTACCACTCTCTCCCAAAATACATCATCCAGGATGCTGTCCATATCAGCAGACTGTGATATGGTCATTTCTTGGAGAGACTTCTTCCCCTCCAGGAGACTGTCAAACATGATGACAACACCACCACAACGGGTGTTGCTGGGCAGCTTCAATGTGGTGCTCTTATTCTTCTCACTTTGCTTGGTGAGATAGATTGCTGCTATAGCTTGATGAACCTTCACAAAACTAACCATTTCATTGGCTCTCCATTGTTTTCAGTGCCATGATGTCCTTGAGGAGCAGATTCAATGAGCAACACAGCTAATGGGTGTGATGTGAGGGTAGTACTCCTCCACTTAAGACCAAGCAGCCTTCATGTTCGCAGCATTGTATGTCACCAGTGCAAATACCTTCTGTGGTCCAAGGTCATTGATGACTGCCTTCAGCTCATCTTCAATGTAGAGACCGGTGTGTCTGTTGTCCCTCGTGTCTATGCTCTTGTAGAATACTGGTTGAGGGTTGGAGATGATGTAGTTAATTATTCCTTGCCCACAAACATTCGACCACCCATCAGAGATGATTGCAATACAGTCTGCTTTCTCTATGATTTGCTTGACCTTCACTTGAACTATGTTGAACTCTGCAACCAGCTATTGAGTAGATAAAGCATGTCTGGTTGGTGGGGGTTATGCTAGGCGAAGAACATTCAGAAATCTCTTCCAATACACATTGCCTGTGAGCATCAGAGGTGAACTAGTTGCATACACAGCTCGAGCAAGACATTCATCAGCATTTCTCTGACTACGTTCCTCCATTGAGTCAAAAAAACTTCTGATTCCAGGAGGACCATGAGCTGTTGCTATCGATAAGGTGTCTGATTCATCATTTTCACCTCGAATAGAAGTACAGGGATTTTTGTCAGAGATTGCTTGTTGTGAGCGCTGAGGGAACTTTATGCACTTGGCTAGATGATTCTGCATCTTTGTGGCATTCTTCACATATGATTTGGCACAGTATTTGCAAATGTACACAGGTTTTCCTTCTACATTAGCTGCAGTGAAATGTCTCCACATATCAGATAGTGCCCGTGGCATTTTCCTGTAAAGATTAGAATAAATTTTTTTAAAGAAATACAATTCCATGTACAGATAAATAGTTTTGCAGTTAGATTAAACAACTCCTTTGTAAGATACATGTTTTAAAATGAAACATGTATGGAAACAGGTGAATTATCACTCCTCAGTTAGCTGGCTCAAGCAAGCTAAAACCCACATGGTAGCAAAACTTAACTAGCAGAAATTGTTAACTAGTTAGAAATTATTTAAACACACTTTGCTGTACGCTACTATTTACTAGTTAACAAAAAATTATGTATGCCATATAAAATATATTCACCTCACCCAGTATTGTAATCAAAACTTACCAGAAAGTATGTAGTCCTTGGCTCAGACAGTACAGTAGTGTGGGCTCAATAGCGTCTCATTATTGTGCAAGATCTTGAGAATGAGCTGTACATGTGATGGAAGAGTGCACTGCACATGTGATGGAAGAATGCACTGTGCATGCAGAGGGTTGCAATTCCATTGAATTGGGGATAGTTTAACAAGAATATGTCACAAGACCTTATGTGTATCCCACAAAAAAGGTTCACTGTTATAAGCTAACTTTTTTGATCAGTTTAAGGAAAGAATCTGGACCTTTACTGGAAAGTTTACGACTCTTTGCAACCCTAGACATAGCTATCTATGATAATAATATTGTTGCATGATTTTGCCTAGATCAGAAAGTTTATGTCTCATCTGTGCATAGCATTCTCTGTACAGTGGCGAGATTGCAATTCAAAAGTGAAACATTGGTTTGGAGGTCAGACAGGCAGACAGTAAGGTTTACAAACCATCACTGTTGGAAATCAAATGCTAGGCTAGAATCAAGAGGACACAATGCCTTACTTATAATATTGGTCACTTGGCATTGATAGATTGTTGGTCGTATTTTGTGTTTGTTTGTTAGACCAGGGCTTTGGAATACAAATGTGAATATTTTTTGCTAAAGATTAGCCCCGGGTTAAAATGTTTGTGTGAACACAGGATAAGCTAGCCTAGGGCTGGTCTATAGGGCCAGTCTATGGCTAAGAACAATGCAGTGTGAAAAGGCCTAATGCCAATGGGCAACAGGTAGCTGTTGATAGCAAGGTAGCTAGCTAGCTAACGTGAGCGATGCACATCTTCCTCTGACATGCTACACATCACATTACACATTAGCTTGATGTATTTAGCTAGTTACAGTATCATTCCCCTTTCATTGGTGGTATCAAAGCTAGCATGGCTCACTAGCATTATCAAATAATGTTGTATAACAGTAAGTAGCTACAAGTTAGCTAGCTAGTACCAGCTATCTACTTAGCTAACATACTCACCAACACCAGTTACAGAAGTGAACGTGTCAGATACTCTATTCCTGGTCATCGGGCAATATATATATTGCTGAAATGCTGAAATACATTGGAAGTTTGCACCAACATTATGGAAGTCCATTTTCACTCCTATTTACTGAGTGAAATGTGCTTGCGTTGCACCCATATGCAGACTTGACAACATTGTCTACATGTTAGCTGGGGGCGGACCACAACGTGTTGTCTCCGTGCAATTGGGAGTCATTGGCAAAAGTGGGCATGTAATTAATCCATACCCAACCCTCAATTAAGTCATGACAAACTCACTTACAAAACTCAGTTTTGGACGAGACTGACTTCATGACCATTATTATCCTATTTAAACTTTGTAGTCAATTTTTAAATTAGATGAAATGTTTCTGGCTCATATCAATGCTACATAGGCCGTTTTCAAAAGGATACGCTTTTGGGGCGGAAGTAGCTCTTTGATGTCCATTGTGAAGTGGAAATGTATATTTTCACTCCAAAGGTGCCATATAACACGCCCCTACAAGGCTCAGAGCAGCACAGGGTGAGCCAGATGTGGGGTTAAGTGCCTTACTCCAGGGCACAACAGCATGAGGTGTTACCTGATGCCAGTAATCCTTGGACTACTGGTTCGCATCCCTGACAGATTTCCCCAGTTCAGACCCAGGCTTTGAACCAGCAACCCTCAGTTTACAGGTCAGCTACTCTAACCTCCAAACTGCCAAGGGTGTAGCGCTTGTTTTAGATCCATCCCTGTATGCCCCAATTTAGACCTCTAATAACTACATTAAATTGTTGAACAGTGCATTAGTCTGAGAAACATGCATCTGAGTCAGAGGTTGTTTGTCCTTGGGTGTCCATCACGCATGATCTATTCCCAGAAGGTTATCAATTCTCCCCAGCATTAGATTATGTACAATTTCCAGGAAAGGGAACTGAAATGCTGCCTATTCCAAAATACACACTAGGTTACAATTGAACCTTTGGAAACATAGACAATTTACAAAATGTTTAATGATGGAAGTCATCAACAATTGTAATCGTGACCTCTGTTTGGAGTAACTGAAAGCTCAATTTGTTATGCTAGCGCTCTTGAACTTACTTGAACATCCTTCTTTATAACATACTATTGACCAAACTTTACTATCCTTCTATATACAGTCGTATGAAAAAGTTTGGCCACCCCTAACAATTTCCATGATTTCCATTTATAAATAATTGGGTGTTTGGATCAGCAATTTCATTTTGATCTATCAAATAACTGATGGACACAGTAATATTTCAGTAGTGAAATGAGGTTCATTGGATTAACAGAAAATGTGCAATATGCATCAAAACAAAATTAGACAGGTGCATAAATTTGGGCACCCCAATAGAAAAATCACATCAATATTTAGTAGAGCCTCCTTTTGCTAAAATAACAGCCTCTAGACGCTTCCTATAGCCTCTAATGAGTGTGTGGATTCTGGATGAAGGTATTTTGGACCATTCCTCCTTACAAAACATCTCCAGTTCAGTTAGGTTTGATGGTTACCCAGCATGAACAGCCCGCTTCAAATCATCCCACAGATTCTCAATGATATTCAGGTCTGGGGACTGAGATGGCCATTCCAGAACATTGTACTTGTTCCTCTGCATAAATGCCCAGGTAGATTTTGAGCAGTGTTTTGGGTCGTTGTCTTGTTGAAATATCCAGCCCCGGCGTAACTTCAACTTTGTGACTAATTCTTCAACATTATTCCCAAGAATCTGCTGATATTGAGTGGAATCCATGCGACCCTCAACTTTAACAAGATTCACAGTACCGGCACCTGCCACACAGCCCCACAGCATGATGGAACCCCCACCAAATTTTACTGTGGGTAGCAAGTGTTTTTCTTGGAATGCTGTGTTCTTTTGCCGCCATGCATAACATCCCTTGTTATGACCAAATAACTCAATCTTTGTTTCATCAGTCCACAGCACCTTATTCCAAAATGAAGCTGGCTTGTCCAAATGTCCGTTTGCATACCTAAAGCAACTCTGTTTGTGGCGTGTGTGCAGAAAAGGCTTCTTCCGCATCACTCTCCCATACAGCTTCTCCTTGTGCAAAGTGCGCTGAATTGTTGAACGATGCACAGTGACACCATCTGCAGCAAGATGATGTTGTAGGTCTTTGGAGGTGGTCTGTGGGCTGTTTTTGACCGTTCTCACCATCCTTCGCCTTTGCCTCTCCGATATTTTACTTGGCCTGCCACTTCTGGCCTTAACAAGAACTGTGGCTGTGGTCTTCCATTTCCTCACTATGTTCCTCACAGTGGACACTGACAGCTTACGACTCTGCGATAGCTTTTTGTCGCTTTCCTCTAAACCATAATGTTGAACAATCTTTGTTTTCAGGCCATTTGAGAGTTGTTTTGAGGCCCCCATGTTGCCACTCTTCAGAGGAGAGTCAAAGAGAACAACAACTTACAATTGTCCACCTTAAATACCTTTCCTCATGATTGGATCCACTTGTCTATGAAGTTCAAGGCTTAATGAGCTCACCAAACCAATTGTGTGTTCCAATTAATCAGTGCTAAATAGTTACAGGTATCCAAATCAACAGAATGACAAGGGTGCCGAATTCTTTGCATAGCCTATTTTTCACATCTGATTTAATTTCATACAACTTAATATTGCTACACTAAAAATATTTGTCTGGACAATACCCCAGTACTCAGCTTTTATTAGAAAATGAATGGCATGCCACTGTGATCATTTTCTGTGACGACAGAGTAAATTATTATGCAGCCTCAGAGGGGTGCCCAAACTTTTTCATACGACTGTAAAGACAGTTTTAGTTTCCAAGGGCATTATTAGATAACCAAGTGAACTGGAGCGAAAGATTGATACAGCTTGAACAAGATTCAGACTATTCATCTTCTTGCCTGCCTGTCTCAGAATTAAAATGCAAGGTGTGTTTGATATGTCCCGGTAAATAAGCCTGTATTGCTTTCAAGCCTCCAGGGACTTGTCTGAATATTTAAAATCTATGGATGAATACACTGATTTAGTAGCTCTGAACATACCCTGTGGCTGTTGACGAGGATTTATGAAAGTCAGATGCTGTTGATAACCATTAATAAATCTCAATAAAGGACAGGAGTCTTATTCTGTATGTGTGGAATTTATGAGAAATTTGGGGCAATAAAGGGGCACTGCAATAGGTGCTGGTATAGCCTCTTCCTAAACCAATGTTCTGAGCTCCTAGTTTTTGAAGAAGTCTCAGAAAATACTTAGAGACAAAGATATCTGATGATTAGAAGTAATGAACTTGATCAACTAAATTAATGACTTAAAGGAATCATTTACATAAAGCTGCAATATGTAACTTTTTGGGCAACCCGACCAAACTCACATAGACATGTGAATTAAAGATTTGGCATTGAAAGCAAGTCTAAGGAGTGGTAGGTCTGTTTTATGTGTGCTATTTCTATGCTTCCTGTTTTTAAGTTTTGTTTTTGAGTCTTTTACATTTGTTTTATGTACACCAGCTTCAAATAGCTGAAAATAAAATATTTGCGCTTATGGAAAATATATTTCACAGCGGTTTAGAAGATACAATGATTCTCTACACAATGACTGCTTGTTTTGTCACATAATCTGAAATGTTGACCATCTGGCTCAAATCGGTCTTATGTAGCAACATTTGAAATGGTGTTAAAAAAAGTTGTGTTTGACAGGATTATCAACACAGACTGACCAGCTCAAATAGACAGAACCCTCTATGTGGCAGACAAATCTGAACTCCTCTCTCAGCATGTCCAGCCCACTCATTATCTCAGCCAATCATGGCTAGTGGGAAGGTTGCTGACTTTTTCTGTGGCTTAACCATCTAGGCTCGTAATTTAATAATTTCATTCGTATTTACAGATGGCATACACGTTTGTTATTAAGGCACATGAAAGTTCACATGTTCCAGAAGGCATTTCTACCCCAAAAAATGCATTTTGATTTTTTTTTTTAAACTTTATGTTCAAATGGCTCTCCTGTGAAGTAGTGACCCGTGACATATGCCTAGTTTCCTGAAACAAGTCACAATTAGGCAAACTATTTGAATTTTAGCAACCAGGAAATGGCGGAGAGATTTCTGCATAATGCACCTTTAAATTTCAAAATGACTTATTTCTTTGCTTACCCAGTCTTTTGACAAGGAGAGACAGCAGTCTATTGTTTGGTTTTGTTTAACCTGGCTGCTATCATCAAATGCTAACTTTAGCCAAGTCAAAGCCAAATAGCTTTTTCTCAATATTGGATATTAGTCACTCCCTCTCTTTTGATATAAAACTCCTGTATTGCTGACTGCTCACCGAGCTGCAATCACACCATCAAAAGCTTGATCAAGTTTAAGTTTCCCTGTGCTTCTGGGTTCAAAGCAGCATCCAAACTTTTCAAACCCATCTTTCACACCTTTTCACGCCTCACCTGAACTGAGAAGGATATTGATTAGGATACAAGTGGAAGAGCGAATTCTATAAGGTCAAGAATAGGAAGTCTGCTAAGGGACCTTCAATTCCCACAAACCCCTGTACAACGTGAGGAGGCTTTCAAGGTCAGTGGAGACAACCTTATCTAAATAAATGTCATCATGAGGCAATCTCAAACACCCAGAAGCGTGGGCTTCAGTGCCGTAAGTGATTTTTCCCCTCCTTCCACACATCCATCAGATTGATGGTACTTTTTTTTCACTTTCTCATGATTCATCTGTTTTTCTCCGTATGCATTGCTGCTTGCCTGGCCAGTGGAAGTGATTCTTCTGCCCACCCTGCACAGGACAATTTCTATCTTTAGCCCTCTATATTTGGGTTACACCCCTGTGAGGAAACCCGTACTCACCTTGCCTGGAGGAGAGCGTTGCGATGAACAAAGTCTGAGTGACTCAATAAAACAACAGGCTATATGACAGGCATCCCTCGTCCCTCTTGATTTATTTTGTTGCTAGATGTTTTTTTAAGCATAATTTATTTGATAATTTCAAGATGTTTACTTTTTCAGTTTTGCCTTTTAGTGTTTGTTTTTATAATAACTAAGAAACATCAGTTCAATCTTAAATGAACTGAAAAGGTGTCCATATGAGGCTATCCTAATATGGACCTTGTACAGCTAGCCGATTTATCAATTTTGCCATCTGTAGATATAGTGGACTTGCAGACAGAGAACACTAAGAATGTCTTCACCTACTGTATACCCCTTTAAAAGTACAGAAGGATTCATTTATATGCCGTCAACACAAAAAAATGCCTTGTCTCATACGGTCTCCCATCTAAAATGCCCTAACTGTAGCTACTATTCTCATTTAATATAATTCCCTCCCACTCAAGTCTCTCTCCAGTGCATTCCCCCAATGCTCCCTAATATGACACTGCCACTTATTACCCTCAAGGACACCAGTAACATAAGATTCTTTGAAAGATCACAGGACTGACTGAAATAGAAAGTTGAAAGACCCTCTGAAATGCATTTAACGCACATTACTCCTTGAGTATTTCCCACTTTCGAAATAAGAGTAAAATCACAAAATGAATATATAAAATGATGATGAATAACAGTGACGGTTTTCCCATCTGCAGCTGCTGGTTTCCAAGTGGAACCCTATTTCCTACTGTAGTGCACTGCTTTTGAACAAAGCCTTATGGGTCTTGGTCAAAAGTAGTGCACTTTAAAGGGAATAGGGTGCCATTTGGGATAGAGCCTTTGTCTAAGAGTCACATCAAGGGCTATCAATGGTTCTTTATCAAGATTTTTTGATGCACCTTTTTTTTCTATAGAGAATCGCCTAATTAAATAGTCAATGGCACTTTTAATGCCTGGAAATTTGCTTACTATCGATTCGTCCTCCGTCTCTCCTGCTGTGATCCAGATGCATTTTTCCTATTGATCCACAGCTTCAGTCTGCATGAGCAGTGTACCGGCACAGTATTTTTAAGTCCCGAGCAATTATCTATTGATTTCTCAAAACTAAAAGTTTTGCGATGAAGTACATGTACAGTACATACACATTTGGTCAGTAGGTGGCCATTTCCATCCATAGACCAATATTGGCAAAATTGGTCTCACGGCTCTAATTTCCAAAGTCATTAAATGATGATTCAACCTTAATAGTTCCTTCATAATCAATGTCATGTTCTCCAAACAAAGTGCAGACTAGATACACTTTCCTCCTTGATGAGTCTGCAAGGAAATAGTTAATCTTCTCTCCAGTCATCATCATTATTCTGACAGCTCTTGATGCATGCTAGTCAACAACTTTTCCTGTATAAAATCGGGGCTTGATTTACATGATTTCTAAATATGGCTAAGACTTCAAGGTACGTACAGATCCATTGTGGTTTTGATATGGGAAGAGCTTTGTTGTGAAAAAACCAAAACACAGTGGGTCTATTTCCATCGAGCGACAATTCTCTGCAGTCTTGTGGATGAAAGAAGTTGAATTTGAGACAAAGGGGGTGAGTGCAGTACACAGACATCTTTCTTGACAGATGGCTGAAAAACACAGGGTGGCAACTAGAAAGAAAAAGCACAAAGATCTTACATGCCGAGGTAACACTTTGGACAAGATGTCCGTCACTACCAGATGTAATAGTCTAAGCTCTGTCACTTACAGACTTTGTAGTTGGTGCGTTTGGTGTGTGTTTATTGTATCTCTGGTCTTTGTTTTGTTGTTTCCTCTTCTACCCTGAGAATATATTTTTCTTTCTAGCTCAGCCATTTTGTATCAAATTCAAACCGACATTCAACTGTGAGAGCCATGCGCAGTAATTCTTCACTTCCACCCTCTGCAGTAAGTGAGGCCTTGTACACCTCTGCAGTTAAACAGTTGCAAAAGCTGTTTTGTTCTCCATGTTTATGTTTTGCAGTTACTGTAATATAATGATAACCCTTAGGAGCCTGTATTTTCATGTACTTACTTACATGTACTTAGTCCACTTGGATGAGGCCGCAACAATCTACTGCCTCTGGAGTCTGTCATTGGCCACAGCTTGTAACCTGTCCAATGAGAACATGTCTTCCAGCTCAGCCACAACTGTCTGTATCCACGTTGTTTTTGGCCTGCCTTGGTTGCGCTTTCCGGTGTCCATCTGCAGGGAAATATTTTCATCAATACTTTCTTGGAGTATATGTTTATTTCAGAAGTGGAGATAGATTAGTCCAAAGTTGACCCATTTTGCATACCCCACCACATGAGACATTCATGTCTTCATCACTGGAAAAGATAAATGGTTGTGTTTGATATCATTTTAAAGCTCACAAACAGGGTTGTCAAACAATATTTGACAATTTGATCATTTCAATTTGATCGTTTTTAAATAAAAATGTACCGTCTTTTTACCTTTTAACGTCAATTTTTTTTTTAAATGCGTAAACTCCATTTTTGGGTTTTTTCTTATGTTGCAGCTGAGACCCTATTTTACATAATCTGAGGTGTTTGTGTTGTGCCTGCCATTGGTTGAGATACAGCATGCTCTTGAAAATAGGGTGGGTGTCATGTTTTGGCTGATAAATGTACTAAATGGGAATAACATTTAAATTACAACTTTCAAATTGTATCACAAAGATGGTTTGAGGTCCACATATCAGAGAATGTTGACTTGAATAGGAATATAAATTGTTTTAAATTGCACAGTCAATCTTCCATAGGACACCTATTGAAATCATATAAATATATATATATAATAGACATTCCCATTTAAGATGACATTCGAAAGTAGGTGGACCTGCAGCCATCTTTGTGGTAGTAATTAGAAGTTAAAATTTCAATACAATTTAAATTTAAACGGTGTACCAGCTAAATTGCAGTGGTCTGGAGGGATAGGTCCATTCTATTCATTACAGTACCCGTCAAAAGTTTGGACACACCTACTCATTCAAGGGTTTTTCTTCATTTTTATTATTTTCTACATTGTAGAATAATAGTGAAGACATCGACACTATGAAATAACACAAAGGGAATCGTGTAGTATCCAAAAAAGTGTTAAATAAATCAAAATATATTTGAGATTTTTGGTTCCAACCACTGAGTCTTTGTGAGACGCAAAGTAGGTGAACGGATGATCTCTACATGTGTGTTTCCCACCGTGAAGCATGGAGGAGGAGGTGTGATGATGCTTTGCTGGTGACACTGTCTGGGAATTATTTAGAATTCAAGGGACACTTAACCAGCATGGCTACCACAGCATTTTGCAGCAATACGCCATCCCATCTGGTTTGCGCTTAGTGGGACTATCATTTGTTTTTCAACAGGACAATTTCCCAAAACACACCTCCAGGCTGTATAAGGGCTATTTGAACAAGGAGGGATGGAGTTCTGCATCAGATGACCTGGCCTCCACAATCACCTGACCTCAACCCAATTGAGATGGTTTGGGATTAGTTAAACCGCAGAGTGAAGGAAAAGCAGCCAACAAGTGCTCAGCATATGTGGGAACTCCTTCATGACTGTTGGAAAAGCATTCCAGGTGAAGCTGTTTGAGAGAATGCCAAGAGTGTGCAAAGCTGTCATCAAGTCAAAGGGTGGCTACTTCGAAGAATGTAAAATATCAAATATATTATATTTGATTTGTTTAACACTTTTTGGTTACTACATGATTCCATATGTGTTATTTCATAGTTTTGATGTCTTCACTATTATTCTACAAGAAAATAGTAAAATAAAGAAAAGCCCTTGAATGAGTATGTGACCAAACTTTTGACTGGTACTGTATTTTCTATGATCCAAATTGTCACGTCCTGACCAGTAAAAGGGTTATTTGTTATTATAGTTTGGTCAGGACGTGGCAGGGGATATTTGTTTTATATGGTTTTGAGTGTGTTTATGTAGAGGGGCGTTTGATTTATGTATTCCGGGGTTTTTGGTTTAGTTCTATGTTGTATAGTTCTATGTCTTGTGGCAAAGAAGGGGGTCGAGTGATAAATGGCAGATATGTGAGGGCAGAACTAATAAACGGGCTCTGCCCGATCACTAAAATGGCCACCCCGATCAGAACTACAGATCACAAAATGGCCGACTGCCAAAACTACAAGGGGAACCCTCAGAAGGTAGAGCCGACCCACAGATAAAAGGTCAAGAAAAACCAGGAAGAGAGAGAGAGGGCGGGAAGGATCTATGAACCATAGAGAAAGAGACAATCTACATTGGCTGGATTTACCGTGTACGAGCTGGACTGTTTTGGACTTACCTGTTGGCGTTTAGACCTGGACCTACCGAGAACCAGATTTGTGTACCGAACCCTGCTATCCTTGACCTTACCTGTGGCCTGGGTGGACCAGGACAGCGAAACAAACACACAGGTACTGTCATGTTCGAAAGAACTTTCATTCTGGGCTGACTTTGGTGACAGTTTCCCACTTAATTTGTGACAAACGCTCCTAACTTTGAAGAGGTTTGCCACAGTCTGTTCTAGGGTATTTAGATCTATGTTTAGGTAATTGGGATTGGGGCCTTCAATTGGAGGCAGCTGGTTATCGTTGCCTCTGATTGAAGGTCCTATATTTAGGAGTATGTTTGTTATGGGTATTGTGGGAGGTTGTTCTTAGCACTGCTGTATTTAGCCTGCAAGACTGTTAGTTAGTTCGTTTCATGTTTATTTAACTAATAAAGTTAAGATGAGCACTCGACCCGCTGCACCTTGGTCCACTTACTACGATGACCGTGACAGAACCTCCCACCTCCAACGGACCAAGCAGTGGAGAAAGGAGCAGCAGGTGGACTATCGGGAGTTTGGACATGGGAGGAAATTCCGGACGGGGCTGGACCATGGCACCAGGCTGGGGAATACCATCGCCCACCGGAGGAGATAGAGGCAGCCAAGGCAGAGCGGCGCCGGTATGAGGCTATATATGCGCCGATAAGGAAGCAGGAGAAGCACCCCCAAATATTATTGGGGGGTGCACACGGGTAGTGTGGCTAGAGCAGGCAGTAGACCTGAGCCAACTATCCGTGATTATTATGGGGAACAGAGGATCAGAGGAGCACCGTACTATGCTGAAGTGCGCACGATCTCGCCTATGCGCAAGAACAGTCCGGTGAAAATGATTCCAGCCCCTCGCAAGTGCCATGGTCGAGTGAGCACTCAGGCCGTAGGGGTTGTATGCTCCAGACCGCCAGTAATGCTTCACGGCCCAGTGTATCCTGTTCCCGCTCCTCGCACCAGCCCTGAGGTGCGTGTCTCCAATCTGATACCTTCAGTACCAGCACCACGCACCAGGCTTCCAGTGCGTCAGCCCAGTCCAGTACGTCCTGTTCCCGCTCCTCGCACTAGCCTTGAGGTGCGTGTCTCCAGTCTGATACCTCCAGTACCAGCCCCACGCATCAGGCTTCCAGTGCGTCAGCCCAGTCCCGAGCTTCCGACGACAGTACCTCATCCAGAGTGTCCGGCAACAGTGCCTCGTCCGACCCGGCACAGGCCTGTCCGCCCGCAACAGTGCCTCGTCCAGAGTGTCCGGCAACAGTGCCTTGTCCAGAGCTTCCGGCGACAGTGCCCCATAGAGAGACGGCCCACTGTCCGGAACCAAGAGAGACGGCCCACTGTCCGGAACCAAGAGAGACGGCCCACTGTCCGGAACCAAGAGAGACGGCCCACTGTCCGGAACCGAGTGAGTCGGCTTACAGTCCGGAACCGAGTGAGTCGGCTTACAGTCCGGAACCGAGTGAGTCGGCCTACAGTCCGGAACCGAGTGAGACGCCCTACAGTCCGGAGCTCCCAGAATCGCCCTACAGTCCGGAGCTCCCAGAGTACAGTCCAGGGTCTACAGTGACATGCTTCAGGCCGAGGTATTCAGTAGGGGTGGACTGGTCAGGTGGGGGACTAAGGCCTGAGCCTGAGCCACCTCCACTGTAGGAGGTTTGGGGAGGGGGGGTGTAGCACGGGAGCCGTCGGTGATGGCAGCCACTCTCCCTTCCCTCCCTTTAGTTTAGGGGTTTAATTTTGTAGATATTTTTTGTTGTTAGGTGCATCCGGGGTCTGCACCTTTGGGGGGGGGGGTACTGTCACGTCCTGTCCAGTAAAGGGCTTATTTGTTATTATAGTTTGGTCAGGATGTGGCAGGGGGTATTTGTTTCATATGGTTTTGAGTGTGTGTTTATGTAGAGGGGCGTTTGATTTATGTATTCCGGGGTTTTTGGTTTAGTTCTATGTTGTTCTAGGGTATTTAGATCTATGTTTAGGTAATTGGGATTGGGGCCTTCAATTGGAGGCAGCTGGTTATCGTTGCCTCTGATTGAAGGTCCTATATTTAGGAGTATGTTTGTTATGGGTATTGTGTGAGGTTGTTCTTAGCACTGCTGTATTTAGCCTGCAAGACTGTTAGTTCGTTTCTTGTTTTGTTTAAGTGTTCACTAATAAAGTTAAGACGAGCACTCGACCCGCTGCACCTTGGTCCACTTACTACAACGACCGTGACAGAAATGACACCCATCCTTTATTTAAGAGTATTCTGTGTCTCAACCGATGGTGGGTACAACACAAACACCTCAGATTTATGTAAATTTGTGTCTAAACTACAACATATGCAACAACAACAAAAAATATCTGACTTTACGTGTTTAAAAAAAAATGGACAACCCTGTTTGTATGTTTTTAAATGATATAAAACTCAACCAGGGATGAAGAGATGGATGTCTCATTGTGTGTTGAGTATGTAAAATGGATCACCTTTGAGCACCTCTATCTCCTGAAAGTCACTTTCTGATCACTTCTACCATGGGCAAATATGTATGTAAAGTTTGTTCAAATCAAAAATGCTGTGGTCAAAAAGTGATTTAAATCAGATGGAACAACCCTATGGTCATATCTCAAATCCTTCTCCATAATTAATGAGGAACCTGGAGAAAGGTCTGTAACCCAATAAATTTAGGAGCGTATAAAACATTTCTGAAAATGTAGAATAAACTACCACTGACTACAAGGGAGATATCTGAACCTAAAACAAGGACAATGGAATTACTCAATGTTCAATCCCACTTCCTCCAATTAATTCAGTGAATCGTTGCAGACTTAGTTTTGCATTAAGTAGTTTAACTTGTTTATATAAGAAAATTCCCTGTGTGTGAATATGTAATACAGTTTTACAGAAACCCTGCTATCATTATTGCTCATGAATAACTACGCATTAAAACTGGGAGACTTGCACGTGGTAAGGGCGCTTTTCAGGGGAAATGAATTTACCAAAAAAGGCATGTCAGTCATGTTTATTTCCGTTGTCACAAGACTGTTGAACTGCTTTTATCTACCACTTTCAGAACTAAACTACAGATTTTTTTTTAATGAATACTACAGTATATGGGGCGGCAGGTAGCCTAGTGGTTTGTCAGGGTTTTCACTGCTGGTCATTCGAGTCAAGTGCAGGAGAACAGAGAATAGAGAATAGGTGATCAGGCGTCTTTATTAGCCAAGCAACAAACAGACGGCCGCAAACAGCTACAACTCAAGCCAACCGGCAAAAGTGACAAGCGCAAAATACCGTCAACAATAGAACATTAAGGTTCACCAATAATTCCCCAAATAGGGTACAGGCTAGCGCGATACAACAAACACAAAACAAAAACAATTCCACACAAAGACATGGGGGGAACAGAGGAATATATATATGCAGTGTGATTAGGTAATGTAAACCATGTGTGCGGGGAACAAGACAAAACAAATGGAACAATGAAAAAAGGAGCGGCGATGGCTAGAAGGCCGGTGACGTCGAACGCCACTCGAGCAAGGAGGGTAGCTGACTTCGGCGGAAGTTGTGACATGGTTAGAGCGTTGGGCTAGTAACCGAAAGGTTGCAAGATCAAATCCCTGAGCTGACATGGTAAAGATATGTTGTTCTGCCCTTGAACAAGGCAGTTAACCCACTGTTCCTAAGCCATCATTGAAAATAAGAATTTGTTCTTAACTGACTTGCCTAGTTAAATAAAGATAAAGACATTTTTGATAAACGCCCTCTTAAACTGACCAAAGAGGGGTGTTAAAAAAAAAACAATACCATCAACCTTTGCAAGGAATGCTGGTTGCCAGTAAAAGTCATTTCTGTTGTATTGCATATTATAATGAGATACAGTACATCCTTCATAGAGATTTTCTCATACTCTCAGAAAAGAAAAGATTGTGTTGAAAGCAATAATGTTCCATGAGTGCTTCCCTAGAATGTACCCCAGCCCATGTAAGTAAATGAACCAATGGGAAAAAAGTTATAATCTGACTGTAGAATAAAAGTCTAAACCCAATAAATAAATTATTGGACCATTGAGGAGGAAGATTGGGTCTGTGCCCATATATCCACCAAAGGATGTTTTCTAGTTGTTTGTAGTGCTCAACAGGGCCGGATAATACAGGGGCCCCTGGGCCTAAGCCCATAGGGGGTCCGAGAGCCAGAGAAAAAAATTGATTAACCACAGAAGCCTGCTTTCAATAATCAAAACACAGCCGATATAGCATAATTTAGTAACAGGATCAATAATTTCTAAAACTGAACTGTGGTTTAAGTTTTATTATAAACACATACAGGTAATTGCCAAAATAAAGGAAACACCAACATAAAGTGGCTTAATACGGTGTTGGGCCACCACGAGCTTCCAAAACAGCTTCAATGCTCCTTGGAATAGATTCTGCAAGTGGACCTATACCAAGCCAGGAAAATGCACCTCACACCATAATATACAGTGCCTTCAGAAAGTATTCACACCCCTTGACTTTTTTCACATTTTGGGATTAAAATGGATTTAATTGTAATTTTTTTGTCAACAATCTACACAAAATGGAAGACAAAGTATATATATATCTTGATTACATAAGTAATCAATCCCCTGAGTCAATACATTTTAGAATCACCTTTGGCAGCCATTACAGCTGTGAGTCTTTCTGGGTAAGTCTGTAAGAGCTTTGTACACCTGGATTGTATAAAACTTCTTCAAGCGCTGTCAAGTTGGTTGTTGATCGTTGCCATAGATTTTCAAGACGATTTAAGTTAAAACTGTAACTAGGCCACTCAGGAACATTCAACGTTGTCTTCGTAAGCAACTCCAGTGTATATTTGGCCTTATATATCATAAGGATGTGGTAGCCTACTGGTGATGTTAAACACTTCTGCAATCATTGTTGAGATCTAATATTCTGCACAGCGCAAGAGGAGACATAGGTCAATGTCATTGTTCTATGTTCAACCAATCACATTTCTCAAATAATTTTGTGTTCAACTTACTGCTAAACTTGGAGAGGACTGTTAGGTCTAACTACTAACAAAAAGTGTGCTTCTGACGAAAAGCTACAAAAGTAAGTAAATAGACATATTAGACTGAAAGATAAGTTATTTTCGTCAACCTTGTGAGGCTCTCCATGCTCATTAGTTGCTCATTCAACATATTTGAGGCTACTTCACACAATCCCATTTTAAAAGTCTCCCTTCATGACATATTACACTGTAACAAGTATTGTAATTAATTGTAATAACAACATGTAACTGGTGGTAATTGCAGTCTGTAATAACAGAGGTCTAACAATGAATACTTGTTACCATGCTTTATACAAGTTTCGGATAACATTCCAACGCACCATCTGGGATCCTTGGGACGTCCTTACCCTAAACCTTAATCCCTAACCTTAACCCTTACCTTAACCATTTTAAATGTCCACTTCAATGGGATGTCCCAGTGATCCAGGATTGCACGGACCGCACACATATTTCAGCCTGCACAAACAAATAGAAAACTGACCACCTCATTGACACAATGCCCACTTAACCCAGAAGTCAGCCGCACCAACGTGCCAGAGGAAACAATGTGCACCTGGTGACTGTGTCAGCATGCGCTGCACCCAGCCTGCCACAGGAGTCGCTAGTGCGCGATAGGACAAGGACATCCCTGCCTGCCAAACCCTCCCCTAACCCGGACGACGCTGGGCCAATTGTGCCCCACCCCATGGGTCTCCCGGTCGCGGCAGGCTGCGACAGAGCCTGGACTCGAACCCAGAATCTCTAGTGGCACAGCTAGCGCTGCGATGCAGTACCTTAGACAAATCGGGAGGCCCACAGACTGTTCACTTGAAAAAAAATACATTAAATTGTTAAATCATTTAACGGTGCATTTGACAATGGGTCAATTACTTTAACCATCAATCAAACATTTTTAGACACATTAATAAACATTTACTGTATGGTTAAAATAGTAAAATAGTAATTCATGCTTGACCAAATTGTAAGCCTATTAAGCTTGGTTGAATAATGGTTTATAAATGCACAAGAAATTATCATAAAACAAATTATTCCATCGTGTAACCTTGCAATATTCTCACTTTTGGATGGGATGCAATGGGGCAGTTATTTATTTATCCCATGTCAAGATCTGTCCATCATGCTCAAAATAAGGATGACCTCAAATAAGGATGACCTCAAACGTGTTGACACTGATGTCATGTGACTACGCAAAGAACGGGGTCAAGAAGAAGATCAGTGTGTAAAATCCAGACAAGAAAGATTGCTGTGAAAGAAACATGAATTCTGCTGGACAATTTAGCATAGGTAGTTAGCTAACTGTAGCTAGCTAGCAAACTTTAGCTGGCATTTTTGTTCAGCCTACCAACTAGGCTAGCTAGCTGGTTACCATTTACAGAATATACTTTCCATGCCATTTGTTGAGTTTTGGGGATTAGCTAACACGTTAGGTAGCTAGCTAGTTTTCTAACCTTGGCTAGCTACCTAAAGTGAGACGCACCAAGCATGTTAACGTTAGCTAGCTAGCTACTTAGTTCATTTTCAATGTAGCTAAACACTAGCAAACGTATTAGCTAGGTAGGCCTAGCTATATGCCTAATATCATGACTGTCCTCTGAGGATCCAAATAGGTCAGATCAGCTTTGCAATAAATAACTTCAACCAGACCCCCTCTCACCTGTAGAGGGGGGGGGGGGGGGGGGGGACTGGTGGGGGTTAAGACCTCACACCATGTTGTAAATCAAGGAGAGAAGATTAAGGTTTCCCTCTCCAAATTCACCAGAGGAATGTTCCTTTGTTTAAGAAGACTTTTCCCACCAAAACTCTAACACGTTCTAAACGGAATACTAGATTTGTGATTCATTAAACATTTTATAAAGGAAATACTGTAACTTGAAAAGTATATACACCACATGTAGGAAGTTTCCATCCTCTGCATTGAGCATGCAAAATTAACAATTATGAAAGTATTTTTGTTAAGGGGGGTATGTGAATTTAGAAACTATAAGAAGAAATGGTTTCTATAACTATGCAAAGTAAGTAGTCATCGCTCCCTTGAGTGAGGTCAGAGAGCGTGCCAGCCTGATGGAACCATCCCTTTTGAACAAACTGTATACAATTATGGGTTAAGATTAACATATCAGACCAGAGCGACGTAGAGCTGCAGCTCACATTTAAAGTGGTCTGAACTCTGAATCGCAACACGAGGTTGAGACGATAAAGTAACCTCCTGGACAATCACTGGTACAGCTGATCTAGAAATGTGAACTTAAATGGGTCCATTCTACTACTCTTTTCAAACCATCGTATTCCGCTACTCTCATCACCCCGATGGGAATAATCGATATGGCTGGCTAGCCTATCTTCAAAGAAGCATCTTCCAGAGCGAATGGAAGTAGAATAAACTCTGTAGTTCTGTTCAGGACTACAGTCATGGCCAAAAGTTTTGAGAATCACACAAATATTAATTTCCACAATGTTTGCTGCTTCAGTGTCTTTAGATATTTTTGTCAGATGTTACTATGGAATACTGAAGTACAATTACAACATTTCATAAGTGTCAAAGGCTTTTATTGACAATTACATGAAGTTGATGCAAAGAGTCAATATTTGCAGTGTTGACCCTTTTTTTTCAAGACCTCTGCAATCTGCCCTGGCATGCTGTCAATTAACTTCTGGGCCACATCCTGACTGATGGCAGCCCATTCTTGCATAATCTATGCTTGGAGTGTGTCAGAATTTGTAGGTTTTTGTTTGTCCACCCGCCTTTTGAGGATTGACCACAAGTTCTCAATTGGATTAAGGTCTGGGGAGTTTCCTGGCCATGGACCAAAAATATCGATGTTTTGTTCCCCGAGCCACTTAGTTATCACTTTTGCCTTATGGCAAGGTGCTCCATCATGCTGGAAAAGTCTTCGCCTCACTGTGCGTGGAGATGCACTCACACCTGCCTGCTGCCATTCCTGAGCAAGCTCTGTACTGGTGGTGCCTTGATCCCGCAGCTGAATCAACTTTAGGAGACGGTCCTGGCACTTGCTGGACTTTCTTGAAGCCTTCTTCACAACAATTTAACCTCTCTCCTTGAAGTTCTTGATGATCCGATAAATGGTTGATTTAGGTGCAATCTTACTGGCAGCAATATCCTTGCCTGTGAAGCCCTTTTTGTGCAAAGCAATGATGACGGCACGTGTTTCCTTGCAGGTAACCATGGTTGACAGAGGAAGAACAATGATTCCAAGCACCTCCCTCCATTTGAAGCTTCCAGTCTGTTATTCGAACTCAATCAGCATGACAGAGTGATCTCCAGCCTTGTCCTCGTCAACACTCACACCTGTGTTAACGAGAGAATCACTGACATGATGTCAGCTGGTCCTTTTGTGGCAGGGCTGAAATGCAGTGGAAATGTTTTTTGGGGATTCAGTTGATTTGCATGACAAATAGGGACTTTGCAATTAATTGCAATTCATCTGATCACTCTTCATAACATTCTGGAGTATATGCAAATTGCTTTCATACAAACTGAGGCAGCAGACTTTGTGAAAATGTATATTTGTGTCATTCTCAAAACTTTTGGCCATGACTGTACACGAATGCAGAGGAGAACAACAGAGGAACCATATTGGACAATCAGAGCCTTACAAGCGTTCCCCTTTCCAAGGCGGCCCGGTTAGGAGACATACACAGCAAACCAAGGCAGTTTCACGTAAATATATATTTTTGATTTCTTAATCGTAGAGGGTGGCGGTTCATGTGTGAAGTATAAGTGGGAGTAGTTTCTAAATGTACCAATGTTAGGTGTCTCTGTCTGTCACGGGTGTCGTATGGATTAGACCAACATGCAGCGGGAATGTGTCTACTCATCTTCTTTTTAATTGTCAGAAAGGAGGAAAAACCATAACAAAAACGACGATAAACAGACAAAAACGCAGCGGGAATATGTATACTCATCTTCTTTTTATTTTGAAGAAGGAGAAACAAATAAATACGTATACAAAAAAAGAACAAAACGAAACAGTCCTGTCAGGTGCACAAACACTAAACAAGGAACAACTACCCACAAAATCCCACAGAAAAACACCCCTCTTAAATAGGACCTTCAATTAGAAGCAACGAGGAGCAGCTGCTTCCAATTGAAGGTCAACCCCATTAACTAAACATAGAAATATACTAACAAAGAACATTAACCACAAACCCAGAAACACATAAAACAAACACCCCTCTTACATAAGAACATAGCCCAACAAACCCCGAAACACTCTAAACAAACACCCCCTGCCACGTCCTGACCAAACTACATTAACAAATAACCCCTTTACTGGTCAGGACGTGACACTGTCTCTCTCTCTCGCTCTCTCTCTCTCTCTCTCTCTATCTCTCTCTAGCCCTATCCATGTCTTTTGTAACAAGCAGCCATATTGTTGTCAGTCTGCTAGGGACCTGCTTCTAATGTATTAAGTGTGTATGTTTATCCTGTGTTACCATTTAGTTAGCTAGTAAATAAATAATGAAACCAATTTGTGTAGTATTGAATCATAATTAAGGCTCGGGTTTTTGCAGATGCAAGGAGGTTACGACTGTACATAATGATATGACATGAGGTTGTGATTAATAAGTTGACTGTTTATGGATGTAATAGGTAAAAACCTTGAGAGTTTCATTTGGGAGATGGTAACTCTTTAAAGAACCGCTTTCATGGTGCCCCAGATCCTAATGAGTTAATTGTTACATGATTTATTTAAATCGGGTAACAATTAAACATATTTAGGTTTATTAGATAAATAACAGTCTTCAGATTAATGAAAGGTCACAACACTATAGAAATCATGATGATAACTATGTGTAATATAGTGTCTATGCTTAATTGTCATAAATTCTTCTCTACCACAGATTCCTACAAGGTCTCAGACTCCAGGAAGGGAAAATGCTTACAAGAAAGAAATCAATGAAGACAGAGACAGTTGTCGATTTCCATTTTGTAATGTTAAAAAAGCAAGAAATAGACAATCCTATTTTTCTAAATTAGCTATCTTCGCCAGTGTTTCCCAACTCCAGTCCTCGAGTACACCCAACAATACACATTTTTATTGAAGCCCCTGATTAACACACCTGATTCAACTTGTCAACTAATCATCAAGCCCTCCATGAGTTGAATCAGGTGTTTTTATCCGGGGCTGCATCAAACGTGTGTACTGTTGGGGATACTCCAGGACTGTTGTTGGGAAACAATGATCTAGGCTGCTCACCATACTGTAGGCTACAGTGTTATGTTATTAAGGAGGCCTATATCTTTGTTTAATCTACGCAATCAATTTTTTTACAATAAAAATCTTTTTTATTGTGTAAGAAATGTAAGGTATTTTTACGTTGCAATAAAGTTGACTAAAGTAGGTATTTTCACTTGGTACTGAGTAATAGGTAATTACATAGAAATACAATTTATTTTAACTAGCTAAATCCTGTGTAAAACCTATTAATTGCATTGTACTTATGCAGATATTACATGTACTCTGTGGTGTACCAGTGTGTTTATCCTCCCACTTGGATGGCACTTCTGGAAGCCTTACAATAAGGACGATGTTTTTTATTTATTTTTTATTTAACCTTTATTTAACTAGGCAAGTCAGTTATTTTACTTAGAATGACGGACTACCGAAAGGCAAAAGGTCTCCTGCGGGGATGGGGGCTGGGATTAAAACATTTAAATATATTAAATAAAAATATAGGACAAAACACACATCATGACAAGAGAGACAACACTACATAAAGAGAGACCTAAGATGACAACATAGCATGGCAGCAACACATGACAACACAGCATGGTAGAAACACAACATCACAACGACATGGTAGCAACACAACATGGCAGCAGCACAACATGGTAGCAGCACAAAACTGTGTACAAACATTATTGGGCACAGACAACAGCACAAAGGGCAAGAAGGTAGAGACAACAATACATTACGCAAAGCAGCCACAACTGTCAGTAAGAGTGTCCATGATTGAGTCTTTGAATGAAGAGATTGAGATAAAACTGTCCAGTTTGTGTGTTTGTTGCAGCTTGTTCCAGTCGCTAGCTGCAGCAAACTGAAAAGACGACGTCAGGATGGGTAATGTACTATATAAGTCCACATTAATTACAAGTAAGTAACCCTCAACATACAATTCATTTTAACTAGTAATTACATTGTGCTTATGCAGATATTACATGTAGTCTGTGGTGTACCAGTGTGTTTATCCTCTCACTTGGATGGCAAGGAGGTTCAGGTTGTCATAATTGGTAACGTACACATTAATAATAAATTCTACTTGTAAACTTTTTGGGGGCAAGTGCTAGCAACATTGAGTGAAGATTTTGAAGAGTGTGCATTCTCGGGTAGGTAATTAGAGCCTATTGATCATCCTACCTTTGTAATCTAAGACACCCAGCGCATCTGGCCACAAGAGATTACAACATTGAGACAGTTATTACTGAATTCGATGCAGCTGAGAAGCGGTGCTCCGCCACTTCTCACAGTGGTGCCACTTATCACAATGGTGCTTGTTTAGTAAGGTAAGATTAGGGCTCGTTTTATAGCCACACCGGTTTAGTAAAGTAAGATTAGGGCTGTTGCGGTGACCGTATTACAGCCACACAGGCAGTCGTGAGTCATGAAGGCCGTCAAATTCCACGTGACCGTTTAGTCACGGTAATTAGGCTTCTCCAAGCTCTGATGCTGTTGATGGTCGTTAGTAGCCTACCAAACTCGCGACTGCCTGGTACTCAGCACTCTATTGTCCCTCTATTCACTCTGACATCAATGCAGATGTAATCGAAAATCTAATCAAACACTTCATGAGAGCCCATGAGCTCATGGTGTGCAACAATTACGCAAGAAAACAGAGTGATGGCCTCTTAAAAAGAGCAGGGTCCCATCAGCTTTCTATAGGCTAAACCTAATATATTTACTTCTCAACTAATGTTAGCCTTTCACTTGTGAATTATATGTATATTATCACTTGTGAATGATGCCCAGCATAAGGCAAGAAACAAAGCCTTTTTTTGTGTGACTTTTTCTAATCACAGTCGCTCACCTCATGTAACCTAGCCCATAGGCCTATATGTTTTGATAAGGTGTGTTTCACAACTAAAGTGGCTAAATACCTTCTTAAAATTAAGCATATTAATCGCTTAACAAGGGGTGTAGATCCTAACTGTCATACATAAGCAGCATGTGATTTTCAAGTTTGGGGAAGATAGGTTTCACCATAAAAATGCACCTTTGCATTAAATGCATAATTGCATTTGCAGTAACTTTTAATAATAGAGTTTCCGCTAATGGAACATTCTCGCTTATAGCGTACTGCCATGTGCGCATTCTTGCACTTATAATGTGAAGAAATAGGCTAATAGCTCATCAACATTTTAAGCTAAACATTCTGATCTGTTGCATCAGCCACATTGTGTAAAAAAGCTTTTTTGATGCTAGTGGTTGTATTCATTTGGGATCTATCATATCCAGTCCCAGACTATGATTAGAATATTTATTTCTTGCACAGAATAGAATAGGTCAACTTTTGTGCTATGGGAGATAGTAGATTGACATAAACTAGTGCTTTGTCTGTTCGTTAGGCCTACTCATCTTGTTGGCTGATGAAAAGTAAATGTGGTCAATTCTTCCAATATCTTCAATATCCACCTCAGAATTGGATAAAGAAGAGTGCAGCTGTGTCTGTCTTCACTTGTAGCCTGTGAGAAAGACCCGATCACGTGATGGAGAGCCATGTGAATGATAGGTGCTTCAGAACATGTAGAATGGCACAATGTAGCACTCCGGGCAAAGGGCACAACGGCCACTGCCCGCAAATTCTTCTGTCTTATTTGGTGTCCTGTGTGAATTTAAATACGCTCCATCTAATTCTCTCTCTCTTCCTCTCTTCCACCCCTCCCGGAGGACCTGAGCCCCAGGACCATGCCTTAGGACTACCTGGCCTGATGACTCCTGGCTGTCCCCAGTCCACCTGGTCGTGCTGCTTCTCCAGTTTCAACATTTCTGCCTGCAGTTATGGAACCCTGACCTGTTCACCGGACGTGCTACCTTGTCCCAGACCTGCTGTTTTCGACTCTCTCTCTCTCTCCCTCTTTCTCTACCGCACCTGCTGTCTCAACCTCTGAATGCTTGCCTATGAAAAGCCAAATTACATTTACTCCTGAGATAATGACCTGTTGCACCCTCTACAACCACTCCGATTATTATTTCACCCTGCTGGTCATCTATGAACGTTTGAACATCTTGAAGAACAATCTGTACTCTTATAATCTCCACCCAACACAGCCAGAAGACTGGCCACCCCTCAGAGCCTGGTTCCACTCTAGGTTTCTTCCTAGGTTCCTGCCCTTCTATGGAGTTTTTCCTAGCCACCATGCTTCTACATCTGCATTGCTTGCTGTGTGGGATTTTAGGCTGGGTTTCTGTATAGGACTTTGTGATATCTGCTGATGTAAAAAGGGCTTTATACATATAGTGCCTTCAGAAATTATTCAAACCGCTTGATTTTATCCATATGTTATGTTACAGCCTTATTCTAACATGGATTTAATTTTTAAAAATCCTGAGCAATCTACACACAATACCCCATAATAACAAAGGGAAATACAGAAATACCTTATTTACACAAGCATACAGACCCTTTGCTATTAGACTCTAAATCTATCTCAGGTGCATCCTGTTTCCATTGATCATCCTTGAGTTGTCACTAAACACTTCGATAGCAGGAGGGGTGAAGTCAGGCACAGGAGACTGAGGTCCGTGAAACACACGTTTAATCAATCCTTGAAAAAATGCCGGAACAAGGCAAGGATGCACAATAATACAATAGGAGAACAGCTCCAAAAATACTAAGGGACGGGACGCAGCCCAGCAACCCTAATACTTAAAACACGCAGCGTAATAAGGAAATTACAATATTCCCCTTCGTTCCCAAAAGGCATGGCAAATAAACAATCCCGCACAAATCCCCAAACGAAACAGACAAACTAAATACCCCACTAATTAACTAACACAGAACAGGTGCGGACCTAGACAGACAACCAAAAGACACAGAAACATAGATCTAGTAGGCCGGCGACAATGAAAACCGAGCACCGCCCGACCGGGGAGAGGCGCCACCTTCTGTGGACGTTGTGACATGAGATGTTTCTATAACTTCATTGGAATCCACCTGTGCTAAATGCAATTGATTGAACATGATTTGAAAAGGCACACACCTGTCTATATAAGGTCCCACAGTTGACAGTGCATGTCATAGCAAAAACCAAGCCATGAGGTCGAAGGAATTGTCCATAGATTGCATCGAGGCACAGATCTGGGGAACGGTACCCAAATATTTCTGCAGCGTTGAACATCCCCACAGTGGCCTCCATCAATAGAAATGGAAGGAGTTTGAAACCACCAAGACTCTTCCAAGAGCTGGCCGTCTAGTCAAACTGAGCAATCGGGGAGAAGGGCCTTGGTCAGGGAGGTGACCAAGAACCTGATGGTCACTCTGACAGAGCTCCAGAGTTCCTCTGTGGAGATAGGATTACCTTCCAGAAGGACAACCATCTCAGCAGCACTCCACCAATCCAGCCTTTATGGTAGAGTGGCCAGACAAAAGCCACTCCTCAGTAAAAGGCGCATGACAGACCGTTTGGAGTTTGCCAAAAAGCACCTAAAGACTTTCAGACTATGAGAAACAAGATTCTCTGTTCTGATGAAACAAAGATTGAACTATTTCTACTGAATGCCAAGCGTCACGTCTGGAGTAAACCTGGCACCATCCCTACAGCATCATTCTGTGGGGATGTTTTTCAGTGGCAGGTTCTGGGGGACTCGTCAGGAAAGATGAACGGAGCAAAGTACAGAGAGATCCTTGATGAAAACCTGCTCCAGAGCACTCAGGAGCTTCTGACTGGGGCAAAGATACACCTACCAACAGGACAACGACACTAAGCAAACAGCCAACACAATGCAGGAGTGGCTTCGGGAGAAGTCTCTGAATGTCCTTGAGTGGCCCAGCCAGAGCCCGGACTTGAACCCAATCAAACATCTCTGGAGAGACCTGAAAATAGCTGTGCAGCAACACAACCCATCCAACCTGACAAAGCTTCTGCAGAGAAGAATGGGAGAAACTCCCCAAATACAGGGGTGCCATACTTGTAGCATCTTACCCAAGAAAACTCATCGCTGTAATCGCTGCCAAAGGTCCTTCAACAAATAACTGAGTAAAGGTCAGTTAGTATCACCACTTTATTTTAAGAATGTGAAATGTCAGAATAATAGTAGAGAGAATTATTTATTTCAGCTTTTATTTCTTTCATCACATTCCCAGTGGGTCAGAAGTTTACATACACTCAATTAGTATTTGGTAGCATTGCCTTTAAATTGTTTAACTTGGGTCTAACATTTCGGGTAGACTTCCACAAGCTTCCCACAATAAGTTGGGTGTATTTTGGCCCATTCCTCCTGACAGAGCTGGTGTAACTAAGTCAGGTTTGTAGGCCTCCTTGCTCACACACGCTTTTTCAGTTCTGCCCACAAATATTCTATAGGATTGAGGTCAGGGCTTTGTGATGGCCACTCCAATACCTAGACTTTGTTGTCCTTAAGCCATTTTGCCACAACTTATAACTCAATATAACCACATAATTTTCCTTTCTCATGATGCCATCTATTTTGTGAAGTGGACCAGTCCCTCCTGCAGCAAAGCACCCCCACAACATGATGCTGCCACCCCGTGCTTCACGGTTGGGATGGTGTTCTTCGACTTGCAAGCCTCCAACCTTTTTCCTCCAAAAATAATGATGGTCATTATGGCCAAACAGTTCTATTTTTGTTTCATCAGACCAGAGGACATTTCTCCAAAAAGTACAATCTTTGTCTCCATGTGCAGCTGCAAACCATAGTCTGGCTTTTTTATGGCGGTTTTGGAGCAGTGGCTTCTTCCTTGCTGAGCGGCCTTTCAGGTTATGTCGTTATAGGACTCCTTTTACTGTAGATATAGACACTTTTGTACCTGTTTCTTCCAGCATCTTCACAAGGTCCTTTGCTGTTGTTCTGGGATTGATTTGCACTTTTCGCACCAAAGTACGTTCATCTCTAGGAGACAGAACGCGTTTCCTTCCTGAGCGGTATGACAGCTGCATGGTCCCATGGCGTATATACTTGCGTACTATTGTTTGTACAGATGAACGTGATACCTTCAGGCGTTAAGAAATTGTTCCCAAGGATGAACCAGACTCGTGGAGGTCTACAATATTTTTACTGAGGTCTTAGCTGATTTCTTTATATTTTCCCATGATGTCTAGCAAAGAGGCACTGAGTTTGAGGGTAGGTCTTGAAATACATCCACAGGTCCACCTCCAATTGACTCAAATTATGTAAATTAGCCTATTAGAAGCTTCTAAAGCCATGACATCATTTTCTGGAATTTTCCAAGCTGTTTAAAGACACAGTCAGCTTAGTGTATGTTAACTGGGGCAGCAGCGTATCCTAGTGGTTAGAGTGTTGGACTAGTAACTGAAAGGTTGCAAGGTCAAATTATAAGCTGACAAGGTACAAATATGTAATTCTGCCCCTGAACAAGGCAGTTAACCCACTGTTCCTAGGCTGTCATTGAAAATAAGAAATTATTCTTAACTGACTTGCCTAGTTAAATAAAGGTAAAAAAAAGTACAAATTATAAAAGAAACTTCTGACCCACTGGAATTGTTATACAGTGAAATAATCTGTCTGTAAACAATTGTTGGAAAAATGACTTGTGTCATGCACAAAGTAGATGTCCTAACCGACTTGCCAAAACTATAGTTTGTTAACAAGAAATTTGTGGAATGGTTGAAAAATGAATTTTGATGACTCCAACCTAAGTGTTTGTAAACTTCAGACTTCAACTCCAGTGTAATCACTCCAGTGTAAATTGCTAAATTGTAATTACTTCGCCACTATTGGCCTATTTATTGCCTTACCTCCTTACTACATTTGCACACCCTGTATACAGATTTTTCTATTGTGTTATTGAATGTACGTTTGTTTATCCCATGTGTATCTCTGTGTTGTTGTTTTTGTCGCACTGCTTTGCTCTATCTTGGCCAGGTCGCAGTTGTAAATGAGAACTTGTTCTCAACTGACCTACCTGGTTAAATAAAGGTGAAATAAAATTAAAAAATGAATTGGCAAAAGTGGGCATGTAATTAATCCATACCCAACCCTCAAGTAAATCACGACAAACTCACTTACAAAACTCAGTTTTGGACAAGACTGACTTCATGACCATTATTATCCTATTTACACTTTGTAGTCAATTTTGACAGTATAATTAATGTTTCTGACTCATATTGATGTGACATAGGCTATTTAAAACCAGATGTCTCGTTCGTCGTAGGAATTGGACCACGGCGCAGCGGGAATGTGTATGCTCATCTTCTTTATTTAGAAGAAAACCAAAATAAACACTTAAACAAAAACGAGAAACAGTCCTGTAAGGCACACAGCTACACATGGAACAACTACCCACAAAAACCCATAGAAAAACACCCCTACTAAATAGGACCTTCAATTAGAGGCAACGAGGAACAGCTGCCTCCAATTGAAGGTCAACCCGAAAAACTAGAACGAACATAGAAATATACTAACATAGAACATTAACCAAAAAAAAACTAAACACATAAAACAAACACCCCCTGCCACGCCCTGACCAAACTACAATAACAAACAACCCCTTTTACTGGTCAGGACGTGACACCAGAGAAGTTGCTTCTAAGGGGCAGTTGACTTTTAAAGTTTAGTGGCAAACTACACTCAAAAAGCTGTATTGCTGCCAGCAAAAATAAAAAGATCCCAAGGGTAGGGGGAAAACATATCCATACAGTCTACCAAAAAAAGAGGATAAAAACATCCTATTTCTTCTGTTAAAACAAAACCGCCAAATCTCTACTCAGGCACCGGAGCCTGGGAGGGCGGAACATCTTCCATTGCCAATACCCTTTGCAAATCTTCCGCTGTGAACTCCTGAAGTTCCAAATACTTTTCAGCTGCAGCCGCAATGAATTCTACAGTATCCACCTTTTTAACAAACAGCACAGCCGGTTGACTTGCTTGACACATTCACAGGCTGTTGTGCATCCACGACCATATCTTCAACACTGTCACCTGCTTTCTCAACTCTTTTCGTTGCTACCACATAGAAAATCCGATGGACTGTCCTAACTTTCGCCACCTCAACTTCTCAACTTACAGGGAACCCCAAGAACTCTGGATCATGATCTCTACCACAATTGCAGAACTGACCTTCTTCACTCCAATCTTCAATATACATACTTTGTCTGCACACATTTGCAACACTCCAGCACAATAGGTGGTGGTATGCACCTTATCAGTTTATTTACAAACTGTCAATATGCTCATAGAAGTAGTAGAAGAAGAAATTGACCACTTAAAAATGGATAGTCCTCAATGGTGCTGGCCATGCTGTCACAGAAGCTGCCATTGCAAAGACAGGAGATGAGCTCTCTTGTACATCTCTATGGGGCAAGGAGGACATCAACTGGCCAATGAAATCCTTCCACATTGTGGGGCTTCCAACTCCTACCTGCTACACTAATATGAACACCGTAGAAATGTATTCCGCGGAATCCAGAGATGCTTACTGGTCTGAGTTATGGGAACTTTTCACCAGTACAGAACACACCTTTACTGTAGGTTGTGACTGGGGCCCTGCGAGCATTCAGTGTTGTGCAGGTGATGAATGGCCAACAGTGGATAAAGTACATAGCAATAACCTCCAGGCAACCTGCAGCACACCCGAGCACAGGCCAGCCCATTTATCATTCAATTGTCAGAGGATTTTATCAAGTGTGTTTTCTCCTGCGCCTTTTGATTTATTTTACAATTTATTACAGTCACTCCCAGTCAGCATTTGCCAAATATAATGGCTATTCAGAGGAGAGAGGGCTGAGGAAGCACACACCAAGCACATACAACAAAGTGCAAACAATGCTATCTGACTAAGGCTGTATCTGAAAACACTACTAGCTGTCAAATCCTTGCTTCCTCCATCCTTGTTTCCCCAATTACTAACCTACCTCTGAAAGCACATTTTAAGAAAGGATCCAAGTTCCCTCTCTCTGACCTTCTCCTCCAGTGAGAGGTGAGAAATTGAGGAAACAAGGATGGAGGAGTCAAGGATCTGACTGTTGGTATTGTTTTCAGACACAGCCTGGGTATCGTCGCATCAGAGGAATTGATTAATATTAAATTGTGGAAAGGGTGGGGTTCGGTGTGTGGGAGACAAAAAAAACCTGCATAGCACTGTGGGGCTAGGAACAGTCCTTAGCACATAAAAGTGCTCTCCACTATTCAATGCTCTCCACGTGCATGCTCTCGTTTATACACACGGGCCTCTCTCTCTCTTCCTCTAAGTTGTTTCCAAAAAACACGTTTATTTCCATCAAGCTAGCTAATCGTTAATAATTTCCTTTTTAATTGCTGTGGTTTGCCTGGCCTCTCAATCGGCAGAGGCAGCCCTCCCACAGATCTATCTGGCATTAATGTGGTGTTCAGTCTCATGTGTTCAGTCTTGCAGCAGTTGCTTGTCCCCGGGCAGTTGCTGAGCGCCACTGAGCTCTGCGTGGAGCAGCTCTTAAGAGACATTACTGGGTCTGCCTCTCAGCGGCGTAATATGTATGCTGCTCGTCTTCGGAGGCGGGGGGCCTGGTTCTCTGTCTTTCCCAGCACCGGCATCTCTCTCTGGGGGCTTGGCAGCACCCATGTGGGGGTGAAGTTGATTGATGATGCCCCCCAGTTTAACACGCTGTGGAAACGCTGTGGAAATACTGTGGAAACACAGCGGCAGCCGAGGTCCAAAGCTGCACGGCTCACTGGGAAGATACACAAACCACAGCTCTCAAAGACGTTTTGCCACTGAAATAAATATGTATGTCAGTATGCTACATGCAGGAGGGATGTGCCAGCATCTTTAAGCATAAAGATTATTCCCACTGAAAAATCAGAGATGGCTTTCATGTCAAGGGATAGGAAGATGGAAATATGTCCAACTGCACTCAGTGGTGGAAAAAGTACCAAATTGTGATACTTGAATAAAAGTATAGATTCCTTAATAGAAATTTACTCAAGTAAAAGTGAAAGTCACCCAGTAAAATACTACTTGAGTACAAGTCTAAAAGTATTTTGTTTTAAATATACTTAAGTATCAAAAGTAAATGTAATTGCTAAAATATACTTAAGTATATTTTACTTAAATTCCTTATATTAAGTAAAGCAGACAGCACTATTTTCTTGTTTTAAAAATGTATGGATTCCCAGGGGCACACTCCAACACTCAGACATTATTTTTCAAAAGATGCATTTGTGTATTAATGAGTCCACCAGACCATAGGCAGTAGGGATGACCATGTCTTCACTTGATAAGTGTGTAAATTTCACAATTTTCCTGGCCTGCTAAGCATTCAAAAGGTAACGAGTACTTTGGGTTGTCAGGGAAAATGCACGGAGTAAAAAGTACAATATTTTTTTTAGGAATGTAGTGAAGTAAAAGTAAAAGTTGTCAAAAATATAAATAGTAAAGTACAGATATAAAAAAAATGACTTAAGTGGTACTTTAAAGTATTTTTACTGTACTTTACTGTACTTTTACTGTACTTTACACCACTGTTTAAACATTATTTCACATAACTTGACTTATACACTTGAGCATTTCATTCTTAATAGGAACAGAGTTTGAGACCATTACTTTATCACTCAGTGTTCATACAATAATGTTTTGTACCGTGTCCAAACAATTTTCATGTCAGATTATCACTTATTCATTTCGGGGTAGTGTGGAAGGAACTGCCATTTTTCTTTCCCTAGTTAGATTAATTCATCTTATCAGGGCTCATACGAATGTAGATATGAGTAAGTTAAATGTTACAAAGTCATTTTAATGTGGATGAGAGAAGGAGGAAGATATTTGTCGGTCTGGTGAAGTGGAAGAAAGTTCCGTTCCATTGGATTTTGATGTTCCCTGTTGCCATGACACCCAGATCCTGTCCTTTTCACATTGATTTGTGTGTGTGTGTGTGTGTGTGTGTGTGTGTGTGTGTGTGTGTGTGTGTGTGTGTGTGTGTGTGTGTGTGTGTGTGTGTGTGTGTGTGTGTGTGTGTGTGTGTGTGTGTGTGTGAGCGGATGGGAAATAATTATCAGATGCAGGAAATTAGGTTCTAGGAGAGGAGCAGTCAGAAATAGGGTAGTAGCCAGCGATATTGATTGAAGGAAATTAATCAGGTTTGGTCTTCATTTGTCGCAATGGGCCCAGGCTGCAGCTGGTTAAATGGCCACAGACCCACTCACCAGCATCAAGTGAATTCCTATCAAAGAGACATCAAATGCATGTGTAATGAATGGTTTTCGAGTCCATCTGTATCTCAATCTGCTTTCATACTTTTGATGCCCATGTCAAATAGCTAGTTAGTTAGTTGTGTGATGTGCGTTAATAGCGACCCTGAAGTCTAGAAGTGTTGCCACCCCAGAAACCCCTTGGTTTCTCTGGGTCAGTGTTATTGAAGTGTTGTGGAGAGAGTCCCAGGTTCTAACTCAGGTTGGGACATGGCTGGAACCTACACTATGACGTACTGTATGTCTGTGTCATGTCCAGCTGAGCAAGAAACATCCCCTAAACTTTGCATTATGTCCTGTGGTATGGAAATGTAAAGTAATAACAAGGTAAACCTGGGGTGTATTTACTAAGAACCTAACAGACGCAAACCGGATGAAACGGGGAGGTACCTACCTGAATTTGTGCAAGAGAAACTCTTGTTTTCATCCCTTTCCGTTGCAAAACGTTTTGTTACAGTTTGCCCCCAGCTAAATCCACACTACCTGTACATCCCTGTATGACATTTGGTGAAGAAATAAGCGTCTGGAAAGGATCACAGTGACCTATCGGTTTTGTCTGGTAAAATGACATGTATTACGATAAGAGATGTCATAATTCTAGGTTTGATCATTACTCTGTGAAAAATAGTATAGTGAGTCATCCGATTGACAATAGAATACTGTAACTATCAGTGATGGGAATCCATGACCATGTCTCCCTTTTGTGTTGATGTAACACCATCATTGTAGCACTGATAGATCTGTGACTGACAGACAGACAGACTGGTTTGTGACAGATTATGAACAATGCTACATGACATCACAAACAGTATACCTTATGGGCACACTGTTCTTTTTCCTAATTTCAATGTTGTGTTTTTTTTTTTGTGCAACTTTATGATAGCGTCATTTAGATTTTATGTCACAATGGTTAAAAAGTTGTTGTTTTTTATATCTGGTATGCTATTATTCCATGAACGCACTAATACTTACTAATCCCTCAGCATTCTGGTGCATTAAAGAGCAATGCTGGAAGTGTTGTAGCCACACTAAGACGAGGGGTTATTAATGAAGGCGACTGCCATCACTGAATGATTTCCCACACTGAAAACCATGTTTGAATTAATTGCGGGGCTTAAGTCATCTGGCTACAGCAAGAGAGCTGTTAGTCTATAAATCCAGTTGTTTGCCAGGAATATTAAGTAGGACACAAGGCAAGATTAACTCTCCGTCCTCAGCAATAACAAATTCAGTCATTGGCTGCGTATGAGTGTTACTGTGAACACAAATGTTGACATAGGGGAGCTTTGGTAAGCTCTTGGAGCTGGGCAGTGGCTCCTTAGAGAGCACATCTTGGCCACATCATGGTGAGCATGCACAGGCATGTCTGAATTCTTCAGTAGTGATGCGTTCACAATGGGCTCCCCTAAAAACACATGGCAAAATGCCCAATGAAGCTTTATCTATCCACAGACAATTTACTGTAATATTCATAGGAATACTGTTAATTTCACCATCAATCACTTGACAGCATCAGACACTATCTACAGTATATCTATGAAAGAAGTTACATGTGATCGATTTCAACTATATTTGACAGAATACTGTAGCAAAGAGCTTAGATAAAGCACACCATCACAGTCATTTTTTATTCCATGATTTGTTTCTTACATTGCTAGAAAATATTGTGTTTAAAAAAAAAGGGTTCAATGGTTCATGTGGCCTTCAAAAGGGTTCTATATATATAACTGCAAAGTACCCTTATTTTTAGCAGTGAAGGCAAGGGAATCGGATAACGCACCGTGATTTTGTATTCCACAATTTGTTTCCAAAAGACTGAACATTTTCGAGGGAGTAAGATAACACAACAGCCGAGTCCCCGAAACGAAGGTAAGATGAAGAAGCATGCACCTCCATGTTTATCAAAGCAACACTTCAATCACATGACTGTGCTGAACCAACATCTGGAGCATCCAAAATTTAGCAATGCAATGTTCGGCACGGTGCAATACAGACAGTCCAACGTCTGTTGAGAGAGAGAGAGAGAGAGAGAGAGAGAGAGAGAGAGAGAGAGAGAGAGAGAGAGAGAGAGATTCCTTGGAAAATATTTTTTCTCTTCAAATAAAAGGAGAGGGACAGTGAAATTACTTTGCGATCTCTGTCTGGAAAAGAAACCATAATTCATTTTTGGTCAGAGCTAACAATAATGGTAAATAAATGCAACAAAGAAGTTGTTTTGCGACAGACTTACTGTAACTCGATGTTTTACACAGGATGCAATACATTAGAACCTATTATTTCTCGTATCCCTCATATCCACTTTGCAGAGTATTCAGAGGATATACAGATAAATCTGAACATAATTGTATTTTGTGAAAATTCTCTGTTATGCAGACAGGCAGTATTTGTTACAGTTGTCAGTTTGCGAGACAGCGTGCCATAATGACAGTGCTACACTTCATTATCATGTCGTCAAGTACACTGAGGCTGAGTGATGAAAAGGCCTATGGCTGCTTGTTTCAGAAGTGTCTAGTCAAGATATGAAAGATGTTTATCTGCTGCCTGGAAAGAAACTCAAGTATTAGGGCTCACCTCAAATCTGTTGATCACATCAAATAGTAACTCAAAGTGAATCACGGTTTTGAATGCTATTACTGACATTGATATACCATACCTCCCTCTCCATTTTACATTTTAGTCTTTTAGTAGACACTTTTATCCAGAGCGACTTACAGGAGCAATTAGGGTTAAGTGCCTTGCAACATTGCACATACATGCAAGCATGTTCACACACACACACACACACACACACACACACACTGAATGTACTTTTCAAGAAGTATTTACAAGAACACTTGTGGATGTTTGGTTACCCCTTGAATCATTCTCTCTGTGCCCTTTCACAAGAAGAATAAGAAACATTAAGAAAAGTAAAGAGAGAAAAGGTTCACTCTTAAACACAACAGGATCGCCTGGGATAATCCAAACGTATTCATCACTAATGTGTTTTAGCTTTTACTCTTTGGCTTGCAGGACTGAAACAATAGGTATGGACAGAAAGAGAGAGAGAGAGAAAGAAAGAGGGAATTTGGACTAGGAGAAGAGAAAGGATTAGGTGACAGCTACCTTGGGGAACAGGGGCATTGTGAATGATTGATGAGAGTGACAGGACTGTTGGTGAGTTTAGCAGTGTAGAAAAACCCTGCTAAATAGAATCACCCATAGGATCAACTGGCTCTTTCAATGTCCAGTTGGTTTGTATGGCTTTTTTTGTACTGTACATCCAACGGTTTATAATGAGCAATGCTACTGGAGAATCAATCAATCAATAGATGCACACACACACACACACACACACTACATGCTAATGTTTTTAAATGTACAGTGCCTTCGGAAAGCATTCAGACCCCTTGACCTTTTCCACATTTTGTTACGTTACAGCCTTATTAAAAAAATTATTAAATCATTTTTTTCACTTCATCAATCTACACAAAATAACCCATAATGACAAAGAAAAAACTGTTTAAAAAAAAAGTGTAGCTAATTTATATTTAAAAAAAACTTAAATACCACATTTACATAAGTGTTCAGACCCTTTACTCAGTACTTTGTTGAAGCACCTTTGGCAGTGATTACAGCATCGAGTCTTCTTGGGTATGATGCTACAAGCTTGGCACACCTACATTTTGGGAGTTTCTCCCATTCTTCTCTGCAGATCCTCTGTCAGGTTGGATGGGATGCGTTGCTGCACAGCTATTTTCAGGTCTCTCCAGAGATGTTCGATCGGGTTCAAGACCGGGCTCTGGCTGGGCCACTCAAGGACATTCAGAGACTTGTCCTGAAGCCACTCTTGCATTGTCTTGGCTGTGTGCTTGGGTCGTTGTCCTGTTGGAAGGTGAACCTTCGCCTCAGTTTGAGGTCCTGAGCGCTCTGGTTTTCATCAATGATCTCTCTGTACTTTGCTCTGTTAATCTTTCTCTCGATCCTGACTAGTCTCCCAGTCCCTGTCGCTGAAAAACATCCCCACAGAATGATGCTGCCACCACCATGCTTCACCATAGAGATGGTTCCATGTTTCATCCAGACGTGAGGCTTGGCATTCAGGCCAAATAGTTCAAACTTGGTTTCATCAGACCAGAGAATCTTGGTTGTCCTTCTGTAAGGATGTCCCATCTCCACAGAGGAACTCTGAAGCTCTGTCAGAGTTATCATCGGGTTCTTGGTCACCTCATTGACCAAGGCCCTTCTCCCCCGATTCGAACTCATGGCCTGGTTTTTGCTCTGACATGCACTGTCAACTGTGGGACTTTATATAGACAGGTGTGTGTCTTTCCGAATCATGTCCAATCAATTGAATTTACCACAGGTGTAGTCAGTTGTACTCTACCATAGTTGTAGAAACTCTGTCTGATTATAAATAAGGTATGTCTGTTTTTTTTTTTTTATACATTTGCTAAAAAAAAATGTTTTTGCTTTGTCATTATGGGATATTGTATGTAGATTGCTGAGGATTATTATTAATTTTTTATCTATTTTAGAGTAAGTCAAGCGGTCTGAATACTTTCCGAAGGCACTATATGTCAATTGTCTTTTGTCTGTAATGTATTTTTCGTCAACCCCAGTAAGACTAGTTGGCGCCATTGGCATCGGCTAATGGGGATCCTAATAAATCTAATCAAATCAATTATCTTTGTTGTCCCAATTGGGACATCTGTAATCTTAGAGTCAAATGGTTTTCAACCGTCTGGAATCCCTCCATTGCCGTCATCCCTCCCACATTCTGTCCCAAATATTTTTGTCTTGATGTCTGTACCAATCTGTTTATCTCACAATGTCCTACCTCCAGTCTCTTGCCATTTCCCTCACTCTCTCAACCGCCAACTACTCTCCTTCCGACCCTCATTGTTTTTCTCTCCAACTCTCTTCCTTGCTCATACTCCTGTGCTCTGTTTATATCTCTCTCTCTCTCTCTCTCTCTCTCTCTCTCTCTCTCTCTCTCTCTCTCTCTCTCTCTCTCTCTCTCTCTCTCTCTCTCTCTCTCTGTCTCTGTCTCTGTGTGTGTGTGGATAGTGGCAGCCTGTTTTTCCTGGACACAGAGTGACCCCTGCTGGTGGAGGGATAGACTAGCAGACAGAGCGAGAGATGGGTAGTAGAAGAAAACAAACAATACACAACTAAGAGAGAGAGAGAACAAAATAAAGAGAGATCGAGCGAGAGAGTACACCTCCTTCTGTTGTGTTTGGGAGTCAGTGCTGGCCAGTCAACCAGGGTGGTCCATACACTCCACACAGCTTTGGTCTCTATGTAATGAGAGGCCCTGCTGAACGGGGTAATAATAAAAGGGTTTTATTTATATAGTACTTCATTCTATTTTAAACTGGTCTCAGAGCATTTGTTATTATTCTGTATGTAAATCTGAGACACTCTATTTAGTATGATATGCTATGTTTCGTCTGGTATGTATTAATTTGTGGATGTCCATCATTCATTTTGTATGATTTTACGAATTACAATTCATATGACTTGCAATTCGTACAAAATTATACAAATTGCAATTCGTACAATATGTTACAAATTTGCTAAACTTATGACACATTACAATTTCCAATTTGTTGTTGCTAACGTTAGCTAGACAGGCTAACGTTTGCTGGGCTAGGAGTTAGGGTTAGGGTTAAGAGTTAGGTTAAAGGGTTAGGGTAACGGGTTAGCTAACATGCTAAGTAGTTGCAAAGTATCTAAAAAGTAGTAATTAATTGAAAAGTTGATAATTAGCTAAAATGCTAAAATTGTGATGAGATGCGTTATACCGCGCACCCTGACCAACCAACCACCCTATTTTCGTTTTTGCTTTAACCATCTGTCTTATGTAACCATACCAAAGGTAACATGTCATACTCATTTGAGTGTCCCGGATTTACATTTACTATGTTACGTCTAGTATATAATACCAGGCTGTATATTTAGCCTAGTATGCAAATTAGCCGAGAAAGACTGGTACTGGAGAAGATGTGAGAGCCCTTCAGTTGAGGACCATCACAGAGGTGCACAAAGCAGCCAGGAATTATCTTGGTGAATAAACTTCTGTCTGACATGGCTTTTCAGACAAAATGTTTAGTCTAGTAGACCACAAAGAGAGTCTACGAACTTGCACACAGGTACACTATGGACACGATGTGAATGAAATGTTCACTCCATTTAGTGCTTGCCTGCCCTTGCATCATCAATATACTACTTTATCAGTTTCTGTACTTTTCCACCCTTCGAATGTTTGGGTAAATCTATCTTCAGAAGATCCACATGTGCCAAATCGATTGGTATAATTTGCCATTGATTTATTTAGTGGCAACATGCCCTTAAAGTACTGACGGGAATATTAACAGAAACAGAGGTAGACAATTTCAGTCAAGGTCAGTTACATGCCTATTTTAAAAAGTTCATGTTTTTCACTATCTTCTAGCATTTTGACTCCAGAGTTAGAGTACTGTGCATTTGGAAAGTAATCAGACCCCTTGGCTTTTTCCACATTTTGTTACGTTACAACCTTATTCTGAAATTCATTATATTGTTTTTTTCCCTCATCAATCTAAACACACTACCCCATAATGGTAAAGCAAAAATATGTATGTGTGTGTGTGAGAGCAAGAGAGAGAGAGAGAGATCAAGTCTTTGTGTGTTTGAGTGTGTGTGTGTTTCTGCTAGCATTATCTGCAGGACGAATAATGAATTAACTCAGTATTATAATCGAGGCGCCGAGTGAGACAAAAATTCTCAAACACAGTCTGAAGAAAATGATAATACCACCTCATCTGTCTGCTTCTGCTGCTTGTAGAAGTCACAACATGGGGGCGTGAATAATTCTCTTATGTATGCTCTCTAAACATTTTCTTTCAAATGTAGTGTGCTCCATACCTGGATGTCTACCTGTGGGGTGTAACAGGGGATCAAGGCAGCTCTTTGAGTAGTGAAAGGGGTGAAGTCTTAGTTTGAATGCTAGTTTGTGCCTCAGCAAAGCCCTTACATGGAAAAGGTGAGTAACATATGCAAAAGTATGAGTGTCATGCTTTTCATTTTTTTTGCTTTTAATTAAAATCATTCTAATACGTAATGAATTCCTACATTTTGTCATATGAACTAACACATATATGTTTTATGTGTAAAATTGCTATGAACCGTGATATAGACAGGTGGCAATGAATCACCTGGAGTTTAGTGTGATGAAGGACATTCAGGGTTGTTCTGCATTCAATCTCTCTCATTTTCTCTCTCTCTCTCTCTTCATCCATCTCTTTCTCTCCCTCCTGCCCTCTCTCCTTCCGCCCTCCTCTCTTTCTCTCTTTCCTCCCTCTCCCTCTCTTTCTCTCTTTCCTCCCTCTCCCCCCCCCCCCCCCTCTCTCTCTCTCTCTCTCTCTCTCTCTCTCTCTCCCTCCCTGACCCTCTGTCAGTTTGAGGAAATACACTTAAAAACACTTATTTATTCAGAGAATTTTTTTCTCTCCAACGACTGAAAGGGAAACTCAATCTTGCAATCAAATAACATGTCTCTGCAAAGTCAAGCCATACCCTTTTTTCCATAAATAACAGCTCGCCACCTGCGTTCTATAAACATATTTCGCTACAGTGGCTTTCCACACACACTGATGTGATTTACTCAAAATCTCATTTTGATGAGACTGACCCCGTGCCCCCAGCTCCGGAGAAGAGAGAGTTATAAAAGTCGGCCATAAGATTTTGGTTTAGGAAGATCCAGTGATTATGAGATGATGTCCGCACCCTGTGGAAATGTAATTATCATAATACAAAAATCCCCAGCAAAAACAGTCAGTTTAAGCTAGAGATATTTTTTTGCATGGGCTGCGTCTCAATTACCACATCCGCATTTGTGGTGGAAGGTGGCCGAGCTACAGTGTTGTTTGTCAGACCATGACACATCCCCAAATCAGTCTTCTCACAAAAACGTCTGTAGCACCTGAACGGTTTGGCCTACAAGCCTCACATAACTCTCACGAACGCGTGCATGTCAGTTGTCACTCATCTGAAGGTAGTTAAAAAAATGTATGGAAGTAGATTTGGAAGTTTGTTAAATTTTATATGGGTAAAAAAATAGCTCCTGATCTGATCTCTCAGATATAGGACAGACAATTTAAAACCCATTTCCTTTTTATTTATATTTTGACTATCTGTTTTTCCATGTATGAATCTGTTATTCAATGTGTTTCTATGGGCTAATTCAATGTTTCATCAAATATGAGCATCTTCAAAGAATTCTATATGTTAACTTAGTAGAACCACCCCCCCCCCCCCCCCCCCCCAACACTGCAGTCCTCGTCTGTATTGAAGTAAATGGAAGTCGACCAGCTTTGTTTACTTTGTGGAGGTCACACTCAAATGACCCCTGGGAGAGACAATTAAACTGAAACGTGCCATTTTAGGCTCAATGTGATGAGGCTGTCAGACCAATTGTCCAATTCAGACATAAAAAAACACTAAAGAGCTAATAGCAGGGGGAGATGGTGCTGTAATACAATTGTTAGTAGCGTAGCATAATGTAAATTGTGAGATATAGCAAAGCAAGCAGACAATGAATGGCTATTCAAATGCAGCTCCTCCCTGGCTGTTGTTCATGGCAGGCTTATTAGGAGCAAAGTAGTAGCTATAGGAGTGCGAGACTCCAATTCACTCAGCTGGCATTTAATTTCTACTGTATTGTTAAGCACTTGAGATATTTCCAGTGCTGTCACTGGAGAGTTTAAAGTGTTCGCTGCCCATTTTTCAAAACATATTTGTTGAGCACATATTCATTGCCATCAATTTGTGTGTAAGGTCAGAGTCCTCCATTGGTATTAATATATTCCATAACTTCCAGTGGATACAAGAGGATGCTGGCTACTGCCTATGTGGTGGGTGCTCTGCTCTGTTTGGCTCCCGGCTCCCGCAAGGTTTGAACTAGGTCAGGGTAAAGACCCTCCGGGCCATTTAAAAAAAAAAAAGTTATGGACAGAACTTTGATACACTAGCAAAGTTCATTTTTACTACCTACAACTTACTAACCATGCTGTACCTGTTCACCTTGTGATGACATTCAAACATTTGCTGCATACAAAAATGAGTGCACTGTTCCTGAAAAGGTTGTGGCAGTAACGTCCGCAGAACCTTTAGAAAATGGACCGAATAGACACTAGAGGAATCTTGTCTACTGTATAACCCTCAAGACACAGCATAGGAACCAGAAATTGATGCCTGGGATTATTGTATTGACGTTTAGATTACAGCATCTTCTAATTTGAGGTTATCACACCGTCCTCCAGGGGAAGGCATCCGACTGGGCAAAAATTGGTTGAATCAACTTTGTTTCTGGGTCATTATAACAAATGTGATGACGTTGAATCAATGTGGAAAACTGATTGGATTTGAAAAAAGTAATGAGTCGCTAGGTTTCCATCCAATTGCCAATTGGCAAAAATCTGCGCATTTTCCCACCAAACTGACTTGTTGCAGATAGAAATGTGTGCGTGATGACATAGTGCACACAAAATGTACTTCTCGCTTACGGTTTCATATACCGAATAAAAATCTAAAGTTCAATGTGTTTCCATCACATTTTCAACTCTACCGATGGTTCTGTCAAAAAACTGTTCCGTTAAATATCAAATGTCGCTACTCTGCTCTTGGCACCTGTGCAACAGCTGGCAGATATAGCGTGTGTAGGCTGTGCGGATAGGCTAGTCTACATGATGAGATTACTATGGATAAGTAAGAATATTTGTATCTGTCAAATTATCTGTCTGCATTTATAAAATTGTACTGAAACTTCCTGTTTCCATCACAGCTGTCATTTAATTCACGTTAGTTGACAACTTAACCAAATGTTAATCAAAACTAGACTTTGAGTGAGTGTGTCCAGTAGGATGGCTCCAAAAAAGACCTGGGCCTATTTGCTCAAAGCATCTCAGAGTACGAGTGCTAATCTAGGATCAGAACTTGCTTTAGGTCTTAATTAATAATATTATGAACAGGGGAACCTGATCCTAGATCAGCACTTCCACTTCAATATGCTTTATGAATACAGGCTCTGGCACCTCAATAGGATCCACCACAACAATCACAAGGTTGTAATGTGTCCTCACCTTACCTTTTGCTCAGGGAAAAAAGCACACGTACAATGTAATTGCAAAACAAAATTATGCGGGCCATGGGGAAATATGAATTATGATATGTGCGCTGTAGTCATTTCACGCCTCACAGAGCCCCACCTTTAACCACAGAGGTGCATGTCTTAACTGTCGTTACGGCGTGGGTATTCAAATAACGGAATAATGGAAGCATTCTCTCTTTTTAATTGGACATTGTTTGACTGACATATCAATCCGGCTGCCGAAATGCCCTTTTCCATGTATATTGTAATTGAAACGTATTTTTATTTCCCTCATGGTCTTCTCCTGTACAGGAGATTAAGAATGCTTATGCCTTGCAAATCTGGCTGGTTCAGGTCTTATTGTTGAGACTGTGGTGCTTGATTCTGTATTCATTTGTTGTATATGTTGATGATGAACTTGATAGGACACAGCCATTGGAAAGTTCCTTTTAGTTTGGGATCATTCACAGCCTCTGTCATTTAATCAAATTACACAAGCTTTAAAATGGGCAGTATTTCATGGTGGCATGTACCATGTGTAATCTCTTTGATTTGATTACATTTGATTCCTCGTCTTTGTATTCAGACTTTCACTAGCATTGTTTAACAGGAATCCAGTGATTATAACCAAATGTGAATATATCCAAATACGGGCCACTTACAGTAATTGTACAATAAGGGGGTATCCCGTACACAGGTTAATCTTAGTCCTGGACTAAAAAACGATTTCGATCTATTTCGATGGAGATTCTAGGCTTAATCTGTGTCCGGGAAACCATCACACCTCCAACAAAGTCAAAATACCCCATGGAGCTTAAAACAATGTTTTACTTGTACAGTACAGTAAGGCCGGTTTTCCATACACAGATTAACTCCGTGAGACCCAAAAACGTAAAACTACGTCTCCTAAATTGCACCCTATACAGAACCTAAACTCAAAAATCATGTCAAACACTACATAATGCATCACCTTAGACCCAGATGTATCTCTTAGAATGAGCATTTGTTCTGTGTTGTGTGATGGTATGGTTATTGTGGCATCAGTAGCCTCTGAAACATTAGAAACCTGTCCACACGTATGAGATCACACTGGTCCACTACCCAAGCACATGTCGTAGGCCGTCCATTCAAGTAAAAGTCTTAAAATATTTTTTCCTGTCTTCCCTAAGATGTAGTGATTATGTAGAAAAATACATTTCGAAACAAACATTCTGAGCCAGAGCTGGTCAGAATACTGCCATTGAAAACCATTCATGTAATGGTAAAGAGGTAAGTTATCTCTCTAAATTAAGCCAGAAAGGACAACCAAATATTACAAAAAGTAAGTTAGACGTTCTCCATACATAGAATACACAAATTGTTGATCCTTTCAAAGATATATATTTTTGATAGCAAAATACTCAAATTTGGATCCATCAAATTAATAAATTTGGCTTTCCAGACAAAATAGGACATCATTTCAGATTTATATACCATTAGACAATGTGTTCCATTACATGTGTGGTGGAACTTTCTAGTCAAGTGAGAGAGACTTTCTTCAAACAATCATCTTTATTCAATATCAATTAATTATTGCAATAATGAGGCTGGTCGACCAAACACTTGAGTGTTGGACCGAGAGTCTAACCTTTACAGACAATGTTGGTCCTTATATAGCTAATACTAAAAATCAAATCAACCTACAAGCCCTTAACCAACAATGCTGTTTTAAGAAAAAATTTGTGTTAAGTGAAAAATAGAGAAGTAAAAAATACAAAATAATAGTAACAAATAATTAAAGAGCAGCAGTAAAATAACAATAGCGAGGCTATATACAGGGGGTATAGGTACAGAGTCAATGTGCGGGGCACCCGGTTAGTCGAGGTAATTGAGGTAATATGTACATGTACAGTTGAAGTTGGAAGTTTACATACACCTTAGCCAAATACATTTAAACTCAGTTTTTCACAATTCCTGACATTTAATCCTAGTAAAAATGTCCTGTCTTAAGTCAGTTAGGATCACCACTTTATTTTAAGAATATGAAATGTCAGAATAATAGAAGAGAGAATGATTTATTTCAGCTTTTATTTCTTTCATCACATTCCCAGTGGGTCAGAAGTTTACATACACTCAATGGTAACATTGGTAACACATTACAACATTGGTAACATTGCCTTGTAATTGTTTAACTTGGGTCAAACGTTTCGGTTAGCCTTCCACAAGCTTCCCACAATAAGTTGGGTGAATTTTGGCCCATTCCTCCTGACAGAGCTGGTGTAACTGAGTCAGGTTTGTAGGCCTCCTTGCTCGCACACGCTTTTTCAATTCTGCCCACAAATTTTCTATGGGATTGAGGTCAGGGCTTTGAGATGGCCACTCCAATCCTTGACTTTGTTGTTCTTAAGCCATTTTGCCACAACTTTGGAAGTATGCCTGGGGTCAATGTCCATTTGGAAGACCCATTTGTGACCAAGTGTCACTTTCGTTGGAATGATCGGACCAAGACGCAGCGAATGTTGAGTTCCACATGATTTATTAGAAAGTGAAACTAAGCAAACACAAAAACAAATAAACAATAAACTAACAATGAACCATGACTAACAGAGAATGTTACGTGCACTAACTCAAAACAATATCCCATAACACAGGTGGGAAAAACAGCTACTTAAATATGATCCCCAATTAGAGACAATGATTACCAGCTGCCTCTAATTGGGAATCATACAAATCACCAACATAGAAAATCAAACCTAGAACCCCATATAGAAATAAATAAACTAGATCAACCCCCCAGTCACGCCCTGACCTACTCCACCATAGAAAATAAGGACTCTCTATGGTCAGGATGTGACACCAAGCTTTAACTTCCAGACAGATGTCTTGAGATGTTGCTTCAATATATCCACATAATTTCCCTTCCTCATGATGTCATCTATTTGTGAAGTGCACCAGTCCCTCCTGCAACAAAGCACCCCCATAACATGATGCTGCCACCCCTGTGGTTCACGGTTGGTATGGTGTTCTTCGACTTGCAAGCCTCCCCCCTTTTCCTCCAAACATAACGATGGTCATTATGGCCAAACAGTTCTATTGTTGTTTCATCAGACCAGAGGACATTTCTCCAAAAAGTACGATCTTTGTCCCCATGTGCAGTAGCAAACCGTAGTCTGGCTATTTTATGAACGTTTCTGAGCAGTGGCTTCTTCCTTGCTGAGCGGCCTTTCAGGTTACGTCAATATAGGACTAGTTTTACTGTGGATATAGATACTTTTGTACCAGCATCTTCACAAGGTCCTTTGCTGTTGTTCTGGGATTGATTTGCACTTTTCGCACCAAAATACGTTCATCTCTAGGAGACAGAACGCGTCTTCTTCCTGAACGCGCTATTGTTTGTACAGATGAACGTGGTACCTTCAGGTGTTTGGAAATTGCTCCCAAGGATGAACCAGACTTGTGGAGGTCTACATTTTTTTTGGTCTTGGCTGATTTCTTTTGATTTTCCCATGATGTCAAGAAAAGAGGCACTGAGTTTGAATGTAGGCCTTAAAATACATCCACAGGTACACCACCAATTGACTCAAATGATGTCAATTAGCCCATCAGAAGCTTCTAAAGCCATGAAATTATTTTCTGGAATTTTCCAAGCTGTTTAAAGGCACAGTCAACTTAGTGTATGTAAATGTATGACCCTCTGGAATTGTGATACAGTGAATTATAAGTGAAATATTCTGTCTGCAAACAATTGTTGGAAAAATTACTTGTGTCATGCACAAAGTATATGTCCTAACCGACTTGCCAAAACTATAGTTTGTTAGCAAGAAATTTGTGGAGTAATGACTCTAACCAAAGTGTATGTAAACTTCCGACTTCAGCTGTAGGTATAGTTAAAGTGACTATGCATAGATAATAAACAGAGAGTAGCAGCAGTGTAAAAGAGGGTGGGGGAAATGCAAATGTGGGTGTGCTCGGTCCTCCTTTCCTTGTAGTCCACAAGCATCGCCTTTGTCTTGATCACGTTGAGGCAGAGGTTGTTGTCCTGGTACCACACGGCCAGGTCTCTGACCTCCTCCCTATAAGCTGTATCATTGTTGTCGGTGATCAGGCCTACCACTGTTGTGTCATCAGCAAACTTAATGATGGTGTTGGAGTCGTGCCTGGCCATGCAGTCATGAGTGAACAGGGAGTACAGGAGGGGACTGAGCATGCACCCCTGAGGAGCCCCCATGTTGAGGATCAGCATGGCGGATGTGTCGTTACCTAACCTTACCACCTGGTGCGGCCCGTCAGGAAGTCCAGGATCCAGTTGCAGAGGGAGGTGTCCTTAGATTAGTGATGATCTTTGAGGGCACTATGGTGTTGACCACTGAGCTGTTGTCAATGAATAGGATTCTCACATAGGTGTTCCTTTTGTCAAGGTGGGAAAGGGCAGTGTGGTGTGCAATAGAGATTGCATCATCTGTGGATCTGTTGGGGCGTTATGCAAAATGGTGTGGGTCAGAAGGTTTCTGGGATAATGGTGTTGATGTGAGCCATGACCAGCCATTCAAAGCACTTCATGGCTACAGACGTGCTACGGGTCGGTAGTCATTTAGGCAAGTTACCTTGGTGTTCTTGGGCACAGAGACTATGGTGGTCTGCTTGGAACATGTTGAAACAGACTCAGTCAGGGACAGGTTGAAAATGTCACTAGGCAGCTCGCGGCTGTGCTTCCCTTTGTAGTCTGTAATAGTTTGCAAGCCCTGTCACATCAAATCAAATTTATTTGTCACATACACATGGTTAGCAGGTGTTAATGCAAGTGTAGCGAAATGCTTGTGCTTCTAGTTCCGACCATGCAGTAATATCTAACAAGTAATATAACCTAACAATTTCACAACAACTACCTTATACACACATGTGTAAAGGAATGAATACAAATATGTACATAAAAATATATAAATGAGTGATGGCCGAACGGCATAGGCAAGATGCAGTAGATGGTATAGAGTAGAGTATATACATATGAGATGAGCAATGCAGGGTATGAAAACATTATATGAAGTGACATTGTTTAAAGTGGCTAGTGATAGATTACATCAAGATGGCAAGATGCAGTAGATGATATAGCGTACAGTATATACATAAGAGATGAGTAATGTAGGGTAAGTAAACATTATATAATATAAAGTAGCTAGTGATAAATTGATTACATCAATTTTACCATTATTAAAGTGGGTGGAGTTCAGTCAGTATGTTGGCAGTAGCCACTCAATGTTAGTGATGGCTGTTTAAAAGTCCGATGGCCTTGAGATAGAAGCTGTTTTTCAGTCTCTCGGTCCCCGCTTTGATGCACCTGTACTGACCTCGCCTTCTGGATGTTAGCGGGGTGAACAGGCAGTGGCTCGGGTGGTTGATGTCCTTGATGATCTTTTTGGCCTTCCTGTGACATCGGGTGGTGTAGGTGTCCTGGAGGGCAGGTAGTTTGCACTCGGTGATGCGTTGTGCAGACCTCACTACCCTCTGGAGAGCCTTCCACTTATGGGCGGAGCAGCTGCCGTACCAGGTGGTAATACAGCCCGACAGGATGCTCTCGATTGTGCATCTGTAAAAGTTTGTGAGTGTTATTGGTGACAAGCCGAATTTCTTCAGCCTCCTGAGGTTGAAAAGGTGCTGCTGCGCCTTCTTCACCACGCTGTCTATGTGGGTGGACCATTTCAGTTTGTCCGTGATGTGTATGCCGAGGAACTTAAAACTCTCCACCTTCTCCACTACTGTCCTGTCAATGTAAATAGGGGGCTGCTCCCTCTGCTGTTTCCTAAAGTCCACGAGCATCTCATTTGTTTTGTTGGCCCTCACCTCCTCCCTGTAGGCCGTCTCGTCGTTGTTGGTAATCAAGCCTACCACTGTAGTGTTGTCTGCAAACTTGATGATTGAGTTGGAGGCGTGCATGGCCACGCAGTCATGGGTGAACAGGGAGTACAGTAGAGGGCTGAGAACGCACCCTTGTGGGGACCCAGTGTTGAGGATCAGCGGGGTGGAGATGTTGTTACCTACCCTGACCACCTGGGGGCGGCCCGTCAGGAAGCCCAGGACCCAGTTGCACAGTGCGGGGTCGAGCCCCAGGGTCTCGAGCTTAATGACGAGTTTGGAGGGTACTATAGTGTTGAATGCTGAGCTGTAATCGATGAACAGCATTCTTACATAGGTATTCCTCTTGTCCAGATGGGTTAGGGCAGTGTGCAGTGTGATGGCGATTGCGTCGTCTGTGGACCTATTGGGTCGGTAAGCAAACTGTATTCGCTCACCTTGCCCTGATTAAAAGCAGTGGTTCGCGTGTTCAGTTTTGCGCGAATCCTGCCATCAATCCACGGTTTCTGGATGGGGAATGTTTTAATAGACGCTGTGGGTACAACATCACCGATGCACTTGTTAATGAACTCGCTCACCGAATCAGCGTATTCGTCAATGTTGTTGTTCGCAGCAATGCGGAACATATCCCAGTCCACGTGATCGAAGCAATCTTGAAGCGTGGAATCCGATTGGTCAGACCAGCATTGAACAGATCTGAGGGCGGGAGCTTCCTGTTTTAGTTTCTGTCTATAGGCTGGGAGCAACAAAATGGAGTCGTGGTCAGCTTTTCCGAAGGGAGGGCGGGGGATGGCCTTATATGCGTCGTGGAAGTTAGAATAACAATGATCCAGGGTTTTGCTTCCCCTTGTAGCACAATCGATATGCTGATAGAATTTGGGGAGCCTTGTTTTCAGATTAGCCTTGTTAAAATCCCCGGCTACAATAAATGCAGCCTCAGGATATGTGGTTTCCAGTTTACATAGAGTCCAATGAAGTTCTTTCAGGGCCGTCGATGTGTCTGCTTTGGGGGGGATATACACGACTGTGATTATGATCGAAGAGAATTATCTTGGTAGATAATGCGGTCGGCATTTGATAGTGAGGAATTCTAAGTCAGGTGAACAAAAGGACTTGAGTTCCTGTATATTGTTATGATCACACCACGTCTCGTTAATCATAAGGCATACACCCCCGCCCTTCTTCTTACCAGAGAGATGCTTGTTTCTGTCGGCGCGATGCGTGAAGAAACCAGGTGGCTGTACCGACTCAGATAGCGTGTCTTGAGTGAGCCATGTTTCCGTGAAACAAAGAACGTTATAGTCTCGGATGTCTCTCTGGAATGCTACCCTTGCTCGGATTTCGTCTACCTTGTTGTCAAGAGACTGGACATTGGCGAGTAGTATGCTCTGGAGCGGTGTGCGATGTGCCCGTCTACGGAGCCTGACCAGAAGACCGCTCCGTCTGCCCCTTCTTCTACGGCGTCGTTGTTTTGGGTCGCCGGCTGGGATCCGATCCATTGTCCTGAGTGGTAGGCCAAACAGAGGATCTGCTTCGGGAAAGTCGTATTTGCTGGTCGTAATGTTGGTGAGTTGACGTTGCTCTTATATCCAATAGTTCCTCCCGACTGTATGTAATAAAACCTAAGATTACCTGGGGTAACAATATAAGAAATAATACATAAAAAAAACAAAATACTGCATAGTTTCCTAGGAACGCGAAGCGAGGCGGCCATCTCTGTCAGCGCCAGAAGTACATCTGACGAGCATCGGAGCCGGTGTAGTACGATTCAATCTTAGTCCTGAATTGAGGCTTTGGCTGTTTGATTGTTCATTGGAGGGCATAGCGGGATTTCTTATAAGCTTCCGGGTTAGAGTAGCACTTCTTGAACGCGGCAGCTCTACCGTTTAGCTCAGTGCGGATGTTGCCTGTAATCCATGGCTTCTGGTTGGGGTATGTACGTACAGTCACTGTGGGGACGACGTCCTCGATGCACTTATTGATGAAGCCAGTGACTGATGTAGTGTACTCCTCAATACCAACGGAAGAATCCCGGAACATATTCCAGTCTGTGCTAGCAAAACAGTCAAGTAGCTTAGCATCTGCTTCATCTGACCACTTTCTTATTGTCCGAGTCACTGGTGCTTCCTGCTTTAGTTTTTGCTTGTAAGCTGGAATGAGGAGGATATAATTATGGTCAGATTTCCCAAATGGAGGGCGAGGGAGAGCTTTGCACGCGTCCCTGTGTGTGGAGTAAAGGTGGTCTAGAGTTTTTTTCACTCTGGTTACACATTTAACATGCTGATAGAAATGAGGTAAAATGGATTTAAGTTTCCCTGCGTTAAAGTCCCCGGCCATTAGGAGCGCCGTCTCTGGATGAGCGTCTTCCTGTTCGCTTATGGCCGTGTACAGCTCATTGAGTGCGGTCTTAGTTCCAGCATCCGTTTGAGGTGGTAAATAGACGGCTACGAAGAATATAGATGAAAACTCTCTTGGTAAATAGTGCGGTCTACATCTTATCATGAGATACTCTACCTCAGGCGAGCAAAACCTTGAGACATCCTTAGATTTCGTGAAACAACTGTTGTTTGCAAATATACATAGACCGCCACCCTTTGTCTAACCAGAGGCAGCTGTTCTATCCTGCAACCCGCCAGCTGTATGTTATTCATGTCATTGTTCAGCCACGACTATTTTTTAATGTCCCGTTGGTAGGATGCTCGTAGTTCGTCTATTTCATTATCCAGTGATTGAACGTTGGCTAATAGGATCAATGGTAAAGGCAGATTACCCACTCGCCGTCGGATCCTTACAAGGCACCCAGACCTACGTCCCCAATATCTCCATCTCGTTATCCTGCAAATGACGGGGATGAGGGTCTTGTCGGGTGTCTGGAGTAAATCCTTCGTGTCCGACTCGTTAAAGACAAAAAAATCTTCTTCCAGTATGGGGTGAGTAATCAATGTCCTGATATCTAGATGCTCTTTTCGGCCATAAGAGACAGTGGAAGAAACATTATGTACAACGCTATCGACACTGTCTGCCTCTGGGTCTTCCCTAAAACATGATAAAGGGTTTTGTTCTGTTCCTCCAGGCTCTCTCTATCTCGGTGACACCCACCACATCTTATCTATGGAATGCCAGCTGTAGGGTTTTTAGGCTCATCTCAGTTCACACAGACACAAATGAGAAAGTACTCATCAAAGCAATTAGATGAATAAACAGTATTATAACAATCTTGTAATTTTGCTCTCACACATGTAAATTCTTGCAACATTTCCAGAAAATTGTTCCACAAACATATTCTTTTAATAATCAGAGTCCTATTAAACGTATTTCTGAAAGGTAATAAAATGTTTTCCTCATTTGAATCTATGCTTGGGTCTTACAGGGTTAAGTCTAGTCCTGGGCTAATTATTTTTAGTTCAGAACTAGGCTTATTCTGTATCAGGCAAATCGGCCAAATAGCTTTTATATTAAATACTACTCTGAGTATTTATTCATTCAAAATGTTGCCACTTAAGGTATTCATGGCCAACAACTGACAAGTGAAGTGGAGCTGTGCAAATAAAACCTGGCAGATGCTTATTGAATGGTTGCTTGTTTGGGTTGTAACGCTAAGAAATAATTACAGTGTTGCACATCACCCATGGGGAAAACTAAAGCCCGACACAGGGTTTAAAGCTCTTTGTGGAAAGATTACCAACCACAAAAGAGAAATATCACTCCTTTACTGGATTCTCAACGGAGTATCTCCCACTATCAATAAGTGATTAAGTGCCCATCAAAACAGTACAATAAGACCTCAAAGCACACACAATAAAATGGTGATAGCATTGTATGGAATGGATCAGCTATCAATCTTTTTGGGGCGGTCTTAATAGTACTATGAGAGAAGTGAGTTGTCAATGCCAAAGACTTCATTAATCATACGAACTAGGGCATTCCTGGCTTTTCCCGCTAACGTCTGCCATTAATTTTGCCTTGCCAGATTAAATAATAGCTATTATATGGTCCCCTCCCCTGGTTTCATATCATATCCTAGGCTTTAAGTTCATCACTCATTTCTACTATCATTCCGCCCCCTGGTTCTTCTTCCTTGACCTGCTTAATGTCACACTGTCATCACTAGGCAACCAAGGTGGACACCTCAGACTGAGCTCTCTATGTTGGCATTTCAATCAAATATCCCTGAAATGTACCAGAAATCAAGCTCCTTGGTTGCTGCACTATTTGCCAATCGGCACAATGGGGAGGAGTAAGTGAGTGATCCCTGATTTTGCAACTGGGTAGAGTTAAAAGCCTCTCTCATCTAGCTCATATGAAAATATAGACCAAAAACAACCTGGCTGTAGGCTACTATTGGTATCTGCCATTTTCTTGACAGTCAGCCTCCCTTTCCACTCAGTCAGTCCAGGCATGGCCCTGGCTCTAGATGACCCTGATTATCAGCCCAGCCAGTGAAGGAGACAGACAGACAGACAGACAGACAGACAGACAGACAGACAGACAGACAGACAGACAGACAGACAGACAGACAGACAGACAGACAGACAGACAGACAGACAGACAGACAGACAGACAGACAGACAGACAGACAGACAGACAGACAGACAGACAGACAGACAGGTGGCAGAGGGACAGGGGTGATAGAGTCAAGGGTGACAGGTAGAGGTGTGATGCTTCCGAGACGGACTAGGCTTTGCCAATGGAGGGCAGGACAAAGCAAGGATCAGGCTTAGACTGCCCTGCCAGTTGGCAGCTGCGCCCCTGAGAAATCACTCCTGCTGGGTGCGAATCAGAATTCTAACAGCTAATGGCAACAGTCACCCCATGGTGGCAACCCTGACAACAAACCGATGCCCACACCATACAGAGTGGTGCATACAAGGTGTCAATATCCCACCATGACCCTGTGGGTATAATCCGCCAAAATACATTGGGTGAATAATAAATGTGGTTGCCTCCAACAATAACAATATTTTGTGACAATGTGTTGTCACAAGATATTCTGACTGTAATAAACTATTGTTTTGCATGCATTGGCATGACAGTAATGCTATCCATAATCAACTTTCATATCATATTTTGTAAATAATGGTTATATGCATGTTTGGCATGCATGTTCGAGTTTGAATTACAGTAGAGCACAAATCAGTGTACTCACTGTAATGTATTTTGATCCATGTTTCTCCCCACAAGTATAGCACACGAGTATAGCACAAGAGTATAGTACAAGACCTACTGTACACATCCATTGTTGAGAAACTTTTGGTTCTCTCCCCAGGATCCCAGCACAGAGTGAATTAATCATCACAGTCTACCCAGTGTGGAGAGAGAGAACAACAGCTGGACAGAAGAAAAAAAACTCAGCTTTAAACAGTACAGACTGGAGGAGGTGCAGTGATCACTTCTTGTTCTAGATTCTGACATCAATAGTAATGAATACCTTGGAGTGTTGCCTCCTGACTACCTGAGCTGGTATCAAACAGGGCGGTATACGTGTGTGTGTGTGTGTGTGTGTGTGTTATGTAGAATAACAGGAACGATTAAATTACCTCTGCATCAGGCAGACAGGAGCTATTAATCAGGGTGCTGGTGTTGTTGCTCATGAGTGAGGCTACACACTGAGGCTGCACCTGCTGTGGCTGGAATAGCATTTGAATCTGCCACACCTGAACAAAAGGTATTTTTAGTAATGATATATTGCTGGCTGATACAAATCCCTTTAGGTTATGTGTTAGAATGAGCAAGGTTGTTTGTCTGTTCTTACAAATAAAGTATTATCGTACATACGGTAATGTAAAGGCTTCTAAAATGATTCAGAATTCTGGATTGATGTCATGCCTTGTCTTTAGACTGCTTAAGGAAACCAATGTGTCCTTTTGTAATTTGGGGGAAGTATTCCTATAAGTTCACATATCAAAGCAACACCAATCCAGAACTCAATGCTTGAGAATTGTCAAGGCTCTGTAGTACAATTTGCTTTTCATTTCTATGTGCGGTGTCAACCCATTATAATACCTCCGTCTGTATCCAAACTCACACAATGCGAGAGAGTACTAGGTTTTGTGATTTGCGTAGGGAAAGCACTAGGGTGTCGAGAGCATGAAATTAAGAAGATGAATGTAAGGGATATGTTCATTTTAAGGCTCTGTCAGAGAATTTTTGAGTCATCCGGTGGCACAAAGGGTGGAGCCGCCATGGCTGATTTACTTTACATTCGAACCCTGGCTAAATTGAAATCGTGACTCACCCTTAGACATGCGGCACAAGATGGATGACTCGGGATAAAGGGCTCCCTTTTCTTCTCTTTAGGTCTTTTTAGGAAATCATATGAAAAGACATTTTCGTGACAGACGACTGCCTCTGGCCATCATTGAAATTAGAAGAGACGGCCAGTAGCGGAGAACTACAAAGACCGTTTTATCAGCCCGGATGTCCAAGACCAGATCCAACGTTTCTCACTGCACAATGAGGCTTGGCGAATACTTGATCAACTGTCTCAGGTTCAACCAACCTTGACAAACTAAGCCTGCTGTGTTAAAAAAAGATACGACTTAAGGAGAACAAATGTCTCTCCTTTAAAGCTATTTGGGAAAGAAGCATTTGGTGTTGAAACTTTGCAATCTGCTGTATAACCATTTTTACACTTCTGATCTGAGCCAAGCTGAGCTGTATTGGGCTGGCCTGGTTACACATCCACCATAGTTGCTAGAACCGTGCTGCAAAGGACAATGTGAAAGGGAATTACAGAGTCAACACAGTACTGTTTGGGTCGGCACGATAGCGGGAAACGAGTCTTAGTCTACTGACCTTACAGTATATAGCCTAACCAGAATCTAGCACTGGCCTATGTAATGAAGACATTCTAGACGTGTTTGTACTTTGAGGTTTGTAGAGTACTCTTAGCGTTGACTTTCAACAGTGAGGGGGAGGGAGAGAGAGAATTTCATATGCCACTTCCAGATATACAGTACATTAGCCTTTAGGATAACTGTCAATCTAAAGCCAATGGTAGATGTGTGGTAGAGTGTTTGCTCCACCTTCAGATCAAAAACACCCCACTATTGTTTTTATATTTTATCCTTCACTGGCTCTTTTTTGTACCTGGAGAGGTGTAGGCCTTTACATTTATGTTTGTCATACGTGGAAAAACTGTGTCATATCCAAAGTTCAAGTTTTCTGCTTCAACAAATAAGAGGTATTATTGAAGGGACAGCATAAAATACCGTGCAACAACAAGATTTCCAACAGCACAATTTTCAGTATAGGTTGCTTTGTTCTTTGTCAATCAAAGTTGACAGTTATACAGCTGCAAGTACTACCAAAGAAATACTACAATACAGCTTTTGTTGAGAGATTATTATGCGAGTTAAACATAGACAGGACTACTTAGCAATTACGCATCCTTCAAATAACTTGTGTGTTTAGAAAGAGCAATGAAACAATAACAGAGAGAAAGAGCGAAAGAGAGCGGAAGAGGAATTGAGTGAGAGAAAAAAGAAAAAACCTTACAAACAATTACCCAATTAAGTAACATTTTTAATGGACATAGTTTTATAACAACTGCATCAGTGAGAAATGCATCGGCAATCAATGAATGAATGCACTGTAGCAAGTGAGGATATTGATCATGGCCATGAGAAACGGTCAAATATGTTGGCCTTTGTGTTGGCTAGGAACTGAACAAATTGAATCAAACAGACAAAAGAAAAGACGCCACTGCAGAGCTACGGTATAGTAGTAGTAGGGGCCTGGACAAGATAGGGGGTGGAAGCAGCAATGAGTAGTCTGCCCCACTGCTGCTCTTGTTGTATGTGAAAATTGAATAGGCCTACCATAACTACTGGTTACAGCATTGAACAATGTGGCAACGTGGCTATTTCTGTAGTGTTATGAAAACAGTAGGCCAGACTACTAACTCTACTGATAAGCTTACACTTGCTATGTCTGGGTCCAAGGCACTTGAGTCCATCAGTCAACATCAGTCCATCCAGTCAGTCCATCCTGTCTCCATATATATAAACACACCAAATGAGAGACTCTCACCACCACATGACATCTGAAAATCCCAAACCAAAGACAGAGTGAGAGCTAAACACGCCCTTCATTTGATCAGCTCCAAACAAGAAAAAATCTCAGAGTAGCATTGAGAGAGTACACCCACTGGACACAGCCATCAGTTCAACGTCTAGTTTTCATTTACATTTGATAGAGTTGTCAATTAACATGAATTTGACATAAAATCCAATCAGTTTTCCACGATGATTCCACATTGATTCAATGTCATCACTTTTATTTTTTTGTTGTTCAAATGATTTGGAAACAACGTTGATTCATTGGATTCCATGGTTGCCATGGCGCCTAGTGGCAGCCTTGGTAGTTTACTCCTGTTAATGTATCTATAATTATTTATTTTAAGTGTTTTTATGTGCATTACTATTATCAACTTTTTGGTTTTTTGAAAGCTAATCAAGTACTGAATACATAAATGTAGCTATTGAAACCGAAAACGTTAAACTAGACAAGTTATTAGCTTACTTCTCCAATTAACTAGCTAATTGTTTGGATTTGAATTCCAGACTAGATCTTCCTCTCATCTCATCTTATCTCATCTCCTGGACCAAAGGCTGGACCAAAGATTACGAAATGGCAGCAAATTTCCTCCATTACGCAAAATGATTCCAAATGAGTTTTTAACAGATTAAAACAAACCTGTGCGAGGAGCTCAAGAACAGCCTTATCCAATACCTGATCCTACGGAAAACATGCAGACAGCGAGGTCAACCAGAAACTGATCAGCAAATGAAAGCCTATCGTGTGCACTCACAGTGTTCCGGAGTTGGACAATAAAGATCACTTGCCAGTTCTGTAGGCTGATCCTCAGGCGATTGACTTCACCCACTCCAAGCCAACACAGCCAGACAGAGCACAGTGGACCAACAAAAATGCAATGAATCTGTTTCCACAAATGCCTCCATACATTTTGCAATCTACAAAAAAATAAGTTCCGGAACTCCAATTTGAGCAGCAGCAGCTGAAAAATGAGCTCCTACAAATATTGAAATTTACATGGTTTTTAGAGTGAAGTACATCGGAAAAAAGCAAAAGAAAACTGCAAGACTGAATAGGAGAAAAAACAAGCAACAAACAAAGAAGATAGGCTTTTGAAAAATAACTATTTTTCATAACATTGTAGTTATCTTAGCAAGCTGAATTGTTTACCAGTTGCTAAGCAGTTGCTAGGGACTCTTTTGGAAGAAGCTAGCTAGCTAACGAAGAACAACAAAGAATATCTAGTTAACAGAAGAAAAGAAAGAGAAAATCAGGACAGAAGAAAAAGGATATCAAAGTGAAACAGTTCTCTAAAGACACAGGAGACAATAATACAAGAAACAACACTTCTGTAGCTTGTCAACTATGTGTCTGTCTATCCCTGTTCTCTCCTCTCTGCACAGGCCATACAAACGCTTCACACCGCGTGGCCGCTGCCACTCTAACCTGGTGGTCCCAGCGCGCACGACCCACGTGGAGTTCCAGGTCTCCGGCAGCCTCTGGAACTGCCGGTCTGCAGCCAACAAGGCTGAGTTCATCTCAGCCTATGCTACCCTCCAGTCCCTAGACTTCCTGGCGCTGACGGAAACATGGATTACCACAGATAACACTGCTACTCCTACTGCTCTCTCTTCGTCTGCCCACGTGTTCTCGCATACCCCTAGAGCATCGAGCCAGCGGGGTGGTGGCACTGGAATCCTCATCTCTCCCAAGTGGACATTCTCTCTTTCTCCCCTGACCCATCTGTCTATCTCCTCATTTGAATTCCATGCTGTCACAGTTACCAGCCCTTTCAAGCTTAACATCCTTATCATTTATCGCCCTCCAGGTTCCCTTGGAGAGTTCATCAATGAGCTTGACGCCTTGATAAGTTCCTTTCCTGAGGATGGCTCACCTCTCACAGTTCTGGGTGACTTTAACCTCCCCACGTCTACCTTTGACTCATTCCTCTCTGCCTCCTTCTTTCCACTCCTCTCCTCTTTTGACCTCACCCTCTCACCTTCCCCCCCTACTCACAAGGCAGGCAATACGCTTGACCTCATCTTTACTAGATGCTGTTCTTCCACTAATCTCATTGCAACTCCCCTCCAAATCTCCGACCACTACCTTGTATCCTTTTCCCTCTTGCTCTCATCCAACACTTCTCACTCTGCCCCTACTCGGATGGTATTGCGCCGTCCCAACCTTCGCTCTCTCTCTCCCGCTACTCTCTCCTCTTCCATCCTATCATCTCTTCCCTCTGCTCAAACCTTCTCCAATCTATCTCCTGATTCTGCCTCCTCAACCCTCCTCTCCTCCTTTTCTGCATCCTTTGATTTTCTCTGTCCCCTATCCTCCAGGCCGGCTCGGTCCTCTCCTCCTGCTCCGTGGCTCGACGACTCACTACGAGCTCACAGAACAAGGCTCCGGGGAGCCGAGCGGAAATGGAGGAAAACTCGCCTCCCTGCGGACCTGGCATCCTTTCACTCACTCCTCTCTACATTCTCCTCTTCTGTCTCTGCTGCTAAAGCCACTTTCTACCACTCTAAATTCCAAGCATCTGCCTCTAACCCTAGGAAGCTCTTTGCTACCTTCTCCTCCCTCCTGAATCCTCCTCCCCCCCCCCCCCCCCCTCCTCCCTCTCTGCGGATGACTTCGTCAACCATTTTGAAAAGAAGGTTGACGATATCCGATCCTCGTTTGCTAAGTCAAACGACACCGCTGGTCCTGCTCACACTGCCCTACCCTGTGCTTTGACCTCTTTCTCCCCTCTCTCTCCAGATGAAATCTCGCGTCTTGTGACGGCCGGCCGCCCAACAACCTGCCCACTTGACCCTATCCCCTCCTCTCTTCTCCAGACCATTTCCGGAGACCTTCTCCCCTTCCTCACCTCGCTCATCAACTCATCCTTGACCGCTGGCTACGTCCCTTCCGTCTTCAAGAGAGCGAGAGTTGCACCCCTTCTGAAAAAACCTACACTCGATCCCTCCGATGTCAACAACTACAGACCAGTATCCCTTCTTTCTTTTCTCTCCAAAACTCTTGAACGTGCCGTCCTTGGCCAGCTCTCCTGCTATCTCTCTCAGAATGACCTTCTTGATCCTAATCAGTCAGGTTTCAAGACTGGGCATTCAACTGAGACTGCTCTTCTCTGTGTCACGGAGGCTCTCCGCACTGCTAAAGCTAACTCTCTCTCCTCTGCTCTCATCCTTCTAGACCTATCTGCTGCCTTTGATACTGTGAACCATCAGATCCTCCTCTCCACCCTCTCCGAGTTGGGCATCTCCGGCGCGGCCCACGCTTGGATTGCGTCCTACCTGACAGGTCGCTCCTACCAGGTGGCGTGGCGAGAATCTGTCTCCGCACCATGCGCTCTCACCACTGGTGTCCCCCAGGGCTCTGTTCTAGGCCCTCTCCTATTCTCGCTATACACCAAGTCACTTGGCTCTGTCATATCCTCACATGGTCTCTCCTATCATTGCTATGCAGACGACACACAATTAATCTTCTCCTTTCCCCCTTCTGATAACCAGGCGGCGAATCGCATCTCTGCATGTCTGTCAGACATATCAGTGTGGATGACGGATCACCAGCTCAAGCTGAACCTCGGCAAGACGGAGCCGCTCTTCCTCCCAGGGAAGGACTGCCCGTTCCATGATCTCGCCATCACGGTTGACAACTCCCTTGTGTCCTCCTCCCAGAGTGCTAAGAACCTTGACGTGATCCTGGACAACACCCTGTCGTTCTCCACTAACATCAAGGTGGTGACCCGATCCTGTAGGTTCATGCTCTACAACATTCGCAGAGTACGACCCTGCCTCACACAGGAAGCGGCGCAGGTCCTAATCCAGGCACTTGTCATCTCCCGTCTGGATTACTGCAACTCGCTGTTGGCTGGGCTCCCTGCCTGTGCCATTAAACCCCTACAACTCATCCAGAACGCCGCAGCCCGTCTGGTGTTCAACCTTCCCAAGTTCTCTCACGTCACCCCGCTCCTCCGCTCTCTCCACTGGCTTCCAGTTGAAGCTCGCATCCGCTACAAGACCATGGTGATTGCCTACGGAGCTGTGAAGGGAACGGCACCTCCATACCTTCAGGCTCTGATCAGGCCCTACACCCAAACAAGGGCACTGCGTTCATCCACCACTGGCCTGCTGGCCCCCCTACCTCTGAGGAAGCACAGTTCCCGCTCAGCCCAGTCAAAACTGTTCGCTGCTCTGGCACCCCAATGGTGGAACAAGCTCCCTCACGACGCCAGGACAGCGGAGTCAATCACCACCTTCCGGAGACACCTGAAACCCCACCTCTTTAAGGAATACCTAGGATAGGATAAAGTAATCCTTCTAACCCCCCCCCCCCCCCCTTAAAAGATTTAGATGCACTATTGTAAAGTGGTTGTTCCACTGGATATCATAAGGTGAATGCACCATTTTGTAAGTCGCTCTGGATAAGAGCGTCTGCTAAATGACTTAAATGTAAATGTAAATACAATCCTTAAAGAAACTAATACAGAGAGTTGTTATCTCTGACAGTGATTTGGACATGATCTGCCTCACTGAAACATGGCACAGAAAGGGTGACTATTACCATCTCAATGAAGCAGCTCCGCCTGGATACAAATACATAGAAAATGTGGGCAGCCACGGTGGAAGACTTGCAGTTTATTTAAAAGCCACTGACTGTTGCTTGAGTCCCTTGCCTTTAAATGTCAACCACCAAATCATCTCACTGTTATTCTTGTTTACCGCCCCCCCCCCCAAGACAAGCACCTATTTTATCTCTGAGTTGTCTGAACTAATAATCTCTGCATGCCCCACCCTCTCCAACATTGTAATTTTGGGAGACTTTAACAGCCATGTTGACTCACCCAAGTGCTCTGTGGCTGCTGACTTCCTTAACTTGCTGGTCTGTCTATACCTTGTGCAACACGTAAATGTTCCCACCCACAACTGTGAACGCACATGGACGTCATTATCACTGGCAATGTCCCTTCCTCTGACTTGGATGTCATCGAGCTAGGCGTCTCTGAACACAAGGCTCTGACACTGTAACAGAAGTGGCCTACTGTAACTATTGGTTGTTATTAGTAAACTACATGATCAATAAAACTTATTTCAATGTACCTTGTTATTATTCATAATGAACAATGTATTGTGACCTAGGATTAAAAGCTGTTTGACTATACAAATTGTACACTTGAGGCCAATTTGCATCCATGGAATCCTCATACAACTACTATGTTTTTTACTGGTTTGACATTGTAGTGTATGCAATTGCAGTAGTCTAATATCTAAATCAGCAGCTTATTAGAGATGTTTTATTTCAACAGAATACCCTCACGGGCCTCATCCATACTCATGCAAAGAATCAAAATGGTATGACTTTGCGATGAGATTACTGTTAGCTAGATGATAAGAGCTAGTTTAGGCCTAAAACTAAAGAGAATTGAAAGTGATCCAAACTCACACAGAGGGATTCCTAACTTGTTTTTTTCAATGGAAATGCAATTTGATAATTGATTGAAACTTCTGGACAACATTTAATCAACATTGAGCATAAAGGCCTTGTGATGAAGTGAGCGCCAGGCATCTCTCACCACAAGTTTAGTTTACTCTCTAGCTGCCTCCCACCAATTCTGGGGCACACGTTCATTGTTTCATTGTGTGAATTATTTCCAATTTGTTTGTTAAATATCCCCACCAACTATATCACCAGAATTGAATTTACCGTTAAATCCCAGCATTAGCAGTAGCCTAATCTAGAATGTTAGTGTTTTATTACATCGGTAATTTCTGTTCATGAAAATATTATCACATTCATTTACCGTTCTCATTCTCGGAGTGGATACTTCGATTATTGTGGATAGTCAGATTAATATAATAGTTTGTTTAAATGTTTACATGCTTTGCAAGAAGAAACGATTTCCTTAATAATTCTGTTTACATGGATACATCTGAAATTAGGCTACCTGATGGACCTCATAAGGATCGGACCCTTTTTTTTCAATTTTCACCTAAAATTATATACCCAAATCTAACTGTCTGTAGCTCAGGACCTGAAGCAAGGATATGCCTATTCTTCAAACCATTTGAAAGGAAACACTTTGAAGTTTGTGGAAATGTGAAATTAATGTAGGAGAATATAACACATTAGATCTGGTAAAAGATAATACAAACAAAAAACATGCGTTTTCTATTTTCTTTGTTCCATCATCTTTAAAATGCAAGAGAAAGGTCATATATTGAGTTAGGATGCTTGGTGTAATTTAGATTTTGTCCACAAGATGGCAGCAACGTGTGTGCAACGTTTCAGACTGATCCAGTTAATAATTGCATCACCACACAATATTTTGCATCAAGTCTGCCAGGAGTTTGCCCAAATGTGCCGAATTGGTCAATTTATACATTTTATACACATAACTATAGAGAACATACAAAAATGCTATGGTAATTTAAAAAAAAGTTTACACACTCCCAGGAATTGGTGTGGAGCCAGAGACAGCAGTGGGGTCAAACTGTAAACCCCAGTTCCTACATTTGAATATAAACATTTATTTTATCAAGCAGATGCTAAGCTACAGGACTGTTTTGCTAGTACAGACTGGAATATGTTCCGGGATTCCTCCGATGGCATTGAGGAGTACACCACATAAATCATTGGCTTCATCAATAAGTGCATCGATGACGTCGTCCCCACAGTGACCGTACGTACATACCCCAACCAGAAGCCATGGATTACAGGCAGCATCCGCACTGAGCTAAAGGCTAGAGCTGCTGCTTTCAAGGAGCAGGACGCTAACCCGGAAGCTTATAAGAAATCCTACTATGCCCTTCGACGAACCATCAAACAGGCAAAGCATCAATACAGGACTAAGATCGAATCATACTACACCGGCTCTGATGTTCGTCGGATGTGGCAGGGCTTGCAAACCATTACAGAATACAAAGGGAAGCATAGCCGAGAGCTGCCTAGTGACACGAGCGTACCAGACGAGCTAAACTACTTCTATGCTCGCTTCGAGGCAAATAACACTGAAACATGCATGAGAGCACCAGCTGTTCCAGAAGACTGTGTGATCACGCTCTCCGCTGCCGATGTGAGTAAGACCTTTAAACAGGTCAACATTCACAAGGCCGCAGGGCCAGATGGATTACCAGGACGTGTACTGGGAGCATGCGTTGACCAACTGGCAAATGTCTTCACTGACATTTTCAACCTCTCCCTATCTGAGTCTGTAATACCAACATGTTTTAAGCAGACCACCATAGTCCCTGTGCCCAAGAACACTAAGTTAACCTGTCTAAATGACTACCGACCCGTAGCACTCACGTCTGTAGCCATGAAGTGCTTTGAATGGCTGGTCATGGCTCACATCAACCCCATCAAGATATTTTTTGCAAAGCCTATTTGATTCTGAGTTTGGACATATAAAGTTTGTATGTGAAAACTATTTTTAAGATGCATACTTTCAGTTGTTCCAAACTCACTTCACTTGCTTGCATAAGAGGGAGGCTTGCGCTACCGGTGCTGGCACATGTGCCGATCAAGTGCACTTCTGGAACGCCGATTAATCTAATTGCATGTCCTAATAATTCAAAAGATTGTTCAGAATACCAGCTGTTTTAATCGGCAGATGCTTGCTTCGATTTTGAACTTAAGCCAATTGAGATAAATAGAGTAAAGTGTTTACATGACTATTGCCATACTCGGTCTACTGCCATAATCAGTTTAATGTTGAATTATTAGTGTGCATGTAAACATACTCAATATATTTTGTTTGGAGTGCTTCATCTGTGCATGTGTCTGGTTTCTGTCTAGTATTAAAGGAAAACTCCATCTAAAAACTAGCCAGCCGGGCGCAGCCATCGCCGCCCGCCAGCCGGGCACAACCAGGGTTGCCCACCAGCCAGGCACAACCATCACCGCCCACCAGCCGGGCGCAACCAGGGTCGCCCGCCAGCCGGGCGCAGCCATTGCCGCCCGCCAGCCGGGCGCAGTCAGGGTCGCCCACCAGACCTTCGGCGTGGCCAGGTGCGCCACCTAAGAGGGCGACGCCAAGGGTGGAGCAGAGGCTACATCCTGCACCTGAGCCGCCGCCGTAAGAAGGCCCACCCGGACCCTCCCCTTCAGAGTCAGGTTTTGCGGCCGGAGTCCGCACCTTTGGGGGGGGTACTGTAACGCCCTGACCATAGAGAGGGGTTTTTTGTTCTTTATTTTGGTTAGGCCAGGGCGTTACATTGGGTGGGCGTTCTATGTTCCTTTCTCTATGTTTTTGTATTTCTTTGTTTTGGGCCGTGTGTGGCTCCCAATCAGGCACAGCTGAAGCTCGTTGTTGCTGATTGGGAGTCACACATAAGGAGCATGTTTTTCCTTTGGGTTTTGTGGGTAATTGTTTCTGTTAGTGTTTGCACCTGACAGGACTGTTTGGCTGTCAGTTTTCTCATTTTGTTTTGTATAGTGTTCTCTCTGCTATTAAATATACTATGATGAACACTAACTCCGCTGCACCTTGGTCCACCCTCTCTCACGACAGCCCTTACAGAATTACCCACCACAAAAAGACCAAGCAGCGGAGAAGAGGGCAGATGGAAGTCAAGAAGGATAATTGGAAGCAGCGCGCTCGGGAAGAGATGGCATCCTGGTCACTGGAGCTGTTGGAGTCAAGGATTGACTGGACATGGGAGCAATTGCGGGACCACTATGACAACCTGCCTGGGAGGCAGGTAGAGCCCGAGAGGCAGCCCCAAAACATTTTTTGGGGGGGCACACGGGGAGTGTGGCAGAGTCAGGTTGGAGACCTGAGCCAGCTCCCCGTGCTTACAGGAGGCAACGTAGTACTGGTCAGGCACCGTGTTATGCAGTAAAGCGCACGGTGTCCCCAGTACGCGTGGAGAGGCCGGTGCATTACATCCCAGCTCCTAACATCTGCCAGGGGAGATTGGGCATCGAGCCAGGACGGGTTGTGCAGGCCGTGCGCTCTAGACCTCCAGTGCGTCTTCAGGACCCGGTCTATCCTGTGCCTGTGCCCAGGACCAGGCCTCCAGTGGGTCTCCCCATCCTGGTCTCTCCTGTGTCGCCTCCACAGACCTGGCCTCCAGTGGGTCTCCCCATCCTGGTTAAGCCTGTGCCTCCTCCTCGGACCAGGCCTCCAGTGGGTCTCCCCATCCTGGTCTCTCCTGTGCCGCCTCCTCGGACCAGGCCTCCAGTGGGTCTCCCCATCCTGGTCAGTCCTGTGCCTGCTCCATGGACCAGGTCTCCATTGGGTCTCCCCATCCTGGTCCGTCCTGTGCCACCTCCCAGGACTAGGCCTCCAGTGGGTCTCGCCAGTCCGGAGCCTCCAGTGGGTCTCGCCAGTCCGGAGCCGCCAGAGCTGCTCGCCAGTCAGGAGCCGCCAGAGCCACCCACCAGTCAGGAGCCGCCAGAGCCGCCCGCCTGTCCGGAGCCGCCAGAGCCGCCCGCCTGTCCGGAGCCGCCAGAGCCGCCGGGCCTGTCCGGAGCCGCCAGAGCTGCCCGCCTGTTCGGAGCCGCCAGAGCCGCCCACCTGTCCAGAGCAGTCAGAGCCGCCCGCCAGCCCGGTGAGTCCTGTGCCTGTGCCTACACCTAGGGCCAGGCCTCTTTCATGTCTCCCCAGCCTGGTGAGTCCTGTGCCTGTGCCCAGGGCCAGGCCTCCTTCATATCTCCCCAGCCTGGTGTATTCTGGGTCAGTGCCGCCGGAGCCGCCAGGGACGCCCGCCAGCCAGGCGCAGCCAGGGAAGCCTGCCAGCCGGGCGCAACCTGAGTCACCCGCCAGCCGGGCGCAGCCATCGCCGCCCGCCAGCCGGGCGCAGCCATCACCGCCCGCCACCCGGGCGCAACCAGGGTTGCCCGCCAGCCAGGCGCAACCATCACCGCCCGCCAGCCGAGCGCAACCAAGGTCGCCCGCCAGTCGGGCGCAGCCATCGCCGCCAGCCGGGCGCAGTCAGGGTCGCCCACCAGACCTTCGGTGTGGCCAGGTGCACCACCTAAGAGGGCGACGCCAAGGGTGGAGCAGAGGCCACATCTCGCACCTGAGCCACCGCCGTAAGAAGACCCACCCGGACCCTCCCCTTCAGAGTCAGGTTTTGCGGCCGGAGTCCGCACCTTTGGGGGGGGGTACTGTAACGCCCTGGCCATAGAGAGGGTTTTTTGTTCTTTATTTTGGTTAGGCCAGGGTGTTACATTGGGTGGGCGTTCTATGTTCCTTTCTCTATGCTTTTGTATTTCTTTGTTTTGGGCCATGTGTGGCTCCCAATCAGGCACAGCTGAAGCTCGTTGTTGCTGATTGGGAGTCACACATAAGGAGCATGTTTTTCTTTTGGGTTTTGTGGGTAATTGTTTCTGTTAGTGTTTGCACCTGACAGGACTGTTTGGCTGTCAGTTTTCTCGTTTTGTTTTGTATAGTGTTCTCTCTGCTATTAAATATTCTATGATGAACATTAACTCCGCTGCACCTTGGTCCACTCTCTCACGACAGCCCTTACAATTTTGATATTTGTTTCATTAGTCCGTTGTTGATATAGTCCCAAAATGTTTTGCATGTCAGCAATCAAGTTTCAAGATATGTAGCTTTCAAAATACAGAAATTTGGCCCATATGATGCATAATAATGTTGCATCACACGGGCCAGATTTCTGTATTTTGAAAGTTACATATCTTGAAAACTTGTAAAACATTTTGGGACTATATCAACAATGGACTAATGAAGCAAATACGAAAATATCGTTTTGGGGTTTTCCTTTAAGTAAGGCATGCACCTGAGGACGCATAGAAATATCCCGATATGTGGCCTGAGCGTCAAGTTTGCAGTCTGCTAATTTGAGTTTAGAAATGATGAAAAGTCCTCGGTGTGTGAACTCTGATTAAATATTATCATTTAACCTTTTACTATAGTGGAATAAATCAGGGTCACACAGAATGTTTCTTGGTCGTCTTGAACAAGTAAGTCATATCAGACCAGCATGCACTTTTTCTCCTGCTCTGCTTTGATGCTTACAGAGGGGAGGTGTGTATTTACAAGTGCTCTGGTGTATTATAGGGTGTCCAATCAAAAACACATCGTTCAACCAATGGGTAAAATACTAAGTTAATTGTGTAGAGAGAAAATTATGAAAAGTCCTTGGTGTATGAACTCTTGATGAAATATTATGATTGAACCTTTTACTGCAGTGGGCCAAATCAGGATCACACAGAGTATTTATTGGTAGTCTTAAACAAATCTACTTTGAAACAAAAGTATACAGCTCACACACATGGTTATGGGCTTAAAGAAATGAAGACACCTGTACCATGTCAGATATAGAGTTGAAATGTATTACATTTTAAGTTTGCATCCCAATATTACACTTTATATACATCACAGAAGACTGAAATATAACAAAACTGTTTGACATAGAAACACCGGATTTTCTGCATTTATTGCTTATTAATTGTGAAATTATAAAAATATGAATAACATTCCACCCATGAGGCCACTGGGTCATTTGACTGCAGGAAAGGGCTACACTAATTTACAAACGTAATGAAGGATAGGAAATTGCCTTTAGCACAAGCTTATTGGTTGATGCCAATTTGGTGATGGTATGATCCTGGGTGGGGCTTACAGATGGTTAGTCTGATAACGTCATGAAAATGATGTGTGTGCATCGATGAGGTAGAAGGCCTTGTGATGTTATTCTGAATGGTCAAATAGCTAGCAACAATGACAAGAAGCTATCATGTGGGGAATTCTAGGTGGCTAGTTTCAGCTCGTTGTATCTTGTTATTGATACCATGTCTTGTTTCGAAGTGGTTTGTCTCATGTCATGTCTATGCTAATATGGCAAAGATCCTCTATCTAGCTAACTAACAACTGTAACAATGTATTTGAGAGACAACAAGAGCTCATTGTGCAAATGTATTTATGTTTTCATTAAACATTAGGAGACAAAACATAGTTTACATGTTGTCAACAATCTAAACCAAGTCCTTACGTTTTACCCCATAGTTGAGCATGTGTCGATTTTAGGCCTACCTGTTTGTGTACCTGTAAGGCAGATCTGATTTGGTTTCTTAAGGGGAGGCTTTGCAGTATTACCCATACACTGTGTCCTTTCAGTTTAGGACAGGTTAAGCCTGATTCAGTGGCTATTTATTTTTTCTGTTGCCAGTGTATTATATTGTAAATCTAAGATGAAGATGTGCTGTATATTTTGTATTATTTTCACTGTTGGATCACATAAATAAATCTACACTTTGAGCACTTCAACCTGCCTTGACTTCTGATGATACATATCATGCCCTTACAAGGTTACTATTATTTACAGGCCAATACATTTAATATCTAGAATCATTGGATGCAATACAGGAGATATTCCAAATAGTATATAGTGTCTACATGCTTCACAAATATGTTTACAGTATTACATAGGCTTCCTACCAGTGTGTTAATCTCTAACATTGTATCATTATATTATCTCTCCTGCTCATGAAACATACTAAAATGCCTGCACTCTCCCTGTGGTTGCCAGGTTAGTTGAGGGATAGAGAGGGGCTTAGTTGAGGGGCAGTAGAGGAGCTGGAGGCTGGGTCAGACAGTGGTGCTGGGTGGAGGGGTGGGGGCTGGGGGAAGTCATCCTGTCTGGTTATAGCTCATTGCTCTGCAGTAATATCAACCCTCCCTGCAGAGACATGGGACCAGTGGTATGGGACCTCTATGAAGGCATTGGCCTGGCAACTGGCCCTGATTAGTTTCTCCAGTCTCCGGAACTCCTCTCAGTACACGCCATTAACCTAGGACACGACAGAATGACCTCCAACCGGACCGTGCCATTAACCCTGTGTGTGTGTGTGTGTGTGTGTGTGTGTGTGTGTGTGTGTGTGTGTGTGTGTGTGTGTGTGTGTGTGTGTGTGTGTGTGTGTGTGTGTGTGTGTGTGTGTGTGTGTGTGTGTGTGTGTGTGTGTGTGTGTGTGTGCAGACACACATGCACACACACATAAACAACTATACCCTTACCGGTAACACCTAGTTTACAGTGCTAAAACAACAGGGTAACGTCCAGGAAGTAATAGGAAACAATAGGGAAATAAGACGGCAACGACGAAGTAAGAACCCTGTAATCATCTGTTAATAGTCAGTATGTAGCTGCTAAATTCTGACATAAAGTTATATGAATTTTCCTGATTTTTATGAAGAAACTATTATTTGTTACTGAAGATCTATCAATAATAGAGGCTAGTAAGCAAAAGTTACGTAGTAAGTAATTAAGGCAATTTCCCCTCTTCTCAGCAGCACCATCTATACTTATTAAGAATGTACTTGGGATTTTTGTAGAAGGACGTTTGAGGAACTGGTCATTTCTTTATACTGTAGTTCCAGTGTACCCACGGGGTCCTTGCCACTATTCTAAAGCAAACATCTGTTCCTGTTACCATGTACTTTACTGTTACTTTCTTTATAACTTTACTTTTAGGTACATCAGATTTAATTTCATGCAATTTCTCCACATACAGATGAACACAATCGCAAGTAATTAAGCTACTATGTTCATTAATGGAACTTAATTTATTGTTAGTGTAGCCGGTCTGGGCCTACGTACGAATGCGCTGGCTACTGCTCCCCCTTGGGTACTGAATACAATTCTGAAGGGTTACGCCTTGTAGAGCCTTATTCAGTACAACACAAATTGATTTCATTATTTATTTACTAACTAAATAATAACACAGAATACACATACACACTTACACTCGCAGGCCACCGGGTTTCACTGGTGTCACACCCAAGACAGTTTCAGCTCAAGCAGCCTCTATTCTAGAACAGGAAATAATCTCCCTTCTAGGAAAAGGAGCTATTGACCCAATGAGGGAAGCAGACAACAATACAGGTCTGTCGTGACGTGACTTTCATTAATCTGACGACTACTAACTATGTTTAATTGTTATCCGATTACACTAATCATGTAACAATTAACTCATTAGGAATTTGGGGCACCACAGAAGAAGTTGTTTAATGAGTTACCATCTCCCGAATGAAACTCTAGAAGATGTATAAGTTATATATCTATAACAGTCACTTATTAATCTTTTCCTCATATCAGTCTCATTCTGAACAGTCGCAACCTTGGATCCGCAAGAACCCCAACCTTGAGCCTTATTCAGTACAACACAAATTGATTTAATTATTTATTTACTAACTAAATAATAAAACAGAATACACATACACACTTACATGAGACAAAGGTCCCTAGTGGACTGACAAGATATGGCGGCTTATTATACAGAGATGGAGAAGGGGGTGGGGAAAATGGAGAGATAAAGAAAAAGGGACATTTATCGTGGGTTTACATTCTAGAACTGTCCTCACATTAATCATATACCTTGCACACGAACCACCGCCCGTTTGGGATAAGAGAATAATGAATGCATTTACGTGTTGAAAGCCTTTCGTTCGTCGTCTATCTCAGTCAGGACCAAGCCCTCTCGAAAAGTTGTTTCGGTGGGCTCTCCCATGGGTGTAAGTCTCTGATTGTCCACCAAAGGTTATTATGTCCTTCTTCTTAGTTGTTTGTGGCTTCAATGATTCACATGGGTGATGAGCGTAGTAGGATAGTCTCACTTCAATTTGCTTTTCTCAATATCTGACTTAACAGGCTGACCACACCGCTCGCATTGCGTGCGCAAGCATTGCAAAATAAATGTAGAAATCTATGTTATTCAATTATTGCACCCACACTGCTCGCGTGCATCAACGAGCGTCTGCGTTGCCAAGGGCTAAAATAGAAGTCCTTTCTATTTCTGACACAGATCGCGCTGCAAGTCCTGCCTCTCTCATCTCCTCAATGGTTTATAGAAGCAGGTACCCACGTGCCATCTCTTCATTGGTTATACCCACATGGGTGATTGAAAGACGAACTGTGTTGCCGGGCGGTGTAGTAATACTATGAAAGTTTAGATGCCAATCACCATATAAGTTCAAAGATGAAAAAGCCTGGAAGGAGGAGAGATGACTAGAAACGATTTGGTTGACCGTTTTATGGTTGGATTAATTGTCGGAGTAGAGGACCTTGTGCATTTCAGGTAAAATAACAACTCAATGTTTATATCCCAGGACAATCTAGCTAGCAACAGCAAGCTAGCTAAATAGGACAAATTAGATAGCAAGTGCAAGCTAACTAGCTAAATTGCCATAAATGTTATATGCTTTTCGACCTGTCCCCAAATTAATGTCATTGGTTCAGAGTTTGTTTTGAAATTTTAACCTGCGTGTCATGATCGCTTTTGGTGTAGGGGGACAAAATAAATTCATGCACAATGGCACACGAGCGCAGCCGGTTTGGGTTCCGTGTAACATAGCTAATGAACTGTACCAGTGATTGTCTGAGGTGAGCTTCTCCTCTCTTCCTCCTCATGTTAGCATTCAGGATTTGGACCACGATGGACGTGAGTTGCAGCTCTTTGTCTTTCTGGCCTAAAAATGGATTATTCAGGGTTCGGCTGCCGACCACTTTACACGCTAGCCGAAACCGGCAATGTTCTGGTCTGGTAAGTTCATTTTCTTCACCTCATGTTGAGAGTTTCAGAGTTTCTAACCATTTCAACGTGTGGACCACGGTCTCACGTCTTTCTGGTCTAAAAGAAGGTGAGGTTATTTCTTCAGCTGGTGTTGGTTCAACGTTTTAACCATTTCCCACATGTAGCTAACGTTCCAGACTTTTCTGGTCTAAAGGAAGGTGAAGTTATGTCTTCACCTCGTGTTGGTTCAACATTTCAACCATTTCCCACATGTAGCTAACGCTCCATGCTTTTCTGGTCTGCTGACAATTTCTCTTAAAGGGCATGCTGACAAGCTCTCTGACCTCACTCGGGGCATGGCTACTTAATGTGCAAAGGATATGATTAGAAGTTATTTACATTTTACATTTTAGTCATTTAGCAGACGCTCTTATCCAGAGCGACTTACAGTATGACTCCTAAAATCACATTCCTATCTTAACAAAAATAATGTCATCCATTTTCATATCACATAGACAACGTATTGGATGGAAACTTAATACATAAAGGGGGTTTCCTTCCTAAGTTACAGTATTTGGTTCATACAAATGAAAAGCAATATGCATTTCCCACATTCGGATGTTAGAAATATTGTTCCAAAGTTCACTTTTTGGACGTTAGAGTTTTTGGCTGGCAAAAGTCTGTGAACAAAGACATTCCATTGGTTCATACTAGCTAGAGAGCCAGAGAGTCCTCTGCTGCATAAAATGTACGACCGGGTGTGTGAAGGTGTCAAGGCCCCCACCAAGGCCCCCACCGCCCCCCCCCCCCCCCCTTTGTGCATGGAAGAGGGTCTGGTGATTGTCAGCCATTGTCAAGCTGATCTGACCCATTGTGATCCTCACCTGTAATCATGACAGGTCATTATCAGAAATATTTTATAGTGCCTATTCAAAGCAATCAGACAGGCGGATTATTTTACCACGGTGGACTTGAAGGATGCGTTCTTTCACATACCCATTGTGGTACTGAACTCTCTGTCTATGCATGCACGTCTAACAGTCGACTAGACAGCGATGCATTCTGACTGCAGCGCATGCACTCAACCGGAGCCAGACAGTCAGGACTGGTTGGGTTATGGTTTTACTGGGGCTGATGGTTGCAGCATTAACAATCTTACCACTCGGCCTACTATGCATGAGACCTCTCCAACAATGGTTTGTCAGCCAACGCATTCATCTGAAAAGAAACCGTTATCAGCCGATAACCATTACGCAGCAATGTCGCCACAGCCTATCCTTCTGGCAAAACCCGAGCATGCGCTCAGCTGGGATCCAGCTGGGTCCATAAGCCTTGCGGGTTGTCATAAAGACTGAAACCTCCTGAAGGGATGAGGGCAGTTTACAACAGACGCATAACAAACAGTCAGTAGAAAGAACACAAAAATCACCAAATAAATGTTTTGGAGCTGGAAGCGATTCGCCTGACTCTATTACATTTTTCCCCCAAGATAGAGGTGCATCATGTTCTGATTCGTTCTGACAACCTCAATCACGTACGTCAAATGCCAAGGCGGAGTCCGCGCACTGGCCATGTACCAAGTGGCATCACGGATACATCTGTGGGCACACACACCTGCGCTCACTGTCAGCACAGCACATTCCAGGCCGGTTGAATCTTGTTGCAGACCTATTACCGAGGGGCGAGCCTCAAACCTGCGGAGTGGCGTATCCACCCACAGGTGATATTGTCAATTTGGCGCCAGTTCGGATGAGCCCATGTAGATCTGTTCACATCTCGAAGCGCAACACACTGCCCTCTTTAGTATTCCATTCTCAATGACAACCCACCGTTGGGTCACGATGCCCTGACACACCAATGGCCCCAAGCTAGTCTATATACATTTCCTCCAATTCCCCTGCTACAACAGGTCTTGGACAGAGTGAGGGAGCACAGACTGGAGATGATACTAGTGGACTTGTTTTGGCCTTCACAGACATGGTTTGCAGACCTGAGTTCAATGGTGTCCGGAGTGCCTTGGACACTCCCATTATGTACAGACCTTATGTGTCAGGCAGGAGGGGATATATTCCACCCCTCCTCACACAAATGGGATGGCCGCTTGGTTCCTGACCTGGAACGTCTTCTTAGTGACGGTTTACCTTTGGCGGTTATTGAGATTATACAGAGCGCTAGGGTTCCTTCAACACGTTCCCTTTACGCATACAGGTGGCAAGAGTTTGCGTGCTGATGTGAGGCACATAGTGAAGAACCACTGCACTGCAGTATCAGTATCATACTGAGCTTCCTTCACAAGCTGTTTGATAAAGGCCTTTCTCCTTCTACATTGAAGGTCTATGTGGCTGGTATATTGGCGTGCCATGCTGATATAGATGGTAAGCCCACGGAAAGCCACACTTTATGAAGTGCACCGCTCGTCTACACCCACCTACACGTTGTCTATTCCCTAGACGGTATTTGGTCACAGTTCTGGATGTGTTAACTATCCTTCCTTTCAAGCCAATAGACACAATAGAATAAAAATTCCTCTCGTTTAAAATGGTGCTACTATTAGCCCTTGCCTCTGCAAAGCGGGTAGGTGACTTGGCGGCCCTCTCCATCCACCTTTCATGCATGGTATTCTCGGAGGACAAGCAGGGGGTTACGTTGACACCTAACCCCGTTTATTTGCCTAAGATCATTACATCTGGTTGTAAATCTTTGGTTATTGTTCCCCCCCCCCCCCCCACCCCCTCTCCTTTCCGCTCAGAAGATGAGGAACATTTTTACACACTCTCCGCTTATGCTGATCTAACAAGAAGCCTGCACCGCTCTGACCAGTTGTTTGTGTGCTTTGGTATACAAGCACGGGGCAAGGCTTTGTCCAGAGAATGACTATCTTGCTGGATAGTTGAAGCTATCTCTTTGGTATACTCCTCTGCAGGGAAAGCTCCCTCTACTAGAGGTGTGGCAACATCTTGGGCACTACTTAGGTGGGTTACATTGGATGATGTATGCGCGGTAGATTCTTGGGCTACACCTCACACTTTTGTCAGGTTCTAAAGTCTTGACATGACTGAGTCTTTGTTGTCACATACAGTATAGGCTGCAGACTGATGTTAGTTCCCACAAAACATGCACTGTACACATCCCTTTAGGCCCTACATGTCCACAATATAATCCCTTATACCAATGCATAACCGTAGGAGTAAGTTATTCTTTACAATGGCCTGTGTTACCTATTTCTTATTAATTGTATCACATAGCCTGCAGGCTTTGCCTGTCTTATCCAAGTATTGAGTATGTTATATCAGGGGAATTCCCTATACACAATGGCAACCCGTCATTCAAGGTAAGCCCCACCTGTTTAGCTAAAACAATATACACTGCTCAAAAAAATAAAGGGAACACTTAAACAACACAATGTAACTCCAAGTCAATCACACTTCTGTGAAATCAAACTGTCCACTTAGGAAGCAACACTGATTGACAATAAATTTCACATGCTGTTGTGCAAATGGAATAGACAACAGGTGGAAATTATAGGCAATTAGCAAGACACCCCCAATAAAGGAGTGGTTCTGCAGGTGTTGACCACAGACCACTTCTCAGTTCCTATGCTTCCTGGCTGATGTTTTGGTCACTTTTGAATGCTGGCGGTGCTTTCACTCTAGTGGTAGCATGAGACGGAGTCTACAACCCACACAAGTGGCTCAGGTAGTGCAGCTCATCCAGGATGGCACATCAATGCGAGCTGTGGCAAGAAGGTTTGCTGTGTCTGTCAGCGTAGTGTCCAGAGCATGTAGGCGCTACCAGGAGACAGGCCAGTACATCAGGAGACGTGGAGGAGGCCGTAGGAGGGCAACAACCCAGCAGCAGGACCGCTACCTCTGCCTTTGTGCAAGGAGGAGCAGAAGGAGCACTGCCAGAGCCCTGCAAAATGACCTCCAGCAGGCCACAAATGTGCATGTGTCTGCTCAAACGGTCAGAAACAGACTCCATGAGGGTGGTATGAGGGCCCGACGTCCACAGGTGGGGGTTGTGCTTACAGCCCAACACCGTGCAGGATGTTTGGCATTTGCCAGAGAACACCAAGATTGGCAAATTCGCCACTGGCGCCCTGTGCTCTTCACAGATGAAAGCAGGTTCACACTGAGCACATGTGACAGACGTGACAGAGTCTGGAGACGCCGTGGAGAACGTTCTGCTGCCTGCAACATCCTCCAGCATGACCGGTTTGGCGGTGGGTCAGTCATGTTGTGGGGTGGCATTTCTTTGGGGGGCCGCACAGCCCTCCATGTGCTCGCCAGAGGTAGCCTAACTGCCATTAGGTACCGAGATGAGATCCTCAGACCCCTTGTGAGACCATATGCTGGTGCGGTTGGCCCTGGGTTCCTCCTAATGCAAGACCATGCTAGACCTCATGTGGCTGGAGTGTGTCAGCAGTTCTTGCAAAAGGAAGGCATTGATGCTATGGACTGGCCCGCCCGTTCCCCAGACCTGAATCCAATTGAGCACATCTGGGACATCATGTCTCGCTCCATCCACCAACGCCACGTTGCACCACAGACTGTCCAGGAGTTGGCAGATGCTTTAGTCCAGGTCTGGGAGGAGATCCCTCAGGAGACCATCCGCCACCTCATCAGGAGCATGCCCAGGCGTTGTAGGGAGGTCATACAGGCACGTGGAGGCCACACACACTACTGAGCCTCATTTTGACTTGTTTTAAGGACATTACATCAAAGTTGGATCAGCCTGTAGTGTGGTTTTCCACTTTAATTTTGAGTGTGACTCCAAATCCAGACCTCCATGGGTTGATAAATTGTATTTCCATTGATTATTTTTGTGTGATTTTGTTGTCAGCACATTCAACTATGTAAAAAAAAAAGTATTTAATAAGATTATTTCATTCATTCAGATCTAGGATGTGTTATTTTAGTGTTCCCTTTATTTTTTGAGCAGTGTATATATAGAAAGTTTTAGAACACCTACTCATTCAAGGGTTTTTCTTTATTTTTACTATTTTCTACATTGTATAATAATAGTGAAGACATTAAAACTATGAAATAACACATATGGAATCATGTAGTAACCAAAAAAGTGTTAAACAAATCTAAATATATTTTATATTTGAGATACTTCAAAGTAAACACCCTTTGCCTTGATGACAGCTTTGCACACTCTTGGCATTCTCTCAAACAGCTTCATGAGGTAGTCACTTGGAGTGCATTTCAATTAACAGGTGTGCCTTCTTAAAAGTTAATTTGTGGAATTTCATTCCAACTTAAATGTGTTTAAACCAATCAGTTGTGTTGTTACAATGTAGTGGTGGTATACAGAGGACAGCCCTATTTGGTAAAAGACCAAGTCCATATTATTGCAAGAACTGCTCAAATAAGCAAAGAGAAATGATGGTCCATCATTACTTTAAGACATGAAGGTCAGTAAATGTGGAAAATTTCAAGAGCTTTGAAAGTTTCTTCAAGTGCAGTCGCAAAACCCATCAAGCGCTATGATGAAACTGGCTCTCATATGGACCGCCACGGGAATGGAAGACTCAGAGTTACCTCTGCTGCAGAGGATAAGTTCATTAGAGTTACCAGCCTCAGACATTGCAGCCCAAATAAATGCTTCACGGAGTTCAAGTAACAGACACATCTCAACATCAATTGTTCAGAGGAGACTATGTGAATTAGGCCTTCATGGTCGAATTGCTGCAAAGAAACCACTACTAAAGGACACCAATAATAAGAAGACACTTGCATGGGCCAAGAAACATGAGCAATGGGCATTAGACCAGTGGAAATCTGTCCTTTGGTCTGATGAGTCCAAATTTGAGATTTTTGGTTCCAACCGCCGTGTTGTTGTGAGACGCAAAGTAGTTGAACGTATGATCTATGCATGTGTGGTTCCCACCATGAAGCATGGAGGAGGAGGTGTGATGGTGTGGGGGGGTGCTTTGCTGGTGACACTGTCTGTGATTTATTTAGAATTCAAGGCACACTTAACCAGCATGTCTACCACAGCATTCTGCAGCGATACGCCATCTCATCTGGTTTGCGCTTAGTGGGACTATTATTTGTTTTTCAACAGGACAATGACGCAAAACACACCTCCAGGCTGTGTAAGGGATATTTGACCAAGAAGGAGAGTGATGGAGTGCTGCATCTGATGACCTAGCCATCACAATCACCTGACCTCAACCCAATTGAGATGGTTTGGGATGAGTTGGACCACAGAGTGAAGGAAAAGCAGCCAACAAGTGCTCAGCCTATGTGGAACTCCTTCAAGACTGTTGGAAAAGCATTCCTCATGAAGCTGGCTGAGAGAATGCCAATAGTGTTCAAAGCTGTCATCAAGGCAAAGGGTGGCTACTTTGAAGAATATAAAATATAAAATATATTTTGATACCATATGTGTTATTTCATAGTTTTGATGTCTTCACTATTATTCTACAACGTAGAAAATAGTAAAACAAATTGAAAAACCCTTAAATGAGTAGGTGTGTCCAAATTTTTAACTGGTACTGAATATATATATATATATATATATATATATATATATATATGTGTGTGTTTTTTGTTGCCTGTTTTGCATGTTGTTTTGGTGTTAATGAGTGTCACATATCAGTTTGCAAACAACAATAAATCATTGGGTTAAGAAAGCTGTCACACCAGCCTTTGCTTTGGCTCCCCCTCCTGCCCAGCTCAGGTGTTCGGCGTCGCTGGCCTTCTAGCTGCTGCCGAACCTGCTGCTGGCAAACGCCCTTCACTCATCAACGCTGGACTTGTCTCGTCATCATTACACACACCTGGTTCCAATCCCCACTCAATCACTGTATACAGTTGAAGTCGGAAGTTTACATACAACTTAGCCAAATACATTTAAACTCAGTTTTTCACAATTCATAACATTTAATCCTAGTGCAAATTCCCTGTCTTAGATCAGTTAGGATCACCACTTCATTTTAAGAATGTGAAATGTCAGAACAATAGTAGAGAGAATTATTTATTTCAGCTTTTATTTCTGTGATTGCATTCCCAGTTTGTCAGAAGTTTACATACACTCAATTCGTATTTGGTAGCATTGCCTTTAAATTGTTTAACTTGGGTCAAATGTTTCGCATAGCCTTCCACAAGCTTCCCACAATAAGTTGGGTGAATTTTGGCCCATTCCTCCTGACAGAGCTGGTGTAACTGAGTCAGGTTTGTAGGCCTCCTTGCTCACACACACTTTTTCAGTTCTGCCCACAAATTTTCTATGGGATTGCGGTCAGGGCTTTGTGATGGCCACTCCAATACCTTGACTTTGTTGTCCTTAAGCCATTTTGCCACAACTTTGGAAGTATGCTTGGGGTCATTGTCCATTTGGAAGACCCATTTGCTGTCACGTCCTGACCAGTAATAGGGGTTATTTGTTATTATAGTTTGGTCAGGACGTGGCAGGGGGTATTTGTTTTATGTGGTTTAGGGTGTGTTTGTGTGTGTGTTCATGTAGAGGGGGTATTTGGTTTATATGGTTCGGGGTGGTTATGTATGTAGAGGGGTATTTTATTTATTAGTCCAGGGTTTTGGTTATTGTTCTATGTTAGTTTAGTTCTATGTTCAGTCTAGTCGTTTGTATTTCTATGTTTAGTTAATTGGTGTTGGGGCCTTCAGTTGGAAGCAGCTGTCTATCGTTGCCTCTGATTGAAGGTCCTATATTTAGGAGTGTGTTTGTCATGGGATTTTGTGGGAGATTGTTGCTGTGTATAGCTTTGTGCCTTACCGGCCTGTTCTTTGTCGTCGTGTTTTTGTATACATGTTTGTTTTGGTTTTCCTTCTTTGTCCGTTAATAAAAGAAGATGAGTATACATTTTCCTGCAGCGTCTTGGTCTAAACCCTACGACACCCGTGACAGAATCTCCCACCAAACACTGACCAAGCAGCGGAGAAGGGAGCAGCAACAGAGCCCAGTGGAATCATGGACATGGGAGGAAATTCTGGACGGGGCTGGACCATGGCACCAGGCTGGGGAATATCGTCGCCCACCGGAGGAGATAGAGGCAGCCAAGGCGGAGAGGTGCCGGTATGAAGCTTTGTATGCGCCGACGGGGAAGCACGAGGCACCCCCAATAATTTTTTTGGGGGGGGCACACGGGTAGTTTGGCTGGGCCAAGGGTGAGCCCTTAGCCAGCTCCCCGTGTTTATTATGGGAAGCATTTGGAGTGGAGAGCGCCGGAGTATGCGGTAGTGCGCACGATCTCGCCAATGCACACGCACAGTCCGGTGCGAGCGATCCCAGCCCCTCGCAAGTGCCGTGCTAGAGTAGGCATCCAGCCTGGAAGGAGGATGCCTGCACAGCGCATCTGGCCACCAGTGCGCCTCCTAGGCCCAGGCTACCCTACTCCTGCTCTACGCACGGCAACCATCAGGCCTCTGCACAGCCCAGTTCGCCCTGTACCAGCACTCCGCTTGTGCAGGGCTGCTATTTCCATCCAGCCAGGACGGGTTGTGCAAGACGTGCGCTCCAGACCTCCAGTGCTTACCCATGTCCCGATGTATCCAGTTCCTGCTTCTCGTGCTGACCCTGAGGTGCGTAGTCTGGCGTCTCCTAAACCAGCACCACGCACCAGGCTTCCATTGCGTCAGCCCAGTCCAACTCGTCCTGTTCCTGCTCCCCGCACTAGCCCTGATGTGCGTGTCCCCAGTCTGGTACCTCCACTACCAGCCCCACACATCAGGCTTTCAGTGCGTCAGCCCAGACCCGAGCTTCCGACGACAGTACCTCGTCCAGAGTGTCCGGCAACAGTGCCTCGTCCAGAGTGTCCGGCAACAGTGCCTCGTCCAGAGTGTCCGGCAACAAGAGAGACGGCGCACTGTCCGGCACCAGGAGAGACGGCCCACTGTCCGGCACCAGGAGAGACGGCCCACTGTCCGGCACCAGGAGAGACGGCCCACTGTCCGGAACCAGGAGAGACGGCCCACTGTCCTGAACCAGGAGAGTCGACCCTACGGTCCGGAGCTCCCCGAGTCGGCCCTACGGTCCGGAGCTCACAGAGTCGCCCTACAGTCCGGGGTCGACGGAGAGGGACATCGCTGTAGAGACGTTATGTGAGTGGAGTGAGCCAGGGGTGGAGCGGGGTCTGCGTCCAGCTCCTGAGCCACCTCCTGAGGGGGGAGTATTGGGGAAAGGGGGGGGGGGGTGTTGCAGGAGCACCGTCGGTGACGGTGGCCACACTCCCTTCCCTCCCATGTAGTTTTGGGGGTTATTTTTGGTTATGTGTGAGGTGCATCCGGGGTCTGCACCTTTGGGGGGGTACTGTCACGTCCTGACCAGTAATAGTGGTTATTTGTTATTATAGTTTGGTCAGGACATGGCAGGGGGTATTTGTTTTATGTGGTTTAGTGTGTGTTTGTGTATGTGTTCATGTAGAGGGGGTATTTGGTTTATATGGTTCGGGGTGGTTATGTATGTAGAGGGGTATTTGATTTATTAGTCCAGGGTTTTTGTTATTGTTCTATGTTAGTTTAGTTCTATGTTCAGTCTAGTCGTTTGTATTTCTATGTTTAGTTAATTGGTGTTGGGGCCTTCAGTTGGAGGCAGCTGTCTATCGTTGCCTCTGATTGAAGGTCCTATATTTAGGAATGTGTTTGTCATGGGATTTTGTGGGAGATTGTTGCTGTGTATAGCTTTGTGCCTTACCGGCCTGAACTTTGTTGTTGTGTTTTTGTATTCGTGTTTGTTTTGGTTTTCCTTCTTTGTCCTTTAACAAAAGAAGATGAGTATACATTTTCCCGCTGCGTTTTGGTCTAAACCCTACGACACCCGTGACATTTGCGACCAAGCTTTAACTTCCTGACTGATGTCTTGAGATGTTGCTTAAATATATCCACATAATTTCCCTGCCTCATGACGCCATCTATTTTGTGAAGTGCACCAGACCCTCCTGCAGCATGGCACCCCCACACCATGATGCTGCCACACCCGTGCTTCACGGTTGGGATGGTGTTCTTCGGCTTGCAAGACTCCCCCTTTTTCCTCCAAACATAATGAGGGTCAATATGGCCAAAAAGTTCTGTTTTTGTTTCATCAGACCAGAGGACATTTCTCCAAAAAGTACGAGCTTTGTCCCCATGTTTAGGTGCAAACCGTAGTCTGTTTTTTTTGGGGCGGTTTTGGAGCAGTGGCTTCTTCCTTGCTGAGCGGCCTTTCAGGTTATGACGATATAGGACTCGTTTTACTGTGGATATAGATACTTTGTACCTGTTTCCTCCAGCATCTTCACAAGGTCCTTTGCTGTTATTCTAGGATTGATTTGCATTTCTCACCAAAGTACGTTAATTCTCTAGGAGACAGAACGTGTCTCCTTCCTGAGCGGTATGACGGCTGCGTGGTCCCGTGGTGTTTATACTTGCGTACTATTGTTTGTACAGATTAACGTGGTACCTTCAGGCGTTTGGAAATTGCTCCCAGGCTTGAACCAGACTTGTGGAGGTCTACAATTCTTTTTCTGAGGTCTTGGCTGATTTCTTTTGATTTTTCCCATAATGTCAAGCAAAGAGGCACTGAGTTTGAAGGTAGGCCTTGAAATACATCCACAGGTACACCTCCAATTGATTCAAATGATGTCAATTAGCCTATCAGAAGCTTCTAAAGCCATGGCATAATTTCCTGGAGATTTCCAAGCTGTTTAAAGGCACAGTCAACTTAGTACACTTCTGACCCACTGGAATTGTGATACAGTGAATTATAAGTGAAATAATCTGTCTGTAAATAATTGTTGGAAAAATTACTTGTGTCATGCACAAAGTAGGTTAACAAGAAATTTGTGGAGTGGTTGAAAAATGAGTTTTAATGACTCCAACCTAAGTGTATGTAAACTTCCGACTTCAACTGTATATACTCCCTCTGTCATTTGTCTTTGTTGGGCATTGTAAATGTTGCTTGTTTTCCTGAGGGGAATCTCTGCTACTATTTCCTGAGTACTTTATTATTTTGCACTTTGGGTTTCGTCCCGCTTTTACATATGGTGCGTTAATAAATTCAGTAGTTCTAAACCTGCAACTGCCTCCTGCCTACTCCTCTACAGTTGTGACAAAAGCCGCTTACAAACATGGTCTATTTATTGCTGTCTTGAGTAAGTCAGCTCCAAAATGCAGATGCTTCAGCCTAGCTCAGTGCTTTCTGTGGTGGCGGGGCAGCTAGTGGAAAATGCGGAGCATAGAGGTTGTAATGTTCTCTAGTTAGGCCGTGATTGGCTCAGTGTTCTGCCACTCATGGGGACACTACGTCACTGCAAAATCTATGGGGAGAGCTAAAAATGTCATGCTCCTTGGGGGCTGCCATATATTTACATTAGAAGTGCCCATCCAAGAAGGCTCAAGGTCATTGGCCACAGATAAAATTATCAAATCACTTATCTACCGTAGCTTTGATTGGACTGATCATGTTGACGTCACACTTTCAAAATCTTAGCTAACAGGCTAGACAAGCAGTCATCCTCATGAATCAAGTCAACAATCTACTCGCAAATCCTTTTCAATCCTTGTCATATGAAGACAAATTACAGAAATGTATCGGTGCTCATCAGCCATTGGACATAAACATTACACAACAAATTGGAAATCGCATATTCAACAATGAGTGTTTTGGAAGGAATCAGTGGCTAACTGCAAGCTTTGCAAAGCAATCACTAGCCTGCTATTCAGTGTGGTCCAAGTCTGGTTTTAAGAATCTATTTTCCGCCTCCTGAGTGGTGCAGTGGTCTAGGCTGTGTGTCACAACAGATCCGGGTTCAATTCCGGGCTGTGTTGCAGCTGGCTGCGACCCGAGAAACCCATGAGGTTGCGAACAATTGGCCCAGCGGCGTTAGTGGAGGGTTTGGCCGGCCAGAATTTCCTTGTCCTATCGATCTCTAGCGACTCCTGTGGTGGGCTGGGCGCATGCACGCTGACTTTGGTCACCAGCTGTACGGTGTTTCCTCCGACACATTGGTGCAACTGGCTTTTGGGTTAAGCGAGCAGTGTGCCAAGAAGCAGTGCGGCTTGGCAGGATAGTGTTTTGACCTTCACGACCTCTCCCGAGTCCATATGGGAGTTGCAGCAATGGACAAGACTGTAACTACCAATTGGATATCACAAAAAAGAACCCCATAAAAAAAATATAAATAAAAACAAAAAAAATAAGAATCTCTTTTCCAAGCTTAAAAGGATAAACATTCACTTGCAACACATCATGGGCCAGAAAAGATTGAAAACAATGGCCATGCTGTCAATCCAGCATGACTTCTGCCGCGTTCAAAACAACTGAGAAATCTCAGACTTCAGTGAGTTCAAGACAACTGTGGCTCAGTTGGTAGAGCATGGTGTGTGCAACGTCAGGGTTGTGGGTTCGATTCCCACGGGGGGCCAGTACAAAAAAAATAAATGCATGAAATCAAAATGAAATGTATGTATTCACTACTGTAAGTTGCTCTGGATAAGATAATGTAACTGGGAACTCGGGAAAAAAATTATCTACGACTGGGAAAATAAGTTTTGAACGGTCATCGAACTCGGAATTCCAAGTCGGGAACTCAGGCCTCTTTCTAGAGCTTCGGCCTGAAGATCACTGATGTCATGATTCAACCTTGTTTTTTTCTGAGTTCCCAGTTGTCTTGAAAGCACCATAAATCCAGAGAATGACAGATTTTTATGACTAAGTTTGATGACAAAATTTGCCCATAAGAAGGAGCCCCACGCCATCTTCCTGTTCAAGTGATCACAGCACAACAAGGTGAGTCCAAAAATGTATTGTATGCTGCTACATAAATTATGTAATATGTCAGGGAGATATTTGTACTGTAGCTAAGAAAGTAATATCAAGTCTGTGTTGTGTAGTAAACTGTTAGTAGCCCAAATAATTTGGTCCCTTTCCCCCTCATAACTTAGTCTACTGTTCTGACTTGGTAAAATGTAATTATCAAATATTGTAAGAGCTTTCATTGTGTCCTTATATACCTCATTCATTTATCCTATGGTTCTGACTTGGTGGACAGGGAGAACACTGTAAGAACGGCCTATGTACTGAATTCTGTTGCTATACATTACAAAAGTGCTGAACAAATAGTTAAATTGACTATGTCTGTCCTAGCTTGCTCATTAATGTCTTAATCGAAATTACGGATTGCCTCTTATCCACTCGTCGTTCCCTTATGCCATAGTTTGTACATCTCGATTGTCAGTATTTACGGGGGCTGAATGTGTTGCTAGAGTGACAATCTCTGGCAGGGCAGTGCGTATTATACCCTCGGCAGCAGGGCAATATGAGTCATGGCTCGAAGGGGCCAATCACTGCCTGCCGTGGACAAAACGGGACTTGGGTGGTTTCAAAGTTGAAAACTATTCGGTGGTTCTGGAGACAGTTAATAGCATATTATAAACTGGGTGGTTTGAGCCCTGAATGCTGATTGGCTGACAGCCGTGGTATATTTAAGCAATAAGGCCCAAGGATGTGTGGTATATTGCCAATATATGGTTCTCTGCACGACGCAATGCAGAGTGCCTGGACACAGCCCTTAGCTGTGGTATATTGGCAATAATATTACAAACGCCCGAGGAGCCTTATTGCTATTATAAACTGGTTACCAACGTAATTAGAGCAGTAAAACAAATGTTTTGTCATACCCGTGGTATACGGTCTGATATACCATGGCTTTCAGCCAATCAGAATTCAGGGCTCAAACCACCCAGTTTATAACAGACCATATACCACAGGTATGACAAAACATGTATTTGTACTGCTTTAATTAACCCCCTCGGGCCTTATTGCTTAATTATACAACGGGTGGGTCTAATCCTGAATGCTGTTTGGTTGAAACCGCATTCCAGCCGTGTCTATTCGACAAGTTACCACCGGCTAAATCTATGATGTTAAAGTGCCTATTTACTTTGTTCCGTCTCATCAGCCCAGCCAAGCACTTTATAAACTTGATCTCCACTGTAAAAAGAATTTAGACATTATCTCACATTTCTTTTAGACTAACATTTCATTTTCAAGAGCAGAGACCCATGAGCGGGGTGGCAAGTAGCCTAGTGGTTAGAGCCTTGGGATAGTAACCAAAAGGTTGCAAGTTCAAATCTCTGAGCTGACAAAGTACAAATCTGTCGTTCTTCTCCTGAACAAGGCACTGTTCCTAGGCCGTCATTGAAAATAAGAATTTGTTCTTATTAACTGACTTGCCTAGTTAAATAAAATGAGGTGGCTTTTGGTTTTAATTTAGAATCCTCCAATCCTCTATATGTAATTATTGGCGGAGAGTCACGTCATATTTTTCAATATACTGTAGGCCTACCGTAGGCGGCATGAGTCTCACTAGTGTTGAGTAATGTGCTGTTAAAAGTGGTGTAGGTCTTATTTATTTAAAGAGCATATTGAAGTTAGAAGCAATAGGATTTGAAGCAAAAGCCTACAACTATTTTAGCAACGTTTTGCACTACTCTGAGACAAGCATGGGGACTGGTCTTGATAAATCAATGAGATTTTTATTCTCACTTAATCTCCGTTTGGGTATTGGTTAAACTAAAATTAAAAAAATGAGGGTGCAGAAATGTTATGCTCTTAGTGTAACCTTTATTTAACTAGGCAAATCAGATAAGAACAAATTTGTATTTACAAGGACAGCCTACTCCTTCCTTCCCATCAGGGAATTGAACCCCGGTCTCCTGCGTACTCTGGCCACACGACACAGGGATTCTTTAGCTAAATAGCCCAGTACTGTACTGCCGGCCGTCACGTTGTACAGCGCCATATTTTCCGTTACATGCTTAAGAAAACCCAGAGGGTTTTTCGTTTTTCTTGGAATAGAACACCATAAAATGAATCAAATTAATTAGCAAGTACGAGTCAAAAGCTTGGACACACCTACTCATTCCACGACTTACATTTTAGTCATTTAGCAGACGCTCTTATCCAGAGCGACTTACAGCCGTGAATGCATACATTTCATACATTTAATTTAATTTCATGCATTTTTTTTTATACTGGCCACCCACGTGAATCGAACCCACAACCCTGGCATTGCACACACCATGCTGGCGTTGCAAACACCATGCTCTACCAACTGAGCCACAATTTTCTACACTGTAGAATAATAGTGAAGACATCACAACTTTGAAATAACACATATGGAATCAGTTAAAAACAAATTCTTATTTATTTACAAGCACAGATATACTTCATCCCCTCCCCGTCAGGGAATTGAACACCAGTCTCCCGCGTGCCCACATTCTTTAGTACAGCCATTATTGAAGGTACTTGAGGTCACAGAGAATGTCTGGACATGGCCTGCTCTCCCTTATGTAAGGAATTAGGCACTTTCCCATGTTTACTACAGCATGTATTGTAGGCTATGTTTACTTGTCAGACTGCACAGTAGCTTAATAAACAAATGGAGGTGGTTTCACGCTGCTCTGAGTCAAGCATGGGGACTGGTCTTGACAAATCAATGAGATTTTGGGGTATTGGTTACACTACAATTTGGGGGTGGAAATGTTATGCCCCTTAGATATTAATTTAGAATCCTCCAATCCTCTTATGCTGTAGCCTACTCCTGACCATCACAACGTACAGCACCATATTGTCCATTCCATCCTACCGGTTTCGTTTTTCGTTTTTATCGGAATAGAAACACCATAATATTAATCAAATTAATTAAGCCAAATTTCTTAAAATCAATCCCATATACTATGTTATTACAAAAAAGCTTTTAAATTCTTTGGTAATGCCAATATGGAAGAATATCAAATGCTTCTCAAAGATACCCTCTGGTGGTCAAACTAGCAGTAACTTGCATTAACAGACAAAATGGCTGACAATTCAATAATGTGCCACAGAATACTGCAGCAGCCCGCAAGGTATGCTGCAGTATGACACAAATTTTAAAGGAGGAACCACTGTACACTCAATCGGAAAGACACAACAGCAGCCTCTGGTGAGACACAGGGCGGGGGCCTATGCATTTATGTAAACAACAGCTGGTGCACGATATCTAAGGAAGTCTCAAAGTTCTGCTCGCCTGAGGTAGAGTATCTCATGATAAGCTGTAGACCACACTATCTACCTAGAGAGTTGTCATCTGTATTTTTCATAGCTGTCTACATACCACCACAGAGTGAAGTTGGCACTAAAACTGCTCTCAATGAGCTGTATTCCACCGTAATCAAACAGGAAAATGCTCATCCAGAGGCGGCGCTCCTAGTAGCCGGTGACTTTAATGCAGGGAAACTTAACTCAGTTTTACCTTATTTCTACCAGCATGTTAAATGTGCAACCAGATGGAAAAAAACTTTAGACCACCTTTACTCCACAAACTGAAATGCGTTCAAAGCTTTCCCTCGCCCTCCATTTGGTAAATCTGACCAAAATTCTATCCTCCTGATTCCTGCTTACAAGCAAAAATTAAAGCAGGAAGCACCAGTGACTCAGTTAACAGATCCACAGATGATGCAATCTCTATTACACTCCACGCTGCACTTTCACACCTGGACAAAAGGAACACCTATGTGAGAATGCTGTTCATTGTCTACAGCTCAGCGTTCAATACCATAGTGCCCTCAAAGCTCATCACTTAGCTAAGGACCCTGGGACTAAACCCTGGGACTCCCTCTGTAACTTGATCCTAGACTTCCTGACGGGCCGCCTCCAGGTGGTAAGGGTAGGTAACAACACATCCGCCACGCTGATCCTCAACTCCGGGGCCACTCAGACGTGTGTGCTCAGTCCCCTCCTGTGCACCCTGTTCACTCATGACTGCACGGCCAGGCACGACTCCAACACCATCATTAAGTTTGCCGATGACACAACAGTGGTAACCCTGATCACCAACAACGACGAGACAGCCTATAGGGAGGAGGTCAGAGACCTGGCTGTGTGGTGCCAGGACAACAACCTCTCCCTCAACGTGATCAAGACTAAGGAGATGATTGTGGACTACAAGGAAAGGAGGACCGAGCACGCCCCCATTGTCATTGACGGGGCTGTAGTGGAGCACGTTGAGAGCTTCAACTTCCTTGGTGTCCACATCACCAACAAACTGACATGGTCCAAGCACACCAAGACAGTCGTGAAGAGGGCACGACAAAACCTATTCCCCCTCAGGAGACTGAGGTGGTTGTCCAGGTCGCAGTTGTAAATGAGAACTTGTTCTCAACTAGCTTACCTGGTTAAATAAATGATACCTCCACACTTATGTACAGGAGATACAGTGCATTCGGAATGTATTCAGACCCTTGACTTTTTCCACATTTTGTTATGTTATTCTATTCTAAAATGGGTTAAATAGTTTTTTCCCCCCTCATCAATCTACACACAATAGCTTATAATGACGAAGCAAAAACAGGTTTTCAGAAAATGTTTGCAAACAATAAAAAATAAATATCACATTTACGTAAACATTCAGACCCTTTACTCAGTACTTTGTTGAAGCACCTTTGGCAGTGATTTTTGACAAGCTTTGCACACCTGTATTTGGGGAGTTTCTCCCATTCTTCTCTGCAGATTCTCTCAAGCTCTGTTAGGTTGGATGGGGAGTGTCACTGCCAAGCTATTTTCAGGTCTCTCCAGAGATGTTCGATCAGGTTCAAGTCTGGACTCTGGCTGGGCAACTCAAGGACATTCAGAGACTTGTCCTGAAGCCACTCCTGCATTGTCTTGGCTGTGTCCTGTTGGAAGGTGAACCTTCGCCCCAGTCTGAGATCCTGAGCGCTCTGGAGCAGGTTTTCATCAAGGATATCTCTGTACTTTGCTCCGTTCATCTTTCCCTCGATCCTGACTAGTCTCCCAGTCCCTGCTGCTAAAAAGCATCCCCACAGCATGATGCTGCCACCACCATGCTTCACCGTAGGGATGGTGCCAGGTTTCCTCCAGACGTGACGCTTAGCATTCAGGCCAAAGAGTTCAATCTTGGTTTCATTCGACCAGAGAATCTTGTTTCTCATGGTCTGGGTGTCCTTTGGGTGCCTTTTGGCAAACTCCAAACGGGCTCTCATGAGTGGCTTCAGTCTGGCCACTCTACCATAAAGGCCTGATTGGTGGAGTGCTGCAGAGATGGTTATCCTTCTGGAAGGTTCGCCAATCTCCACAGAGGATCTCTGGAGCTCTGTCAGAGTGACCATCGGGTTCTTGGTCACCTCCCTGACCAAGGCCCTTCTCCCCTGATTGCTCAGTTTGGCCAGGCGGCCAGCTCTAGGAAGAGTCTTGGTGGTTCCAAACTTCTTCCATTTAAGAATGATGGAGTGTGTTCTTTGGGATCTTCAATGCTGCAAAAATGTTTTGGTACCCTTCCCCAGATCTGTGCCTCAACTCAACCCTTTATCGGATCTCTACGGACAATTCCTTTTACCTCATGGCTTGGTTTTTGCTCTGACATGCACTGTCAACTCTGGGACCTTATATAGACAAGTGTGTGCCTTTCCAAATCATGTCCAAACAATTGAATTTACCACTGGTGGACTCCAATCAAGTTGTAGAGACATCTCAAGGAGGATCAATGGAAACAGGATGCACCTGACCTCAATTTCATGACGCATAGCAAAGGGTCTGAATCCTTATGTAGATAAGGTATTTCTGATTTGTATTTTAAATATGGGGTATTATAGGGTATTGAGTGTAGATTGATGAGGGAAAAAAAATATTTAATCAATTTTAGAATAAGTCTGTGACGGAACAAAATGTGGAAAAGGGAAGGTGTCTGAATACTTTTTAAATGCATTGTATACTGAAGCTATGGTGAAACTATAAAGAAATGACCAGTAAGTTACATAATAGTTACTTAAGTACAGTGCCGAAATAACTTGGTGATGCACGGAAAATAATAGGAAACAACAGCGAAACAAGACGGCAACAACAAGGTAACTACCCAGCTATAACCAAAGACACACAATGTATGTTTTGTACAGTATAAGTATGATGTCATTTCTCAAATGTTTCTGTTAAATAAATAGTCTTTCTACGAGAGTTCCAAGTACATTCTTAATGAGTATAGACGGTGCTGCTGAGAAGAGGGAAAATGGCCTTAAATACTTACTATGTAACTTTTGCTACTTAGCCTCTATTATTGATAATTCTTCAGTAAGGAATAATTGTTTCTACATAACAACCAGAGAAATGTATAGATCTTTATATCAGTATTTAGCAGCTACATAGTAACTATTAACGGGTTATTACCATGTTCTTACCTGGTCGTTACCGTCGTATTTCGCTGTTGTTTCCTAGTACTTTCCGGATGTTACCCTGTTGTTTTAGCACTCTAAACTAAAGTGCTACCACCCGGGTACCAACCAAACAAATTCATTAACCTGAAATGCACAGACAAACTGGCCACATCCACATACTTGCCTAACCTCACCTTTGTTGTAACATATCAAACACATGCATAGCCTTACACATGCAAAACTTTACACATACTCATAGGCAGCGTGTCCAATAAGCTAAGCTTCCCTTAAAGTAAATTGAATGGAACTTGCCAAAATGATATACCCCTGTCTAAACACAAATAAATTCCTTCAAAACACTACACCAGAATGCCTCCCGAGTGGCGCAGTGGTCTAAGGCACTGCATCGCAATGCTAGCTGTGCAACTAGAGATCCTTGTTTGAGTCCACATGCTGGCCGCGACCGGGAGACCCATGAGGCAGCACACAATTGGCCCAGCATCGTTCGGGTTAGGGGAGGGTTTGGCCGGCAGGGATATTCTTGTCCCATCAGTTCTGGTGACTCCTGTGGCGGGCTGGGTGCAATGCACTCTGACTCTGACACAGTCACCAGGGGCATGATGTTTCCTCTGACACATTGGTGAGGCTGGCTTCTTGGTTAAGCGAGCATTGTGTCAAGAAGCAGCTTGGCTGGGTTGTGTTTCGGAGGACGCACAGCTCTTGACCTTTCCCTCTCCCGAGTCCATACAGGAGTTGCAGCGATGAGACAAGACTTTAACTACCAATTGGATACCATGAAATTTGGGAGAAAAGGGGATAAAAGTTAAAAATATATATATATATTTTTTAAATAACTTCACCAGAGAACATGATTTAGCCACAGAGGTTTATTAGCTTATTTCTTTTTAATTGCTGTGGATTATTTGAAATTACAAGCACATACAGCCGGGAAGTGCGCAATTTAGGGAAGCGTGCAGTTTGGGCAGGAGTGCAGCAAATATCAGAGCTGATTGACATATCCCTGGTGAGTGTGCATATTCACATATTCACTGTCTTTATCCTTTTTTTGGGACAATAATTTCCTCATCCAGGCTAGATGGACGTCATAGCCTACAATGTCTCCAATTTTCAAAGGCCTCAATTAGACGGTTGCATTGAAGACAAGTTTGTTTTTATTGATCTCAGTTTGTCATTGTCAGCAGATCAGCCTATCCTGTCATTTTGTGGTATTAAAGATTATGCCAATGTCTCCAGTCATGGCAAGTAAGTGTTGTAGAATTGCACGAAATGTGTTTATAAAACTCTATATTTTCTCGGATCCTGCTAAAGAATGTCCCTCTAGCTGGGGCTGAGCTCTGGATGTGAGCGAAGAAAGGAGAAGAAAAGCAGAACGGTGTTTTTTGTGAACAGTGAGTTATATTATTAGCTTAATTTCTGACTATCCAATCTACTCATCACTTTAGCAATAGTAGGCTATTTTATATTAGTCTGCAAATGCGATGATAGATCCATGCAATGCTTTATTATAAAAGGTACATACTTTTGTGAAAAATCTAGCTTCCCCCAAACTTGAAACCCACATGCCACCTATTCACATACTCAAAACACACACACACTATGGCTTTGGATTGGTATTCCCTAACAAGGTAGGCCTAAGAGTGCATCAACCCAGCATGAGACAATGTAAAGCATGACATCTAGTGGGAAAATCTGTTCTGTACCATAGAGTATATCAATAGTGAACTAGAGCCTACATTTCACAAGGGCAGATACTTATCACTGTAAATACATTTACACTGTAGGTTAAGCCTAGATCATCACTGTAGCCCATTGTTAATGTCTAAAATATTCTAAAGTTTTCATGGAGAGCAAATCCAGTCAGACAATGAAATAGGCCTACAGGCATAGCTGCAGGAAGATGGTTTGGGGGTTGTGGAGCTGCCGTGGGGGGAAGGGGGGGGGGAGGGGGGAGCTGGTCCGCTAATACAGGACTAGTAAAGGCCCAGTGCACTACTTTTGTGAGAAAAAAATAAACGTTTCTTTTTTTCAATTATTATTTTTTATTCAGATCTTTATGGATGCAGCACCCCTACTTACTGCTGCTATACCTACAGGTATAACATGTCCATAATTTTGGTGAAGTGATTTAGAAATCAGACTTTACCTCAAGTTAACAGGGCACGGTTAGTTTCAGTTTCAGAAATTCAAGAATTGAATTTGACTTCAAGGCTAGGACTGAAAAAAATGTAGCTTTACAGTAGTGTAGGCTATAATTTGAAGGAAACTTGGGAGGACTTCAACAAATTGGGCCCGTGGCCGCACAGGAATAAAGGAAAGACACTTTTGAGTACGAGAGGGAGGTGCTGCGGTTGCGAAGTCATAGCGTAAATCGGAAATGCTAAACGTATGGTCGAGGTGAAAATGGAGCACCACGAAGAGGAACACTAATTGAAAGTTAAGGTAAATTCTAAACACTATTGTCAGCGTTGTGTATTTGTACAAAGATCATGATTTACTCTTATTTTCACTCAAACGTCACATGAATCTGATTTACGTGTCACCTGTCCTTGGATTAAGGTATTCGTTGGTACAGGAGAGCCTGGCGCCGTGTTTTTCTCACGACAGTGAATGCATTGTCGGCCTTTGTAATGTAGTTTTTGTATATGCTATTTTATTATTTACATGGGTAAATACTTAATATTCGTGTGGGATTAATCTAGTTCTTTGATTCGTCCAGGGTGCTTCAGGCTATGGTAATGTTACATTTGGGAAGTTTACCAGTTTAATTGTGTGGTTTCTGTGATACATTGCAATAATCTAAGAACCGTTTGCAATTGCTGTAGACTTGTGACACTGTAGCCTAATGTGAATACAATCATATTAGGCCTGCAACGTAATACAAATGTAATGCAGTAAAGTCTATGTCAAGTTGTCAACTGAATAATTTGCATATTACTCTAACATAATACAGTATGTCAGCCAAACTACACTGAACACAAATATGAAGTGTTGGTCCCATGTTTCATGAGCTGAAATTAAAGATCCCAGAAATGTTCCATATGCACTAAAAGCTTATTTCTCTCAAATGTTGTGCACACATTTGTTTACATCCCTGTTAGTGGGTGGCAGATAGGTTAAGAGTGTTGGGTTTCGGTTGCTAGTTCGAATCCCTAAGCCGACTAGGTGAAAAATCTGACATGCCCTTGAGCAGGACACTTAACCATAATAGCACCTGTAAATCACTCCAGAGCGTATGTAAAAATGTTAGTGAGCATTTCTCCTGTGCCAAGATATTCCTTCCATCTGACAGGTGTGGCATATCAAGAAGCTGATTAAGCAGCATGAGCATTACACAGGTGTACCTTGTGTTGGGGACCATAAAGGCCACTCTAAAATGTGCAACACAATGCCACAGATGTTGAGGCAGTGTACAATTGGCACGCTGACTGCAGGAATGTCCACCAGAGCTGAATTGAATGTTAATTTCTCTACTATAAGCCACCTCCAATGTCATTTTAGAGAATTTGGCAGTACTTCCAACCGGCCTCACAACCGCAGACCACGTGTAACCATGCCACCCAAGGATCTCCACATCCGGTTTCTTCACCTGTGGGATCGTCTGAGACCAGCCACCCGGACAGCTGATGAAACTGGGTTTGCACAACCATAGAATTTCAACTGTCAGAAATCGCCTCAGGGAAGCTTATCTGCATGCTCGTCATCCTCAACAGGGTCTTGACCTGACTGCAGTTCGGTTTCGTAACCGACTTCAGTGGGCAAAAGCTCACCTTTGCTTGCCGCTGGCACGCTGGAGAAGTGTGCTCTTCACGGATGAATCCTGGTTTCAATTGTACCGGGCAGGGGCGAAAATCTGATATCAACTTTGGAGGGGACAATTACATTACATTTTCTCAAGAGCAATTCCTGAGGGGGACACCAAAAGTAGTGCTGTAACACATAGCCTACGTTTAATATGGTAAATGTATATTGAGGAACCAAAGAAATAAGGTGTTTGCCGTACTCCTAACCACCGGTACCCAAAACTACACAACTAATCACAACAGCAATACCATTGCCTTTAACAAATCTTAGTTCAGTCACCAGTTTAAGTTGAGAGTGGCATTTTCCAATTATGTTCCTATTTTACAAGTAAAAAAATTGAGAACCTTTCATAATGTTGCCAAACAAAGACTCAACAAACTTACCTGAGACTCCCTGTCTCTGCCAGTCTGTCCCTGCATATCTGTCCCCAACTCTGCTGTCTGTGTGCCATCTGTTGCCTGCTCTGCCTAATGACATCATTGTGAAACATTTCCATTAGAATTTCATTTCTTTCTTATGAACATTTTATCAACTAGTCTTTGAGATATTAGGCTACTAGGGTTCTTACTTTGTGTTTTGGTGTACTGAAAAATACTCTGATGTCCGTCTTTTTTCTGCCATTTTTCTGCCATTTTTCTACCTGGTTGGCTACACACACACAGTATGTAGGTTATTTACAGTAGGAGATGGGCTTCTATCATCTTATCTTCTGTCATTCTATATGGTCTTCGATCTAAAAGGTAGCTAGCAAATGTGAAACGGATTGCAGTGACAAGAGTTGACAGCTGTATGAGTTCACCATTTACACAACATATGCTGCAACCTTTTGTAATTTTAATAGTTTGTTTCATATTGGCTGGCTTCTAACAATAGCTGAATTTGCAAAGCTAGCGAGCACCAATTCAGTGGTGTTTGCTATAATCTTTGCTACCCGGGTTAAATAAAGGTGAAATAAAATGTATAAATAAAAGTTCCCTTGCGACAATTTAGCTTTTGCAACGAGACCATTAAATATATTTAAAACAACGGTAGAAGAGAGTGTAGTTCTGTTCAGTTTATCGCTAACCTTATCACAGGGACTTTGAAGCACTAACTTACATGCATGCTGATCTTGGAATAAATTGACGATAGCAAAGATTCCATCTTTGACGACGCCACATAAATGGAATAGGTACTAGCTAGCTTAATAGTTAATATTTGCGCGCTAGCTCTGCATATTCAGCTAGTGTGTGTGCGCGATTGACTGGATTAACCTCACATCAGTTACGTGCATTGAGTGCCTTTCAGACAGTAGATACGACCTCTACGTTATCTCGCAAGCTAAGGAACTGGCAGTGGATCAAACCATTGTGAGGCAAAGGGTGGGGGGGTCGCAATCTTTTGAAACTTAAAAACGAGCTATTAAGTGTCTATAATCAGCACAATTGCTTTCATTGCGTATTATTAATATTATTTAAATGACATAGTTATGTTTCAGTAATATATTGGGGGGGACAAATCATATTTTTCCCAGGATGGGGTGGTTGTGTCCCCCCCGGGATTTCCGCCCCTGGTACCGGGCAGACGTATGGGAGAACGGTTTGCTGATGTCAAAGTTGTGAACAGAGTGCCCCATGGTGCCGGTGGGGTTATGGTATGGGCAGGCATAAGCTGCGGGCAACAAACACAATTGCATTTTATCGATGGCAATTTGAATGCACAGATGTACATTGATGAGATGCTGAGGCCCATTGTCGAGCCATTCATCTGCCGCCATCACCTCATGTTTCAGCATGATAATGCACGGCCCCATGTTGCAAAGATCTGTACACAATTCCTGGAAGCTGAAATTGTCCCAATTCTTCCATGGCCTGCATACTCACCAGACATGTCGCCCGTTGAGCATGTTTGGAATGCTCTGGATTGACGTGTACAACAGCGTGCTCCAGTTACCTCCAATATCCAGCAACTTCTCACAGCCATTGAAGAGGAGTGAAACAACATTCCACAGGCCACAATCAACAGCCTGATCAACTCTATCCGAAGGAGATGTCACACGGCATGAGGCGAATGGTGGTCACACCAGATAATGATTGGTTTTCGAATCCACGCCCCTATTTGTGACCAACAGATGCAAATCTGTATTCCCAGTCGTGTGAAATCCATAGATTAGGGCCTAATGAATTTATTTAAATTGACTGATTTCCTAATGTGAACTGTATCTCAGTAAAATATTAGAAATTGTGCCGTTTTATACAGTGCTGTGAAAAAGTATTTGCCCCTTTTCTGATTTTCTCTGTTTTTGCATATTTTTTATGATGAATGTTATCAGATCTTCAAGCAAAACCTAATATTAGATAAAGGGACCCTGAGTTTACAAATAACCCAAAAAATGGATACTTATTTGTTTTTTGTTGTTTTTTAATTAACAAAGTCATGGTCCCGTGTGCCTCAGTTGGTAGAGCATGGTGTTTGCAACGCCAGGGTTGTGGGTTCGATTCACACGGGGGACCAGTAGGGAAAAAAATGTATGAAATGTATGCATTCACTACTGTAAGTCGCTCTGGATAAGAGCGTCTGCTAAATGACTAAAATGTAAATGTAAAATTTTATGCAACACCCAATTCCCCTTTGTGAATAAGTAATTGCTCACTTACATTCAATAACTGGTTGTGCCACCTTTAGCTGCAATGACTGCAACCAAATGCTTCCTGTAGTTGTTGATCAGTCTCTCACATCGCAGTGGAGGAATTTTGGCCTACTCTTGCGTGCAGAACTGCTTTAACTCAGCAACATTTGGGTTTTCAAACATGAACTGTTCGTTTCAAGTCCTGCCACAACATCTCAATTGGGATTAGGTCTGGATTTTGACTAGGCCATTCCAAAACAAATTTTTAGGGGCTTTTTAGCAATTTTTCATGTAGACTTGATTGTGTGTTTTGGATCATTGTCTTTCTGCATGACCCAGCTGCACTTCAGCTTATAGATGGATGGCCTGACATTCTCCTGTCGAATTCTCTGATACTTAGCAGAATTCCTTTTACCTTCTATTAAGGCAAGCCGTCCAGGTCCTTAGGCAGCAAAACATCCCAAAACCATCACACTACCACCACCATGCTTGACCGTTGGTATGAGGTTCTTACAGTGGGATACAGTGTTTGGTTTTCCCCAGACATAATGGGAGAACTGCTATCCAAAAAGTTGACTCAGGTTTACCAAAAAGCACCTGGATGTTCATCAATAATTATTTTATTTTTATTTATTTTTTTACTATTTTTGTTCAGTGTATATATGCATAACATTGTCTTGAATTTAACTGAAGTCTCTCTCTGTTCAATCCAGGCAACAGTATCAACATGAAAAATAGGTCATAACCCTCCCATGCTGTACAAGAAAGCCCAGACAGACAGTAGTAGAGCATGGACCAGGCCTTTCCCAGCCTCCAGACCCCAGCCACTGGTCCGTTTGAACCCAACCCAGGAGAGCTCCAGCTCAGGGTAGACTTCTTCAGAAAGTTGGGCTACTCCCCGATGGAGGTTCGGACCGCCCTGCTGAAGCTAGGCCTGAATACAGACACCAACTCTGTACTGGGGGAGCTGGTCCGCAGCGGAGCCAGCACTAGTACTTCTAACTCAACCATCCCCGATAGTGGTGACGATACTACTGGCCCCACAAGCCACACAGGCTCCAGCATGGCCTCCTCTAGGACCCATGGCCTCCAGAGAGACAGACCAGTCTCATCGCTGGAAGACAGAAGGGACACAGACAGTGGACTGAAACCAATCGTTATTGACGGCAGCAATGTGGCCATGAGGTGAGCGAGTCGAAAAGAGAGGAAGTGATTTGTCTCGTTATGTTTGTAAGAGCTAGCATTCAATTGAAGTGTTTCAATGAGTTCAGCTGTGTTGGTGCGCACGTGTATGTCATGTTCATGACAGTCCTGTCCTGTAAGGGTTAAGGTGTTATTGTGGTTGAGAAATTAGATGAAGCAGCTGTACTGCATTATGTTCTCCTCGTGTGGTTGGTTGTACATCACAATGATAATGACAGCCAGCTATGTGAAAAATGCCTGTAAAACTACAGGTGTACAACTACTCATTATCAGCTGATGAACTATGACCCTTCAACACAAGAACCGCACGCTCTTCTCATACACCTTAATGCAATTTTGTCAGCTGGGTTTGAAGAGGTAGTTAGCCATGCCTGTGCATGCCTTTGCTAAGGTTAATGCTGTACTATATGCAAATCTCCTATGCAAGTCTCTGCCTCGCACTGGCTCCCAGTGATCGCTATGTGTCAAGGCGGTGTTTATATTGTCAGGATAGAGTTCATATTGAACAGGCCAGACGACATTGTCACTCAAGTCTTATGTCTTCTTAGTTCAAGTATTTGCATATACGACCATTTAACTGCCTGCTCCTTATTACATGGATGGACCCAAGCCAACATTTTTTTGATTACCTAGCTATTTGAGTATACAGTGTGTGTTTTGTACTCTATTCAAGTTATAAACCAATAAGGAGACACAATCCATGTGTATGTTCAAAGGAATGTCAGATTCACATGTGGTGACAGGTAGCCTAGCAGTTCAGAGCATTGGGCCAGTAAACAAAACATCATTGGTCCAAATCCCCAAGCCGATTGGCTGAAAAGTCTGTTAATGTACCCTTGAGCAAGGCACTTGATCCTAAGACTTTCATGCTTAATTCCACTCGTGTCGTGCTTATTTCGCTTTTTGCGACTCACAGAAACAACTTTGCAGAAGAGCACAACATGTCAAATCCTAAAAAGTTGCTGCAAGGAGCGTCAACGCTCTGTCAACAGAGCTCAGTGCTTATTTTTGGATACATTAGGGTGCAAAATCGGACTTTTTGGATATAATGTTAATGATATGTTGGAGAGACCCGACTGAATGATTTTAAACATAAAGAATCATATTTGTCTTGGTAAAATGTCTTCACCAAAGCTTGTTGTCACCCAATCATCCTACCATGTGATGGTTTTATGTTTTGCCAAAGATATTTTTTTTACCTGGTGTTTTATATTTATTGTCCAATGAAGTTCAAAGGTCTCTCTGCAAGTGTTATTTAGCTCTGCTATGCGTAAAATAGGACCTTGATGTACAGTATAGCTGTCATTCTGTCATATGTTATCTTTTAACAGATATGTTACTTTAATGATGTCGTGCTACTTTACTCCTCAGAAAGAGTACTTGTTTAGCTGCGTGCCTGTGTTCCTGTATTTAATTTTTTAAAACTGTGCAAACCTTGTCATTCGCTTGCATTGCCACTGTGAAGCGAATGCATTGTAGACAGACAAGAAATGATTTGGTCAAATTAGCTTTGCTCTACCTTTTTTTTAAACAATGAAACAATCAGAGATCGACATAAAACTGCACCTTCACCTCTCTGCCCTCTTCACTAGAAATGTTTGTTGATTCATCGAAAGTAATGACATATTTATTTATCCCATTTCCTGCTCTCTTGTCTCCCTTCCAGTCATGGTAACAAACAAGTGTTCTCCTGTAGGGGAATTGAGTTGGCAGTGATCTATTTCCTGGATAGAGGTCACTCAACTGTCATTGTGTTTGTGCCCTCATGGCGCAAGGAGCAGCCCAGGCCTGATGTCCCCATCACAGGTGAGATTCACAAATAGTGCATTCAGATTTATAGTGCATTCACATTTTGTTACGTTACAGCCTTATTCTAAAATTAATTAAATATAAAAAAAAATATCACATTTTTGCAAATGTATTCAAAATAAAAAACATACCTTATTTACATAAGTATTCAGGCCCTTTCCTATGAGACTCAAAATTGAGCTCAGGAGCATCCTGTTTCCATTGATCAACCTTGAGATGTTTCTACAACTGGATTGGAGTCTACTTGTGGTAAATTCAATTGATTGGACATGATTTTGAAAGGCACACACCTGTCTATATAAGGTCCCACAGTTGATAGTGCATGTCAGAGCAAAAACCAAGCCATGAGGTCAAAGGAATTGTCTGCAGAACTCTGAGACAGGATTGTGTCGAGGCACAGAACTGGGGATGGGTACCAACAAATTTCTGCAGCATTGAAGGTCCCAAAGAACAGTGGCCTCCATCATTCTTAAATGGAAGAAGTTTAGAACCACCAAGACTCTTCCTAGAGCTGGCTACCTGACCAAACTGAGCAATTGGGGGTGAAGGGCCTTGGGCAGGGAGGTAACCAAGAACCCAATGGTCATCTCTGACAAAGTTCCTCTATGAAGATGGGAAAACCTTCCAGAAGGACAACCATCTCTGCAGCACTCCACCAATCAGGCCTTTATGATAGAGTGGCCAGACTGAAGCCACTCCTCAGTAAAAGGCCCATGACAGTCCGTTTGGAGTTTGCCAAAAGGCACCCAAAGGACTCTCAAACCATGAGAAACAAGATTCTCTGATCTGATGAAACTAAGATTGAACGCTTTGGCCTGAATGCCAAGCATCACTTCTGGAGGAAACTTTGCACTATCCCTACAGTGAGCCATAGTGGTGGCAGTATCATGCTGTGGGGATGTTTTTCAGCGGCAGGGACTGGGAAACAAGTACAGAGATCCTTGATGAAAACCTGCTCCAGAGAGTTCAGGACCTCAGACTGGGCCAAAGCTTCACCTTCCAACAGGACAACTACCCTAAGCACACGGCCAAGACAACGCAGAAGTGGCTTCAGGACAAGTCTCTGTCCTTGAGTGGCCCAGCCAGAGCCGGGACTTTAACTTGATCAAACATCTCTGGAGAGACCTGAAAATTGCTGTGCAGCGACACTCCCCATCCAACCTGACAGAGCTTGAGAGGATTTGCAGAGAAGAATGGGAGAAACTCCCCAAATACAGGTGTGCCAAGCTTGTAGCGTCATACCCAAGAAGACTCAAGGCTGTAATCACTGCCAAAGGTGCTTCAACATAGTACTGAGTAAAGGATCTGAATACTTATTTACATTTCTTTGTCATTATGTTGTATTGTGTGTAGATTGATGAGGGGGAAAAAATACATTTAATCCGTTTTAGAAGTAAGGCCGTAAAGTAAAAAATGTGGAAAAAGTCAAGGGGTCTGAATACTTCCCGAATGCACTGTAGTTCAAATTAAACTAGTCTCTCTTTCTGAATATTAATACTTATTTAATACCAGGGAGTTTTAAAAACAAACTATGTTCATGTACAATATGAAACAATGCTTTTACGGCCAGTTTCCGGGACAGAGATTAATCTCTCTCTTTTTAGTTCAGGACTCTGGAAATACATTTTGTTGAGGTCAGCAATACATACAAATACTAGACACAGAAAATCAACACACTACAATAAAGTACAGTATTCATTGTGACTGTTGCTTTAAAATAATGCAATACATTCCCTTATCTCATTGGTATGCAGAGGTTTGGTAAGTACACTCACTGCACCTACAGTATGTTTCCAGTCATGTGATGTGTCTGTAATATGAGACTGAGGCAAAAGGCATTGGGAAACTCCACCGGAGGGTATTGTTGGACAAATGTTGAAATACTGAAATCCAGAACTACTGCCTGATGTCATTCTCTAGACTTTCTGAAAAAAATTCTAAATTGTCCCAATTGTGATTGCTTCAACCCACATGTTGTCGAACACAGCAGTGACTCTTGTCCATGTACCTGAAGGCAATCGGTTATCAGTTGTTAGGTGTTTGTGTTAACCTAGCGTACAAAGCCAGTGTGCAGTAGGGCGGACCACTATTTGAAGCTGATGCATCATCACCTAGTACCCGCTGCTTGCATGGTTCAGTGAATTTGTCTGAGGTGGAGCAAGCAAGCCAAAAGTTATTTTCAATCCCAGTAACCAGGAAGTAAAAATGACACGACAGTCAGTCCTATCTAGGAATTGGGAAATCCCCAACCAGGAAGTGCAACTGTTTTTCTCACACACCCAGGTTACTGTCTGTGTCTTTAACTGTTTCCAATCAAGCATTGCGTTAAGGTTTAAGTGTTAAGTAATCGTTCAGGTAACAATCAAAGCATTTTTGACACAGACAGTTGACATTTGTGAGTGCTTTTCAGGCTTTAGTCAATAGTAGTCTCTAAAAACCTCAAGAAAATGGTTCAATATGGAGCCCTATGTCTCTCACTTATTTAAGTCAGGGTCCATATTCAAGTGTATCATTAGGAGTGCAGTTCTAGGACAAAAATACCATTATTTTTAGGTCCTATTGAATAAGATGACCTGGACAGGAGGGAACAGATCCTCGATCGCTACTCCTACTTTGAGACACCATATGAATATGGCGCCAGTTCTTTCCAAAGTTGGATTACTGAACATTTTTGCCTTTAGCTTGCCCATTTTGTTTATTTAAAGGACAATTTCCATTGTCCATTTTCACACTGTGTGTACACACAGGTCCATTTATTCAACATTCATTTTGAATGTATTTGTCAATGCTTTAATTTAGTCTGCTGGGAGGTTTCCATGTTATATGATATTGGGGATGTGGGTTGTGAAGTTTGAACAGCTTATGTAATAATTAGCCAGTCATGTAATATTTGTTTTAAATGATTGATGGATTTGTACTCTGTATGTTTTGTCTCAGGGGTTCTATTTCCGCAGTTGATGGATTTGTTTTCAGTGTCCCCTGTTTTGATTTGGGACACCTATACCATATTTGACTGAAGCAATGTTATGCAACCCTTTATTATCATAGTGTCACCTGGCTTGTTCATCATGTAAAGGTATAGAATATGTTTTTGTTTTGGAATATTAGTCATGTTAATGTGTACTAAGAAGACATTAACCGTTAAGGCAGTGGAAATAATTTGTCAAACAGAATTCCAATATGATGAAAGACCAAACATAAAGCGAACCATCTCTGCTTCTTACATCACCAACAACAGCTGTCCATGTAATCTCATTGATTATTATCTATACGGCAAAACTGATCCTAGATCAGCACTCGTACTCTGAGAAGCTTTATGAGTACAGGCCCTAGACTGGGCCATAGTAAAACACTTGGTGAAACATCTGCACGTTTTATTTCCAGACCAACACATTCTAATGGAGCTGGAGAAGAAGAAGATAGTCGTCTTCACTCCCTCGAGACGCGTCGGTGGTAAACGGGTGGTCTGCTACGACGACCGTTTTATTGTGAAGCATGCCTACGAGTCGGACGGCGTGATCGTGTCCAACGACACCTATAGGGACCTGCAGGGAGAGCGTCCGGAGTGGAAGCGCTGTATCGAGGAGAGGCTGCTTATGTACTCTTTCGTCAATGACAAGTGAGTACTGGGGGGTTGACAGTGGCAGGCATGAATTAAGTGGAGATAGAGAAGATGCAATGGTAAAGAGGCGGGGACGGGATTCAACACCCCCCCCCCCCCCAAAGAAAACCCAAAGATAAAGCCTTGCGTTCCGCTGTTTGTGGCAGGTGCACCCGATTCAACTGCCCTGCGTGCCAGATAGGTGTGAAGTGTTCCATTTTAAACCGCTTCATGTGTCTGAAGGTACAAACTCTGCCTTCCTGGCGGGCCCGGAGAGTAAATCAAGTGTACTATAGGCCGGCCAATCGGATGGCTCAGATACAGCAAAGTTGATATTTTGAGATTTCAGAACTTTTAAAACCATGACTCAACAAATACAGCGACGAGCTGGTGTTTTTATGAGTGTGTTCATGTTTAAGTTCTTGCTCAGCACTGTCAACGCTTTTTATTCAACACTTTTATAAGCCATAAAATGCACGTTCATCCTACTTCCACTCGCACTACAACCAGCACTGCAGCTGTAATGAATGAGTAGGAAGGTGTATCGATAGGCTTGCGTTGTTGTTATTATTAGCGGCTTGGGTCTTTTTTAATATCGAGGAATATTTCACTTTCTCTGTTCAAAGGAGTAACAACATGTATTTGTCCAGAGGCAGAAATAATGTTGTGGGACTCGAGTTTTGCCATCAGCTGGAAGACAGTGTCCCTTTTTGGTCTACGGCGGAAAGGGAAAGCGTAGGGACGTTAAGAGGCGAACCTTCAGTCTGCTGCTCTCTCCCTCTACTGAGACTGACCATCAGATGCAGGCACCATCAGCCCAGTAAAATACATTATTATTTAAATGTAGCTCTCTCAGCTGTGCCTCACAAGTAATACAACTGATCTATTGCCGGTGTGATTGTATAGCCTACCTAAAATGTATAAAAATAGTGCGAACAACAATACATTTGCAGGACAATTCAAGCAAAGCCAATATGCGGTGATAATGTATTGGGCCTATAGCCTACAGCATAAGCCTAATTGTTACAGTACTGTTTTTAATAGGTTAATATTGCAGAGGCTTTGTTTTTTATGTAACCTTCTAAAAAAATATCTGTAGGTCTCAGCTTGCATCTTGACTCAAAGGTTGGTGACCACTCCTGTATGGTTAAAGGATGATTAATGAGACATGTATTCATGTCATTATTTCAGATAGGAAAAGCGAACATTCCCTCTGACTGCACCAGGTTTTATTGTTCTTATCGATATAGATTAGATCCTCTGTCACTTCTCTACCTGTATGGTTTTCTGATCAATATTACCCATTTCCCGGCCCAGATTCATGCCCCCAGATGACCCGCTTGGTCGTCATGGTCCCAGTCTGGAGAACTTCCTTAGGAAGAAGCCTCTGCTGCCGGAACACAAGCGCCAACTCTGTCCTTATGGTAAGATATCAACCATAGAAATATGTGTGTGAGGTACCATAGGGTTCTAATTTGATTGTCTGAACACTGAAGCTTAGTTTAAAACCTGTCTTGTTGAAACAAAGTACTAAGCTAGGATCAGGTCTCCATTAGGCACATCTGATTTTATATCAGCACTTCTAATCAGAGACTCGTTGTGAAGAGTCCAGATACTTTCTCCTGTAGAATTGTAGAGTTAACAGTATTATTTTAGATTTAGGTAGTAATACTGTAATAACTGTCATTTATGTTTTCTATTTCAGGTAAAAAGTGCACCTACGGCGTAAAGTGTAAGTTCTACCACCCTGAGCGCGCTCACCAATCCCACTCCTCGCTGGCTGATGAGCTCAGGGAGAAGGCAAGGCTCTCCTCGGTAAAAGAGGACCGGAATCCCATGATGTCACACCTGAGGGGCCCCCAGTCTGACCCAGGATCCTTTCCCTCCTTTTCTCTGGAGAATGACCTGGAGCACAGGCTGACGTTGGAGCACCGCGGTTCCCTGAGGGAGGGTCCCAAGAGCCAGGTAACTGAGAACATGTTGCTATACTGGGATGGGCCACGCTCCTGTAGGAACCAGCAGGCCCGCATCCCCACAGCAGTAGGCCAAGGACAGATGGACTGGCCCAGTATGCCCAGTATGCTCTCCCCCTCCACTGCTACTGACCTCCCCTATGCCAGCATCTCCCATGAGTGCCTGGACTCTGGTTTTGGCTCCTATGAGAGCCAGAGCCAGTACTCGGATGTGTCCCAAGGCCACAGCAAGGCCTTCAGGCCCAGGCAGCAGCAACAGCAGGGCTTCCCCTCTGGTTCCAGACATCCAGGCATGCATCCAGAGAGGCTGGCCCAGGACAGCCCCCAGCCCTGCAGGTGTTGTTTCCATTTGGCTCCTTCCTCAGGTCCCCAGCAGCAGCACCACAGCAACCCACACCTCGACTCCCAATCCCAGCCGAGGTATGACACCTACTCGCCTCCTCTGTTCCCACCCAACATGCACCACTACAGCCTCCCCTGCAACTTCCAGCAAGACGAAGTGGGGCCACACCATTTCCACCCCGATCAGCACCCCCAGAAGTACTGGTCAGACCCCTTCCATGGCGGGGTCCCCCAGGCTAGGGCGTCCTGTAGCCTCCCCCCCGGCCCCCATCTCCATCAGCCCCCTACCCCGCATGGAGCCCCCCACTCATGCTCCTCTTACAGGGATCATCAGGAACACGACTCCTGGGCCCAGCCACCTTCTGCATTTGACACAGAGAGAGAGGAGCTCCGTAAGAAACTGCAGGCCATCTTCAACCCCCACCAGGTGGATACGGTCATGGGGATGTTCCCTCACCTGATGGATGCCCAGAAGCTGGCTGCAGAGATCCTCAACCTCAAATCTCAGAGAGGTTCCTTCTGATGCCTCTAAGCATCTTGTCTAAGGGGTTGATTTCAGGGTTGAGATAGAGTTGTGCAAGTTTAACTTCCACGTAAATCATTCATTGATGTCAATGGGATACTTGGGTGAAAATGTGCCTTGGGTAATTCTCTTGCGCTTTTCCTTTCATTTACTCTAAAGGTTTGAGCTGTTTGAAAGTGAAAGGGCAACATTTTTGTTGTTGATGTTGTCCTTCCTTCGCGGTCATGTGCTTGCATAACTTATGTGAAATCCATGACAGGTAGTGTGTTCACAGTTTGGGAGAAGTGTGTAGAATCGGGATGAATCCCCTGTCGTGTTTTAACTGGATTATTTGAGATTTTGACTTATTGAAGTTGTATACATTTATAACAGTGTTGTCAAATCTTGCCTCTAGACTCAGTACCACGGCAAAAGTGAATCTAGAGTGTTTGACTGTTGATGCATATTGTATCATCATTTGAGATATATGGTATGTGATCTCTCGTTTGTCCGAAATTCAGCTCTCATGCAATAAGAAATAATTGTCTAAAATATTGTCCTTGTCTAAAATGCCACCTTTTTAATATTGTGGTTCTGATGGCCATAATGTATTTCTTGTCTCATTGACAAATATTTTGTATTCCATCTCTTTATGCAGTGTGGAATGCAATGGTATACCTTTTTCTGTGTATAAAGCTACGCCCAAAGAGCCCCAAACACTATACAGTATCCTTTTAACCAAGAGTATATGTGGAAGAAGCTGCCAAAGAACTGAATTAATGTTGGCGAAGCACTTTGTCATTGATCCAAATGTTCTAATTACCTCATAGACCAGAATGTAATGTATTCAGCAAGATTAATGTATAAAAATATGCGTACTGTAATATGTACTGTATGGCTTGTGAGGGTCTCTTGTATCGTCAAAGACTGGGTAAATCAAATTTCAAATTTTCAAAATCAAATTTATTTTTATATAGCCCTTCGTACATCAGCTGATATTCTCAAAGTGCTGTACAGAAACCCAGCCTAAAACCCCAAACAGCAAGCAAAGCATGTGAAAGAAGCACGGTGGCTAGGAAAAACTCCCTAGGAAAAACTCCCTAGAAAGGCCAAAAACCTAGGAAGAAACCTAGAGAGGAACCAGGCTATGAGGGGTGGCCAGTCCTCTTCTGGCTGTGCAGGGTGGATACTAAAACAGAACATGGTCAAAATGTTAAAATGTTAAAATGTTCATAAATGACCAGCATGGTCAAATAATAATAATCATAGTAGTTGTCGAGGGTGCAACAAGCACGTCCGGTGAACAGGTCAGGGTTCCATAGCCGCAGGCAGAACAGTTGAAACTGGAGCAGCAGCACGGCCAGGTGGACTGGGGACAGCAAGGAGTCATCATACCAGGTAGTCCTGAGGCATGGTCCTAGGGCTCAGGTCCTCCGAGAGAAAGACAGAAAGAGAGAAAGAGAGAATTAGAGAGAGCATATTTAAATACACACAGGACACCGGATAAGACAAGAGAAATACTCCAGATGTAACAGACTGACCCTAGCCCCCCGACACATAAACTACTGCAGCATAAATACTGGAGGCTGAGACAGGAGGGATCAGAAGACACTGTGGCCCCATCCGATGATACCCCCGGACAGGGCCAAACAGGCAGGATATAACCCCACCCACTTTGCCAAAGCACAGCCCCCACACCACTAGAGGGATGTCTCCAACCACCAACTTACCGTCCTAAGACAAGGCCGAGTATAGCCCACAACGATCTCCGCCATGGCACAACCCAAGGGGGGGGGGGGGGGCGCCAACCCAGACAGGAAGACCACGTCAGTGACTCAACCCACTCAAGTGACGCACCCCTCCCATGGACGGCATGGAAGAACACCAGTAGGCCAGTGACTCAGCCTCTGTAAAAGGGTTAGAGGCAGAGAATCCCAGTGGAAAGAGGGGAACCGGCAAGGCAGAGACAGCAAGGGCGGTTCGTTGCTCCAGCCTTTCCGTTCACCTTCACACTCCTGGGCCAGACTATACTTAATCATAGGACCTACTGAAGAGATAAGTCTTCAGTAAAGACTTAAAGGTTGAGACTGAGTCTGCGTCTCTCACATTGGTAGGCAGACCATTCCATAAAAATGGAGCTCTATAGGAGAAAGCCCTACCTCCAGCCGTTTGCTTAGAAATTCTAGGGACAATTAGGAGGCCTGCGTCTTGTGACCGTAGCGTACGTGTAGGTATGTACGGCAGGACCAAATCGGAAAGATAGGTAGGAGCAAGCCCATGTAATGCTTTGTAGGTTAGCAGTAAAACCTTGAAATCAGCCCTTGCCTTAACAGGAAGCCAGTGTAGGGAGGCTAACACTGGAGTAATATGATCAAATTTTTTGGTTCTAGTCAGGATTCTAGCAGCCGTATTTAGCACTAACTGAAGTTTATTTAGTGCTTTATCCGGGTAGCCGGAAAGTAGAGCATTGCAGTAGTCCAGCCTAGAAGTAACAAAAGCATGGATTAATTTTTCTGCGTCATTTTTGGACAGAAAATTTCTGATTTTTGCAATGTTACGTAGATGGAAAAAAGCTGTCCTTGAAACAGTCTTGATATGTTCTTCAAAAGAGAGATCAGGGTCCAGAGTAACGCCGAGGTCCTTCACAGTTTTATTTGAGACGACTGTACAACCATCCAGATTAATTGTCAGATTCAACAGAAGATCTCTTTGTTTCTTGGGACCTAGAACAAGCATCTCTGTTTTGTCCGAGTTTAAAAGTAGAAAGTTTGCAGCCATCCACTTCTTTATGTCTGAAACACAGGCTTCTAGCGAGGGCAATTTTGGGGCTTCACCATGTTTCATTGAAATGTACAGCTGTGTGTCATCTGCATAGCAGTGAAATTTAACATTATGTTTTCGAATGACATCCCCAAGAGGTAAAATATATAGTGAAAACAATAGTGGTCCTAAAACGGAACCTTGAGGAACACCGAAATTTACAATTGATTTGTCAGAGGACAAACCATTCACAGAGACAAACTGATATCTTTCCGACAGATAAGATCTAAACCAGGCCAGAACTTGTCCATGTAGACCAATTTGGGTTTCCAATCTCTCCAAAAGAATGTGGTGATCGATGGTATCAAAAGCGGCACTAAGATCTAGGAGCACGAGGACAGATGCAGAGCCTCGGTCTGACGTCATTAAAAGGTCATTTACCACCTTCACAAGTGCAGTCTCAGTGCTATGATGGGGTCTAAAACCAGACTGAAGCGTTTCGTATACATTGTTTGTCTTCAGGAAGGCAGTCAGTTGCTGTGCAACAGCTTTTTCTAAGATTTTGGAGAGGAATGGAAGATTCGATATAGGCCGATAGTTTTTTATAATTTCTGGATCAAGATTCGGCTTTTTCAAGAGAGGCTTTATTACTGCCACTTTTAGTGAGCTTGGTACACATCCGGTGGATAGAGAGCCGTTTATTATGTTCAACATAGGAGGGCCAAGCACAGGAAGCAGCTCTTTCAGTAGTTTAGTTGGAATAGGGTCCAGTATGCAGCTTGAGGGTTTGGAGGCCATGATTATTTTCATCATTGCGTCAAGAGATATAGTACTAAAACACTTTAGTATCTCCCTTGATCCTAGGTCCTGGCAGAGTTGTGCAGACTCAGGACAATGGAGCTTTGGAGGAATACCCAGATTTAAAGAGGAGTCTGTAATTTGCTTTCTAATGATCATGATCTTTTCCTCAAAGAAGTTCATAAATTTATTACTGCTGAAGTGAAAGCCATCCTCCATTTGCGAAGGCTGCTTTTTAGTTAGCTTTGCGACAGTATCAAAAAGAAATTTCGGATTGTTCTTATTTTCCTCAATTAAGTTGGAAAAATAGGATGATCGAGCAGCAGTAAGGGCTCTTCGATACTGCACGGTACTGTCTTTCCAAGCTAGTCGGAAGACTTCCAGTTTGGTGTGGCGCCATTTCCGTTCCAATTTTCTGGAAGCTTGCTTCAGAGCTCGTGTATTTTCTGTATACCAGGGAGCTAGTTTCTTATGACAGATGTTTTTAGTTTTTAGGGGTGCAACTGCATCTAGGGTATTGCGCAAGGTTAAATTGAGTTCCTCGGTTAGGTGGTTAACTGATTTTTGTCCTCTGACGTCCTTGGGTAGGCAGAGGCAGTCTGGAAGGGCATCAAGGAATCTTTGGGTTGTCTGAGAATTTATAGCACGACTTTTAATGCTCCTTGGTTGGGGTCTGAGCAGATTATTTGTTGCAATTGCAAACGTAATAAAATGGTGGTCCGATAGTCCAGGATTATGAGGAAAAACATTTAGATCCACAACATTTATTCCATGGGACAAAACTAGGTCCAGAGTATGACTGTGGCAGTGAGTAGGTCCAGAGACATGTTGGACAAAACCCACTGAGTCGATGATGGCTCCGAAAGCCTTTTGGAGTGGGTCTGTGGACTTTTCCATGTGAATGTTAAAGTCACCAAAAATTAGAATATTATCTGCTATGACTACAAGATCCGATAGGAATTCAGGGAACTCAGTGAGGAACACTGCATATGGCCCAGGAGGCCTATAAACAGTAGCTATAAAAAGTGAGTGAGTAGGCTGCATAGATTTCATGACTAGAAGCTCAAAAGACGAAAACGTCATTGTTGTTTTTTTTTTTGTAAATTGAAATTTGCTATCGTAAATGTTAGCAACACCTCCGCCTTTGCCGGATGCACGGGGGGTATGGTCACTAATGTAACCTGGGGGTGAGGCCTCATTTAACACAGTAAATTCATCAGGCTTAAGCCATGTTTCAGTCAGGCCAATCACATCAAGATTATTATCAGTGATTAGTTCATTGACTATAACTGCCTTGGAAGTGAGGGATCTAACATTAAGTAACCCAATTTTGAGATGTGAGGTATCACAATCTCTTTCAATAATGGCAGGAATGGAGGAGGTCTTTATACTAGTGAGATTGCTAAAGCGAACACCGCCATTTTTAATTTTGCCCAACCTAGATCGAGGCACAGACACGGTCTCAATGGGGGAAGCTGAGCTGACTACACTACACTAAATCCAATAGATCTTTAAAGTAACTGTCCAGTGTTTCCCGATTTCTATGAAATATGACCTATAATTAATTACAATACAGTATGAGTGAATAGTTTTAATTCCAAAATGTTTTAAGTATGTTAAAAAGCAGCTTTTCTGTGTTGGAATGGTGTGGGCGTGTATCGTTTTTTTTAAATATTCATGCGAATAGACTGCTGATTGGCCAGCTCAAGCTCCTCAGGAGGATGACATCATCCTCTGAGGAAATATTTCATAAAATGCTTGCTGTTTGTTTGAGTTTAAGGGTCTTTTTTTATTTTTATTATTATGGTTTCTGCAATTTATGCTTTGGCCACATACGAGTATAATATGAGTCAACAACATTATTTTGGTATGAGTTAACAGAATTAACTTTTTTTTTAAGTGAGATTTTCACTGGACAATTACTTTAACAATGTTTCTATGATAGTTGTTGGCTATCCACTTTTGTAGATTTTTAAGTGCCTAAATATGTCAAATGTATCATTCTATTATCATGGATATTTGGAGTAGAGTTCTTGGTCTAAACAAATTGTTAAACTTTTTATTTTATACTTTTTATTTAACAGCACGGTAAGTACTAGCTAGGTATTTTAAAAGCATAATAATAACATTCTGACATCTCATGGTACCACCAGCTTCATATCAGGTTATTAGTGTTAATGCAGTCATAACTACATGGTACTTGAAATAATTAACAGGTAACACTAGGCATTTTATTTCTCAGCAATTCTTATATGTTTTTAGAGTAGGCCACTTTGTTTCTTCAGACTACAAATAGCTACTATACCAAATAGTTCAATTTGTTGCCAAGTATTTACCAGTACCTAGTACTTATCTGTAATAAAGGGTTACTCACTCATTTTCTATTCATTTTATATAGCACTTAACCACTGCCTTTGAATGTTGGGAAATCATGTCACACTAAAATGAAAGGTTTGAAATATACCTGTCTGTATTTTCTAATGTCATGTCTCTGTATTGTTTCAAGCTACTGCACTATGATATGGCACGTCCATTGTTTCTATTGTTTCAGTGCCTGAGAGTGTAGACGGTCATATGCTCCATGATGAGGATCTGATGATGACCATAGCTCAGGGCTCTCCAACCCTGTTGTCAAGGTTGTCGTAAGAACTGGACCAAGGTGCAGCGTACGTAGAGTTCCACATCTTTAATATCAAGTGAAACTTCAGCAAAACAATAAACGAACAACAAAATGTGACTACGTGGTGCACAAACACAAAATAATATCCCACAAACACAGGTGGGGAAAAATAGCTACTTAAATATGATCCCCAATTAGAGGCAACGATTACCAGCTGCCCCTAATTGGGGACTAAACCAAAACACCAACATAGACATTTTAAACTAGAACACCCCCTCGTCACTCCCTGACCTACTACACCATAGAGAAACAAGGGCTCTCTATGGTCAGGGCGTGACACCTGTTCCTGGAAAGCCACCCTCATTTAGGTTTTAGCAAGATTAAGTTCTTGCCACAAAGTCAACAAACTACATACCAATTTCGTTCGTGTCAACTTTCCTGGATATTCCATTATCGCTTGACAACATTAGCTAATATCTGTCTAGCAGCTAGCTACGTCATGTCTGCTAGCTAGCTTGCTCTTTGAAGATGTTTCCATCCAAAATGTTAGCAAAGCGACACTATCTTAACTCCTCCACATTTCCTGGATTGGTTGAACAGTGCAGAAGAGAACCTCTCCAAACAGTTCTTTTTTTTTCTCTCGTCATGACCCGATGTGGGGTGTCCCGCTCAGGTGTTTTACGCCTGCTGCGATAGATTAGCTAAATAACATTTAAATATGCCATGTCATGTAGATATTTTAGACATGGTGTGAGACGTGATGGCATGTCCCTGTCATTCTGTAAATATACATTAGGCCCACAGTGTAACAAAGAATCTTAATTTAATTGAATGTCGTACAGAGTTACCTTTTTAAGTGTAATTCCACCATTTTATTAACCTCATGTTCATTATGGTGCTGAACAGGAGGGTAAAATGTGGTGTGACACCTAGATTTAATCAGATCAAGCGTTAACCGGCGATAGCCGACATCTGCATAGCTGATTTTTATTTTATTTTTTTGACGGTGTCGGAGGTGTAACTGCATTGGAGATGTCAAATCAGTGAGCAGCTGCTCTTGATCATTGTCAGGAAGACACACGTTCCACTCACGTTAGAAGTTCAGAATGAGGAAGTGTAGGCTAAATAGAAATAATGTCACTCAAATAGAAATCCTCATTATTTCGTTTAATGATTTTCTATCAGCCTAATCTAGGTGTAGATTACATATCACATTCCAGTGTTCGAACTTGTAAACAAGGCTGCATAAGATTTCTCTTAATGCGACTCAGTGCAACCAATGGCAATGTCCGCTTTAGGTATAATGCCAGGAGCCGCTTGTGGATTTGACAGCTCTAACGCAGTTCCACCTCGGACCAAAACAACCGCTATGCAGATGTCGGCTAAAGCAGATCTGATTGGATAGAGCTGGAAGTCTCCTTTTGAAGGGGCAATCAGCAGTTGAAACCTTAACAAAGCGTCCTCCCAGCCCCTGTTTTGCTAAAAAGCTGAGGGACGGGGCTGGAGAAATATAACCACTCTCAAATTCAGAGAAAGAGCTATGGTGGCAAGGACTGACAATCCATGATATCAAAATGATAGCTTCAACTATGTTTTGGGGCTACATAGTGTTTACGTTTACTTTGTTTACAAACATTGGAGTAAAGTATTTTATTTTGGGTTCTGGCGAGTATTACAGTTGAAATTATGAGGCATTAATAAGTTATATTCTTCAAGAATCACTGGGTATATCATTAATTTATAAATCCAAAAATGGATGTAGCAAAATTGTGCCTTTTTAAGGCTTAGACTCATGCCAGATTTGATGAAGCTAGTTATTGAATATGCCAAGCTAACATCTATCATGCTCATGCTCTTCCGCACATCGGCCTCCTCACTCTATCCCATACACACACCCTATATTCTTTGAAAATCCAGCATAGGTTTTCAAATCTGATCTTTGTGCGGTTATGATTCACAATGCAAGCTTTAGCAAAACACTCAAACTGAATTCCCGACAGTTTTCTCTGATGTTTTAAGCCGGTGACATGCAGCCTCAGATCTCAAGCCTCAACTCCGAAGCCCTACGGGTTTCCCTTTGCCCTTTATTTTAAGGAATGCTAGTGTAGGTACTTGAAAACCTCCCACTAATATTCCCCTGTCAGATCTGCACAGGTATGTGACTGTAGTGCATTTTCATGTCATATTCTGAGTTATAGAGATACCAAGATGGGGGCTGCCTTGCCCTAAGTGACACAAGGCTACTTGCCCTGAGACATGACTGTAGACCTTATTGAAGTCAGCTGTGTGTTGGGGCAAGCAGCCATGTCTCAGGGCAAGGGGCTGCTTTATTGTCAGACTGTGAAGGCTTTGTGGAAACAAACAGATGTGATATGTCTGACTGTACATGTATAGAATGTGAAATCGAAGAAATTGGGATCCTGTGTGGCTCACTTCCTGCAGCGCTACATGCCAGGATTGTGGGTTCGATTCCCGCTTGGGCCATCCATGTGAAAATGTATGCAAGCACAACTGTAAGTCCCTTTTTGGGGAAAAAGTGTCTGTTAAATGGCATATATTATATTATCTCGATGTTATGTGTGCTGTTGTCCTTCTAGTGTCTCACTCCTGCTTTATTAATACAGTCATTATGACTCGTTATTTATGTGAGGACTAATGTTATCCACCTGAACAGCTCTCCACTGTTTACAGTTGAATGTGTTCACTTGTCTGGGATCAATGTCAGCCTACGTTACTGAGCCTTCAGATCAGCTGGGGAACTATTAGAGCCCTGGACAGTTATTGGGTGGGTGGGTGGGTGGGTGGGTGGACGTGTTTAATAGTTAACAAACAAAAATGTGACCAACTGAGGACATTTTGTTAGTCCCGACAAGCTCACATGCTATTTCCTAGAGGTTTAGGATCTATGGTTAGAATTAGGGTAAGGATCTATGGTTAGAATTAGGGTTAAGGTTAGGAGCTAGGGAAAATAAGATTTTGAATTGGACTGAATTGTGTGTCCCCACAAGGTTAGTTGTACAAGACTGTGTGTGTGTGTGTGTGTACACACACGTGTGTGCGCGTATGTGGTACGTGTGAGAGCAGATTATGAAATCTTGATGGAATCAATAAGGAAATGCAATTCACTGTCATTTGTAATGTGATGCACTTCTTGGAAAGACACATGTATGCATCATCGGGGCATGAAAAGCTATGAGGAAATGATTTATTTATTTTCACCTTTATTTAACCAGGTAGGCCAGTTGAGAAAAAGTTCTCATTTACAACTGCGACCTGGCCAAGATAAAGCAAAGCAGTGTGACAAAAACAACAACACAGAGTCACACATGGGATAAACAAACGTACAGTCAATAACACAATAGAAAACTCCTATATGAAGTGTGTGCAAATGTAGTAAGATTAGGTAGGTAAGGCAATAAATAGGCCATAGTGGCAAAATAATTACAATTCAGCATTAACACTGGAGTGATAGATATGCAGATTATGATGTGCAATTAGAGATACTGGGGTGCAAAGAGCAAAAATAAATATAGGGATGATGTAGTTGAGTGGGTGGGCTATTTACAGATGGGCTGTGTACAGGTGCAGTGATCTGTAAGCTGCTCTGACAGCTGATGCTTAAAGTTAGTTAGGGAGATATGTCTCCAGCTTCATTGATTTTTGCAATCCGTTCCGATAGATAAAAACAATAGTCCACTTTGGAATTTAGGCTTAGGAATGTTTAAACAAGGCATCTTTCCTACAACGGCCGAAGATGGAACACCACACAGAGAGAACGTTCGCCAAGTGCGTTGTTGAGGCATTTCATAGGACCGAGAGAGAGAAAAGGCAGCGGCTCTCACTATCGGATGAGCTTTCTCCCTTTCAAATCTTACCTTAACATTAGAATTATTCCACAATATTGACGACAGATCAGCTCCTAGAGAAATATTATCACCTACAGCTACAAATATTTAGGAGACTTATTCTAATGCTTATCCTATAATTATAAACTAAATCAACGTGGAGCACATTATTGCGCACGTTACATATCATGAAATATATTGTGGCAAAAAATAACAGGCAGTAGCATACAAATAGCTAAATAAAACTTGAATAAATGAACATGAAAGACTTGTATTTATCTTTTAATACAGTCATCTCATTTGAAGCATCGGTATATTCTTCGCTTGTTAGTAACATTTGCAAAGAAATTAGAAACGTAATTGTAGGAATCACATTCGTTTTGAAGTTATCGGCGGTCACAGAAAGACAGATAAACATCTGGATTTTGTGTTTAGCGTAGACCTGTGAATACAGTGACGCGGAAGGGTAAAAAAAGCCTCTAAAGACGCACATAGCTGTTCTACGTGCGGTCTGAGGCAATCATTAAATAACAATCGTTTTTAAGAGCAGCTTTAGAAACGATGGTTTTGGGAAACAGCTCGTAGATTTAACGATGCTCCTACGAGGGTTATAAAGATGAACTTAGCCATAAGATACTCGTGGGAAACCGGGCCAAGGTACGGTACAGTGTGACTCATAAAGGTACAGTGTGACTCAAAGATAGTTCATAAATAGTTGCACAACCTAGTTACAGGTAATGAGGATAACTCTTTCATAAAGATGTTCTGCTTGAGGAAATGGGTCGAATTTATTTCGCAATGATCAGCCAAATACAACCCAAGATATGAGTCATTTGTACACACTATGCACATTTTGAAATATATATATATATATATTACCCTTATTTCACCAGATTCTCGTTTACAGCAACAACCTGGGGAAGAGTTGCAGGGAAGAAGAATTGAATTAATTGAAGCTGGGAATGAATAGATGATGCATAGCATACCACATAACTTAGTTCTGACACACTTTATAGTACTGCACCTGTTGTTCCATGTGTAAACACTTCATGCGAACTCTGGCGATCCCTATTATCAAACATTTGTACAATGCCCAGTACAATAACCAATAATCCAGTAATAACAACAGCTTGATGAAACTCGTATTGGTCATTCAATAAGTCCTTTCATTGACATCTGCGTTAAAGTGATAGATAAAGGGATAGTTCACAAAAATAAACAAGAACTTCAACAAAAAAAAGTGAATTATCACTTTAATGCTTGGATATCTCCAGAATCGATGTATGTTATGACACCTCGTGAGGGTGAGCTTTTATTTTGGAGTCCTGAATTATAAATGCTAATCACATGATCCAGCAGTTTTGACAGTATCATAATTCATGATTTTTAATATATTCGTGTAAATCTCTCATTGTAAGGCATTCACAGGTCAACTGATATCATTTAATAGCATAATATTAGATAAGGGCAACCTGAGTTTACAAATAACAAAATGTATACTTATTTTATTTATTTAATTAACAAAGTTATGCAACACCTAATTCCACTGTATGAAAAAGGAATTGCCCCCTTACACTCAATAACTGGTTGTGCTACCTTTAGCTGCAACGATCAGTCTCTCACATCGCTGTGGAGGAATTTTGGACCACTCTCTGCATCTCTTCCATGCAGAACTGGCTCCTTCTAATAAGGCAAGTCGTACTGGTCCTGAGGTAGCAAAGCATCCCCAAACCATCACACTACCACTCACCATGTATGAGGTTCTTACTGTGGAATGCAGTGTTTGGTTTTCGCCAGACATAATGGGACCCATCTTGTCCAAAAAGTTGTCTCATGTTTGCCTGGAAGCACCTGGATGATCATCAATACTCTTGGAAGAATGTTCTATGGACAGATGAGTCAAAAGTATAACTTTAATGATGACATGGGTCCCATTATGTCTGGCAAAAACCAAGCACTGCATTCCACAGTAAGAACCTTATACCAACGGTCAAGCATGGTGGTGGTAGTGTGATGGTTTGGGGATGCTTTGCTGCCTCAGGACCTGGTCAACTTGCCTTAATAGAAGGAACCACGAATTCTGCTTTGTATCGGAGAATCCTACAGGAGAATGTCAGGTCATCCATCTGTTAGCTGAAGCTGAAGTGCAGCTCAGTCATGCAGCAAGACAATGATCCAAAGCACACGATCAAGTCCACATGAACATGGCTAAAAAGCAACAAATTTGAAGTTTTGGAATGGCCTAGTCAAAGTCCAGACCTGGACTTGAAACGAGCAGTTCATGCTTGAAAACCCACAAATGTCGCTGACTTAAAGCAGTTCTGCACGCAAGAGTAGGCCAAAATTCCTCCACAGTTATGTGAGAGACTGATCAAATATTTCAGGAAGCATTTGGTTGCAGTCATTGCAGCAAAAGGTGGCACAACCAGTTTTGAGTGTAAGGGGGCAATTACTTTTTCACACAGGGGAATTGGGTGCTCCTTAAATTTGTTAATTAAGTAAATCAAATAAGTATATATTTTTTCTGTAATTTGTAAACTCAGGTTCCCTTTATCTAACATTAGGTTTTGGTTAAAGATCTGATAACATTCAGTATCATAAATATGCAAAAACAGATCAAATCAAAAAGGGAGCAAATACTATTTCACGGCACTGTATGTTCTAGTATTTGTCATTGGGAGACTCTAAATGTTTATTGCACTCTAAATGTTTATTGCACATCCATAATTCCAAATATTTCTATTGGCCATGTCATGAACAAGATATACTGTATAGTGTACTTTTATCGAAATTAATAATAAGCTATTACTATTTGATGCTACAAGAGTGTTACTTTATTTCTGAACACAAAGAAAACAGTGTTAGTGCTCATCCCACATACACCACTGTATACATGTACAGCATACACTACTGTATATAGTATTTATAATTTTGTTCTCTTTTTCTTTTGCCAATGTTGGTCTTTAATACAGGGCCGATATTGACAGTTCTATGATCTTTGAAGCATGTTGGTTGTACAGTAGCTACATCAGGGGTGCCATATTCCCAGTAAACTTGTGCCTATACATTACCGGTCAAAAGTTTTAGAACACCTACTCATTCAAGGGTTTTTCTTTATTTTTTACTATTTTCTACATTGTAGAATAATAGTGAAGACATCAAAACTATGAAATAACACATATGGAATCATGTAGTAACCAAACAAGTGTTAAACAAATCAAAATATATGATAGCTTTGCACACTCTTGGCATTCTCTCAGCCAGCTTCATGAGTTAGTCACCTCATGCATTTCAATTAATAGATGTGCCTTCTTAAAAGTGAATTTGGGGAATTTCTTTCCTTCTTAAAGCATTTCAGCCAATCAGTTGTGTTAGACAGAAGATAGACCTATTTGGTAAAAGACCAAGTCCATATTATGGCAAGAACAGCTCAAATAAGCAAAGAGAAACGACAGTCCATTATTACTTTAAGACATGAATGTCAGTCAATACGGAACATTTCAAGAACTTTGAAGGTTTCTTCAATTGCAGTCGCAAAAACCATCAAGCGCTATGATGAAACTGGCTCTCATGAGGACCGCCACAGGAATGGAACACCCAGAGTTACCTCTGCTGCAAAGGATAAGTTCATTAGAGTTACCAGCCTCGGAAATTGCAGCCCAAATAAATGCTTCACAGACACATCTCAACATCAACTGTTCAGAGGAGACTGTTTGAATCAGGCCTTCATGGTCGAATTGCTGCAAAGAAACCACTACTAAAGGACACCAATAAGAAGAAGAGACTTGCTTGGGCCAAGAAACACAAGAAATGGACATTAGACAGGTGGAAATGTGTCCTTTGGTCTGGAGTCCAAATTGGAGATTTTTGGTTCCAACCGCCGTGTCGTTGTGAGACACGATGTGGGTGAACGGATGATCTCCGCATTTGTATTTCCAACCGTAAAGCATGGAGGAGGAGGTGTTATGGTGTGGGCGTGCTTTGCTGGTGACACTGTCTGTGATTTATGACCTAACACACCTCCAGGCTGTGTAAGGGCTATTTTACCAAGAAGGAGAGTGATGGAGTGCTACATTATGACCTGGCCTTAACAATCCCCCGACCTCAACCCAGTTGAGATGGTTTGGTATAAGTCGGACCGCAGAGTAAGTGAAAAGCAGCCAACAAGTGCTCAGCATATGTGGGAACTCCTTCAAGACTTTTGGAAAAGCATTCCAGGTGAAGCTGGTTGAGAGAATGCCAAGAGTGTGCAAAGCTGTCATCAAGGCAAAGGGTGGCTATTTGAAGAATCTCAAATATAAAATATATTTTGACACTTTTTTGGTTACTATATGATTTAATGTGTTATTTTATAGTTTTGATGTCTTCACTATCATTCTACAATGTAGAAGATAGTAAAAATAAAGAAAAACCCTTGAATGAGTAGGTGTTCTAAAACTTTTGACCAGTAGTGTAAGTTTACTTTCAGAGACCATTCGTAATTGATGCCAAAGAGTCCATATGATTCATCCAGATGTGACCCTCCACCATAGAGACTGTGATGTCATCACTCCCAGGCCATCAACAGCTTGGTGAATGGCACAAAGGCACCGTGGCCAGCCTTGCTGCAAGGGAAGGGAAACAGACAGTCACCACATGGCAGTTAGATTTCAATACCTTAGAGTAAGAATTAGGCAGACCATTGGGTAATATAACACAGTGTTATAAAAATATCCCTATTAAATATCATATTTCCCGATAAAGAGAATAACTACACTAACTGACCAAAAGTATGTGGACACCTGCTCGTCAAACATCTCATTCCTAAATCGTGGGCATTCATATGGAGTTGGTCCCCCCTTTGCTGCTATAAAAGCCTTCACTCTTCTGGGAAGGCTTTTCACTTTTCATGTTGGAACATTGCTGCTGGGACTTGTTTCCATTCAGCCACAAGAGCATTAGTGAGGTTGGGCATTGATGTTGGGTGATTAGGCCTGGCTCGCGGTCGGCGTTTCAATTCACCCCAAAGGTGTTCGATGGGGTTGAGGTCAGGGCTCTGTGCAAGCCAGTCAAGTTCTTCCACACAGATCGCAACAAACCATTTATGAATGGATCTCGATTTTTGCACAGGGGCATTGTCATGCTGAAACAGGAAAGGGCCTTCCCTTCCCTAAGTACACAATCGTTTAGAATGTCATTGTATAATATAGCGTTACATTTTTCCTTCACTGGAACTAAAGGGCCTAGCTCGATCCATGAAAAACAGCCCCAGACCATTATTCCTCCTCCAACAAACTTTACATTTGGCACTATACATTGCGGCAGGTAGCATTCTCCTGGAATCCGCCGAACCCAGTGTGATCCATCACTCCAGAGAACGCATTTCCACTGCTCCAGAGTCCAATGTCGGCAAGCTTTAAACCACTACAGCCGACACTTGGCATTGCGCAGTTCCCGATGAAGAGTTGTTTCCAATGGCAGTTTGGAACTCGGTAGTGAGTATTGCAACCAAGGACAGACGATTTTACACGCTACGCGCTTCAGCTCTCAGCGGTCCCATTCTGTGAGCTGGTGTGGGCTACCACTTGGCAGCTGAGCCGTTGTTGCTCCTAGACGTTTCCACCAGGACAGCTTTAGCTGGGCAGAAATTTGACGAACTGACTTGTTGGAAAGGTGGCATATGACGTTGCCATGTTGAAAGTCACTGAGCTCTTCAGTAAGGCCATTCTACTACTGCCAATGTTTGTCTATGGAGATTGCATGTCTTGTGTGCTCGATTTTATTTTACTCTCAGCAACGGGTGTGGCTGAAATTGCTCAATCCACTAATTTGAAGGGGTGTCCACATACATTTGTATGTATAGAGTACTTTTATCGAAATGCATAATAAGCAATTACTATTTGATGCTACAAGACTATTATTGTATTTCCGAACACAAAGAAAACAGTGTTAGTACTCATCCCACATATTACATTGTATACATGTACATAGTATTTCATATCATTTTGTTCTCCTCTTTTGACAAACACGTGCTACTCACGTTTTCTTTGAGGTTGATATTTGCATGTTAAGTCAAACAATGACAACGTCAGCAGCACATGTCAAAGTGTGTCTTGAGCACGGAACCATATTTGTTATTCTTTTTTTTTTTACAAAATACAAACAAGTCGATAATACAGTGACAAGACAAGCATAAAAACGGAGGATGATGTACAATCATGACAATACTCAAAATGAAAAGCACACGATGCAACACATTTGGACAAGACAGTTATCAGCAATGCCATGGTGTAGTATTCTAATACAAAAATAAATAAGGAAAAACGTTGTTTGCTTACACTCCATGGCATATGGATTATTTTACCCTTATAGTAGCATATGTTCATTTGAATTTATATTGTTCAATAACAATGTTGTGGACTTTCTCAAATAAATATTGCCTGACTACCCAAATAATATAATATTGCAGACACTTTTATCCAAAGCGACTTACAGTCGTGTGCAATCATTTTATGTGTGGGTGGCCCCGGGAATTTCTAATTAATTGTTTAATCAGGTTGGGTGTTAGAGATGTATAACTTTGTGTTTTGAATATGAATATTTTACCTAGCAGAAGTATTGTGTCATTAATTGAGGGGATATGGACATTGACGTCACCCAAGATGATAAATTGGGGGTTAATACGTAGTTTGATGGAGTGAAACTGTAGCCAAAATGAGCTCACTGTCTGACAGTACCAAAACAGATGCATTATGTCCTCCTCCTCTTCATTACAGAACCTTAATTTAGAGTCTTGCTCAATACACTAAATGGACAACATTTTCTTTGTTGACAGCTAGAAAGAATCACACACAGCAGAGCAAGAGAGAGAATATCTCCACATATGTGATGTAGTATGCAATTTTCAGGTACCACTTTTTGCTTGTGGGCACTACTTTCAGAACTACTGGCTAAGAAAAATACAAAAGTAACTGAAAGTCTCTTGAGTATCTATTGATGTTTTGTATGTGAAATTGAAGACCTGCTTCCATGGTATTGGGTTCCATGGTATTGGGATCTGTCCAAAACATTTGAAATTTGTATGGAATTGCAGATAGGTGATGGAAAGTGAGTTGGTATATTTCAGAGTTGATTTTAGCTTTTTGAATCAATTCTTTTGTTTTTTTATAGTAGGATTACATACAGTTAAATTATGCTTTACTTTCTTCATCTTAGCTTTCCATGTGGGGGATATAGCAGAGAGCAATTGAGCATACATATGTTTTGTACAAACATCCCCATAGGCTCTAAACACTGTTTCAAAATCAAACAACTTTCCATCCATGTCCACAATGTCATTTAGAAAATAAATAGATTTTTCAATAAACAATTATTTCAAATTGTTACTTGTGTGTGTGAGCAGCCTGGAGGCCCTACTACTGTAAACAACAAGATTCAGTGGATAACTTATTTCAAGTAAATAAGCCCTTCAGTTATAACTAAAAGCACTGTTGAACCTTTTCCTGTCACCTCTAAAAATAGAGACATATTTATACTCGACAGCAGATCTCTAGCAATTCTACCAATGTAAAAATGTAAGGATGAAACATCCCTTATTTACAGAATAACTGATTTAAGACAAAAAATTATTGGTAAATGAAGAGTACTTACCATTCAAAGTAGCACTGTCCCATGTGTGTGCCATCTTGCTGCCCATGTTCAAGTGATTCCAGCTCCACTCCCATATGGAAGTCTGGCTCCCCCTCCAGGTGGCCCAGGTAACGAACCGTGCCTGTGCTGATCCGTCCCGAGGGCAGCAGGACTCGAACCCGGTGTCCCGTCTGCAGGTCCAGGGGGGAGTGAGGCACAAAGACCCGGTGTGGACCGGTGTAGCTCCTCCAGGAGCTCCCACTGGGGGGACGGAAGGTTTGCTCTTTTTAGATGGCTTAAAATGAATAGGATTTAAAGGGACATTACACTCTAAAATCAAAGTTTTCAGATCAGACCTGGGTTCAAATACTATTCAATCACTTTCAAAGACATTTTGAAGTAAGGATTTTGATATTGATATTTAAATACTCCATGCATTTAAACCCAGGTCTGTTTGGTCCTAGGGGTGTTTGAAATAATGAATTTGGAAACAAATATTAGAAAATTGTTTTAAATAGTAGGCTATAAGATTATTTAAAAAAAATACTTTTAAATACTTCAAATCAAAGTGGTTGATTTTAGCCACATTATTTTAAAATATTCAAATAAATATTTAAATTACAAATACTTAACTACGCATGTATTTTAACCCAGGTCTGTTTGGCTATGTTTACACAGGCAACCCAATTATGATCTTTGTTTCACTAATTGGTCTTTTGACCAATCAGATCAGCTTTGAAAAAGATCTCATGTGATTGGTCAAAATACCAATTAGTGTAAAAAATATCAGAATTGGGCTGGCTGTGTAGACAGCCTTACAGACCTCAAAAGTAGTAATTTTTTGGGCGTAGATCCAGCTACATGCCTCAACTCCAAATTAATGGAAAAGATAAGCACTGCAAATCTGGAAATTACATGGTGCTTTCCATGGACCAACTTTGAGGTCTGAAAACAAGTGTCAAACAGATTTTTAAGTGTAATGGCCTTTTGACACAGCTGGGAGCAGGTGAAGAGAAATGGCTCTACCTGGTGGCTGTAGATAGAGCAGAAATGGGTCTGGAGCCAAATGCTGAGTTCAATGAGACCTGGCTGCCAGACAAGCTGCTTTGGCATGTGTCGCTTGTTGATGACATCCTCACAGACCCTTTGCTTCGGTTGGAATGGCTCAAGCTGCCTGTTATTTTAAGTAATGGTTAAGATTATTCTTTGCTATTCAAAATGCAGATATTAAAGGGAGATTACACTTCAGAATAAACATTTGTCCAATGTTTTCAGACCTCAAAACTAGTCCAATGGCAAGATGAATACATGTTCCAAGACTTTGGGTGTGTAGATCTAGTTATATGCCTTAAACACAAATTAATGGAAAAGATGAGCACCGAATAAAATCTGCAAGTAGGAAAACACTTATCTTTTCCATTAATTTGGGATTAAAGCATACAGCTTGATCAACGCAACAAATGGCCTGTGACGTGGACCTATCTGAACACTAGTCTACTTTTGAGGTATGGCAACATCTGACAAACTTTTATGTTGGAGTGCAATGTCCCTTTAAATCCCATATGATGATTACAGCAAATCAAGTACTGTTGATCATGTGATTTACTTGAGCTGTCCTGGTCCTTTCCATCGTAAGACTGTCTGTTTTCCACCTCTGACTCGCCAAGGTCCTCGAAGCTGCCCACCTGAAGTAAACTTCCAGGCCTGGCTACAGTCTCAGAGATCAGCTGATCAAAATGAAACAAAGCTGTCATCAAATTATTATTATGGCTAAATTATGAAACACATACACACATAATCATACAGGCACGCACAAACATACACACACACACACACTCAGACACACGTTACGCTACGTTAGTTCATCGTATCCGATGATGACTTCCACTTCTGAGTTAACGGTGAATTCTTTGGTGACTGTAGAGTCCAATCCGAGATTCACAAACTTTATTGTAGGTGGGGCATATGCAGTCTGTGTTGGCGGGGGCAGGCGTGGTTGTATGTCTCCTGAACTGTTTTTGCTGTCTCTTTGTGCTCCACTCTTCCCACCTCTGTACACCGCTCTGGCAGAGCTGCCGCCAGGTGGAACAGTCAGCAGCAGCATCCTCCAGGTCTGTGGGTTTGATGTTGCACTTCTTCAGCAATGTTTTCAGCTGGTCCTTGTAGCGCTTCATCTGCCCCCCTGCAGACCGCCGGCCAAGATGTAGCTGGCCCCCCCTATAGACTGCCGGCCAAGATGTAGCTGGCCATACAGGATCTTCCGCTGCGAGCGCTCCTGAGACAGTGCAGTTGGTGTTGAGTGACCATGGCCTCCATACTCTTGCAGTTGGTCTTACAGTAGCAAGTATTTCTGTATGGGGCACATGGTCACACCAGGTGATTCCCAGGATGAACTGCAGGCATCTTCTGTGGAATCGCTCAAACTGCTTGTTGTGGCAACTGTAAGTGACCCAGGATTCACAGCTGTAAAGAAGTGTGGTGATGCAGACGGCTTGATAGATGGCGACTTTGGTGTGGAGGTGGAGATCCCTGTTTTGGAAGACCCTGCGTCTGAGTTTCCTGAAGGCAGCTGATGCTTGCTTGATCCTATTTTGAATTTCGAGGTCGATGCTGCAGTTCTCTGAGAGGATGCTGCCCAGGTATTTGAAGGATGTGACTATTGCCAGTGATTTGTGTTCAATGGTGAAGACAGGCATGGTGGGTGGAGGGCTGGAGCTCCATTGGCAGACCCCCTCTGTCTTGGTGGTGTTGCTAGACAGTCCCATCCTGCTATATACCCTCACAGACTGAAGGTCTTCTGGAGTGTGGGCCACAAGAGCACAGTCATTAGCATACTGCAGCTCAAGAACCTGCTCCGTCAAAACCTTGGTGGTTGCTTGGAGCCTCCTGATGTTGAATAGGTTTCTATCTAGCCTGAAGTCCACCGCAACCCCGCTGCTGTCCTCAAGCTCCTTGTGGAGAAGCTGGGTGACACATAGGAGGAAGATGTTAAATAGTACAGGTGCCAGCACACACCCCTGCCTCATACCGATGCTTACTCCAAAGGGCACTGACTCCTGCCCTACTATGGCCACCCGAGCCATCATCCTATCATGGAACTGGCAAAGGATGTTGACAAATTTGTCTGGACAGCCAAATTTCAGTAGAATGCCCCATAGTAGTTCCCTGCTCACTGTGTCAAAGGCATTGGAGAGGTCGACAAAGGCCATGAAAAGGTCCTGATGTTGTTCACAGCACTTCTCCTGGAGATGCCGTGCAGTGAATATCATGTCGACCGTACTCCTGTTCTTTCTGAAGGCGCATCAGGACCTTGCCGGACTTGTCACAGATGGACTTGGCACCCTTGTTCATATAGATGGTGACAATGTTTGCATCCCACCACTGTTGTGGGACGATCTCCCCATCCCAAACCTCAGTGATGTAATGGTGGAGCGTTCTGGTGCACAAGTAACCTCCCTTCTTCAGTAGCTCTGCCAGGATGCTCTCAGTGCCAGGAGTCTTGTTGTTCTTGAGGGAACGGATAGCTGATAACACCTCTTGGAAGGTTGGTGAATGGTGGACGTCTTGAATGGGTGGACGGACAGGCAGTTCTTCCAGGATGGAGGGGTCTGTAGAAGAACGCTGATTAAGTAGTGCTTCACAGTGGTCAGCCCACCTCATCAGGATCTGATTTTGGTCCTTCAAGAGAGTCAGACCATCAGTTGTTCTCAGGGGGGTGATGGAGCAACTTCTAGGGACATAGATAGCTTTAGCTGAGTTGTAGAAATTGTGCATGTCGTTTTCTTCGGCATAAATATGGATTTCCTGTGCCTTATTCGTCTACCATTCGTTCTGCAGCGCATGCAAGGTTGTTTGCACTTCCTTGAGTGATGCACGCTATTGCTGGCGGAAGGTAGCAGATGTGGGGCTGTTGAGAGTAGCCCTGTGTGCTTTGTGCATAATGTCCAATAAGGTTGTTGTGGTGTCAGAGTTCTCATTGAACCAGTCCTGATGTTTCCTACCTCTGTAGCCAATGGAGTGGGCCGCTGCCTGATAGAGCACTGAGCTAATAGATGACCACTTCTGGTCCATGGTGTCCTCTGTGCTCAGAAGAGGCTCAGTCTCCCTCAGCCCTTCAGCAATAGAGCGACAAAACTCGCCCCTTACTGCAGCTTTCTCAAGCTGGGTACACACACACACACACACAAACCTGATAACGTAGGTCCTGCTGTTTCACCTGCAGTTCCACAAACTTCCTCTCCCATGTTGCCCTCTCAAAGGTGATCTGGGTCTTGAGGGCCTGAATCTCCCTCTCAGCTTTGGACAGTCTCCTCTGCATGGCACTGCTATCATGACTTCCTGGTATTTCCTGATTCGCAGAGCCTGGAAATCCACAATCCAACACATACAGAGACCAGAATTAGAGCATTCTATTCTATTCTATTCTAAACTCAGCAAAAAAAGAAATGTCTCCTTTTCAGGACCCTGTCTTTCAAAGACAATTTGTAAAAATCCAAATAACTTCACAGATCTTCATTGTAAAGGTTTTAAACACTGTTTCCCATGCTTGTTCAATGAACCATAAGCAATTAATGAACATGCACCTGTGGAACGGTCATTAAGACACTAACAACTTACAGACGGTAGGCAATTAAGGTCACAATTATGAAAACTTAGGACACTAAAGAGGCCTTTCTACTGACTCTGAAAAACACCAAAAGAAAGATGCCCAGGGTCCCTGCTCACCTGCGTGAACGTGCCTTAGACATGCTGCAAGGAGGCATAAGGACTGCAGATGTGGCCAGGGCAATAAATTACAATGTCCATACTGTGAGACGCATAAGATAGCGCTACAGGGAGACAGGATGGACAGCTGATCATCCTCGCAGTGGCAGACCACATGTAACAACACCTGCACAGCATCGGTACAACTGCCTGAGTTACACCAGGAATGCACAATCCCTCCATCAGTGCTCAGACTGTCCGCAATAGGCTGAGAGAGGCTGGACTGAGGGCTTGTAGGCCTGTTGTAAGGTAGGTCCTCACCGGACATCACCGGCAACAACGTCGCCTATGGGCACAAACCCACCGTCGCTGGACCAGACAGGACTGGCAAAAAGTGCTCTTCACTGACGAGCCGCGGTTTTGTCTCACCAGGGGTGATGGTCGGATTTGCGTTTATCGTTGAAGGAATGAGCGTTACATCGAGGCCTGTACTCTGAGCGGGATCGATTTGGAAGTGGAGGGTCCATTATGGTCTGGGGCAGTGTGTTACAGCATCATCGGACTGAGCTTGTTGTCATTGCAGGCAATCTCAACGCTGTGCGTTACAGGGAAGTCATCCTCCTCCCTCATGTGGTACCCTTCCTGCAGGCTCATCCTGACATGACCCTCCAGCATGACAATGCCACCAGCCATACTGCTCGTTCTGTGCGTGATTTCCTGCAAGACAGGAATGTCAGTGTTCTGCCATGGCCAGCAAAGAGCCCCGATCTCAATACCATTGAGCACGTCTGGGACCTGTTGGATCGGAGGGTGAGAGCTAGGGCTAGGGCTAGGGCTAGGGCCATTCCCCCCAGAAATATCAGAGAACTTGCAGGTGCCTTGGTGGAAGAGTGGGGTAACATCTCACAGCAAGAACTGGCAAATCTGGTGCAGTCCATGAGGAGGAGATGCACTGCAGTACTTTATGCAGCTGGTGGCCACACCAGATACTGACTGTTACTTTTGATTTTGACCCCCCCCCCCCCTTTTGTTCAGGGACATATTTTTCCATTTCTGTTAGTCGTATATCTGTGGAACTTGTTCAGTATATGTCTCAGTTGTTGAATCTTGTTATGTTCATACAAATATTTGCACATGTTAAGTTTGCTGAAAATAAGCGCAGTTGACAGTGAGAGGATGTGTCTTTTTTTGCTGAGTTTATAACACACATAGATGAGAGGATTAGAGTAGAGTCCTTTAGAACACCAATCCTATGCCAGTCTGTATCACAGTAGTCTACATTTTGTTCTGTTTTCATTATTTACTGAGGACAACCCTCATCCGTTACCTGTTTTTTGTTCCACTTGATCCTTCCCCGTTCTGTGAGGTTCATTGGGCATGTATTTGATTGAGTAGTATGGGCTCACCTGCATCAAAAATCAATGACAGTCATACAGTATTTCCAGAGCAAGAGGGTTGCCAAAGCTATAATTATCAGATAGGACACATAGCCCAGTTTGTACTGTATAGCTAACTCCTATGGTAATTGTCATTCTTGGAAAAGAGTTGCATAAACAGATCTGCGACCTGGCTATTGGACACACACTCACCCAGAAGAACCTGCAGGTACATAACAGACCCTTGAATGTCCATTCAAGCGCACGCCACAGGATGTGCGTCACCATGTTGTTGTAGTATCACCTCACATTGTCCTATCCTACCTGAGAAAAGAAAGTTGTTGTTGAGGTGTGCCCATAGAAAGAAATCTGGGACCAGGCTATTTGATATCAGTACTGCATCCACAATTCTACCACCTCCATTCGGATGATGTCTCTGTAATACAGCAGTTCTGGAGATTCATTCACTGAGAGCTTCAACAAACCATTACAAACAAACATGTAATAGCCCTAACAAACATGTAATAGCACTAGCAAACATGTAATAGCACTACCCTTTATACAGACAAATAGGAGGCTAAATACAGACCTTTCCCAACAGCCAGATGGTAGGAATAAAGGTGAAGAGAATGAAAGTCAGAATGTCAGAATGAAAATAGCTCTGCTCTTTTCAGGTCAATGCCGTCACACTCCATGGTGAATGCTAGAACACCATACAGTACCCACTGACCTGTTGCTATGTCCAGTGCTGTGAGAGCAGTGTTGCTGACAAGTAAATCTTATCTAATCTTCTTAGTCAGGCTGCGTCCCGGGCCATGTCCTTCCAGACAGCAGCTTAATTTTGCCTCCCGAGCCTCCTCATAAAATCACAGTAGGTGGGTGGTGTTGTTGATGCAGTTTAATGCTGGCCACTGTCAATTCCAATCATTTTACAAACTACTGTAGGCATATCTTGATGAGCTGGTGGGGAAATCTTCCATTCAATGGCATATTTGAGTAAACAGTCCTGAATTGTTGTACTGGCTGATATTTTCTCTTAATATTTGATAGGCATGCAGAACGCATTGTATTATATAGGGTTATATTATATTTATGGTATCAATATTCGGACAGCCAAGACATGCTTAGGTTGTCCTAATATGGACACCGTACAAAATAATGACCTAAAGGTCAACGGCATGCGTTTGCTTTAAGCACAGACATCCTGTCACTCTGAAACACAGCCCTTTGTTTGCATATCATTTTGCATTGATGGCCTTTGTTTATGCCGTAAATAAATGAATGGTCATGGCTCTGAATGGCAATGCAAAACAAGTTATTTTCTTTGATTCAACATCTTGCCATTTTGCATACCTTCTGCAGGATCTCTCTCTTTTCCATCCTAATTTATTTGCATCTGAAGAGCGTATGGTATATTGTGTCACTTTTACATGAGCAATAATACCCAATCATAATCAAAAATATTACAATACACACTTTATAGTTTCGGCAACATTCCCATCTTCACTTGACATTGCAATATGATTGAATCTCAGTTCGATGATCACATTTTCTAGTGACCAAGGAGAAATTAAAGTGATAGGAATTCGGATGTAATGTTCTTCAACTCTGCTATCTACATGTGTGATCTTTTGTATGTTTTTACACTTTCTCTGTATGTACAACACCACTTACACAGATTTATAATAAAGTACATTTGATAGGCACCGGATACTGTATACACTCCTGATTTGAATGACTACTGTGTAACATTAGAAAATCATTAGATCATAAAATATGCTGTATACTAATTTCACCCATCTTCATTAGAAAATATGCATATTTTGTCCTACAAACATATTAACAATGACCATCATACTTTATTGTTTCACTTTGCTTCCGTTGTCAATGACTGCTAGTATACCACGTAAACACAAACATGTAAACTTGTCTCCCTTGAATAGCTCAATTTGGTTTTGCATTGAACAGGTCTCGCCTGGCTAACACAACTCAAGAAAAGGAGATAGGTCACAGGTCATTACCGTTACTAATGGTGTAGCCAAATTATTGACCTGCCTGCTGCTGAAGAGAAGTGGTGGGTTGTTGTTGTGGAGAAATATTATTTAGGGACGGATAACACTGTTTTCCGAGTGGTGACAATTTCAACCTTTTCTACACATTCGTTACCTGTACAGTACTTACAATAAATCCCCATTGAAATAAGTCACTCATGCATTCATTACTTGGAACGAGAGATTTATTTACAAGTGGCCTGTAATTCAGCCCATAGCAACTTGCATCACACATCATACTATTGGGGCATCGAGCATGACAGCATTATTTTTCACCTGGTTTCCTGTTCTCTCCATTGTGGAGAAGAATTGTCTTTGGTTTCAAAGTAAAGCACAGCATTCAGATGAAATGTGAGCCTGTAAGTAATATCTGGGAGGGTGACTGTTTTGTGTTTGAATGTTCATATAATTGTAGCCCTCACACACTCACCCCCCACTAAGGTATAATGTATGCAAATCATATAATTGCTTACACACAGCAAGGAAAAACAATCCACTTTTAGTTTACAAGGCATGTCCTTGTCTGTCAATAGCTGGACAAATGGGAGGATGTGCTGAAGCACAATGTAGGATTGTGCTTGTTGTTCTCATAAAATGGACAATAAAGTATTTACTCTATTCACTTGTGAATCATCTCTTTAATGGTATAGCATCACTAGCTATTACTATTACAGTAACTATGACTTACTTTTCCCTGTTTCAAGTGAAACTGTGAGGCTTCACTTGCCCTTGTAGAGTTGCCAGATTTTCAAATTTTCCAAAAGACGGGCCGGTTTTTAAAGAGTTTGTACAGTGTTCGGTCGGTGGTGCAAAATTTCAAATTTGGCAACCCTATTGCCTGGTAAAGTTGACCCCTCTCACTATTATGAAACACAGACAAGTAGGGTGAATCTGTATTAGAGAGTTATCATCACAGCTCAGTCATGCACAGTGTATGCCTACCTCATTTGGCTATTGGCTTGTTGGTAAAGCTCTTATTATTGTTGTCTTTTACACCGAGGCAACATTTTGCATGATGATACTTGGTGATAACTGATGAAAATCCCGGCTGGGAATGTAAAGAAAACATATGAAACAAACATATAACAAATGTAAAGGAAACATATGAAACAAACATATAACAAATGTAAAGGAAACATTTGAAACAAATATATTACAAATGTAAAGGAAACATATATAACGAACATGTAATAAATGTAAAGGAAACATATATAACGAACATATAACAAATGTAAAGGAAACATATATAACAAACATATAACAAATGTAAAGGAAACATATTAAACAAACACATAACAAATGTAAAGGAAACATATATAACGAACATATAACAAATGTAAAGGAAACATATATAACAAACATATAACAAATGTAAAGGAAACATTTGAAACAAATATATTACAAATGTAAAGGAAACATATATAACGAACATATAATAAATGTAAAGGAAACATATATAACAAACATATAACAAATGTAAAGGAAACATTTTAAACAAACACATAACAAATGTAAAGTAAAAATATATTACGAACATATAACAAATGTAAAGGAAACATATAACAAATGTAAAGGAAACATATATAGCAAACATATAACAAATGTAAAGGAATCATATATAACGAACATATAACAAATGTAAAGGAAACATATATAACGAACATATAACAAATGTAAAGGAAACAACACATAGGGTGTGATGGAATCAAATCAAATGTAAAGCATGTTTATATCACATATCCTTGTAGTTTCAATAGCTTGGTGTAGGGATTTCCATGGATAATATTTATGTTAACAACACACACACACATACATTTTCTTAACGTTTTTCAATTACAAAATACGTTTAAACTAATATGAAATAATGTATTTGTAATATAAATACAGTAGGTAACTAAATATTTGTAATTCTTACAATTTCACAATGATAGACACTTCCATGAGTAATGGCTTTGTGCCAACTATAGCTTTGACCATGAAAACTAACACGGAATGGATTTGTGCAAATAATTGTATGTGGTTGGAGTAGGTACAATTCCATGAGAGAACTAAAAGCTATACCAGCCTATGTGTGTCTTTTCTTTTAGGTGTTCTTCTCACAAAACGTTCAGGTTTATTAGGAGGGATTTTTTTGGTCACCTGAGTGGCCCAGGTGCCTTTGTGTGGTGCCCAGGTTAGGTATTCCACATTCCAAGAGCCACAATGCCACAAAGAGGTAATTGTTGTCAAGGGGGTTTATTCTGCAGAGAGGGGGGAGGGGGTGATTTCTCATTGTGTTGAACAGAAACCAGAAGGTTCCCCAAAATCACCTCACCAGTCTGGGAATTATCTCACAAGAAACCCATGAGGCAGCAAGGGCTTCACTACAATCCTGTTGCTTTTCTTTTCAGACAAACATTTTTAAATGTAGTCCTATACAGTAGATGACCATTTTGAAGGGCTTTCTGTTAAGTTGATGAAGACTGTGGGAACATTTTGTTTGCAAAAAAAAAAGAAAATGAGGTGATAGGTAAATATGTATGATTTTTATAAAGAGATGTAGAATTTTTCTAAGATTGTTTTGGGTTGCAGATGTTAATGACATGATTATGACCTGTTGTATCACTTTGCTCCATTGACATTTTGTTTCATAAATATGTCGGATTACATAATTGTATTAATTAGTCTCCCATGACCATCTGTCAACTGGCCAGCGCACTCCAGATTTGGTCCTGGTTCCTGAGATTATAGGTGTGTATTAAGTTAGCGGGCCAGAAGTTTACCCTAATTTGATCTCTGGGCCCTTGTATGGTAGTTTAAACCCACCCAGCTCTCTGCCTGTAGTCTCCTCCTCTCTGCTAGTTGTTACTAGTAATTGAGTGGGTGTGCAGGTGAGAGTTTCCACTTAATAGGTTGTCTCTCCTGTGCTGTCACTAGGAAGAACAGAGGGTAGTGGCACTAGGAGAAAAGGAAAGAGGTTAGACGGAGAGAGAGAGGCTCTACACATCATCCACAGCTGATACAGACCGTTTCATCCTCAGACTTTTGCTCAACGCTACACACGGGTAAGCGTTTGTTGTTGTTTTTCCGGGAAAACATTTAGTTCAACATTTGTTTGCGTTATTCTGTGCCATTACCTGCTTATCTCAGACTGATTCAGTTCAACAAGGAGGGTTGCCTTGGTTGCTTAAAGATGATAGAGTAGAGAATAATGTTGCTTACGTTTACTTCACAACAATAAATATAAGGTTATGTTACTGGCATCGAATGCTTTCATATTTTCACATAGTGCAGTGCCTTCTGAAAGTATTAAACTGAGATGTTTTTGTACCTGGCCTACACACAAAACCCCATGATGTCAAAGTGGAATTATGTTTTTCTGACATTTTTACAAGTTAATAAAAAATGTAAAGCAAAAATGTCTTTAGTCAATAAGTTTTCAACCCATTAGTAATGGCAAGCCTAAATACTTCGAACACAGATTCAACCACAAAGACCAGGGAGGTTTTCCAATGCCTTGCAAAGAAGGGCACCTATTGGTAGATGGGTAAAAAAAAGCAGACATGCAATATCCCTTTGAGCATGGTGAAGTATTTAATTACACTTCGGATGGTGAATCAATACAACCTGTCACTACAAAGACACAGGCGTCCTTCCTAACTCAGTTGCCAGAGAGGAAGGCAACCGCTCAGGGATTTCAACATGGTGACTTTAAAACAGATACAGAGTTTAATGGCTGTGATAGGTGAAAACTGAGGATGGATCAACAACATTGTAGTTATTCCACAAGGAAGGAAGCTTGTACAGAATACAAATATTCCAAAACATGCATCCTGTTTGCAATAAGACACTAAAGTAAGCTTGATGCCTTATTGCAAACATGTTTTGGAATATTTTTATTCTGTACAAGCTTCCTTCTTTTCACTCTGTCAATTAGGTTAATATTGTGGAGTAACTACAACGTTTATCCATCTCAGTTTTCTCCTATTGGTCTTTCAGTATGTCAAAATGTATTGAAATTGATAATTTACTCATGAAGCTTACATTTGAAATGTGTTGTTAAAATGTATTATTAGCCTACTGCAGAGAATATGCACCATAGGCGCGTCTTTCCACTTGTGCTCTACAAACTCCCGCCAGTGGAGAACACTTTGTTCTCTTTTTGAAATGTTTGCTGTTGCTTTCACACGTTTTAATGAATATGTGGCACATTTATATTCCATTCAATCCTACAATAATTGCTAGGGTTTCGTCATTCCTTCCCCGTAGCGTTTATTGCAACACTTATACATTTATGTTTCATGACGTTTAATAAGATACATTTTAATTTAGCATGTCTTACCCTCTGAGTGGGGGCGATGTTTATTGTTTACATGAACGTTTGCAAGACTCCTGAGGTAGAAGCTATGTTATTTAATTCAATTGGTTTCCTTTGTTCATATTTACTGGGTTATGCCGGAGTTCCAAGTGTCTGTGTCCTATGCATAGAGAATGATAGAGTTCTCTAGTGGCCAAAAGGCTATTTAGCATGGGTAGCTTCATTGAGTGCTTCCACCATTTTAATGTAGTCATTCATTTACATTTCGACAAATTTCAAAGTGTTTCCTTTCAAATGGTATCAAGAATATGCATATCCTTGCTTCAGGTCCTGAGCTACAGGCAGATAGATTTGGGTATGTTATTTTAGGTGAAAATTAAAATAAGGGGTGGATCCTTCAGAGGTTAATGTAGTCAACTGGGTGGGACTTCCAATGTTATTGGCTGATCCCTCCTGTTGACCCTGTTGGAGTCATGTCAAACCAGATCAAAATTGGCTACTTCAAAATTGAGATTGCCTCAATGGTGCTGCCCCACTCCCCATGCTGTCACAAACACTGAAGTGTCACAGATACAAAGATGAGTCCTCTATCTATTTCTATGGTCCTAGGTCTGTCATTCTGGTTGTCAGTAATAGTAGCACATGCCTCAGTGCGCATAGAAATGCGCCACACTTTGCAGTCAGTACATTGAATAAGAGAAAATTACTGTTCCATGAATGAATGGTGATGAAATGTCATTAGGCTACTAATCATTAAGCCTCATTAACACGAAGGTTCCTATGTAACAATTGATGTGGAAATGGCATTTTACATCGGAGAACCCAGTGTTTGTGTTGTAATTGGCAATTGGTTAATTGTATGGTCCTGTGAGGAGCCAAGTGCTTATATGTACCTGTTTGAGCTCCTGTTACACAGATTCAATTTGCTTTCTCAAGCGGAGGCTGTGCAGTCTTACCCTCTACCTGTGTCCTTTCATATAGGCTAGGTTAAGCCTGATACCGAGGCTATTTCTTTTGGGCTATTGCCAGTGTATATTTGGTCAATCTGCTTGTATATTTTGTATGATAAGGCACTTTCACCATTGGATCACCAGGACCTGTAAATAAATCTACACTCTGAGCAGTCAACCTGCCTTGTCTTCTGCTGATTTCATGCCCTTATGACTGCTAAAAGGACCCTATTTTACAATTACAAAATTCAAATGTGTTGTAGATAAAATAATGAAAAGGGCCGCCTGGAAGACTCAATAAATAGGCAAAGATTTGTAGTTGCAATTCATTGCATGTATAGATTTGTTTTACTTGACTTGAGACTTTACTTGAAAAAACGTGTGACTACTCGACTTGACTTGCTCTTAGAATGCACAAGTTGGACTTGACTCGAGCCGTTCTACTTGGGACTCGACTTGCGACTTGGACCTTGTGACTTGAGACTTGCTTGTGACTCAAATAATAGTGACTTGGTCCCACCTCTGCTGAGTACCACTCTTCATATTTTCAAGTGTTGTGGTGGCCCCGTCATGTTATGGGTATGCTTGTCATCGGCAAGGAATAGTGAGTTTTTTAGGATAAAAAGAAAGGGATTAGAGCTAAGCACAGGCAAAATTCTAGAAGAAAACCTGGTTCAGTCTGCTTTCCAACAGACACTGGGAGACAAATTCCCCTTTCAGCAGGACAATAACCTAAAACACAAGGCCAAGTACACACTAGAGTTGCTTATCAAGACAACATTGAATGTTCCTGAGTGGCCTAGTTACAGTTTGTCTTAAATTGGCATGAAAATCTATGGCAAGAGATGAACATGGCTATTTAGCAATGATCAACAATATGTTTTGACACAATATCCCATAATGACAAAACAAAAAAAGTTAATTATTTATTTTTGCTAATTTATTGAAGAATAAAAAATCGGAAATATTACATTTACATAAGCATTCACCCTTTACTCAGTAATTTCTTGAAGCACCTTTGGCAGCGATTACAGCCTCAAGTCTTCTTGGGTATGACGCTACAAGCTTGGCACACCTGTATTTGGGGATTTTCTCCCATTCTTTTCTCCCAGATCCTCTCAAGCTGTCAGGTCGGATGGGGAGTGTTGCTGCAGAGCTATTTTCAGGTCTCGGCAGAGATGTTCGATCAGGTTTAAGTCCGGGTTCTGGCAGGACCACTCAAGGAAATTCAGACTTGTCCCAAAGCCACTCCTGTGTTGTCTTGGCTGTGTGCTTAGGGTTGTTGTCCTGTTGGAAGATGAACCTTCACCCCAGTCTGAGGTCCTGAGAGCTCTGGAGCAGATTTTCATCAAGGATCTCGCTGTATTTTTTTCTGTTAATCTTTGCCTCGATCCTGACTAGTCTCCCAGTCCCTGCCGCTGAAAAACATCCCCAAAGCATGATAAATAAAGGCCTGATTGGTGGAGTGCTGCAGAGATGGTTGTTCTTCTGGAAGATTCTCCAATCTCCACAGAGGAACTCTAGAGCTCTGTCAGAGTGATCGTCAGGTTCTTGGTCACCTCCCTGACCAATGCCCTTCTCCCCCGATTCCATGTTTGGCCGGGCTGCCAGCTCTAGGAAGAGTCTTGGTGGTTCTAAACTTCTTCCATTTAACAATGATGGAGGCCACTGTGTTCTTGGGGACCTTCAATGCTGCAGAAATGTTTTGGTACCCTTCCCCAGATCTGTGCCTCGACACAATCCTGTCTCGGAGCTCTATGGACAATTTCTTCGACCACATAGCTTGGTTTTTGCTCTGACATGCACTGTCAACTGTGGGACCTTATACAGACAGGTGTGTGCCTTCCCAAATCATGTCCAAACAATTGAATTTACCACAGGAGGACTCCAATCAAGTTGTAGAAACATCTCAAGGATGATCATTGGAAACAGGATGCACCTGAGCTCAATTTCGAGTCTCATCGCAAAGGTCTGAATACTTATGTAAATAAGGTATTTCTGTATTTATTTTAGAAAATAATTGTAAACATTTCTAAACTCCTGTTTTCACTTTGTCAATATGAGGTATTTTTTATTTCATCCATTTTAGATTGAGGCTGTAATGTAGAAAAATGTGAATACTTTCCGATGGCATCGTATATTACATTTGATATACTTTAAGTAATATGAACTTTCTCCTCTACACACACACCTATAACTTGGCCTACTTTTTTTTAAAGTGGTACTATTTGTCACGGATTCCCTGGTATTCCTGCTCATTCTGTGCACCAGTTCCGGAGGTCTACGTCACATGCCTCTCGGCGTCACTGAACTGTCTCATTACGCACATCCAATTCCCCTGATTAGTAATTGTATATATGTGCCCTCTGTTCACCATTGTCTTGTCGGTTATTGTTCCCATGTCCGTTGGTCTGTGAGTACCTGTGCTTTGTTATTTCGGCTTTCGTGCTGCGTGTATTGTGCACTTGTTATTACGGATCTCGTCCCGTGTATTGCTGTGCATTTGTTATTACGGGTCTCGCCCCGTGTTGTGTATTGCCGGTCTTGTCTCATGTATTTATTAGAGGTTTAACCTCGCTCTTTTGTTTGGTTTACATCCCTGTGTTTTTGTATATGTATTTGTTTTGGGCTTCGTCCCCGTGCCTTTCATGGAATGTTGTATTTTTGGGTGGAGTATTAAATCCCCCTATTACATATTCCTGCGCCTGTCTCCAATCATTTATACAACATGACACTATTGGCAACTGTTTGACCCTCAGTATCCAGGGTGGTGAGCCCAAAGGAGACTGTGGTTGGTTCCTAGGGAGGGATGAAAAACATGCGGTGCTTAGTGATATTGCACCGGGGACATCATGAGGAATAAACACATTTTAATTGTGTTCATGGCTGAACGGCTGCCAACCGACACTACAGAACAAAATCATGTCCTTTGATGCCACACGTTTGTGTCAGATTTTTTTGGCAATGGTCAATATTATAATTTACCAGCCACAATGTTGTTGTGAGTAGATGGTTGTTTTACAGTTCACCATCTTTCTATTCCTAACTCTCATTTCTACCTCTCTTTCCTACACTTAACAAAATGTGACTTACAAATCAGGCGCTGCGGCCAATGCAAACCATCAGATCAGTTTCCCCATAGAACAATTAGGGAATTGTTTGCGGAGGAGCCCTCAGATAGATGATGGCATAAGATCAACGGATAAATCCAGGTGGGACATAATGAATGGAGATGTGTAAACAGTCTGATTGCTCTACCGAATCTGACTTGGGTCATGTGTCAACAGCAAAGGCATAATAGACCTATGGGTTTGGGTCTTTACTTATGTGGTTTGTGGTATTACTTTTGTCCTCTTCATGCTCCGGGTAGCATTATTCAATAGTCAGCTAACCACGATGCTAGAAGACAATAAGGAACTATTATATCACCATGTTCAGGGTGTCACATTTCACTGTTTCTCAGTTTATTTCTAAATGTAAGATCTTCTGTGCCTAAGTCCTACTGTAGCAGTGTTAATCGTTAAAGGGACACAATCGTTACTTATATTGTTTTAAGATTATAGGGGTTCATTTTCTTAGGAACTTTTCTTCTTATTGTTTGTACAAAATCATCATAGTCACATACTGTATGTACTGTAGATAGTGGTATGGAGCTGGAGGGAATGAATATCATGTTCAAACATATACTGGGTCGAAATGAACTCATCATGACTTCTCTTTTCCTTTCTAGACTGGACTAAGGGCTCCTACTCCCTCCAGAAGACTATGGCCTTAACTGCTTTTTTTAAAGGCACGGGTATGTTTACTTTCTAAGTATGCCCATTGCCTAAAAAATTTGCATAGACACATACCGACTGATTCTTGAATGACATAAGTTTAATCAAAGTTACATAAGTTACCCATTGATTCTTGAAGAATATAACTTATATAACGTGAATCAAAGTTATAGAAGTTATACTATTCAAGAATCAGTGGGTAAATATCAATAATTGAAATGGACAGATTTTCAGATGCCAGATTGTATCTTTAAGATTCCAGACCGTACCTGCAACTGCAGTTAAACTGCAAAATTACTGGAGTTATACTGCAGTGTCCTGCAGGTATACTGCACTCTGAAAGCAAACGCATGGTTAAGAGCTTGTTATGTTTAATATACAGGACCTGCTAAATGATGACAGCTGTATGCCTCTCTTTTCTCTCTGAACAGGCCTCCTGCTCTTCTTACTACTGGGACTGCAGCCATCGTCATTTGTTTCAGGACAAAACACAACCTTAACTTCCAATACTACAACCACGGTGGATGCATCAACTACGTCAGCTGCCATGAGTACAGTCTATACAGCAACTACCGTGACAACTACCACAGCTATTGCAGGATAAATCAATGTTTAAGTTTACATAGCTGGCCATATATGGATGTTACATTTTACTTTATGGGTTGGTTATGTAGGCTTCTTCTAACCCATTGCTTTCTACTACATATAATAATACCATTAAAGTACAGTAAATCTTTACATAAAAAAAACAACGTCTATCAGAATTCCAGTCATTACAATAATTGTTATACCCCTTGATCTTCAAGAATAGGACTTGGAAATATGGAAGTATAGATTAGACAAATTGTTTTACCTGAGCATAACCCCAAAACTAAGGACTTATTGGGCTCATTGATTCCCGTTGAAAAATAAATGCTGCGCTCATGAAATGGCATGCTTTGAGCACTACTGAAATGTGCTATTTACATGTGAAAAATGAATGCCATATGCTGCATTTGCTATAGGCCTATTGTTGACCTTTTTGTTGGTGACACTTTGATATCGTGATAATATGCAACCTTTTAAAGGGCAAATCCACCAGGGCGGCAGGTAGCCAAGTGGTTAGAGTGTTGGACTAATACCCGAAAGTTTGCAAGATTGAATCCCTGAGCTGACAAGGTAAAAAATCTGTCGTTCTGTCCCTGGACAATAGTAAACCCACTGTTCCTAGGCCATCATTGAAAATAAGAATTTGTTCTTAACTGACTTGCCTAGTTAAATAAAGGGAAAATAAAAAAGGGAAAATCCACAGATGAAACAATTCCAAAATGGTCGCCCCACCTGTTTTGGTAAAAAGCTGAGGGATGGGCCTGGAGAAATGTAACCACTCTCAGATTAATACACAGAGCTATGAATACAGTGACTGACCAATCATGATATCAAAATGATTGGCTATACAGTGTGTTTCCATTTACAATGTATACAAACATTGGAGAAAAACAAGCTTATATTTTGAGTTCTCATGGAGTGTGACAATATATACACACTACCAGTCAAAAGTTTTAGAACACCTACTCATTCAAAGGTTTTCCTTTATTTCTTACTATGTTCTACATTGTAGAATTATAGTGAAGACATCAAAACTATAAAATAACACATATGGAATCATGTAGTAACCAAAAAAGTGTTAAACAAATCTAAATATATTGTATATTTGAGATTCTTCAAAGTAGCCACCATTTGCCTTGATGACAGCTTTGCACACTCTTGACATTCCCTCAACCAGCTTCACCTGGAATGCTTTTCCAACAGTCTTGAAAGAGTTCCCACATATGCTGAGCACTTGTTGGCTGCTTTTCCTTCACTCTGCGATTCAACTCATCCCAAACCATCTCAATTTGGTTAAGCCTCAACCAAATTTAGCAATAAAAGCCCCACTTTTATTCCATAGGCTGGGATCCGCACTATGCAGCTGTTGCAAAAGCACATTTTCACTGGCTGTCCACTGGTTTCAAAAACAATGATTGATAGGCAGCTTAAACTTCTTGAATTCAACCATTATTGGATTCAAATACACATTTAGATTTGTGAACAGCCATGCACAACAACCACAATGCGTAAGGTGCAAGTAGCTAAATGAGAGAGCAGCAATGTGATTCACATCAATGAGCTATGTAGATAACAATAATAAGTGATATCTGTATCGCCGTAGACTACACCACTGCTGTCATCCTTACCTACAAGCGTTTATTCAAGTTGGATAATCTTTGGATGCTGACAGCAGTCGCACCATTGGAAGACATAGCTTGGACTGTAGCCTAGAAAAACCTATTTGTGCTCTTTTCCCGCGATCGATTAAACACATTTGGTGTGTCATCATAGTGGTCTCTGACTTTTGGTCAGACTCGCTCTTGTGGAACAAACTTATTTTGTTCTACCAGTGTTTGTCAATGCTGATTTGAATGTCAATGAGAAAACAGAAGTGTCAAAGATTTTCTTTTGCGAACATCCTTTCTGAATTTAAAAGTAATCGTAGAAGTAATTTTTAAAAGGATCTGTAATCTGATTACAATATTTGTGTTGGTAACGTAAGGCATTACAGTTACAGTTTGTTTTTTGTAATCCCTTACATGTAACTGATCCGTTACTCCCCAACCCTGTCTGGCATTTCTTCTATGAATACTACAGTGACATCGGACACAGCAACTACAAAGGCAGCTACCATGGTTCAAGGTGCTGCTAATACGGCTACCTCTACCTCCAAGTCAATGACAACAGCCATGACCTCCACTTCAAGAAGTGGAACCATTGACAACTCAGGGAATACAGTGGCGGGTAATACAAAATACTGATTGTTTTATGAATTCACATTCAGGATATATGGTAGATATATTTTTTTTGCCACTGTGCTCTCACACTACATTTTGTCCTTGCTAACACAGGTAGTGGAACCACAAGCACGGACAATACTACTTCATGGGGCACCAGTGGCATGACCATGGTGAGTCTAATACTTTAGTCGTCTAGTAGATTTAATATATGATATGATATTACGTTAACACTTTATTTGAAGGGGGTATACATAATGATTCTATATCATCTTTATGAAGCCAATCATGACACCTTTGTGAATGTTGCAGTATCATTAATAGCAACCTTCATTACACATGTTTTATTCAACATCATTCATGAGGCCACTAAGTAAATAGTGCTTGGAATTATTACAAATTGTCTTAGAAAACAATTCAACTGCATCATCTGGCATCGATCATCTGGCATCACCATCATCAAATCATCTAGCATAACTCCAGTGGGTTGTCAGAAGCACCAGTCTCTGTCATAAGCGGGTACACTCTGTTGTGAAGGAACTCTCAGAGTGTAACGGCCGTCGTAGGAAGTGGACCAAGGCGCAGCGGGTTGAGTGCTCATTTTTAACATTTATTGAACACTTAAACAAAAACTAAAAAAACGAACGGACGGCAAACAGTAATGCGGACGACACACAGCTATGCAATAACAACCTCCCACAATTCCCATAACAAACACACCCCTAATTATAGGACCTTCAATCAGAGGCAACGAGAAACAGCTCCCTCCAATTGAAGGCCCCAATCCCAATTAACTAAACATAGAACTAAACACCCTAGATCAGACATAGAAATACACAACATAGAACCTAACCAAAAACCCCGGACTAATCTAATCAAACACCCCTCTACATAAACACACACCCTGAACCACATAAAACAAATACCCCCCTGCCACGTCCTGACCAAACTATAATAACAAATAACCCATTTACTGGTCAGAACGTGACACAGAGCTGGCTTCATCAACATCAATTTCTTTGTTTTGTTAATCTACCTAATTTAAGGTGACCAGATTTCTGAAATTAAAACCGGGGACATTTCCAGTTCGGCAGTCAATATATCATTAAAATATCCAATGTTATTATCTATGAAATAAAAATGGGGGAAAATTCCGGTTTCATGTATTTAGTCTAACAGGCACACTGTGATAGAGAAAACAACTATATTACAGAAACACTACAGACAAGACAGAACTGTCCAATCTGAACAGCCATTCAGTGGTCCTGGTAGTCTGGGTAGAATAAGAGCAGAAGAGAACATGAGCAAAATTGAAAAAACAGAGACAATAGTATATGTGAAATACTTAACAACATAATAAAGAAATAAAACGATGAGATTGGTAACTACATAATATACTTATACCAACCTAATCTGTATATTTCTCAGAAGAACGTATCTTCTTCAGGATTGCTCTGTCTTTTGCCAGCTTCTCCATGAACTCCTGGCAGGGGAGGTTGAAGTTTGTCTTCACAATAAGCATGGCCTTGACGGTCGGAACAGTGAACCTGTTTGTTGCTGCTGTCCATATATCATTAATTTGGGAGAACACTCTCTCGACTGGTGCATTACTTCCAGGTTAGCACATGACAACAGATGCTAATCTAGCCAGGTTAGTGTGTGGGATGTCGTTCTCTTTGAAGTGGGTAACCACCGTGCTCCATCTCTGACTAAGCGGTGTCTCAGATGTTTTCCATTCTTCAAGCGATTCCCCCCTTTAGGAACTCTTGCAGGCCAGTAACCTCGTCAAACAATGCATCCTCATTGATGGTCACAGTTTTCCTGCAGTGTGGCTGCTGCCTTCTGGATCTCTTCACGCTGAGGTTTCCTTTTTAAAAGGAGACAATGTAAATCTTTTAGATTATCTGTGTGCTTTCCCCATGCTTGCAAGTAGTTCACAGCCATAGTGAAGAATGATTGGAATGTTTTGAGAAAGCTCTCTTTAGACAAGGCTCCATTTTCCTCTAGCTCAGAAGTCCTCTGACCAAAACTGGAATGAAGTTGTCATCACGTCTTACAGTCAATTTTGCCTCAATGTTTCTCAGAATTGCAGCAGACTCCACAGCACAGTAGTCCTGGCCTCCAAGCATCTTGATCGTGTCACTGAATACGGTGAGGTTTTCATGGACAAAGGCCAAAGTTCAGTCAGTGGATCTTCGAACATTGTTCGCAGGACAACAGGGCATTTGTCTTCAGAAAAAAAAGGATTTCAAATGGCACATACATTTTCAGCACTCTTTCTAGAGCAGGGATCATGGACAGCCAGCGAACATTTCTGTGTCCTAAAATGTTATGGTACTGCTGGCCAACAAACTCACAAAAGCTCTTCAGTCTTTCTACTCTGACGGTGAAAAAATCCAAATATCTTTGTGAGCAAGTACTCAACATGAAGGGGAATCATATCCAAAGCTGTTCTGGCCATGTTATGAATGATGTGGGCAAGAAAACCTAAGCCAATCACCTCCCGCTGCAGAGCATTTTTAACTTTGGTATGGACATTGACCCTCCCCAGCCTATTCAGTCCTCCAAAGTTGGTATTTGTGTTTTAGGCAGAGAATGCCACAACTTTGTTTTCCAGGTTAAATTTTGGGATGACCACCAGGACTTCAGATGCAATTTCCTCTGCTGTTTCTCCTTTCAATTCAACAAAATCAAGCAGTTTTGTTTCCACAGACGTGCTGCCATCATATATCTTACAATATCTGACTACTATTGGCAGCAGCTTTACATGTCCATGATTGGACGCATCAATGGATAGGGACACACATTCAACCTGGTCTAGGTCCTGTGTTACCAAAGTAGTTTCCCATGTTGCTAACACGTTACTCACTATGGCTTCACATTTTGTCCTAGCACATGTAAACTTTGGCTCATAAAGCTTCCGTGCCAGTTGTGCTGTGCAGTCCATAGATCTGTAACTATGATTGTGTCGCATAGTGTGGTATTCAGACACCCTCCTGCACAGCTAAATCATAATCTTCTTGGGAAGGCTCTACCTTCATGAAGAATGTGGTGGCAATCAGAGAGGCTTTATGCTTTTTCGTCTGTTGATGTTCTACCACTGCCGTTCTTCTCTCGCTGCCAATTGAAAAATAAAAATTACAAAGGGTGCAGTTAACCATTCTATCGTCTTGACCTGAGCGTATAAATGGAAATTCTCTCATCATGTTGTCATTAAAAATGGCATTTTCCGTTTCTTGGAAAGAGCCATTGTGCCTCCTCTGTCTGCTCTTCTTCACTCTCCTTGTGTCACTCTTCTTCACACTCTTATCTTTCTCCTCTTTTCTTCACTCGTCTTCCTGCTCTTTCTTCCTTTCCTTCTCTTTACCTTTCCACCTCACTCTTCCACACTCTCCTCGGTTCACTATTTTTACTCCCTTAATTTTTCCTTCTCCTTCCTCTCCAATCTTTAATAATAAAGAGTACACTATTAGATAAAATACTTTAGTTATTAACAGATTCCCATTGCTTATTTTTATTTTATCTCAAAATTCAAAAGGCACTCGCACATCTGAGCAATCTTTTTGCAGGTGCATGGCAACAGTTGAAACAGGATGAAGGAAAAAGGAAACCGCACACTGCTCTTGATAGTCTCACTGATATTTAATAAGCTTACGTATCGGCCTCATGGCCTTCGTCAGAGCTTTTGTGATTTTTTTTAAATCAGCACCCCTATGTAGACCTAGCCCCACCCACATCCGTTCCACGCATGGAAAGGGGTTGGAGGCAAAGGAAAAATAAATAAGTGCTACCAAACATAACAATATGTATTTCACAAACACTTCAAACGTGTATAAATAAGACGCATTAAACACGTCCATAAAACCACAATGAGGACATAGCAATTTTTCATTAATCATTGGGTACATCATACGAAAAACATGAGTAATATTAAATAGGCACATAATTCATGTTCAAATTCACAACATAACATACATGGGCATTTCATCATTAAGTCCTTTAGGAAATAATGTCTGGAGGGTGAAAATCCAAAAACATTCTGTTCTGCTCAGAGTATTATTAATGTCACCTCCCCTGTCTGATATCTTGACTTTCTCTATGCCACAAAATCTAAAGGTAGAAATGTCATGTTTTAGGTCATTAAAGTATTTTATCTCAAAAACATTGTTTGGAATAATAAATTGTCAGGCTCTGTAATCATATCTTTACCTTTCCTCCTCTCTCTCTTTCACTCTTCTTCCTATCCAGTCTCTGTCCTCTCCACTCTCTAACAGAAAACATTATGCTAATGTTATCCATGAAAATTTCAAAATATATTTTCACACTACTTATTATGCCAAACCATTAAAATTGTAATCTACAAATAAATATTCTCATAATTAATTGTGCATTAATTTAATAGTCATATTTTCAAAATTAGCCCGTCCACTGCATGTTTACATGTGAACGTGTTTTAACCTAGCTACCATGACAGTAGCTAGCTAACCTAGCTAGATAACTTAGTCGACATTGCTAATGTTAGCTAGGATAACCTATTTAAAACCTTATAATGCAGATCATCTATCTATATAATAAATTGTGATATTATAACATCATTAGCTAGTATCTCAAACGATTGTAATTTATATGGCTTAAAAATACGTTTGTGGTGATGTTGTGGATTCCAGTGACACTTGCTAGCTTCTGGACGAGTTTTCCACAGCAGTTCTCTATAATTAGCGCGAACAAGTAGGTAGAAGAGTGAATTAAGCTGCTATAGCGAGCAGCCCCCTCTGCTGGACAAAACAAGAACGCGATTGAGACGTCAACCGGTAGGCTCTGCTGCCCGGTCTTTCTTGCCACCTAAAATATTGTAATGACCCGGTATTGTGTTCTGTGTTTGTGGGTGTGTTATGGTTCTCATGGCTACTAGCAGGGGTTAAATATGTCAGGACAGAGGGAAAGGCTGGGGGGGTATGATGGGTAATCCCGCTGGATTTGGAAATGATAAATAGGGATTACTGTCTCATCTTCTCTCTCTTTCTGTTCGGGGCCTTGATCTGTTCCTATGGGAGTAAACATTAATTAGACTTGGTATAGTTGTGTACATTCGGCATTTAGCGGCGTGGGCTGTGGCCTGAACAATAGCCCAGTTTAGGAATAAACCTGTGTTCTGACCTGCACACCTAGAGTCCGTCTCTTTTTCCTTTATGACCCAGCCGGGTCATTACATTGGTGTCAGAAGTGCTTTCGAACTACGGGACCAAGACTAGGCGAGTTAGCTGTTTAGTATAGGCTGGGTTAGCTTTAGCGTGACTCGCATCTACGGTCATGATGCTTGGGGCGAGGCGGAAAATTAAGGAAGTGTCGGACAATGTGTCCGTTGTGGGCTCGGGGGTACCCGGTCGGGAGGGTCGGGCGGCGACTGCCGTGGAAGAACTGGAGGGCCACATGGCGGGAGTTAAATTGTCAGTCAGCAAGATGGCAGAACTGGCGGGTTTTCCTTCACGCCGCTCGAGAGCAGACGTCACGGCGACGGGGATATCGACGTCACCAGGTGCGGAAATGGCGGGGCCTGCTTATGTAAACAGAGATGGCAGCGGCCTATTGCCATTAGCCACGGTAGCGGCTAAACTGCCAAAGTTCAATGGACAAGGTAAATGGGAAGTTTTTTTCACTCAATTCGAGTTGTTGGCTAGAGCCGGGAGGTGGTCTGACGAGACGAAAGCGTTACAGCTTGCCCTGAGCCTGACAGAGGAGGCGTCGGAATGCCTGTTAACGCTAGCCCCGGACGAGAGGGGCGACTACGGTGCGCTAGTGGAGGCATTGGGGGGTCGTTTCGGCAGCGACGCGCAGCCCAACATGCTGCGGATTGAACTGAGTAACAAAAAGAGACTTCAGGGGGAATCATTAAAGGCGTTGGCAAGTGGTATTCTGAGCCTGACCAGGCGGGCTTATGCAACTATGCCGATTGGGGTGCAAGACGAGCTGGCACGGGACAGTTTTATTAGAGCGCTCTCTTCCACCGAACTGGGTAAGCATGTTCAGATGGCGGACCCACCATCTCTGCGGGCTGCAGTGGAGATAGCTAGGAAGAGGGAGCTGATCTGGGGTGAGGGAGTGGGAGTGGAAGTCGCCAGTCAACCAGAGGTGAGAGCAGTGGTGGCTGGGGTGCCAGGGGTCACGAAACCAGAGTGGGTCGACGAGTTGGGCGGGCTAGTCAAGACTGCTTCGCTTGTCATGGAGAGGGGCTCCAGGCAGCGTCGCAGTGTCAGCTCAACTCCTATTGTCTGCTGGGGTTGTGGCCAGCCTGGCCACATTCAGCGGGAGTGTGGCAGATTCCTCCGTCACCAGGGAAACGACGGCGGGTTCTCGCGCAGGGGGCAGCGCGGACCCACCCCCCCGCCCCCAAACCCACTGTAAGCAAAAGAGGTACCCAGCAGCGCAGACAAGAGGGTGGGGACCTGCTCCCCCAGGGTGTAGCTGCCGCCGTGTTTCCTAGTCCGGTAGTTGTGGTGGGACGTACCACCGTTGGGGACTTCTGCAATGTCATCGTCAAGGTAGAGGGGGTGGAATGTTTGGCCCTGGTCGACACGGGCTCTACAGTAACCCTGGTGAGACCAGACATACTACCTGTTGGGGTGCGGGTGGAGCCGACCCTTGTCCAGCTACGGACTGTCACGGGGGAGCTAGCCCCCATGTTAGGGAAGTGTCAGCTATCTGTGACTGTGGGGGGGAGAACTGTGGGGTGTCTGGCGTGGGTAGCAGCGGTGCAGGACCCCTGTATACTGGGAATGGACTTTTTGAAAAACTGTGGGGCTCAGTTGGACTTAGCGTCGGGCACTTTGAGGCTGTCGGGGGGGCCCACAGTGGGAATGTCGCCTTCGGGAGAGCCAGCTGGGGGCAGGGCTGTCCCTCCGTCTTCCTCCAAGCTTGCAGAAACTCCACCGGTCATCCCGGCTGCTCCCTTGGTCGTTGTGCCATTCCAGCAGCTGTCTCCGGCGGCGACGGCCTTCACTCCCCATCATGGTGCAAGCACAGGCAGCTCAGTAGCCCAAAACACACTGGCTCCTTCACCCCATCAGCCCGACGGGGGGAAGGAGGAAGCTATCGACGCCGTCGAGGCTGTGTGGCTGAAGAACTGTCAGGGTCTGGATGACAGACAACAGAGACAGTTAAAGCAGCTGCTGTTGGACTTTAAAGATAGCTTCGCTTGGGGGGAAGATGAGGTAGGACAAACGCACCTAGTTCAGCACGAAATAGACACTGGGGACGCCCGACCCATTAAAATTCGGCCCCGTCGTATTCCCCTTGCCAGGAGGGAAGCAGCAGACACAGCTATTGTTGACATGTTGCGGGCTGATTTCATTGAGCCATCAGATAGCCCATGGTCCGCGCCGGTCGTCATGGTGCCTAAGAAAGGGGGTAAACTTAGGTTTTGTGTTGACTACAGGGGCCTAAATTCTGTCACCACTAAAGACTCTTATCCCCTACCGAGGGTTGATGAGTCGCTAGACCACGTGAGAGGGTCCTCGTGGTTCTCCTCCCTTGATCTGCGCAGTGGCTACGGCCTTCTCCACAGATAGGGGCCATTGGCAGTTCAAGGTGCTGTGCTTCGGGCTCTGTAATGCTCCTGCCACCTTTGAGAGGCTCATGGACAGAGTGCTGGCGGGGGTTCCGAGAGACGAGTGTGTTGTGTACCTAGACGACATATTGGTGCACGGCACATCGTTTGAGGGGGCACTGGGGGCACTTAGGCGAGTGTTAGAGAGGATCTCGGGGGCGGGGCTAAAATTACATCCGGGAAAGTGCCATTTCATGCAAAGGGAGGTGGCGTTCCTGGGGCATCAGCTGGGTGGTGAGGGCATCAGCACGATGCCAGACAAAGTAGAGGCTGTGAGGGGGTGGCCAGTTCCAGGGGGGAAAAAAGAGGTTAAGAGCTTCCTGGGGCTGGCATCCTACTATCGTAGGTTTGTGAAGGGGTTTGCGGGGGTAGCGGCTCCGTTGAACCACCTTCTCAAGGAGGACACTGTTTTTCAGTGGACCGAAGAGCACCAGCGGGCGTTTGAGGCTCTCAAACGTGCCCTGATGGAGGCCCCTGTCCTGGCCTCACCAGACCCGAACCGTCCGTTCATCCTGGACACCGACGCAAGCAATGAGGGTTTGGGGGCTGTGCTGGCTCAGCGTGGTCCTGATGGGGAACACGTAGTAGCTTATTACAGCAGGACTTTTGATAAGGCTGAAAAACGCTACTGCGTGACAAGGAGAGAGCTTTTGGCTGTCGTGGCAGCAGTACGCCATTTCAAGTACTACCTGGGGGGCCTGCCGTTTGTGGTCCGGACGGATCACTCCGCCCTGCAGTGGCTTCTCTCCTTCAAGGAGCCAGAGGGTCAGATTGCCCGCTGGCTGGAGGAGCTGCCACCCTACGACTTCCAGGTGGAGCACAGAGCCGGCCTTCGCCACAGCAATGCAGACGCCTTGTCCCGCCGCCCGTGTGCTGAGGATGGCTGTGGGTACTGCGCCAAACGGGTGGAGCGAGAGAGAGAACTGTGCAGGGAGGAGGGAGTCACCGCCACGGTGAGTCAGCTGAGTGTGACAGAGTGCCGGGAGCTTGAGGCTGTGGACGTTGGGGAGTGGAGGCGTCGCCAGGAGGAGGACGCAGAGCTGCGTCCTGTGCTGCGGTGGGTGGAAGAGAGAAGACGACCGCCATGGGGGGAAGTAGCCCCTCTATCACCAGTCACCAAGGGACTGTGGGCTAAATTCACAGTCCTTAGAGTGGCTGAGGGAGTGCTCCAGAGGGGGTGGAAAAAGCCAGCGACTGGAGAAATTACGTGGCAGGTAGTGGTGCCCAAAAGGCTGCAGGGGAGCGTGTTACAGCAGCTTCATGGGGGAGTTGGCGCAGGGCATTTTGGGGTCTCCAAAACGTTAAAGCGCATGCGTAAAGGCTTCTATTGGGCCAGGCACAGGAGGGATGTTGAGGACTTTTGTAGGCAGTGCGACGAGTGTGCTGCTAAAAAAGGACCTCCAGGTCAGTCACACGCCCTCCTACAACAATTCCCAGTAGGGGAGCCCATGGAGAGACTGGGGGTAGACATAGTGGGGCCGTTTCCAACCACAGACAGAGGTAACAGGTGGATTCTAACCGCTATGGACTACTTCACCAAGTGGCCGGAGGCTTACGCTCTCCCAGACCAGGAGGCAGAGACAGTAGCTGATGCGTTGGTGGGGGGAATAATCAGTCGGTTTGGGGTGCCACAGTCTATTCACAGCGACCAGGGGAGAAACTTCGAGTCACGGGTGTTCTCAGAGTTGTGTAGACGGTTAGGCGCGGAGAAGACGCGCACTACTCCGCTTCACCCCCAGAGTGATGGGCTGGTGGAAAGATTTAACAGAACGTTAGCACAGCAGCTGGCCATCGTTACCTCAAAACACCAGAGAGATTGGGACACCCACTTACCGTTTATTCTTATGGCATGTAGGTCGGCTGTTCAAGAATCGACTGCGTGCTCCCCAGCGCTACTAATGTTAGGTCGTGAGTTGCGCACCCCAGCCGAACTGACGTTTGGCCGGCCTCCTGATAATGACGACGGGGTTTTGCCTGGCCTGAACTATGTGTGTCGTCTGCAGAACCGGTTAGAAGCGGCTCACACCTTCGCAAGAGAGCAACTCGAGAACGCAGGGGTGCGCCAAAAGCGCCACTACGACTCGCGCGCTAGGGGGAGGCACTTTGGAGCGGGAGAATGTGTGTGGCTTCACAACCCCACGCGCAAGAAGGGGCGGTGCCCAAAGCTGGACAGTGCATGGGTGGGGCCGTGTCTGGTGATAGAGAGAGTGGGGGAGGTGACGTACCGGGTGGAGGTCCCCCCACGGAGCAGGAAGGTGGTGGTCCACCGGGACCGATTGGCACCCTACAGAGGGAGGAAAACGGTAGGAAATGGGAGTGAGGTCTCTGATGTGAGCCCACGGGAACAGTCTAACGAGGAGACTCTAGCGCAACCTGAGCCTGGGATGGGGGCTGCTTCTTCGGAGGGCGCTGGAAATGACATTGGGGCAGATGAGTGTTCTGGGGGTTCACCGGTGAGAGCCACGGGGAGGCCCAAGAGACTGATGCGACCTCCGGGTCGTTTTAAGGATTTTGTTGTGTAACCCTAGGGGCTAGGGTTTAGAAAGGGGGGGGCTATGTAACGACCCGGTATTGTGTTCTGTGTTTGTGGGTGTGTTATGGTTCTCATGGCTACTAGCAGGGGTTAAATATGTCAGGACAGAGGGAAAGGCTGGGGGGGTATGATGGGTAATCCCGCGGGATTTGGAAATGATAAATAGGGATTACTGTCTCATCTTCTCTCTCTTTCTGTTCGGGGCCTTGATCTGTTCCTATGGGAGTAAACATTAATTAGACTTGCTATAGTTGTGTACATTCGGCATTTAGCGGCGTGGGCTGTGGACTGAACAATAGCCCAGTTTAGGAATAAACCTGTGTTCTGACCTGCACACCTAGAGTCCGTCTCTTTTTCCTTTATGACCCAGCCGGGTCATTACAATATTATTTCACTTTGCAGTTTGTTTTTAACGCACAGTTAAAAACAGGGACATTTCCGGGTACAGCTCCAGCCGGGGACAGGCCACCAAAAACGGGGACGTCTGGTCACCCTAACTTAATGTCAATTTACATTTTTATCTGTTGACCTTTACTGCAATTCAGCTTTTAGCTGCAAATGTGTAGGCTACAAGCTTAAACAAACCAATGAAACAATAAACCCTTTATATATTGTATAACAATATATTCCACTCTTTATCTAAATGTAATTGATACACCTGATTTGTCACGATTCTCTAAGACAGAACCCAGAAGCAGACCAGGACAAGGTGAGTAAAATGAAAGTGAGTATTTATTGGTAGTCTTGATGTGTATATTGAGTAATCCAGGAGACGGAGCGGCAGCGGAGGTGAGTTGATGAGAGTAAATGGGTTGATCCAATGACGTCACTTTATCCACCGACGGCCAGGCAAGGGAGTTGAATGTTCCGGGAGAATGACTGTAGACAGAGTAAACGGGAGTGAGTAACCAGCAACAAGTACAAAACAACAAAACAAGCTCAGGAAACATTAGGCTGATACGCTGGCACAACATACTGTTCGTTGCTAACGATCCGGCAGGGAATGGATGTCAGCTCAGGGCTTAAGAAGAGGTGATGATCAGGACCAGGTGTGCAGAAGGTTGATGAGATGCAGGTGCGGGTAATCACTAGATCTCCCGCCTAACTTCGTTGCCTAGCAACCAGACAGGGTGCATTCAGGAACCTTAGACAACACTCCAAACAAAAAAACAGTCAGCTCAGGCAGAAACAGACTCAGGAAGCGGAATTCCTGACATGATTCATTTTGTCAAGCAGAGAGACGGGTTATACTGCATCAGCTTTACAATACATACTACCCTTACATCTGATTATTTATTTTACTTATGTACTGTTTAAGGATACTGATAAACTGATAAAAAAATTGGTTTGCCGTAAACTTTGCCATCAAGTTATAGCTAAATACTGTATGGAAAATGGTATTTACCATCTACTAAAAAGAACAGTTTCGAAAATTGTATCTAGTATTTTTTTATGTTGGATTAAATGTTAGTTAAATGACGAGTCTATCATTATCTGATGTATAGGTGACTAAACTAAATGTTATGGTATTTCATGAAAAACTTAGATTTTGCATGTATGACTCAGGGGTTAAATATGTATTCAACTCCAATTAATGCACAATGAAAGGTTCTGTAACATTGGTCGTATAAAGGGGACCAAGGTGCGCCGTGTGAAGTGCTCATATTTCCTTTTAATGAATACACTTTAACAAAACAACAAAAACGACCGACAACAGTTCCGTCAGGTGACATACACTAAACAGAAAACAACTACCCACAAAAACCCAGGAAGAAAAATCCCTACTTAAATACGATCTCCAATCAGAGGCAACGAGGATCAGCTGCCTCCAATTGGAGATTAATCCAAACAACCCCAAACAACCCCCTGTCACGCCCTGACCTACTCTACTATAGAAAATTACATCTTACTAGGGTCAGGACGTGACAGGTTCTGAATATAAGATAATGGGCATTACTCAGTGTTTTGAAAATACACCCCCTTACATCTGAAAAATGTGCCAAATTGATTGGAGAAAAAACTAAGTGAATACAGACCGTTTTTTTCTGTCCACTTCAACCACTGAGTGTACATCACCACAGTGCTTGGGTGTGGGTGAGGGGGTTGAGGGGCTGATGACTGGGTCAGTGTTTGTGTCAGTGCATGTTGGCACTGAGGAATGAAGTAACTTGGTGGGAGAGATTATTTCATGATACACGTAGTCCGCTTTCCAGCCCTTTTAATGCCGTATCTGGGAGCTTTCCTCAAGACAAGCAATTTCACATCAATTAGCACGTCGCCCTTTATAAAGCACAGTTTTGGGAGGAATTAGCCAATTATGTCACATTTAGCAATGCCCTCTACATTGGTCATGGCAGCCTTTATGCACCCTTTATTATAGAGTATGACATAAAAGTACAGTTGATCTGTGTAGTGTAGACTTTATGTATGCTGTATAGATTTTCTAAGTTGTACTTCATACAAAGTCGGACCGATATTGCTGTTTGATTGTTTAGAGAAAGCATAGATAGATGCGGTGCTCTGATCGTCTCTCTCTCTCTCTCGCTCTCTCTCTCTCTCTCTCTCTCTCTCTCTCTCTCTCTCTCTCATAGATATCCTGTCGCCAGTTCTCCTGTAACTACTCAGACTGCTACGATGTGTACATGAATATGACTTCTGTTTCATGCAACGCTAATATCACCTTCTGTGAGGTACAGTATACGCTATGCCTGAATTGCAGATTTTTAGAATTTGAATAATACAAATGTACTTACAATTTCCTACACAACTAGAATTTTTTTGTTGCATGCTATAGTTCATGTTGCATCTGCTGTCATTAATTCGTGTCACACCTATTTTAGATATAATCTTCCTGGCCCTACTACTAAAAGTTTCACACCATTTAAATGTAATGGTATTTGTTTTTAAGAGTGTGCTAACAAAATGTGTGTGATGCCTTCTCAGCTGAAGAGACAGGAAGACATGACTTACACCGGTGGCTGCAGTTCCTCCTGCAGGAATGCCTGTGTCAATAACACTCAGACCAACTGTACCATGGGATGCTGCAACTCCACTGGCTGTCTTAGCTCTACTCTGGCCTCCATGGTTCGCGCAAACACTACAACAGGTAAACCTTTTTTCGTTTTTCCAATATATATATATTTTTTCCAATAAAGAAAATCAATGTCCTGTGGCCTGCAGTGGTCCACTGGTTTAAACCGCTGCCTCTGGATCACACGCACTGTGTATCTCTGAAAGCATGGGTTCAAATCCATCCCACTGCTCAAGCACCCTCTCTCCTCCTTGCTTTCCTCTATCCATCCTGTCTAATAAACACAAAAAATACCTAAGGAGTGGGACTAGCTCACTCATTAAAAAAATACATGTCCTAGATTTGATATCTAAGTGCCCTGTATAATGACTGTTTTCTATGCTATTCTGCATTTCTTCAGTTTCCTTGTAAACTGTGTGCAAGACTCAGTCAAACCGTACTATGGTGTCCTTAGTGTTGGAGTTGGTGAACCTGTAAAAACCCTGTCTTTTACTGTGAGAGATTAATGCTTACATGTATCACCACCACAACCATTGGGAGACTGTTACTGTATGGTGCTGAGCTATGTCTGTTGGTCTGTTGAACTATTAGTTCTGACAATGTTTTTTTTTTTTTTTACTTTTTTATTTCACCTTTATTTAACCAGGAAGGCAGGTTGAGAACAAGTTCTCATTTACAAGTGCGACCTGGCCAAGAATAAAGCAAAGCAGTTCGACACATACAACAACACAGAGTTACACATGGAATAAACAAACATACAGTAGAAAAAGTATATATACAGTGTGTGCAAATGAGGTAAGATAAGGGAGGTAAGGCAACAAATAGGCCATGGTGGCGAAGTAATTACAATATACCAATTAAACACTGGAGTGATTGATGTGCAGAAGATGAAGGTGCAGGTAGAAATACTGGGGTGCAAGTACAATACATAGTATCTTATCACGATTCCTTTCATTTCAACACATCTGTAAAACATGCTATTTACTTTGAATAAATCTGAACTGCATTATATGTGCATGAAAGTGCTATATACAGTATTGAGACATGAGTCATCACAAAAAAACTTATTTGAATTGTTCCTCCAGTGACTACAGTGATGATGGCCACCACCACCACAACAACAACAGCAGCAGCAGCCACCACCACCACTACAACTGCTATTCCAACCAATGTAAGAACTAGCTTCTGGGCGGCAACTTGAAGTTCTCAGGTTGATGTAGGCCTACTACAGTAAATTTCCCAATATGTTAGGGTACATTTCTATACACATTGAAGGGGCAATCTGGGACTGTGTGTGTGTGTTAGGGCTGTGACGGTCATGGAATTTTGGATGACAGTTGTTATTGTTCAGCCAAGGGACAGCGGTCACCATTATAATAGTTTTAAAGACGCACATTTTGTCCTCTCCACCGCTCCTGTGCTGCTGTTGCAGAGAGGGGGAGTTGTCTAGGCAACCAAAGACACCTTGCTTGTTTCAGCAATGAGGAACAAAGCTTAATCACTTTGTAATGAGTCCATGTTAGCGCGGAAACGGGCTCAACTGCATGAATGCCCGGTCGTCAGCTGTTCGTTCCTCCCCCCCAAAATATAAACAGTGCATTCGGGAAAGTTTTCAGACCCCTTGACTTTTTCCACATTTTGTTAAGTTACTTATTCTAACATGGATGAAATAGTTTTTTCCCCTCATCAATCTACAGACAATACCCCATAATGACAGAGCAAAAACCGGTTTAGACATTTTTGCAAAATATATAAACATTTTATAAACTGAAATATCACCAAGCTTAAGGTGTTTCAACAAAGTACTGAGTAAAGGGTCTGAATACCTAATAAGTATTCAGACCCTTTACTCAGTACTTTCTTGAAGCACCTTTGGCAGTGATTACAGCCTTGACTCTTCTTGGGTATGACGCTACAAGCTTGGCACACCTGTATTTGGGGAGCTTCTCCCATTCTTCTCTGCAGATCCTCTCAAGCTCTGTCAGGTTGGATTGGGAGCGTTGCTGCACAGCTCTCTCCAGAGATGTTCGATCAGGTTTAAGTCCGGGCTCTGGCTGGGCCACTCAAGGACATTCAGAGATTTGTCCCGAAGCCACTCCTGCGTTGTCTTGGCTGTGTGCTTAGGGTTGTTGTCCTGTTGGAAGGTGAACTTTCGCCCCAGTCTGAGAACCTGCTCCAGAGCGCTCAGGACTTCATCTTTCTCTCGATCGTAACTAGTCTCTCAGTCCCTGTCACTGAAAAACTTCCCCACAGCATGATGCTGCCACCACCGTGCTTTACCATAGGGATGGTGCCAGGTTTCCTCCAGATGTGACCTTTGGCATTCAGGCCAAAGAGTTCAATCTTGGTTTCATCAGACCAGAGAATCTTGGTTGTCCTTCTGGAAGATTCTCCCATCTCCACAGAGGAACTCTGAAGCTCTGTCAGAGTGATCATCGCATTCTTGGTCACCTCCCTGACCAAGACCCTTCTCCCTCAATTCCATGTTTGTGCCTTTTCAAATCATGCCCAATCAATTGAATTTACCACAGGTGGACTCCAATCAAGTTGTAGAAACGTCTCAAGGATGATCAATGGAAACAGGATGCACTTGAGTCTCATCGCAAAGGGTCTGAATACTTATGTAAATAAGGTTTATATATTTTTATACATTTGCAAAAATGTTATGACATATGACATGGTTATGACCGTGTCATAACATATGACACTGGACGTCAAGTAAAGTGTTACCAAAGATCTTTATAAATAAAGTAGTCAAAGGTTTAGTATTTGGTCCCATATTCCTAGTATGGCTACATAAAGCTTGTGACTCTTTTGGTTGTGTTTCAGATCATTATATGCCCAATGTAAGTAATGTATTGTCATTTTGGAATCACTTTTATTGTAAATAAGAATAGAATATATTTTAAATACTTCTACATTAAAGTGGATGCTAGTATGATTACACATAATCCTGAATAAACCGTGAATACTGATGTGTGAGAAAGTTAGAGGATCAAATCAAATCAAATTTATTTATATAGCCCTTCTTACATCAGCTGATATCTCAACGTGCTGTACAGAAACCCAGCCTAAAACCCCAAACAGCAAGCAATGCAGGTGTAGAAGCACGGTGGCTAGGAAAAACTCCCTAGAAAGGCCAAAACCTAGGAAGAAACCTAGAGAGGAACCAGGATATGAGGGGTGGCCAGTCCTCTTCTGGCTGTGCCGGGTGGAGATTATAACAGCACATGGCCTAGATGTTCAAATGTTCATAAATGACCAGCATTGTCAAATAATAATAATCATAGTAGTTGTCAAGGGTGCAACAAGTCAGTAACACAAGAGTAAGTGTCAGTTGGCTTTTTCATAGCCGATCTTTGAGAGTATCTCTACCGCTCCTGCTGTCTCTAGAGAGTTGATAACAGCAGGTCTGGGACAGGTAGCACGTCCGATGAATAGGTCAGGGTTCCAGCAGGTCTGGGACAACAGGTCTGGGACAGGTAGCACGTCCGGTGAACAGGTCAGGGTTCCATAGCTGCAGGCAGAACAGTTGGAACTGGAGCAGCAGCACGGCCAGGTGAACTGGGGACAGCAAGGAGTCATCAAGCCAGGTAGTCCTGAGGCATGGTCCTAAGGCTCAGGTCCTCCGAGAGAGAGAAAGAAAGAGAGAGAATTAGAGAGAGCATATTTAAATTCACACAGGACACCGGAAAAGACAAGAGAAATACTCCAGATGTGACAGACTGACCCTAGCCCCCCGACACATAAACTACTGCAGCATAAATACTGGAGGCTGAGACAGAAGGGGTCAGGAGACACTGTGGCCCCATCGGATGAAACCCCCGGACAGGGCCAAGCAGGTAGGATATAACCCCACCCACTTTGCCAAAGCACAGCCTCCACACCACTGGAGGGATATCTCCAACAACCAACATACCATCCCGGGACAAGGCCGAGTATAGCCCACAAAGATCTCCGCCACGGCACAACCCAAGGGGGGGCGCCAACCCAGACAGGAAGACCACGTCAGTGACTCAACCCACTCAAGTGACGCACCCCTCCCAGGGACGGCATGGAAGAACACCAGTAAGCCAGTGACTCAGCCCCCGTAATAGGGGTAGAGGCAGAGAATACCAGTGGAAAGAGGGGAAACCGGCCAGGCAGAGACAGCAAGGGCGGTTTGTTGCTCCAGCCTTTCCGTTCACCTTCACACCCCTGGGCCAGACAACACTTAATCATAGGACCTACTGAAGAGATGTGTCTTCAGTAAAGACTTAAAGGTTGAGACTGAGTCTGCGTCTCTCACATGGGTAGGCAGATTATTCCATAAAAATGGAGCTCTATAGGAGAAAGCCCTGCCTCCAGCTGTTTGCTTAGAAATTCTAGGAACAATTAGGAGGCCCGTGTCTTGTGACCGTAGCGTACGTGTAGGTATGTACGGCAGGACCAAATCGGAAAGATAGGTAGGAGCAAGCCCATGTAATGCTTTGTAGGTTAGCAGTAAAACCTTGAAATCAGCCCTTGCCTTAACAGGAAGCCAGTGTAGGGAGGCTAGCACTGGAGTAATATGATCAATTTTTTTTGGTTCTAGTCAGGATTCTAGCAGCCGTATTTAGCACTAACTGAAGTTTATTTAGTGCTTTATCCGGGTAGCCGGAAAGTAGAGCATTGCAGTAGTCCAACCTAGAAGTAACAAAGGCATGGATTAATTTTTCTGCGTAATTTTTGGACAGAAAGTTTCTGATTTTTGCAATGTTACGTAGATGGAAAAAAGCTGTCCTTGAAACAGTCTTGATATGTTCTTCAAAAGAGAGATCAGGGTCCAGAGTAACGCCGAGGTCCTTCACAGTTTTATTTGAGACGACTGTACAACCATCCAGATTAATTGTCAGATTCAACAGAAGATCTCTTTGTTTCTTGGGACCTAGAACAAGCATCTCTGTTTTGTCCAAGATTAAGAGTAGAAAGTTTGCAGCCATCCACTTCCTTATGTCTGAGACACAGGCTTCTAGAGAGGGCAATTTTGGCGCTTCACCATGTTTCATTGAAATGTACAGCTGTGTGTCATCCGTATAGCAGTGAAATTTAACATTATGTTTTCGAATGACATCCCCAAGAGGTAAAATATATAGTGAAAACAATAGTGGTCCTAAAACGGAACCTTGAGGAACACCGAAATTTACAGTTGATTTGTCAGAGGACAAACCATTCACAGAGACAAACTGATATCTTTCCGACAGTTAAGACCTAAACCAGGCCAGAACTTGTCCATGTAGACCAATTTGGGTTTCCAATCTCTCCAAAAGAATGTGGTGATCGATGGTATCAAAAGCAGCACTAAGATCTAGGAGCATGAGGACAGACGCAGAACCTCGGTCTGACGTCATTAAAAGGTCATTTACCACCTTCACAAGTGCAGTCTCAGTGCTATGATGGGGTCTAAAACCAGACTGAAGCGTTTCGTGTACATTGTTTGTCTTCATGAAGGCATATCTTGGGTGTATGATCAAAGATCATACACCCAAGATATGCTAACCTCCCCTGTTATTGGTAATGGTGAGAGGTTAGCATGTCTTGGTGGTATGACCTTTGACCCTCTGTAACTCTCTCTGGTGTGGCCAAAGAGGTCTATTTTCATGTCCTCTGACCATCTGTCTTTGGCCACGCACACCAGCGGTGGGTTTGGCCTTTGAAAAGAACAATGCTTAGGCAGGAAATACTCGTCCCTATTGTAAAATATGGTGGTAGATTTTTATTTATTTAACCTTTATTTGACTAGGCTAGTCAGTTAAGGACAAATTGTTATTTTACAATGACGGCCTGCCCCGGCCAAACCCTCCCCTAACTCGGACGACGCTGGGCCAATTGTGTGCCGCCCTATGGGACTCCTGATCACATTCAGTTGTGATACAGCCCGGGATCGAACCAGGGTCTGTAGTGACACCTCTAGCCTTAGACCGCTGCGCGACTCAGGAGATCTTTGATGTTATGGGGCTATTTTGCTTCCACTGTTCCAGGGGCCATTGTAAGGTCAACGGCATCATGAACGTTACCAAGTACCAGGGCATTTAAGCCAAAAACCTGGTTGCCTCTGACAGGAGGTTGGCTGCAAGTGAATCTTCTAGCAAGACAATAACCCCAAGCACAAAGAAAGGGTTAATTGACCTCAAAATCATTATTTTGCTATGGCCATCTCAGTCTCTGGACTTGAACCCCATTGAAAACCTGTGGTTTTAATTGAAGAGGGCATGTCCATAAGTGCAGATGTAGAATATCAAGGATCTGAAAATATTCTGTATGGAGGAATGGTCTAAGATCCCTCCCAGTGTGTTCTCAAATCTCCTAACATTTTAGAGAAGTGTCGTTATCGTCGCAAGGGAACTAATGAAAACAGGGGATCCGGTCATTTTGACCATTATCTTTTTTAGATTGTTTGTATTACTTGTTAAAACAAAATCTCTTTCTCTGAGCAATTGTATTGGTATAAAATAATTCTATGTTTTTAAAAAAGGGAGCATACAATATAGCTCAGTATTTGCATTATTTATTTTATAGTCTTTTTTTACTCATCTTTATCAAGGGATCCACTTATTCAGCACCCCACTGTATAAATACAGTACCAGGCAAAAGTTTGTACACACCTACTCATTTTTATTTATTTGGACTATTTTCTTCATTGTAGAATGATAGTGGAGACATCAAAACTATAAAATAACACATGGAATTATATAGTAACCAAAAAAGTGTTTTTGAGATTCTTCAAAGTAGCCACCCTTTGCCTTGATGACAGCTTTGCACACTTGGCATTCTCTCAAACAGCTTCATGAGGTAGTCATCTGGAATGCATTTCAATTAACAGGTGTGCCTTGTTAAAAGTTCATATGTGGAATTTCTTTCCTTCTTAATGCTTTTGAGCCAATCAGTTGTGTTGTGACAAGGTAGGGGTGGTATACAGAATATAGCTCTATTCAGTAAATTACCAAGTCCATATTATTGCAAGAACAGCTTAAATAATCAAAGAGAAACGACGATTCATCATTCCTTTAAGACATGAAGGTCAGTCAATACGGAACATTTCAAGAACTTTGAAAGTTTCTTCAAGTGCAGTCGCAAAAACCATCAAGCGCTATGATGAAACTGGCTCTCACGAGGACCGCCACAGGAAAGGAAGACCCAGAGTTACCTCTGCTGCAGAGGATAAGTTCATTAGAGTTACCAGCCTCAGAAATTGCAGCCAAAATAAATGCTTCACGGAGTTCAAGTAACAGACACAAAATCAACTGTTCAGAGGAGACTGGGTTAAATCAGGCCTTCATGGTCAAATTGCTGCAAATGAACCACTACTAAAGGACACCAATAATAAGAATAGACTTGCTTGGGCCAAGAAACACAAGCAATGGACATTAGACCGGTGGAAATCTGTCCTTTGGTCTGATTAGTCTGAAATCTGTCATTTGGTCTGATTTCACCATGAGTTTAATTGCAATTACTCTACAATAGTAACCTAATTGACAGAGTGAAAAAAAGGAAGCCTGTAAAAATATTCCAAAACATGCATTTGTTTTCAACAAGGCACTTTAGTGTCCTGAATACAAAGTGTTATGTTTGGGGCAAATCCAATACATTACTGAGTACCATTCTCCATATTTTCAAGCATAGTGGTGGCTGCATCATGTTATGGGGGTTGAATACTTATCTAATCAAGATACTGCATATTAGCGTTTTATTTTCTGTAAATTCTTTAGTCTTGTTAGAATTTTTCTTTCACTCTGACATTAGAGTATTTTGTGTAGATCGTTGACAAAAAATTACATTTACATACATTTTTATCCCACTTGTAACACAACACAATGTCGAAAAAGTCAAAGAGTAGGAATACTTTGTTTTTTACAACTGTTATAAAGTTTATTTTATTTTCATGACTGTCTTCATCTATAATCGTCAGTTACACGTGTGTCTGTGTGTGTGTGTGTGTGTGTGTGTGTGTGTGTGTGTGTGTGTGTGTGTGTGTGTGTGTGTGTGTGTGTGTGCGTGCAAAGGGCTCAATGTCTGTGAGTTTACCAGCCTTTGTTAACATCATCCATCTGTTTACAGAAACTTAAGAAGTGCCAGATGTTTCAGTGCACAGAGCAGAACTGTTACAAGACTTGGATAACCAAAGACCCAATGCCTTGTCCCCTCAACCAGCCCTACTGTGAGGTAGGCTTAATAGTGCACCCCCACTCTATTCATCATTCTATACCCATAGTAGACAAACTAGACATGCTTCATTGAACTGTAAATGCTGTAGGATACAAATGTACACTTTAAGTATTTTATAACGAAAGAAGGAAAATACATTTGGCCACGACAAGAACGATTATCTGTTATAATCTCAATAACATCACTCAGACAAGAGAGAATTTCCTTTCGCCAATCTCGTACATCCTTATACTTATCAAACTCCATGCATTCTCAATCCACCTTTCTCTTTTCAGTTGAAAAAGATCACAACTGGTTCAACAACGACCTGGATGGGAGGCTGCAATGCCGACTGCACAAAAAACACCTGGTGTACGACCACAACAGATACATGCCACCAAGAGTGCTGCAACACCTCCATAACATCCTGCCTCAAGCTGGACGGTACTCTGAACGTTCCTTCTTCTGCCACTAGAGGTCCTCACTTCCCTTTAGCATTGATCACTGCTGCTCTGCTGGTTTGTCTGCTCAGCATTGGTTCTCTGGTTTAAACTGGGTCGTGTTCAGTGGGTAGCAAGCGGAAGAAAATGTATTGAAAGAGGGAGGAAATACCTTGACTTGTCCGTTGTAAAATGGTTTAAAACGTTGCCTGTTGTGTGACTTAATGAACACAACCCTGTGTCGACCCACTGGGCCATTGCTTGAATTTTAAACAGCAGCGGTAGTAGTTAGCGCAGCAAAACCTGGTTTCCATTCCACATGAATACTATACTGGTTGTAGGTCTAGCCTACGCTGTTTTTGTTTGTTTGTTTGCTTGTATATGAGATGTATTGAGATACTGTATGTGAGGGCTCATATGTGCTTTTGAGAGATTTAGGTGATTTAATAAGTGATAATGATTCCCCTATGTGAGTCCAAACCAAATGGGTTTAAAGGGATTTATTGAAGAATATGACGAATAATATGGCTACAGAAAGCTATTCGACCATACTATCATACCCATGTATAAATCAGTACTGCGTAAAACATAATACACAGAAGATGATAGCTAATTACGATCATAGATGACTCACCTAATGTATCCTACGGTAATTAATTATCTGCTTTTTCTTACTTATTGAGATTTCTGTAAGATGAAGTTTACAATTATGACATTTTCATAAATATCCTATTTTTTTAGGCACATTTTCTTTTGCCAGTGGTTTGCATGATGACTTGCATGTTTTCTTTGATTTTTCTCTTGCAAAGACCTTCTAGCCTGGTCTCAGATCTGGTTGTGCTCTTGCTAACTCAATTGCTCATTGACAAACCAAACATGCCCAGGACAAGGAGTTGGCATGATAGCACAAACAGACTGGCACTCAGGCTAAAGACTTTCTCCAATACAAAAGCAAACATCTGTTCTTTACAGATATTGCATAATAACTCAGTTATTACCTAGTCCTCACTAGCATATTGTGAAGGACAGATTGACAATTTATGCACTTTTTTTAAACATATATTTGGCTATAGAAGGTTTTTGAAATATTTCTGCTGACGCATTGAGGTGTAATTCATATCTGTGAACGTAGTCATACACTGTACAACTGTAATATGTGTTTTACGCCTTTTACTATTTAGCTGTATTCATAATTGACCATCATAACAATGTGGAAATTGATTCATAAAAATGGGTTATAAAATTGGGTTATCAACATGTCTAAGCGTATATTTTTGCAGTAGTTTCATGGAAAGTTGGCATACAACACCTGATATGTCATATATAATATTTTGAGAAAAGTTACTAAAAGAAATGTCATGTTGGATACGTTCTACATTGTGTATAGTGTACAAACTGTAACAACTGCTTTTAAAGTCATATGAATTAAATAAATGTTTGACCAAAACAAAAGATTAATATTTTCTTTGAAATTGTCTGCAGAGCTCCCCTGTTAAGAGATTGATGTAACTGTATTTGAGTCAACTAGACTTATATACCAAATACTGCGTCAAAATAAATAGATTATCTACAAGGGAACAGGCCAGGTCCTTGTGGACTTGCTCTTAATTAGTAATTGTACCTTATAAAGTATTGGCCATTCAGAATTCATACATAAAGTAAAACATTTAAATGGCAAAACATTGTATTCCGTGCCTCTATGCACCATGCATTAGAATTTGATTACCATGGAGATGGCTGTTAAAACCACATAGAAACATTTATTTTGTAGCTGTGGCGAAAGCCATAGATATAAAACACTATTGGTATATTGTCTATGGCTAAAGCAATGTTGTTGAAATATCAATACAATTGTAAAGGTTGCATCATCTTACCAGCATAAATGTCATATTGAAACAAAAGACACAATTTAACACAATGAATTCAGAACAGACATATTGCTCATACAGTGCAGATGTGACTATGGATGCAACTATGAATGCAAATGTTCACCCATCCTTTTCAACACCAGGCTTGGGTTCCAATAGGACCCCTGTAGATCTTGTTAAGTTCATAGATGACTCCATTCCCTCCAACCCTGGTGTTGATGAGGATGACAATGTGATCCATGCAACCAATTTTGTGAACCACTTCTCGGGTAAGAGCTAAGAATTATTATTTTTTTAAACACAGCTCTACGAATAGAGATCTTTGCTAATCTTTGAATATTGGTAAATTATTTTTTCCGGTAGGTTGCTCCATTTTATTTTGATTCCTGACATTATATGAGTACCCCTGAAGATTTGGTTCAGTTTGTTGCATAATCAATAGTTGATGAGGATGTCAATTATGTGGTAATCAGCTTGGGAGAGTTATGGGCCAACCTCCTTCCTGGACATGTCTCAGGACAGCTTATCCAATAGAGACCAGTACTCTCAGTCCGAAGACATTGACTACCTAAAGGGTATGAGTTCCATCTCTGTCTAGTGTGGTACTTGATCTAATTTGCTGAATTTGGTATTGGATTGGTGTGACGCATGCCTCTAGGAAGAGGGAACGCAACACCCTGCTACAACTCAACTCCCCGTGGAGTGAAAGATGAATGGGATTGTAGGTGCGGGTAAGGATGACAAAGGCAGAGAATTTACCGTTCACAGGGAATTTATTCCGTCACACGGTAATTTTGGAAAAAGGGCTGGATGGAACCAAAGCAAAGAAAGTTCAAGTTAAAGAGCCCCCTCTCCTACTTTACCTACCCACAACTTACCTACCTAGCGCACTAACCAAAATACAGGGGATGGTCCGGCCAGGTCTTACCTAGTGTGCATAGACAAAGTACATACTCTGGTATATTTATGCCCGCAGGCCTCTTGCCTAAGCACTCCCAAGGTGCCTTCCCCTTCCCCCCTGGGAACAAATGAAACCGAATACAAACAATTTCAATAATCAAAAACACTGCGTCCTATGGGGACACACATACCTTAGAAGCAGCAGCTACAAAATACTTAACAAAAACCTGTCTCTGAGCAACAACCAACACATTACTGTCACGTCCTGACTAGTAAAAGGGGTTATTTGTTCTTATAGTTTGGTCAGGACGTGGCAGGGGGTATTTGTTTTATGTGGTTCAGGGTGTGTTTGTGTATGTGTTCATGTAGAGGGGGTATTTGGTTTATATGGTTCGGGCTATGTATTTAGGTAGAGGGGTATTTGATTTATTAGTCCAGGGTTTTGGTTATTGTTCTATGTTAGTTTTTCTATGTTCTGTCTAGGTGTTTGTATTTCTATGTTTTGGTAATGGGGATTGGGGCCTTCAATTGGAGGCAGCTGTCTATCGTTGCCTCTGATTGAAGGTCCTATATTTAGGAGTGTTTTTGTCATGGGATTTTGTTGCTGTGTATAGCTTTGTGCCTTACCAGCCTGTTCTTTGTCGTCGTGTTTTTGGTATACGTGTTTGTTTTGGTTTTCCTTCTTTGTCCGTTAATAAAAGAAGATGAGTATACATTTTCCCGCTGCGTCTTGGTCTAAACCCTACGACACCCGTGACAATGACATAACCATCAGCTCTCTCTCCTAACAAAGGAACACTGGATTTTATAGCTTCAGAAGAGGTCGATAATTGAAGACAGCTGTATCTCCTGACGAGAGGGCAGGGTCAGATCTCCAATCGTTGATGGGGCCGACCAATCAGCTGCTTAGAATTTCCGGAAGCCATCCTGAAACACACACATACAAACAAAACCACAACACAGAAACTGGGGAACTTAACAATTGGTTTGTTTCAGTGTGTTGTTCCACTCTCTTTACCATCTGACACTTTGTCCCTGTTGATCCACATACCTACCCTGCTTCTGGAGACCCGGGGAGTCTCCTGACCAGAGGGCTTTGACTCCCCAGGAACGTCTTCGCCACTCTGGGTTGACCCAGTCCTATTGGTCTGAGACCACTGATGTCTGCTCCCCTAGTAGGAACAAGGAGCTCCAAAGTAGCTCAAACCCCCTCTTGGGTAAGATCCATGCTGCTTAGTCTGCTAAACTTTGAATATTGGTAAATTAATTTTTCTGGTAAATTGCTTGATCCACTCTCTTTACGAGCTATTGTTTTCCCCTCTTGATCTACAGATTGGGTCTTGCCTCATTTGAATGCCTGGAGCCAATCGTTCCAGTCTGGTTATGATCACTATTTCAACCCTGGCTACCTGTCAGTTACGAGTTCTACCTCTGTCTCGTGTGCTAGTTTGCTTAATTTGTCTAATTGGCTTGATTTTGCATTGGATTGGTTTGTTTGAGTATTGTTTCACTCTCACGTTGTCCCTGTTGATCCACAGAGCCACCCTGTGTCTGGACTCCTGACTCCAGCAGAGCAGGGAGCCCTGAGCAGCCCAACAGCCCCAGGGAGACTCTTAACCAGAGGGCTTGGACTCCCCAGGACAGTCCCCGTTGCTTTTTAACTCCTGAGGATGATGTGTTGTACTAGTTAAATAAAATGTTACATGTCAACAACCACCAGGTCCTTCCTGGAGTCCCGGGATATTTCCCGATACTCTGGCTCCACCCACAGCAAGCATTCTGAGACAGCCACCTGAAATGTATGCTCTACTATTACAGGTAGCCTAGTGGTTAGAGCATTGGGCCAGTAACCAAAAGGTTGTTAGATCGAATCCCTGAGCTGAGAAGGTAAAAATCTGTCGTTCTGCCCCTGAACAAGACAGTTAACCCACTGTTCCTAGGCTCTCATTGTAAATAAGAATTTGTTCTTAACTGACTTGCCTAGTTAAATAAAAATATTACTTAGGAGGAACTGAGAAATATGTGGATCTCAGATGTATGTATGCTCTGCATTCACTAAGGAGGACCTATGGCACCTCTGGAACACAGATACACGTAAGGGCTCTTAGGGTGTAGTGTAGTATGATTTCATTTATTATTATAGTGTCTTGCATCTTCAGGATGCCCAGCCCACATATGCTTATAAGACTCTGCAAATTAAAAATAAAATAATATATGCACACAATAGGCAACATACTGTCCATTCACTTATAGTACTTTTTTGTTGTTGTTTAGAGATCCTTACATTTGTGTACTGCTTTGTTTTCTTCATTTTCATCATCTAACACTTTGTCCCTCGTGATCCTCAGCCCAGGACTTCAGATGGGCTTTGCCTCTCCAGTTGAGATCTCTGCATTCCTTCAAGAGACTGAGAGTTGAGTCTCAGTCCAACAATAGGAAGAGGTGCCACTGCCTGGGGTGTGATGCAGAGGACTGGCCTGCCAGCAAGAGAGCCAGGAATGAATGTCCAATTGGCTCTCATGGGGCCATGAGGCACATTAATAGAACACAAAATAGGCACCAGAATAGAGCTGGGCCACAGTACAACAAGACATTCATAATAAAATATTGTGACATTTTTTTCCTTAGATTTCTTCCTGAGAAATGCTATCCAGTACAATAACTACAACACTTCAATCCAATGCAGGATTATTTTAATAAAAAGGTCAATGTTTTTTCCGATTAAACTACAAAATGATTGTTGGCTAGGCATGGCTACACAATACTGTCCAAATGATATAATAATTTATCTTTCTTTTGCCTGATGAATAAGCTTTTGATATGTGTGTGAATCAGGATTGGGGAGTAAATCATTTCATGTAATCCAGTTACATGTAATCTGATTTATTTATTTTTTTTACCTGTAATCAATTACATTAACACCAACAAATATTGTAATCGTATTAGAGCTACTTTTCAAAAACTAGATGATTAGTACTTTTAAATTCAGCAAGGATGTTTGCATACAAATACATTATAACACCTTTATGTATTCTCAATGACATTACATTTAGGATTTGAAGAAAGGTGCAAGTTTTAGTTTGTTCCACTTTAGCCAGTCTGACCAAAAGTCAGAGACCACTACTATGATGACACACCAAATGCGTTTGACCACCCTTTTTGTCTTCTTCTAACGCCTCTTAAATTAAAGTAATCCAACAGCAACTGAAAGTATTAAAATGACAGTGAATTTGGGTAATCCAAAAATGATATTACTGATTGCAATTTTGGACAAGTAATTTAACAGACTACATTTAGAAAGTAACCTATCCAACCCCGGTGTGTATGAAGTAGATAGCACATCTACAATGTAGTATTACAACTGCATCTGTCCGATTAAACAGTGAGTAATCCGATTAATATTTCCTCAAACGACAGCCAAAACATGACGTCAGTTTTAGTTGCTGAAATCTCTGCGTGGCAGGTCCACAAACATCTCGGAAAAAAAGGAATAAGGACGTCTAAAAGAATATGGAATCATGTCAGAACACGGCAATACACTTTTACGCACTGTGAAAGCAAAAATGTGGTCGGATTTGTTGTTTTGTGTTCTCGATAAGTAGGTGGTCTAGCCCAACTTTGTGAGAGAAACGATTGGACTGTGTCTATTCTCGCTTCAATCTGTATTTTGTGGGAGTGAGAGAGTTTGCACGAAAGTAACGGTTTTAAAAAATGGATCAATCCTTCGCAATTCAAGAGATTTTGCCACAAGACGAAAATTGCGTCATAGTATCCTTTATAGTGCACACTAAATGTTTTTTGTATCACTCCGATGTTACGAGTGCGTTATCTAAAGGCTGATGTTTGACTTACTTTGGAAGAAGACAATGTTTCATTCCGACGTAGCCTACCGGCAGTTCACCCAAGGCGAGGCCGTGGAGTTTGTTTGTCAAGGCCTAATAGGCTATACGTGTGTGTATCTTAATGTGGTGATATTTTATATATTTTATTCAATAGTACAATTGTTTGGATTTAATAGGCTTTGAGTATAAAGAAAAGTTATTGCTAATTGCTTAATGAAGACATTGGTGCTGCTTTTCGATTGTAAAACAAGTGTAACACTAGTATACGCCCTTATGTTATGCTATGGACATTGTGTTTCAATAGCTAGGGCTGACTGGGGATTTGTGAAGAGCAGAATCAACAACCTCTGCATAAGAAGGTGTTAAAGTTCACAGTTAGCCATTGTTATGTAAATGACAACTGAAAAGTACCAGTCACCTGGCTTTGGCCCCAAGTGAGAGCAGGACTGCTGGAGCCATGGCCAATGAGACACAGGTCCCTGGCTAAGTAGATGGAAACAGAACAGTTTGAGCTTTTTGTGTACAATATGATAGGTCCTCCACTGGGTGGCAATCTTATACAAGCTAATCAAATTCAATTGTATTTGTCACATGGGCCGAATCCTTAACTGTAGCCTACTGTAGACCTACATATTTTCCAGACATGAGATTTTTTTTATAGCAATGACTAGGCCTCTGCTCTTTGAAGGTACATGATGCATAATGTTTTTCCCAATATATAAAAAAAACGCTTTTCATTTTGATATCAACACTTGTGTAGGCCTATTTTCAAGTGTGACATTGTGCAAAAATCTATGCAATTCCCTTAACCAGATTGTTGTAAACATGCTGTTCAATGTCTTGTCTATGTGGACAATGTCACTGAAAGCAGACTATTGGGTTTGGTGGAGCGCACCAAGGAACATGCGTGAGTTGAAATTGATGCTCTTCCACCAGACTTATGAAATATAAATGCTCTGAAAAATGCATTACACCTGCCCATAGTAATGTTCCACCTTTGTTTCCTATAGGCTGTTTGTTTTTACCCATAGAAGAATGGCGATAACTGGTGAAGATGTCACGTTGTATGACATTTTTCCCATCTCTAATGACTTTGCGGTTGTGGAAGGTATGAAAAAGTTAATGGATTGGTTTTAACTTGATTATTATAATATGCACTGAGGTGAAGGCATGGGCCTCATAATGCATTGTAATAATATGTTATTCTTTCCTCAGTGTCCTCAGCAGATGAACCCTCTTTTGTGGGTGAGATTTCTTTTTTTCCCTGGGTCAATTTCCCTCTGGTATGTTCATAGGGCCAAGTTATTAAATATATGTTACATGATATTTATATAGGTGCAGACACTAGAGTGAGGCTGAACTTCCAGGATGGGGAGCTGGAGGTGAGGCTTCCCTTTGGCTCCCACTCTCGCCTTTTCCTCAGTGAGGTCAACAGAGCCTGGAGTGGTAAGACATGACTTACTTCTCCATAAATGTATCACAAGTGTTGCATCCAAATTATTTCTCCTGAAGTATACACCTGGTCACTACTTACCACAAATCTATAAGCATTGGATCGGTGGAGGCATGGGCAAGAGGGGGTTTCCACCATATTTCTTAAACCAGTAATTTCCTTTCAAATCAGTGAGGGGAAGTGAACAGGTGCACACTTTAGAAGGAAGGATAAATAATTGGGACATAACCAAGTAAAGGGTCATGCACACCATTACAAAAACGAAATCTTCTTATTGGACAAGCACAGGTAGTTCCTCCCTGTTTCAGTCTGTTTTCCTCTGGTGGGGGCCTAATGAACACGACCGTGGTTTACTTGTTTATGTTGCAATAATAAAATCTGGCCAGTAATTTGAGATGTGTGCTCATTTCTGTATGACATATAATTTAATATATGCCACTTAATATATGATCATTTCAGTGCAGTTGCAAGTGAACTGCCCTAAAATAATGGATTCAAATTTTATTCTCAATTTTAGTCATTCGGTAGATACCGGATCACATAAAACACTTTTCTTTTTTTTTGCCAGTAAGTTTATTTCATGTCATGAACTACTAGTAGGGCTCCTGAGTGGCACGGCGGTCTAAGGCACTGCATCTCAGTACAAGAGGTGTCATTGCAGTCCCTGTTTCGAATCCAGGCTGCATCACATCCGTCCGTGATTGGGAGTCCCATAGGGCGGTGCACAACTGGCCCAGTGTCGTCTGGGTTTGGCCGGGGTAGGCCATCATTGTAAATAAGAATTTGTTCTTAACTGACTTTCCTGGTTAAATATAAAAATAATATCCAGGTAAACAATAGGCCTATAGCAAATGCAGCATATGGCATTTGACTCAATGAGCCCAATCAGTCCTCCATGACAACAAAATCATAAACAACAGAAGAATTATTTGGCTAATCTATACTTTCATATTTCCAAGTCCTATTCTTGAAGATCAAGGGGTATAACATTTATTGGAATCACTGGAATTCTAAAAAACTTTGGTCTTTAATGTAAAGATATAATTTAATCGTATTATTATATGTAGTAGAAAGCAATGGTTTAGAATGAAGCCTAAATAACCAACCCATAAAGTAAAATCCATATATGGCCAGCTATGTAAACTTTAACATTGATTTATCCAGCAATAGATGTCGTTCAATTGGTAACATACATTTTTGTCTTCTTCTAATGCCTCTTAAAGGGAAAGTAATCTAAAAGTAATGGAATGTAATCAGATTACGTTACTGAGTTTGGGTAATCCAAAAGTTATGTTACTGATTACAATTTTAGACAGGTAACTAGTAACTGTAACGGATTACATTTAGAAAGGAACATACCCAACCCTGACAATCACATATTTTTTAACCATAAGTATATTGTGTTCTGTATGTACTTGTTGCTACTCAGAAAAATGGCAGATGGTTCAGAAAATGTTCAGTTGACAACAATAGCCTTAATTCAAGTTGATAAAAGCACAAGTGATGTAATAGATGGGCAAAGACACACCACAAGTTACACAAAACTCTAAAAAGAAGGGAACCAGTTCTCACTTCACCTATAAGACAACAGCCAAATGTGATGCATACTTGAGAGAGAGAGAGAGCGAGCGAGAGAGAGATGGCATCAGAGAAAGAGAGCAAGTGAAAGAAGGAAAAGAGACTGTGGAGGCTCAGAGTTTTAGTGCTGTGTGCTCTTCCTGTGTAGTATATGTCTGTTGCTATTTAATATTTCCTTCCATTTGAATTATATATTTGCATTCGGCTTTTACGTGTTTTTTTCCTGTTCATCTCAATCGGATGAGCCACTGGATTCGTTGAGAGACAGAGTCCACTTTGCTATGCATGTGTCATTTTTGGCATTAGCTCACTACTTTACCAAATGGAGCTCTTAAATTTAAGATGGAGGACTAAAGTTCTTTTTTAAAAAGGGCCACACTCACTTTTACTCTGTGAGAGGAAACAGTGATGGAAAGGTTTGGTAACCTGGCAGCTATTGTTGTGAACAGGAAGAATGTGAGAAACTCGCAAGGTAAGCAGAAAAGTAACATCTTTGTACAAGTGTGTCGTCTTATTGAAAGTAAAATAGCAGAGTGAGTGATTTTGGTGCGATAATATTCTCAAGGAAGCTCAGATGTACGTGTAAGAGGAAGTGTCTGTGTGTTTGTGTGTGTGAACCACATGAAAGAGGGAACATAACTGAACACCTTTTTCCAACCACACAGTAACAAAAGTTTTTAGTCAACAAACAATTGTAAGACAACCAGCTCGTGAGAATGTGAAGTAACCTGCCCCTGAATCACTTTCTACTTTTGAGTACCTATTTGAATGAAGCAAATGCTGTGGGTCATTTTCAGTTTACTGTATTATTGATAATTATCCTCATTGTGTGTTCTGTGAATCGCTGCTGAGGATCTCTTGGAATTGTTTCCTTATCATTGATGCTCCTCCAGCTTCTCCACTTCTATGGAGCATTGGAGCAACAAATATAAACCATTTGAATAGCAAAGTATGTTTATAGCCTACAATTGAAATGGCATATTTTTGATTTATGTAAGTGCCTTTTTCATGCTTCCCTTTTTCCTCGTTCAGATGTTTGCAAGTCTCCCAAGGAAGCGCCAAAGTTTGAGTGGCTCCACAAGTACCGCAAAGCCTCCAAAGGCCAAGGTGGCGTCAAACAGACCCTTGCACCCTTGGGAACGACACACACCAAGATCAGCCAGCATAAGAAAACAGGTAAGCCAACAGCCCTCTTTGTGTCCCTCTCAGTCATATCCCTCTCAGTGTGGTAATATCTAGCAAATTCGTGTTGCTGGCAGCTGAAAGAAATTACAGGCCTACACTAAGAAAGCACATGATTGATAATTAACCATGATTCTTGGATCATGATAACTGTATCTGATCCAAAGCCTAGGAGGTGCCCTCCAAAGTGACATCACAAAGCTATGTCATTTCTTATGGTTGTGTGACATGTCTCTTGTTGATTACATTTACATTTACATTACATTTTAGTCATTTAGCAGACGCTCTTATCCAGAGCGACTTACAGTAGTGAATGCATACATTTCATACATTTTTTCTCTCTGTACTGGTCACCCGTGGGAAACGAACTCACAACCCTGGCGTTGCAAACACCATGCTCTACCAACTGAGCCAAAAGTGGCATTATTAAAGTGACTAGTGTTCCATTTATACGTTTCACCAAATTCGAGTGGCTTACCTTAAACAAGTGATTTTCTTAACCACATTCTTTTAAAGGACTTGTTTTACATAGTTATTTTGGTCACTGAGCTTAATGTTAATTTTCAGACATTTTCAAATATTAAAATGTGGAGTCCACGCTGATTTTGTAGTGACCTATCACTTTACATGAGCTAAGGGAAAATACCTACGGGCAGGCACTCAGGCTTTTTCGCAAAAAGAAAAGAAACCATCCCAAAATAATCATCCCAATGATATGACAAAGTTCTAATGAGGAAATACTGTGGTTTAACACTGCTTAAAAAAAACGGAAATCTCTTACTGTCAACCTAACCAAATATGGTTTCGAATGACGATACACTACATGGTCAAAAGTATGTGGACACCTGCCTGTTGAACATCTCATTCCAAAATCCCGTTCTGTCAGCCACTTCGCGGCTGAGCCGTTGTTGCTCCTAGATGTTTCCACTTCACAATAACAGCATTTACAGTTGACCGGGGCAGCTCTAGCATGGCAGAAATATGACAAACTGACTTTTTGGAAAGGTGGCATCCTATGACGGTGCCACGTTGAAACGGGTCATTCTACTGACAATGTTTGTCTATGGAGATTGCATGGCTGTGTGCTCGATTTTATACCAGTCAGCAACGGGTGCGGCTGAAAAAGCCGAATTAACAAATTTAAAGGGGTGTCCACATAGTGTATGTAGTAATTGCTTCTCCAATAGAAATCCCCGATCACGCTTGTAGGCGATGTGATGGCGACGTTGGCTAGCTAAGCTCATGCACAGAAACGCTTCACCAGGTCTAACGGTCGTCTCGCACCGAACTGGGCATGTGCATTTCGTCAAATCAAAGGCGCTCCTTCGATATAAAGTTGTTTTTGATGAAAATGAAAACGGGACAGTTTGTCACGTTCAAGAGGTTGTCGTAATAACATGCACAGCTACTTAAGACACTGGGGCGAATCTAGGTCGTGGCTTTAGATGTAGACTATTTATTTTACAAATTGTTTAAAAAAAAAAAAGTTGATGTTAGTTGGTCTTGTTCAACCTTGGGGAGAGTCACAACATTATCTTCCATGTTGGCTTTAAGTCTAGAAAAATTATTTCACAATGGATCTATCTTCACACTGTGAGAAAGCTATCGCACTGGTGTGCCTGTCAGTGTCAGCCAATGTCAAAGGAAGCTATTTCCTCTGGCACTCCCATTGATAAGCAAAGTGCCCAAACCTGTACATCTACATGCTATTTGCAATGTTGATTTTGTTGTTGTTGTTGTTGTTGTTGTATCTATGGTTGTGTGACATGTCTCTTGTTGATTACATTTACATTTACATTACATTTTAGTCATTTAGCAGACGCTCTTATCCAGAGCGACTTACAGTAGTGAATGCATACATTTCATACATTTTTTCTCTCCGTACTGGTCACCCGTGGGAAACGAACTCACAACCCTGGCGTTGCAAACACCATGCTCTACCAACTGAGCCAAAAGTGGCATTATTAAAGTGACTAGTGTTCCATTTATACGTTTCACCAAATTCGAGTGGCTTACCTTAAACAAGTGATTTTCTTAACCACATTCTTTTAAAGGACTTGTTTTACATAGTTATTTTGGTCACTGAGCTTAATGTTAATTTTCAGACATTTTCAAATATTAAAATGTGGAGTCCACGCTGATTTTGTAGTGACCTATCACTTTACATGAGCTAAGGGAAAATACCTACGGGCAGGCACTCGGGCTTTTTCGCAAAAAGAAAAGAAACCATCCCAAAATAATCATCCCAATGATATGACAAAGTTCTAATGAGGAAATACTGTGGTTTAACACTGCTTAAAAAAAACGGAAATCTCTTACTGTCAACCTAACCAAATATGGTTTCGAATGACGATACACTACATGGTCAAAAGTATGTGGACACCTGCCTGTTGAACATCTCATTCCAAAATCCCGTTCTGTCAGCCACTTCGCGGCTGAGCCGTTGTTGCTCCTAGATGTTTCCACTTCACAATAACAGCATTTACAGTTGACCGGGGCAGCTCTAGCATGGCAGAAATATGACAAACTGACTTTTTGGAAAGGTGGCATCCTATGACGGTGCCACGTTGAAAGTCACTGAGCTCTTCAGTACGGGTCATTCTACTGACAATGTTTGTCTATGGAGATTGCATGGCTGTGTGCTCGATTTTATACCAGTCAGCAACGGGTGCGGCTGAAAAAGCCGAATTAACAAATTTAAAGGGGTGTCCACATAGTGTATGTAGTAATTGCTTCTCCAATAGAAATCCCCGATCGCGCTTGTAGGCGATGTGATGGCGACGTTGGCTAGCTAAGCTCATGCACAGAAACGCTTCACCAGGTCTAACGGTCGTCTCGCACCGAACTGGGCATGTGCATTTCGTCAAATCAAAGGCGCTCCTTCGATATAAAGTTGTTTTTGATGAAAATGAAAACGGGACAGTTTGTCACGTTCAAGAGGTTGTCGTAATAACATGCACAGCTACTTAAGACATTGGGGCGAATCTAGGTCGTGGCTTTAGATGTAGACTATTTATTTTACAAATTGTTTAAAAAAAAAAAAGTTGATGTTAGTTGGTCTTGTTCAACCTTGGGGAGAGTCACAACATTATCTTCCATGTTGGCTTTAAGTCTAGAAAAATTATTTCACAATGGATCTATCTTCACACTGTGAGAAAGCTATCGCACTGGTGTGCCTGTCAGTGTCAGCCAATGTCAAAGGAAGCTATTTCCTCTGGCACTCCCATTGATAAGCAAAGTGCCCAAACCTGTACATCTACATGCTATTTGCAATGTTGATTTTGTTGTTGTTGTTGTTGTTGTTGTTGTATCTCGTTAGATTTTCTCCTGCAACTGAAACATAATTTTCATTATTTCATGCGAGGCCTACCCATATGCAATTTCTTTATGCATGTGTAATGCATATCATTTCACATTAGTTCAAACATTGGTTGACATGGAAATAATTGTAAGACTGTATTTGGCCGACATAAACGCTTTATAGTTGTGTAAACTTTTGTACTGAAGATTTTTTTTCATTTGCCACTTACCAGAGACCGTCCAATGTTTTCATGGTTGATTAGTTTGGTCTGTGGCACGTTTTCACTTGCGCGAGTGCGCGTGAAAAAAAATGTATTCTCAACATTCCTTGCACGAACAGGTCCTTGGACATTGCACTGCACATAATGCGTGGAAGCACTACTTGGAGATGTCTAGGGTGATTAAAGACACTGGTATGGGGACATGTTTATGATTTACTGGTATATTTAGATGGTATATTTGCTACCGCAGTCTGAAACGCAAGTAACTTTTTTATTTTTATGCAGCAGTGCTTTTTCACGTTAGCTAGCTTAGCTAAGAAGCTAACTTCTGTTAGCTTTTGTTGCTAGCTCTACTTTCTGCCTCTAGCTAAATATGCACAGATTAACGTTACTTGTCATTCCTTGGTTCATGTTAACACATTGACAAAATGATATGTAGCTAGCTAGCTAGCCAGCGTATTAGGTGAAATAACTATATACTCTAGTTAGCTAAGTGGCTTTCTTTATGTGTATGTGTTGAGCAGAGTTGTGGTTTGGAACAAGCGCACTAGCTAAGTAATTACCATGTCAATATTATGGTTTGTAAAGGTTCGCCATCTATATTTGTAAGCTAGCTAAACTAGGGCATATGCTGTACGTTTGCGACAGTTCATCTGTCATTGTGTCCTGATTTGGGTTTGGTAATGCACCATGCAAACCTGACGTCCAGCAGCTTTGGGATTTTCACTGTTTTACCTGTCGCAGTATCTGTCAACTGAACGTGTAAAGCTAGACGGGCAATTAGTAGCCACTTACCATTTTCCATTGGAAATGGATGGACACTGTAGTTTGTGATTGTCTTGGGTTCTCTTTATTTTTGTATCTTGGAAAGTGTCCATACTAGTAGACTGCAGATAAGAACATTAAATGTCTCTGCCCATTTTATTATTCCTAGATAGAAAGGGTTATTATATGCAATGCTGAACTTTGTGATGAGCTCTGACTTCTTTGCACCGACTTTTGTGCACCCACACTCTAGTATACTACAGCTAAGTGGTTGACTCTCACTTTTCATGTTTCTATTTTAAGACTGCAATAAGTGATAGCAAGACTGAATGGTGAAAGTGGAGCTTGCTGTATAGAATGAATAGTGGAGGCATGCTATCAATAGTTCCAACCGTTGGATTGGTCTCACTGACATTTTTGTATAATAATTCATGTGTGGTATATGTATGCAGAAGTCTGAAAGCTATCCATTCAATTCTCATAGGGTTTGATCATGCACTGTAATTTTGCCTTTACAGTGGATTGTTTGTTGGTGTAGCATTTAACAGGCTTAAAGAGCCTTACAATGACCACAGAGGAGTATAAAGCATGCAGCGGATTACTGTAAGTCCTGCTAATAAGACACTTTATAGGCTAGCTCATTTTCCCTTCTCTGTGGACAGGACAAGGGTAAAATGCAGTGACTCATTCTTCTCAAATAGGTCAATTGAAAGCCAATGTAGGCGTAGATGTTTACTTTCAATATTAGGTTAGGTCAAGGACTGGGAAGCTCCCTTGGGAGTTGGAATCTTGTGTATTATTTAGGACTCAGGTGAAATGCAGTAAGTCATACTTCGGAAATAGCTGAGATCCACTGTAGTCCTTGGTCTAGATGTTGACTTTCAACATGAGCCTGGCTTGGTGACTGGGAAGCTGTCTAGGGAGTTGGGAACTAGGAATCTTGTGTGTTGGGGCTTACTCCTCCTCCACATTGGCCTCTCACAGCTCTCTGGGAGTTTCCGTCTGATCTCACAGGGCATAGTTTGTTTCCATTTCCTGTGTTCCAATAGCACGCGCGCACACACTACAAATGGAAATTTGTGCCACAGCCCCCCACTACACTGTAATTGATACCGCCATTTTGTTTACTCAAAATAGCGTACTGGCTCTCTAATGCCCCTGTTTTGGACACCAGTATGCCTAAAGACAGCATTCAATAGCCTATACTTCACCCTCTCACTCTTGGTTAGCTGTTAAAACAATATATTCCATTATTTCTGCAGTCTTTATCAGGAATTGTAACTGCTGTAGCTGTAGCCTCTGATTTCTAAGCGATTTCATTGCACTACATAACTTTGTGTTCTTCCTCTGGTATTGGTTTGCAGTCACTTTCCATAAACAATAGATAAAGCTAACATTTATCTTGACGGTCTTGTGAGAGTGTATAGTATGCAAGGAATTACCCTGAGATGGTAAGAACGTGTGTGTGTGTGTGTGTGTGTGTGTGTGTGTGTGTGTGTGTGTGTGTGTGTGTGTGTGTGTGTGTGTGTGTGTGATTCGAATTAGGCTTTGCTAAAGGATGAGCCTATGTTTACGTTGTATTAGCCTATGTGAACTTCCAACTGTTTTTCTAAGGAAAGGTTGGCCCAAGTCCTATCCTATTGCAGGAAGCTATTGGTTCCTGAAGTTGTTAGGTCTAGTTCACGAAGCAACTCAATACATTTTGTGCTTAGCCTTGGGTGTAATCATTAGTCCAAACCGTTGCAAATGGAAAACATTTAGCAATAAACAAGAGTTTCTATTGGATAAATTCAGTTAGGTCTCCCAGTTTTCATTCCTGTTTGCTTCATTTGGTTCCTAGTGAATACACCATTGGTCCCAGATTTGTTTTTGCTATCTTGTCCTCATACTGGATAAGAAATCTCAAAAGCTTGTAGGCCTGTTGCATGAAAACATGTTGGCTATTTTCTTGCACAGCAGCTTGTATTGAGTTGATTCCCGAAAACAGTATGCAATAAACAATCAACTCGCAATCTGATACAGCTATGTAAGACGGTTGGTGGTTAAACAAAAAAAACGATACTCCCTCTAAAGCAATTTCCTCTTTAATACACTTGCCATGTTCGTAGAGTTTCTTCTGCCAAGCAGTAGCAGACAGTGGCCTTATTGTGTTAGACTCAGGCTTTCACACTTCCATTGATTTAAACAACTTAAAATGCAATGTCTTGTCTAGGGTATCTTGCAATAGAGATTTGATGTCAGTGAGATTAACCTGGATAAATAAAGGTTATGCCTGAACAAAAATATAAACGCGATATGCAACAATTTCAAAGATTTTACTGAGTTACAGTTCATATAAGGAAATCCAGTCAATTGGAATAAATTAATTAGGCCCTAATCTATGGATTTCACATGCCTTGGAATACAGATATGCATCTGTTGGCCACATATACCTTGAAAAAGACAGTCAGTATCTGGTGTGACAAACATTTGCCTCATGCAGTGCGTCATCTCCTTCGCATAGAGTTGATTGTGGCCTGTGAAATGTTGTCCCACTCCACTTCAATGGCTGTGCGAAGTTGGCGGGAACTTGAACACACTGCCGTACAGAATGTTCCACATGCTCAATGGGTGACATGTCTGAGTATGCAGGCCATGGAAGAACTGGGACATTTTCAGCTTCCAGGAATTGTGTACAGATCCTTGCGACATGGGGCCCGTGCATTATCATGCTGAAATATGAGGTGATGGTGGCGGATGAATGGCTCGACAATGGGCCTCAGGATCTCGTCATGGTATTTTTGTGCATTTAAATTGCCATTGACAAAATGCAGTTTGTTTTTCGTAGCTTATGCCTCCCCATACCATAACACCACCGCAACCATGGGGCACTCTGTTCACAACGTTGACATCAGCAAACCACTCGCCCACACAACACCATACCATCTGTCTGCCATCTGCCCGGTACAGTTGAAACCGCAATTCATCCATAAAGTGTACACTTCTCCAGCGTACCAGTGGCCATCGAAGGTGAGCGTTTGCCCACTGAACTGAACTGCAGTCAGGTCAAGAGCCTGGTGAGGACGACGAGCATGCAGATGAGCTTCACTGAGACTGTTTGTGCAGAAATCATTTTGTGGTGCAAACCTACAGTTTCATCAGCTGTCTGGGTGGCTGGTCTCAGACCATCCCGCAGGTGAAGAAGCCGGATGTGGAGGTCCTGGGCTGGTGTGGTTACACGTGGTCTGTGGTTGTAAGGCCGGTTGGATGTACTTCCAAATACTCTAAAACAACATTTGGAGGCAGCTTATGGTAGGGAAATTAACATTCAATGCTCTGGTGGACATTCCTGCAGTCAGCATGCCAATTTCACGTTCCTTCAACTTGAGACATCTGTGGCATGGTGTTGTGACAACTGTACATTTTAGAGTGGCCTTTTAATGTCCCCAGCATTAGGTGCACCTGTGTAATGATCATGCTGTTTAATCAGCTTCTTGATGTGTCAAACCTGTCAGGTGGATGGATTATCTTGGCAAAGGAGAAATCCTCACTAACAGGGATGTTAAGTTTGTACACAACATTTGCGAGAAAATAAGCTTTTTGTGCGTATGCAACATTTCTGTGATCTTTTATTTCAGCTCATGAAACATGGCATAAACACTTTACATGTTGCGTTTTTTTATATATTTTTTTATATGTTTCACTATAGAATATTATAAAATGCTATATCTAATGCAATGCCTTTGAAGACAGCCTCAGTCCATTTTACATACATCCGAGTTGGCAAGGACCAAATCGACTTCACTATTGACCTGTGTGGTCTATTTCAGGCATGAGCTGATTTGATTCTTCACCGGCGAAGCATTTGCATTGCTAGCTCCAGGGGCCTTTATAGGATTAGTGTTTGCACATGGCAATGTATTTGCCTGATTAGAATGACTTGGTTTACAACTCCTGTTGTCTCTCTTCCTTTCTCTTGCTCGCTCACTCTTTCTCTTTATCTCCTGCTCTTTCAACTCCCTCCCACGCTCTCTTTCTTGCTTTGTCTGTCTCTCACTCAACAGGGAACTCATTGAACGCAGTAAGCAGATCCCCAGTAGAAGGAAACAAAAGGGTCAACAGTGGAGTGGAGCACCCCAGAGTGGAGTCCAGCCCAGAGAGGTAAGTACTGAACACCACTCTCCTCTCTCTGACAGTGGTATGCAAATGGTTGGCGCTTGACGAAGGATAAAATGGACGAGTGTGCCATGTTGCATTTCTGCTCTCGTCCTCTAACCCCGGTCCTGTATTGATGACATTGAAATGTTTATGTTGCGATTATTCATTAGCCATGTTGTTCATTAGCCCGGCTGGAAGCTATACTGCATGTGTAGCCCGCCTTGACCCTATTACAAAATCACTATATAATGTCTCTCACAACATTAGCTTCCGTCCAGGCTAATGAACATCATGACTTAAGAAAAAAAAACATCCACAACACAAACCATCCTAGACATTAAATAATGATAGCCTAATTGTAGCTCTGCATAGGAAAGAACTTGGTGCCGAGTGCAAACACACTCTTGTGATACCTTTAGTTGGTTTATTCTGAAAGGAGATGTGTAGTGGTAGTAGATGTTATACAGTAGTAAAGGAGTGCAACTACATTTCTGGCCCTCCTGCCCCCCCCCCCCCCACCCAGACCGTGTTTATATTCACATTTTGTCATTTAGCAGACTTTCTGATCTAGAGCAATCTACCATCAGTGCATTCAACTAAGGTAGCTGAAACCTCCACATAGCACAATCATTGCAAGTAAAAACGTCCATCTTGGGGGCCCCGCAGCCAAGGGAAAGTGAAGCGTGAGGGCTGGGATGAGCTGAAGTGCGAGGGCAGGGATGACCTGGTACGTCAGTCCAGTCACACAGCGTCCAACAAAGCCACAATGCTAGCCATGCCGCAGTTTGGCCTGCGCGACAACCTCGTCCGCTGTGAGCTGCTCAAGAACGAGGACATCTACACCTACCTGGAGAATTTCAGGTAACCCCACTGCCTCTGTCCCTATCAAAGTCACTGTAACATGTATTCTTATATCCTTTTCATGTTGCTGGGCTGGTTAAGCATCCACCATTGCTGGACCAGTGACTAGCCCGCTACTCTATTACTTTATTCACAAGCCAAGCCGACTGGTACTGTGCTGGTCTGGTAACACATCCAGTTGCTGGAAAGGACCTTGTTAAATTAAATATCCCACCTACCACAATTTGCTCCGGGTTGGCACAATAGTGTGAAAAAGGTATGTTTAAGCAATAAGGCCGGATGGGGTTTAGTATATGTCCAATATACCACGGCTAATGGCTGTTCTTAGGCATGACGCAACGCTGTGGTATATTGGCCATATATCACAAACCCCTGAGGTGCCTTATTGCTATTAAAAACTGATTACCCATGTAATTAGATCAGTCAAAATAAATATTTTGTCATACCTGTGGTATACGGTCTGATATCACGACTGTTAGCCAATCAGCATTCAGGGCTCGACCCACCCAGTTTTTGTATTTGTAGTATCCAACTTCTATGCAAACCAACATCGATGACTCATCACAATTATCAGGAACAGCAGTCAAAACGCAAGCTACAGGGTTGACACATTTTGCGGTAAACAGGATGTCAGTGTAGAGTTGTGAGAAAGCATCTCATAGCTATAACTGACGAATTAAAGAATTGTCCATTTCCATGTAATGTTGAAGGAAATGGTTGCTCTCGAATTACTATCCATACTCATAGTAATTCATTTCTAATGCAGGTTTTAAGCAAAAGGGTTTTACAAATGTCTTGGTGATAACAAGCGTTTGGTTCTATCCCAATCTCTCCACCCACTTGTACAAATACCTTTACGAACTTGAAAGTGACTGGTATATGGAAACTCCGTCTAGCCCATGTCTACACCAATCCAATGCTTTTACATTTGTGGGCAGTAGTGGAAAAGTACACACTTCAGGAGGAAGAAAAGATTATAAGGATGCAGGAGGTTTGTACAGATGCCATGATAACAAGTACAGATCATGGACAGTGTCATGATGACAAGTGATTTATACTACAATGCCCTCTGGTGGTGGACACACACATAGCTCTGTGAAGTGTTTAGGTTCTTAACGCCCATTGCACCATCTGAAGGGGCTTGCTAAGGTCATGTCTGCCAGACACCCGCACAGTTCACCAGTTACGCCTATATTAGGCAGTGTTAGGCTTTGCTCCCACTCTCTTACTTTGTACTTACCACTCCTCTCAGTTTCTTCCTAGGCACGTACAATGTGAACGGCCAAACCCCCAAAGAAGGCCTCCGTCCCTGGCTGGGCTCCACATCCACTCCCCCTGACATGTACTGTGTGGGGTAAGTCCCATCCCATCCACCCAGGCATTACAAATCAATTCCCCTCTAAATCCATAGCCCACATAGACACTGACTGTACCGTCTGAGACCCCACTACAAGAGGGTGAGTTAAGTCATAGATTGTGTGCAGTGGGAAGACAGTCGTTGTTGCTACAGCAGCAACAGAGCCAATTCAGCCAAACCTCTATGAATCGTGTCTCCTTCCCAGTGTGCACGACTAGTCTTGTGGTGTTGCAGATGATAAAAATAAAAAACATTTATGTAATCTGCGAATTAGGAACTTTAACACAAGGTTTTCAACCGTAGAAGAGACAGTCAGTTGAGAAGAGTTTACTCACGCTCTCCTTGATCATGTTTATCAGGGCACGCTGTCTCAAAACGCTTAGCAACGGAAAACCAAAATAATTATTAATTGGTTACCTTCGGATAGTACCTCCCCCATTTTGTTCCGTGCCTACTGAACATGAGCCTGTGTTGCAGGTTCCAGGAGCTGGACCTGAGCAAGGAGGCCTTCTTCTTCAACGACACGCCCAAGGAGACCGAGTGGATGAAGGCTGTGTCTGAGGGGCTGCATCCAGACGCCAAGTACGCCTTAGTAAGAACCTCCCTCTCCTTCAGTTAACCACTGGCCACTTGGCATGCCCAGTCTTGCTACTGCCACAAGGTTGTGTGTCCTAATACCAATGTAAAAACATCTAGCTGTAGACGCCCTCATCTGCTAGTGACTTAATGCCGACTCCACTTTAGTCTGACCCACTACAGGCGGTCCAGGAAGAACCAGGCACGTGTCCATATCCACAAAGAAAGGAAGTTAACTGGTAATGCGGCTATATAGTCAGGTCTGTACATAACATAGCATTACACACACATTAGGCACACTAACACAGTAGGCCTACTACAGAAGCATATCAGCTGAGAGAGGAGCTAATCACTGATGAGGCTAGCTGACAGTCAGGATTTATGGCCATGTCTCTCCAACCAGCTAGAGATCTTATCTGATTTTTAGGAGGCACCTTTGCTTAATTTGGGGCTCCCGAGTGGCGCAGCGGTCTAAGGCACTGCATCTCAGTGCTTGAGGCGTCACTACAGACACCCTGGTTCAAATCCAGGCTGTATCACAACCGGCCATGATTGGGAGTCCCATAGGGTGGCGCACAATTGGCCCAGCATAGTCTGGTATAGGCTGTCATTGTAAATAATAATTTGTTCTTAACTGACTTGCCTAGTTAAATAAAGGTAAAAAAATTATAATAATTACTGGGCCAAGGCTGTAAATCAAGTGCACATGCTCGAGTGCACCAGGCTTTCTAGAATCTTCCACAACTTACTTTAGCTTGAATATAACACACTCTCTTGCAGTAGTTGAAACATGCACTTAATTCTTGTGATAATAGCTGCAGACATGCAATAGTTACAGTGGCTGGCAGTTCTGTAATTAGACGACATGCATGAGGTAAACAATGCTACCAGCTGGCGACAGAACAAATGTACATATGTAACAAGATAACCAACTCTAGCAAGGTTTCAGTAGCATGCATTAAACATCCACAACAGTAGAAGGCCCCAATTTTCATTGTGGATGCACGCACAAACACGTCTAGAAAACACACTGAAAACTTGGTCCCCAGCCAAACTTTGCGTCCTCATCGGCTGAAGATGATAACCACTCTGAGCTAGAGTGGGAGGGGCCAGAGTCCAAATGTCCATTTGGGCACGCTGATTGGCTGAAACAGACAGCAGAGAAGGGGAGAAATCACCCTAATGGTCCTGTGGGGAAGGTTTCTTGCATGTTTCTTCTTTATAACTGAGGCCCTGTTTGAATACGCCAAAAACGCATCCTTCCTTCCTTAAAATAAAATAATCACCGATGTGAGAGGGTTGGATTGGTTAAAGAAGCGGGGTGCTAATCTTGCTTTCACTTGTCCAAGCACATGCATGTCAGTGATTACCTCAAGTCAGTGAGGAAGGAAGGATGCATGTGGTCACAGTTTGTACAACTGAGTGTCTCTGTACTACAAATGTTTCCAAAGCAAAGTGTTATGATGTTGTAATGACTTATTTGCTTCCCTTTATACTGTAAAGTGTGGTTTTGTTAACCTGGTGATAGCTTGTACATGAGCTTCTCTCTCTTCCGATCTTCTTTTTATCTAGGCTTATTTCCCCTTTTTATAAATTGCAGACTCAAGCCAAACTGCTTCTTCCTCTTTGAAGGCTCGTAAAGATTTTCTCACTCAATCGCCCAGTATGATGACATGTAATTTGTCAGTCCTCTGTCACTGGTGTGAATTTAGCACACTTGGTCACTTCGTAATTGACATAGCATAGGTCAAGAGTCTGTGAAATGGCTGGTTTCACATGAATATGATAATGTTGTGTTAAATCCTACTTAGGTTTATACCCTTGACAGGATTGAATGTGGAACAGTCTTGCTGTTAGCAATTTCGCATTTTTGCTCCTGCAGTGTTGACATGAACAATATTGCGTCGTCCTGTATTCCACTTCACTGCGGTCCTCCTGACCAGATCTCTATTGTTTACTCCTTCCGCTAACGCTACGTGAACAACCATAGGTGTTTCGTAAACAGCACAAACACATCTAGGATCAGGCTAATAGCTAATGCTTGTATTGTCCTGTCTGTGACCTATGACCCCTGTGTATCCCTACAGGTGAAACTGGTTCGTCTGGTGGGCATCATGCTGCTGTTCTATGTGAGGAATGAGCACGCCAAGCACATCTCTGAGATGGAGGCAGAGACCGTGGGCACCGGCATCATGGGTAGAATGGTAGGTTGTGTGTGTCCAGTGAGGGTATAGTAGGAGTACTTATCCTTGGCCGCTAAGCGGGCTGTAATCAATTGCTTAGCAGTCTTGGAAGTTTAGAGTAGCAGGAGGTTGGGTGGCGTCCACTAGTTTCATTTACCTTCCATTTTACAGTTAGATAAGGCGTTATATTGCTCTACAACCCCTTCTACCTACAAACTCAGCTTTTACCAGGGTTTAGAAAACCAGTTTTCCTCACATTTGTAGCCCCAAATACACCAGACTTGGAACCAAGGTATGTTTGGAAAACATATTAGATTTCCTATTGTTCATAGAGCTATATTTTTTTGTATACAGACGTCGCGTTCGAGTGACGCGCTCACATCCCGGTACCAAAAAGCTCTGTAGCAGGATAGCTAACGCTAAAGTCGGGACCTTGACAAACTTAACAGTGAGTGAGGGATGACCATGAAAACAGACTGATGGCTATAGCTATGTTCAACCAGTTGATTATTCTTCTGGCTTTATCTAGCTCTATTTGTGATAGTTTACCTTGCCTCACAGGCTTGTTAGCTATCCAATCCTCTGACATCTGCAATGTTTTTGACAATGACCATCTGATTCATGTTTGTTAATAACTTACACGAGCTGCATTTGAAGTTGCATGTGATCGTATCCACTGCTAGATAAACAAAGCTTTTTCTGAAACTGTACTGCGTGTGCTACTTTTCATGACACAGCAGGGAAATGGTTTGTTCTATAAAGGCACATAATGTAAAATGTTTTACAAACACCTCTCAGGGAAACAAAGGTGCTGTGGCCATCCGCTTCCGCTTCCACAACTCTGACATCTGTGTGGTCAACTCCCACCTGGCCGCCCACATCGAGGAGTACGAGAGGCGCAACCAGGACTACAAGGACATCTGCAGCAGGCTGCTTTTCCGCCAGCACGACCCCGCCGTGGCCCCACTCGCCATCATGAAGCATGAGTATGAACAAGTCTTTAGTACAAAGCAGTATTTCCACTTTTCAGGGTTGTGTTCATTAGGGCATGATTTTTTTAAATGTTTTACATGTTTTGGAACCAAAACATTTAAATGAGCATTTCTTATTGGATATGTTTTGGGTTGTGTTCATTAGGGCACACGTCGATAATATTTAGCAAAGGAAAACAAGAGTGTTTCTTATTGGACGAGTCCAGATAACCCCTGCCTTTTTTCAGTATTTTTTTTGTTTGTTTTTTGTGTGCCTAATGAACAGGACCCTGGATTTGATAGTTGTGGTGGTACATCATCCTTTGTATTTATTCCAGCATGGTGCCATTTTCTCAAGGGAACAAAATGAGCGAATGTATTATGTAAACATTTGATCACAAGACCAGTGCACCTTGCCAATTTCACATAACTTTATAATGGCTTACATGAACATTTGAAATGAATGCAGTGTTTTGATGCAGTCGTAGAATGGGATGAGTTCTAGAACCACATGCAAAGCCACCGCCACATGCAAAGCCACCGCCACCGTTTTCCATGTTGAAGTAGAAATATACTGCTCAAAAAAATAAAGGGAACACTTAAATAACACATACTAGATCTGAATGAAAGAAATAATCTAATTAAATACTTTTTTCTTTACATAGTTGAATGTGCTGACAACAAAATCACACAAAAATAATCAATGGAAATCCAATTTATCAACCCATGGAGGTCTGGATTTGGAGTCACACTCAAAATGAAAGTGGAAAACCACACTACAGGATGATCCAACTTTGATGTAATGTCCTTAAAACAAGTCAAAATGAGGCTCAATAGTGTGTGTGGCCTCCACGTGCCTGTATGACCTCCCTACAATGCCTGGGCATGCTCCTGATGAGGTGGCGGATGGTCTCCTGAGGGATCTCCTCCCAGACCTGGACTAAAGCATCCGCCAACTCCTGGACAGTCTGTGCTGCAACGTGGCATTGGTGGATGGAGCGAGACATGATGTCCCAGATGTGCTCAATTGGATTCAGGTCTGGGGAACGGGCGGGCCAGTCCATTGCATCAATGCCTTCCTCTTGCAGGAACTGCTGACACACTCCAGCCACATGAGGTCTAGCATTGTCTTGCATTAGGAAGAACCCAGGGCCAACCGCACCAGCATATGGTCTCACAAGGGGTCTGAGGATCTCATCTCGGTACCTAATGGCAGTCAGGCTACCTCTGGCGAGCACATGGAGGGCTGTGCGGCCCCCCAAAGAAATGCCACCGCCAAACCGGTCATGCTGGAGGATGTTGCAGGCAGCAGAACGTTCTCCACGGTGTCTCCAGACTCTGCCACGTCTGTCACGTGCTCAGTGTGAACCTGCTTTCATCTGTGAAGAGCACAGGGCGCCAGTGGCGAATTTGACAATCTTGGTGTTCTCTGGCAAATGCCAAACGTCCTGCACGGTGTTGGGCTGTAAGCACAACCCCCACCTGTGGACGTCGGGCCCTCACACCACCCTCATGGAGTCTGTTTCTGACCGTTTGAGCAGACACATGCACATTTGTGGCCTGCTGGAGGTCATTTTGCAGGGCTCTGGCAGTGCTTCTCCTGCTCCTCCTTGTACAAAGGCGGAGGTAGCGGTCCTGCTGCTGGGTTGTTGCCCTCATACGACCTCCTCCACGTCTCCTGATGTACTGGCCTGTCTCCTGGTAGCGCCTCCATGCTCTGGACACTACGCTGACAGACACAGCAAACCTTCTTGCCACAGCTCGCATTGATGTGCCATCCTGGATGAGCTGCACTACCTGAGCCACTTGTGTGGGTTGTAGACTCCGTCTCATGCTACCACTAGAGTGAAAGCACCGCCAGCATTCAAAAGTGACCAAAACATCAGCCAGGAAGCATAAGAACTGAGAAGTGGTCTGTGGTCCCCACCTGCAGAACCACTCCTTTATTGGGGGTGTCTTGCTAATTGCCTATAATTTCCACCTATTGTCTATTCCATTTGCACAACAGCATGTGAAATTTATTGTCAATCAGTGTTGCTTCCTAAGTGGACAGTTTGATTTCACAGAAGTGTGATTGACTTGGAGTTACATTATGTTGTTTAAGTGTTCCCTTTATTTTTTTGAGCAGTGTATAACTACTCTTCTATAATTCTATGATTTTCCATATTCTCAATGCGTCATATTTTCCTTGCTTACAGTGTGGTCCTATGGCTGGGAGATCTCAACTACAGGCTAAGTGACCTTGATGTCGACAATGTGAAGGACTTAATCGCCAAGAAGGATTTTGAAACGCTGCACAGTTATGACCAGGTAGGTAATCTCAAGCCGCTTAACTTCAAGCCATTTAAATGTCTACTTCTGGGGTGTGTTCAGTAGGCAAATGTTGTAGAATGCTGCAGATAGAAATGTCATGAATAGAGCTGACATGATTCCTTACTCTACTTGTCAGACAGGGAGGTTTGTTCTACATAATATCTGAAAGTTCCACAACATTGTTCCCAGGGTCATATTTATTAGGCACCAAACAGAAGAAAATTGATCTGAAACAGGGAGGTACTACCTGAAATTGTCCAATCAGAAACACAAATTTTCCGTTGCAAAACGTTTTGCAACATTATGCCCTAATGAATAACTCTGCTAATCTCTGTGTTCAGTGCCAGTCACATTACACCCTGATGAGTGTGGTAATTGTCAAGCTGTCTTGTGGCTCTGTGGTCCTCAGCTGAAGAGGCAGATCGATGAGAAGGCTGTTTTCGTGGGCTTTGTGGAGGGAGAAATCGGCTTCCTGCCCACTTACAAATACGACACCGGCTCCGACCAATGGGACACAAGGTAACTTCTCCTCTCTAAGTGTCTAGTATTATCTATAAAGTCAATGGAGAAAACAATAACACTTTACTAAAAGCCTGCAGATATATTGCATTATAATGCCTCGTAAGAACATGTATGAACCCCTTATAATGTCTTATGGTTGTCGCATTATGAGCCTAAGGCGTTTTGAGTTGGAATATTGATACATAGGGAGACAGTATATATTATAATCCTTATTATAATGCATTACAAAGGCTCCTACATTCTTATAATACGTTTTAAAGCATTATAGCTGCAGAATAAAGTGTTGCAAAACTCTTAAATATCTTATTGCGTGGAATTCGTCTCTGAAATGTCTTAAAGTTTCATGTTTCACGCCCTCAGTGAAAAGTGTCGCGTGCCGGCGTGGTGCGACCGGATCCTGTGGCGAGGCAAGAATGTGCGGCAGCTGCTCTACCAGAGTCACATGGCCCTGAAGACCAGCGACCACAAGCCAGTCAGCTCCCTTCTGGAGATAGGGGTGAGAATTAGTTTCCGCCATTTGTCCTTAGACCTCTTAGAGACCATGAGGTTTTGGTTGGTTTACCCTGGGGGTCATAACCAAAGAATCTATAGCTAGCTAATCCGAGGTTGTTCAGGTGGGCCTTTTACGATCTTAGTCACACTATAGGGCAGAGCAAGCAAGAGCAAGCAAGGAGGTGGGCAGAGCAAGCAAGGAGGTGTTTCATCTTGCTTCATCCTCTCCCAATGCCTTACCAGTTTACCAAGTATTAGAAATGAGTTTTATGTGAGTTTTATTTAAATTTTTGGTTCTTGTGACCAGTCTGAGTTTCCCCCAGAGCCATATATTTAGAGTTCAGACAACTTTTTTAGCATTGTGCATTTGAGCATTTCATTTATCCATTCATGACAAGTATTTGGATTGTAATTCTAGATATTCTGTTGCATGGTATTTTTTTTGAATGTTCAAATAACGATATGCTTCTAGTTTCCCCTATTAATCTGTGTTCTAACCTCCCTACTCTGCTGCTTCCTCAGATAAAGCTGGTGAACGAAGAGTCCTACAAAAAGACATTTGAGGAAATTGTACGGTCGCTGGACAAGATGGAGAACGAGTGCATTCCATCCCTAACCCTATCCAGGCGAGAGGTGAGTGGTCAAGAGTTAAGTGATTCTACTTGAATTGTTATAGGTGAAGAATATGTTAACATTGCTCTGGTCTTTCGTAATACACAATACAACATTATCAGTGAACATTGACAGCAGCAGGACCTTGTGAACGACGCGTATCAATTGAGCTCTGCTCTTAACGAACAGGATTAAAATTGAGGGAAATGTGCTATATGTACAAATTTACATTTTCTCTTCACATTTAAACTGCACTTTTTTTATTGTTTAATTAATTGAACGTTCAAAGAAAAATAATTCAAGTGACGTGAATTCACAATTCAGATGTGGTTCTGTGTAGGACGGCTAGGGGTCAATGCAGTTCAAACTACCGCGGTCCTGGAATTGCTACATACTGGTTGTCACTAGTTACCACAGCCACAAAGTCCGCCTATTTCTACAATTTATCTTCTTAAAATGGGATTTTAAACCTAACCACACTGCTAACCTTAGTCTAAGCCTAACCTTACATGAAGTTTTCATGAATTTTTACAATATTGACAATTTTGTCTGCGGTAACTAGAGGAAATCCTACCAGACGGCGCTCGCCCCCACTCACAATGGTATTAATGTCATTTTAGGTTCTTTGTTGTGTGCCTCTCCATGTTGTCAGTACGGAGATCATGTCCCACTGCTCATTGCAGTGATGTATAACAGCCTGTTCATAGACGTCCAACAATCTGTTGTTAATGCCACGTATGGTGTTTGAGAGCTCGCGCTTTGTACTTGTACTTGCAGAAAAATCATTATGCAATTTCTCCATCTGGGCCGTCACAGTTTTTCGACATGTCATCTTGTAGTCTGATTCTAGATATATCATTAGGGTAATGAAGCCAACATCCTCTACCATTGACAATGGCTGCATATCAACTGCAATCATTTCTGTAATCAGCGCTGTGATTTTCACACCCCTACACCCTACCTGTGAAACCTAATCCAACTCACTCTCCCTCCCCAGTTACAGTTCAAAAACGTGAAGTTCATGCAGCACCAGGCAGAGACTCTGACCCTCTTCAATGACGGGCAGGTCCCGTGCCAGTTTGAGTTCATCCAGAAGCTGGATCAGCCCACCTACTGCAAGCCCTGGCTAACCGCCAACCCGGCCAAGGGCTTCATCGCTCAGGGTGAGTATAGCAGGACCGTGGTCCTATTCTTCTGTGTTTTCTTGAGGTAAGCATCAAGTGTGTCAGAGTAGGAGTGCTCATCTAGGGTCAGGTCCCCCCCCCCCCATTCCCGTCCATCCAATTCATTGTGATCTCAAATGTAAAACTGATCCTACATTAACACTCCTACTCTAAAACGTCTGATACATACAGCCCCAGATCAAGAGTTTAGCTGGGTGAAAGCAAGGTTGCCACCCCATTACTTTCTTCAACCTGAGTACTTCAAGGAAGGTCGGAAGGCATTTCTGAAGTATTAGAACAGGGCCTAAGACTTACATTCAGGAATGGATATCAATCTATATAAACACCTGGCCTCCCCGCTATGTTTGACGTAATGTCATGAGCTCTATGACATATGACGCGAGAGACCACATCATAGCTCTGTATTCTGAGTGAATGATTAGATTTGAATTTTCCCGGTGACTGCAATTGATAGAGGCATTTTCTCAACTCAGTGTTTGATGGTAGGGAAGCAATTTCAGATCTGTCTAGCACAAGAGACTTGTAAATAATGGAGAGATCTCAAGGCTTAGGATGGAAGGAGTGGTGGATGTGCCTCAGTGCTCTTTGCCTCTCTGGGTCTTGCTGATAGTCTGTGTTTTTAACAGTTTGTCTCATTTAGTTCTGGAGTTGTCAATGTAGTGATGCAGATGTAAATGAATAGGGTTTCCTTCACACATTCACATGCAGTTAGTAATGCTTAGTGTACAGTACAACCTTTGCTTGTGGTTAGTCAACAAGTTTCCACAAAGCACATTTACATAGAGCAGGGTCATGTTCATTAGGTCATGCAACAGAAAACATTTTCAAACGTTTTGAAACGGAATCTTTTGGGTTATTGGACATGTCCAAGTAGTCCCTCCTTCAGTTTGTCAGTGGAGTTTTCTTTCATTTGATCCCTAATGAACACAACCCTGTTCATCTGTGTCTCAGGGAATTGATCATCAGGAATTGGTGGCTTTCTTAAATTTTCTTCCATTTGATAAATCATTGAAATATACCTGATCCCATCAATGCGCTGTTCACCAAGGCGGCAACATGGACATCGACCTGGAGGTGTTTGTGAACCGCTCCACCGCCACGGAGCTCAACGCAGGCCGCCAGCAAATCGAGGACATCCTGGTGCTCCACCTGGAGCGGGGCAAGGACTACTTCCTCTCTGTGACAGGCAACTACCTGCCCAGCTGCTTTGGCTCGTCCATCCAGACCCTGTGTCAGCTGAGGGACCCCATCCAGGAAATGCCCCTGGAGACCATCCGGGAGCTGGTGAGTTCATTATAGCCAGCAAGGAGTGTGTTCATTATTGTATATATATTTTGCAATGGAAAGCAAAAATGTGCATTTCTTATTGGACAAATTCATGGTTCTGAGTGAATACGACCCAGGTGCAGTCTGACTCAGAAGACTGCTTTCCCATTCTTCACACTTCTCCAAAAGTGTGCAGTGGTCTGGTATATTCCCCATCGTGGATTTAAAAGTATTAGATTGGTGTAACCTAAAGGGAGTTTCCACCATTGTGAAATATGGAGTATGAAAGTGCACACGTTGGGAAAAGGGTGGAGAATCAGGAATCACAACACCTGACCGTGGCATGGAAATGTCGCCCTCTTCAGGGCCATTTTATATGAAAGGCCTTGCCCAGAGTAAAAACAATTAAAAGTGAAAGTGCTCTGGGGGGATTCTGTCCTGCGGATAATTTTTGTATGATTTTGTTTTGTATGTAAATGCACAGTCATCTAAAAATGACCAGGAAGTGTGAATGTTGAACTAGCTGCAGTCTATATTCCCCAAATTCATTGAGACAAGAGACTAGACACATTTGCACTAAAGACAGAAGCTAAAAGGAAATTCTGTTCGTAAGCTTTTCGTTATAGCCCCCCATTTCCTTTTTGTCTTACTAAGCCTACGTCGTGTGTAAAAACAGAAACTGTTTGTATTGTTTTTTTGCACTGTGTGAACCAAATAGGAGATTGTGTCTGAAGTGGGTTTCCAAACAGGGAATCAAATCACCCATTGGCCCAGAACACACTGTTGCCAGGGGAGAATATCCACAGGGTCATTAGTGTTGCAAAACAGTATGGCTGTCATGTACGCTAGAGCAACCCTCTCCAGAAGCTCCTGTGTTTGATCTTCAGTCAGTGTTATGCTTAAACTGACCAGATCAAAAGATGATAGATTCTGAGAATAAACAAGGCCAAAAATGTCTAGTTATTAATACAGGCAGCATAAATAGCTACAACACATTGTCCTCTCAGGATATGTTGTTAAAGGTTAGGTCCAGGATTTAAACCCATTTCACTCAATTGTCAATTCTTCTTGTCTTCTTTCTAAAGACGTCATCAGGCGATGAGACCAGAACCGTAATCATCGATAAGCCCATGGATATCCCTAAAGAGATATGGCAGATGGTGGACCACCTATACCGTAATGCTCTAAAACAGGTCAGGACTCACAGAAATCTTTTACCATTTACGCACTACTGAACCAAACCTAGAACATCTAGGTGCGTCATTGGATGCTTTTTTTGCCCCTCACTTTATACACAGAAAATCTCCTCTAAACATAGAATTAAGCTGTTTATCTGTCTCTCTGTGACCTCTAACAGAACGAAGTTGACTACAAATACAAAGTTGCCAATGTCTTTACAATTGAACAAGCAAAAGATGCTTCAAATAGAAACTGAGATTGCATTATTTAATAAATAGGCCTACAATAGGCTATATAGGCCTTTTATATTTCAAACCTATTGAAATCAATTTCATGTACAGTCAATTGAGTTCTATTTGTAGGCTACACTCTGGAAATTTTCATGAATTGTAACGTGCGCAATGATGTGCATTATTATAGGGTAAGGATTAGAATTAGCAGGCGTAAGGTGATCTCTCAAGGAGCTTATCTGTTGTCAGTATTGTAGAATAATTCTAATGTTAAGGTAAGATTTGAATGGAGAAAGCTAAATCGGAGAGAAGCGCTGCCTTTCTTTCAATCCTATCAGTATCAACTCATGCTCCAACGGCACACGTGGTGAAAGTTCTTTCTGAGTGGTGTTTTGGGGAAACGCATGTTCCATCTTCGGCCGTTGTCAGAACAATGCATCTTTAACACACTCGTAAGCCTAAGTTGCATGGCTATTAGGGGCTCCTGAGTGGTCTAAGGCACTGCATCACAGTGCTAGTAGGCATCACTACAGACCTAGGTTCGATCCCGGGGTGTATCACAACCGGCCTGTGATCTGGAGGGGGGCTTTACATCGTCATTGTAAATAAGAATTTGTTCTTAACTGGCTTGTATAGTTAAATACAAAATATTGTGAGAACGGGCCCTGAGCTGTACTGGCCCTAAGCTGTACTATGCCTCCACAATCGTTGTTGTTGCTGCCTGGAAAGGACAATGTGAAAAGAAAAAATCAGAACCAGTACAGGGTCGGAATCAGGCATTCGGTTCTTGACAATGCACTAGTTTTCAAGGACATTGGCTAGTACCTTTTGCCTACTTAACTCCCCTTTAGCAAGTTGGTTGCACAGCCTCAAATAATTCAAAGTGAGTTGGGCAGCTTTTGGCATCCTCCCAGCTGTGTGCTTTTTTAAAAAAAATTTTTTTTTAACAAGGACAGACATATTAGTCTTTTTCACCACAGCAAACCAGCAGAGTGAAAATAGGAATGTTTGGAAACATTATTTGTCTCTGGCATCCACCAACAGGCTGGAATGACTCAACAGAACGATTTTGTCTCTGTGATGCCGGTTCGCTTTTTTGTAAAACCTGGCTTTGAATGTTAAGGGTAAAATAAATAGATTTATTAGTTGATTAATTAAAAAAGTGAAAATGCATAATACTCTACAATATTGACATGAATACAGTTCTACTAATCCCCGATCAGTTGAAATGCTGCTCATTTTGCCGGCTACCTTTTGTGCGCTTTGAAGTTATGTGTTTACAGTACAACTAACTTTTTGCCTCTATTTCAAGGGGGAACTATTTCAACAACCTGGGCTCCGCAGTGAATTTGTGGAGATAAGAGATTGCCTTGACACTGGCATGCCAGACTCGCTCCGTATCCTTAACAACTGATATACACCTGGGTTGTGTCCATTAGGCATTAAACGGAAGAAAATGGCCTGAAACAGGGAAGGACTACCTGGACATGTCCAATAAGAAATGCTCATTTCTTTTTCTTTTGCAAAAGTTTTCCATTTTGTGCCTTAGTTTATCCAGGGTTGTGTCCATTAAGTCTTAGTGTCTACTCTGTATTTTTTTAAGTGGTGCCCCTTGACCCATGTTGACCCCTAGCTGGCAGTAACCACTCTGTGGCAGAAGCACTGCTCCTCTTCCTCGATGCCCTCCCTGAGCCTGTGGTCCCCTTCTCCCTGTACCAGCAGTGCCTGGAGTGCTGCTCCAACACCAGTCAGTGTAAAAAGGTCAGTACCAATGCAACTCACTCTTAAAAGTAGACGTTACTTTTCTCAGTGCCCCTATAGTAGGATACTCTGTATGTAATGATTGTCTACTGTACTAGGTCTTGTTCATTAGGCTTCAAACGTTCTGAAATAGGGAGGGTCTAACATATATACACTTTTTTTTTTTTTTTTTTACGCTTTCTGTTGCGTGCCCTAATGAACCCAACCCAGTCGTGGGGAATTAGTCTGTGATTTGCTCTCATGTTGTGGTGTTTTAGCTTGTCTATGGTGTTGATTTGCTATTGAGTGATGTTTTTCTTCATCCTCAGGTTGTATCCTTGTTACCTCAGTGCCATAAAAACGTGTTTAACTATATAGCGGCTTTTCTCCGTGAGTTGTTGAAGCATTCTACACACAATAACCTGGATGTCAACATTTTAGGTAAGGTGAAATGGAAGAATTGTCTAACACAAACAATTGCCTGAAATGTGTTTTGAAAGGGTTAAATGAAACTTCATGCTCTTCTTGACCAGTACCAAAGAGGTTCAATGTTTACAAAGTCGAGCTGTGCAAGTTTAAGATCAGAAGCCGTAACAAGGTTACCTAGTTGTTCATTTCCATGTGTCACAATATGCAATGAAACAATAGCACCAGGGACTGTTGTGATAAAATGCCTGATTTATTCCACTGCATGCAAATGGTTATGCAAGCTTGTTTGGGTTTTATATTCCAAATAACCAGAAAGGCCATTGTCGTCTTTCTGTACTGTGATACTGTGCATATGCTTTTTCCCCCCTTTTTCACCTTAGGGCAATCAGTTATCATTTATTTACTTTGTTAAAAATATAGCCTAGTAATGTAATACTAGCTATACAGTTGAAGTCGGAAGTTTACATACACTTAGGTTGGAGTCATTAAAACTCGTTTTTCAACCACTCCACAAATTTCTTGTTAACAAACTATAGTTTTGGCAAGTCGGTTGGGACATCTACTTTGTGCATGACACAAGTAATTTTTCCAACAATTGTTTACAGACAGATTGTTTCACTTATAATTCACTGTATCACAATTGCAGTGGGTCAGAAGTTTACATACACTAAGTTGACTGTGCCTTTAAACAGCTTGGAAAATTCCAGAAAATAATGTCATGGCTTTAGAAGCTTCTAATAGGCTAATTGACATCATTTGAGTCAGTCGGAGGTGTACCTGTGGATGTATTTCAAGGCCTACCTTCAAACTCAGTGCCTCTTTGCTTCACTTCATGGGAAAATCAAAAGAAATCAGCCAAGACCTCATAAAATAAAATAGTAGACCTCCACAAGTCTGGTTCATCCTTGGGAGCAATTTCCAAATGCCTGAAGGTACCATGTTCATCTGTACAAACAATAGTACGCAAGTATAAACATCATGGGACCACGCAGCTGTCATACCGCTCAGGAAGGAGACACGTTCTGTCTCCTAGAGATGAACGTACTTTGGTGCGAAAAGTGCAAATCAATCCCAGAACAACAGCAAAGGACCTTGTGAAGATGCTGGAGGAAACGGGTACAAAAGTATCTATATACACAGTATAACGAGTCTTATATCGACATAACCTGAAAGGCCACTCTGCAAGGAAGAAGCCACTGCTCCAAAACCGCCATAAAAAAGCCAGACTACGGTTTGCAACTGCACATGGGGACATAGATCGTACTTTTTGGAGAAATTTCCTCTGGTCTGATGAAACAAAAATAGAACTGTTTGGCCATAATGACCATCGTTATATTTGGAGGAAAAAGGGGGAGGCTTGCAAGCTGTAGAATACCATCCCAACCGTGAAGCACGGGGGTGGCAGCATCATGTTGTGGGGGTGCTTTGCTGCAGGAGGGTCTGTTGCACGTTACAAAATAGATGGCGTCATGAGGAAGGAAAATGATGTGGATATATTGAAGCAACATCTCAAGACATCAGTAAGGAAGTTAAAGCCTGGTCGCATATGGGTCTTCCAAATGGACAATGACCCCAAGCATACTTCCAATGTTGTGGCTAAAAGGCTTAAGGACAACAAAGTCAAGGTATTGGAGTTGTCATCACAAAGCCCTGACCTCAATCCCATAGAAAATGTGTGGGCAGAACTGAAAAGGTGTGTGCGAGCAAGGAGGCCTACAAATCTGACTCAGTTACACCAGCTCTGTCGAGAGGAACTTATTGTGGGAAGGTTGTGGAAGGCTACCCGAAAACATTGGACCCAAGTTTATAAATTAAAGGCAATGCTACCAAATACTAATTGAGTGTATGTAAACGTCTGACCCACTGGGAATGTGATGAAAGAAATAAAAGCTAAAATAAATCACTCTCTCTTATTCTGACATTTCACATTCCTAAAATAAAGTGGTGATCCTAACTGACCCAAGACAGGGAATTTTTACTTGGATTAAATGTCAGGAATTGTGAAAAGCTGAGTTTAAATGTATTTGGCTAAGGTGTATATAAACTTCCTGTAATAATGTTGGGTCAGATTCTGGATTTGGTTCCTTTTTCATTGTTCTCCTTTTATTTAATATTTTATGATACAAAATAAAAAAGCAGTTATTTAATCTTACTTCAAGTGCCAGTTAGTAATTATTATGTTATTGACATTATGCCCTGTGTCATCCCTCACAGCCACCATTTTTGCTGCCTTGCTACTGAGGTCACCCACAAAGCAGGACCTTGCAGAGAAGAGGAAGACCCAAGAGTTTTTTCAGCATTTCCTAGTCCAGGACCTCTCTTGAATAGAAGTGTTTTCCTGCCATGTCTTACATGCTACAAACTATTTTAGACACTATTTGTAGTTTAATGTACAGCTCAGTATTTGTAATACATGTAATAAGTTCCTATTCATATAAATGGCTCTTTGTATAGGTACAGTCAGTCAAATTGATTAGGCTTACGCTCCTTTGATTTGAAATCAACTATGTTTTGACAAACTATGTTTAACCTGTAAGCTGTTGATGCACAGCTTTTATTATATCACTGAGCAGCTGTAGTAAACTGACCATTTTTAATGTATATTTACCAGTTTATTTAAAGAAAAAAAAAATTGTTGTGCTGTTTTGTGAAGGCAAAACAGCGGATCGTTATTTTATATATGAAAGTATTTCAAACAGTTGTGGTTTGGCTTTTTTTTCTTTCCCATTTATCAAGCAAATTGAAAAGGTTGGTTTGTTATTTAATAAACCCACTGTCACATTTGCCCTTGGCCTATCCAATGTGGTCCTTTGGCTGTTAGTACTGTTTGGGAATTACAAATCAAATGATAGCTTTGCATGATTCTAGATCGCTTATTTCATTTCAGTAGTTTCGATTTCATTATGGGGGACTGGTGTACATGGGAGGGGTATATTTCCCAGAATACAACACGAGGAGAGGCTGAAATATGACGTTTATATTTAATCATGGTACCACTAGGGAGGGGATGGGAAGAAAGTGCTAAGCTACCCGAAACATAAACCAAGTCGGCATTTGCGCTGCACCGGTAAATGTTTTCTGTGTTGTATATTTGTTTCTAGTGGAGCCCTGAACTTTTACTTTGCCAATTTTATCTGCTTCGACGGGAGATTTATCGATAGACAGCCAGTCAAACTAACGTTAGCTGGCAAGCTAGCACTACGTTAGTTCACAGATTTTTAGCTAGCGGTAACGTTGCCGAACTAGTTAGCTAGTAACGTTCGATATCTAAGCATAACATACCCTGCTTGTTGTTTTATGCTGCATGCTTGGTAGCTGCTTATCATGCACTTGTTCGTTGGTATTATAGCTAGTCTGAAACGTTGATGATTAACGTTAGCTAGATTGACATTATTTTCAACTAACACTATCGTACAAGCCAACGTTACGTTAGCTAAACGTTAGCAAAATAGCGTCAAAAAATAGCTGTCATGTTTTCATTTGAGTTAACATGCTATGTAAAAGTGTTTAACTAGCGAGACATTTACATATTAACGTTAGCTAGTTTGCTAAGTTAGTTAATTGAACTGTCATGTCGATCGAAGTCAACTAGCTAACTATTGATATCTTTATTTACCTAAGGTTATCTAGTTATTACGAACGTTATCAGGATGGAAGTTGGTTGTCCTTGCAACGCTAAAGTTAGTTGCCCAACGAACGTTAGCTACCTAGCCAAATAATTACAACTATTCACAAACGCTCTAGCTAGCTACTAGTGATGTCGTCGCGTTGTATGGAGCCTTTAGTCAAAAGGCGAAATCACAGATGTGTGACATGCCATCTTTAACTTGTCTCCTGAATGTGTTTGTAAATATCGTTGGTGTGTAATCCTAGCTAAGGTAATACTCACTGTCCATGATAAATCAACTTTGGCAGGCACCCAGTGGCGGTTCTAGACCATTTCAACTGGGGTGGCCAAGCTGGGGCCAGTTGTACTGTTAAGAGAGGCCAGTTACATTAGACGTTATTGTTGTCATATCGTTTTCTTCACTGCATTAGCAGGCAAAAGACCATGATCATAATCATCATTGTTGCCACTGTCTAATAATGGATGTAAAAAAAGAACAATAGCAAAAATTAGTTATGTAAAAATTATTTTATACTTCACATTTAGGGGGGCCACAAGGGGGTCCAAAATTGTTGTCACAGGGGCACTGCCCCCCCCAGAACCGCTAGTGCTGGCACCACTGTGCTGTCAAACGAAATCAGGAAGTTCTAGAACTATATGGGTGGCGAGATGGTTAGTGCCTAGGAACATACAGACCATTCAAATGAAACCAAATCAAATGTTATTTGTCACATGCTTTGTAAACAACAGGCAGAATAACTGTGAAATGCTTACTTACGACCCTTCCCAACAATGCAGAGAATAGAAAAAGTTATCAATCCGGAATGTTCTATAGTGCGGGACGAAGGCAGTACCAGTACCATGTGCGAGGTAATAGGTGTATATATGTACATATAGGCTCCCTATGTACACTGCTCAAAAAAATAAAGGGAACACTAAAATAACACATCCTAAATCTGAATGAATGAAATAATCTTATTAAATACTTTTTTCTTTACATAGTTGAATGTGCTGACAACAAAATCACACAAAAATAATCAATGGAAATCCAATTTATCAACCCATGGAGGTCTGGATTTGGAGTCACACTCAAAATTAAAGTGGAAAACCACACTACAGGCTGATCCAACTTTGATGTAATGTCCTTAAAACAAGTCAAAATGAGGCTCAGTAGTGTGTGTGGCCTCCACGTGCCTGTATGACCTCCCTACAACGCCTGGGCATGCTCCTGATGAGGTGGCGGATGGTCTCCTGAGGGATGTCCTCCCAGACCTGGACTAAAGCATCCGCCAACTCCTGGACAGTCTGTGGTGCAACATGGCGTTGGTGGATGGAGCGAGACATGATGTCCCAGATGTGCTCAATTGGATTCAGGTCTGGGGAATGAGCGGGCCAGTCCATAGCATCAATGCCTTCCTCTTGCAGGAACTGCTGACACACTCCAGCCACATGAGGTCTAGCATTGTCTTGCATTAGGAGGAACCCAGGGCCAACCGCACCAGCATATGGTCCCACAAGGGGTCTGAGGATCTCATCTCGGTACCTAATGGCAGTCAGGCTACCTCTGGCGAGCACATGGAGGGCTGTGCGGCCCCCCAAAGAAATGCCACCCCACACCATGACTGACCCACCGCCAAACCGGTCATGCTGGAGGATGTTGCAGGCAGCAGAACGTTCTCCACGGCGTCTCCAGACTGTCACGTCTGTCACATGTGCTCAGTGTGAACCTGCTTTCATCTGTGAAAAGCACAGGGCGCCAGTGGCGAATTTGCCAATCTTGGTGTTCTCTGGCAAATGCCAAACGTCCTGCACGGTGTTGGGCTGTAAGCACAACCCCCACCTGTGGACGTTGGGCCCTCATACCACCCTCATGGAGTCTGTTTCTGACCGTTTTGAGCAGACACATGCACATTTGTGGCCTCCTGGAGGTAATTTTGCAGGGCTCTGGCAGTGCTTCTCCTGCTCCTCCTTGCACAAAGGCGGAGGTAGCGGTCCTGCTGCTGGGTTGTTGCCCTCCTACGGCCTCCTCCATGTCTCCTGATGTACTGGCCTGTCTCCTGGTAGCGCCTCCATGCTCTGGACACTACGCTGACAGACACAGCAAACCTTCTTGCCACAGCTCGCATTGATGTGCCATCCTGGATGAGCTGCACTACCTGAGCCACTTGTGTGGGTTGTAGACTCCGTCTCATGCTACCACTAGAGTGAGAGCACCGCCAGCATTCAAAAGTGACCAAAACATCAGCCAGGAAGCATAGGAACTGAGAAGTGGTCTGTGGTTACCACTTGCAGAACCACTCCTTTATTGGGGGTGTCTTGCTAATTGCCTATAATTTCCACCTGTTGTCTATTCCATTTGCACAACAGCATGTGAAATGTATTGTCAATCAGTGTTGCTTCCTAAGTGGACAGTTCGATTTCACAGAAGTGTGATTGACTTGGAGTTACATTGTGTTGTTTAAGTGTTCCCTTTATTTTTTTGACCAGTATATATATATATGGGCTCCCCAGAGGTCTAAGGCACTGTAGCTCAGTGCAAGAGGCATCACTGCAGTCTCTGGTTCAAATCCAGGCTGCATAACATCTGGCCATGATTGGCCCGGTGTTGGCTGGGGTAGGCCAGCATTGTAAATAAGAATTTGTTCTTAACTGATAATAATATAGGTAGAAATAAAACAAAAAGTGTGTGTAGGTAGGAATAAAGTGACTAGGCAACAGGATAGATCATAAACTGTATCAGCAGCGTATGGGATTAGTCAAAATAGTGTAAAAAACGGTCAATACAAATACTCTGGGTAGCTATTTGGTTAAATATTTAACTAAAGTATTTAGTAGTCTATAGATTGGGGGTAGAAGCTGTTCAGGCTCTTGTTGGTTCCAGACTTTGTTCATCGGTCCAGCTTCTCGTGCGGTAGCAGAGAGAGCAGTCTATGACTTGGGTGGCTGGAGTCTTTGACAATTTTTAGGGCCTTCCTCTGACACCACCTGGTATAGAGGTCCATTTGGGTGTTATTGGATTTATTTGCTATTTGTTAGCCACTCTGACACATTTTCTACATCGAATTAGTAGCCTTCTGCAGTTGAGCTGGCTCCTTATTGGAAATGGTTCAAATCTACCCATGTAACAGTCATACTCAGGCTAATTCATACAACAAATTCCATTTATAGCTACATCTAGACCTTATTCCAATGCATCGTAGAGAATAGATGAGTTTTATAATTTCACTCCAGCATTAGGGAATAGGTATAACTGTCTACCTTTTAGACAAGTGTTATGGCGCTATGCATGGCATGTTTGAAGATGACGAGTAGCCTACACTATACCACTTTAGTAACCAAACTTTAGGCTATAGATTTTATGGTTTTTAACTGGTACTGCCAGAGAACTGTTCAGGTATCTTCTCTAGCTGCATTCTCAACAGTTAGGTGTTTGCTTCTAGAGCAAGTGTGCCATGCTTGTCTTTGGCATAAAAATAGCTGCTCTGCATTGTCCAACTTTACCTAACTTTTGCAATACTCAACCAAATAACTTTCCAAGTATCTATATTCTGCTCTTGGAAGGTGGAAAAATTAGCCTCAAGTGTCAAAGCCTTTTTGTTTTTTGTTTTTCCCCTCAAATTTCCTGTTTACAGTATTTTATTTGGAGTCATGTAGGCCTTCCCCTTTTGGCCAAATAGCTACTGCGTTTGCCCAGGTCACTGTCAGAAGCTAGGCTCTAGCTACTTTCATTGCAAGGAATCATAATTTGTTATATTCTTTACTTCAATGGCTCTAGACGTAGCAAGCAGAGAGATTGTTTCTGTTAACAGAATTGTTTTGAAATTCAGGAAGAGGTAGGTCAGCACTCACAGCCCTGCATTTAAAATGAACACTTTGATTTTTGAAGGGGCACAGCACAACTCCTAATAGCCACCACCCTCACACTTTCCTGTCTATCCTCCACTGTGCAGGAACAAGTGAGCACGCCGTCCTCTGTGCACACTCATCCACCAGAGGCGGCCAGCCCAGCTGGGACCATGAGCGAGCGTGGCCCTCGCACGGAGGCCTCCATGTTTTTGCAGGTGGAGGTGGACCACTTCGAGCGCGATGACAAAGAGGACAACGATGAAGACAAGATGGCGCACTACGACGACGACAAAGATGACGACGACCTGATGTCGGCACCCTCGGGCTCCCGCGTCTACGACCGCACTACGGTGCTCATCGAGCAGGACCCCATCCGGCTGGACGAGGAGGGAGAGGAGGACCATGGACACTGCGTTGGGGGGGACCACGACGACGGGGGCGCTTTCCTGGTGGACGGGGATGAGGAGGAGGAGGAAGAGGAGGAAGGCTCTATGACCTTCATGGGCGACCAGGACGGCATGTCGCAGGGATACGTGCATCACACCATCTCGCCTGACCAGATCCAGTTCATCATCAACCCGGGGTCCATGGCCATGCCGCGCAACATCGAGGGGGCCACCCTCACCCTGCACTCGGAGTGTCCGGAGACCAAGCAAAGAGAGGTATGTTGGCTTACGTGCCCCCTCACCAATGAAATGCGTGGTGTGACGCTGTGTGGAGGTCATACAGCGTGTTTGAGGGGATTAGTTTGGGCATGGCAAGGCGCAGAATCACTAATCTTGATCACATAATGAGTAGTCATTCAGAATCCAAGGTGGTTTGTAGATCAGGGATATTGCACTGCCTGAATTAAATGTACTTGATCTCAACACACAATTAGCCTAGTGTGTTGTGTTAAGTAACAATACTAGAGACCCCATGTTGAGAGAGAGCAACGAGAGGCGTGAGCAGGGAGAGTAAATTCACTGGGTGAACGAAATGCTTTGATTTGCCTAGTGAGCTACGTTCTCCTCAAGACCTTTCTGCTTCCACCTGGTTTCAGTGGTGTAAAAAAATACTTTAAAGTACTACTTCAGTAGTTTTTTGGGGTATCTGTACATTACTTTACTATTTATGTATTTGACGACTTTTACTTTTACTTCACTACATTCCTGAAGGAAATAATGTACTTTTTACTCCATACATTTTCCCTGACACCCAAGTACTCGTTACATTTTGAATGCTTAGCAGGACAGGAAAAGAGAAAATCCCTGGTCATCCCTACTGCATCTGATCTGGCAGACTCACTAAACACATGCTTTGTTTGTAAATTATGTCTGAGTGTTGGAGTGTGCCTCTGGCTCTCCGTAAATTAAAAAAAACAAGAAAATCATGCTTAATATAAGGAATTTGAAATAATTTTAACTTTTGATACTTAAGTATATTTTAACAATTACTTTTACTTTTGATACTTAAGTATATTTAAAACCAAATACTTTTTTACTTTTACTCTTGATACTTAAGTATATTTAAAACCAAATACTTTTTTACTTTTACTCAAGTGGGATTTTACTGGGTGACTTTTACATGGGTATGACAATTGGTACTTTTTCTACCACTGCGTTGTTTTATATGATACATGTTTAACCCCTCCTCCCCTGTGTACCGTACAGCACACATAGTAAATGACTCATCTGAAGCTTGTGCAGTGTCATTATGATGGCAGGTCTAGTGGCTTCAGACTTTACGCCTAGTTCTTAATCATTGTGTAAGGCACGCTGGTGTGCAGAAGAGTACAATGGAGCTTGTTGGAGGGTTGCACCTCTAGGCTATCTCTTCCTAAAATGCAAAGCAGCACCGTAACAACAGGCTAGCTCAGGGTCACACCAGTGGTCAGTTCAAAACTACTCCTAACCAATCATGATGAGGCCCGGCCAAATATTGCACCCTCAATGCAACAAAGTTCCTGTTTGTTACCAGGTCCCCCTTTGTCACCATGTTGGCCAGTGCCATTAGGGTCCTTGTGCTGTCTTTGTGTTGAAGTGCTCTGCTGGAGTCAGACCACTCCTCCTCCTCCTAGCCTAGCTACTTGCATGATGTCATTGAGGGAGAGAAAATGTGTTTTGCTTACTTACAATTGGATTTATGAAATCTCATCTACAGACTCTGAGCCAAAGATGCAATCACCCCAAACGATTGTTCCTCTCCCAACTCATGATTTGGCATCCGTTCATGTTGCTTCTCCAAAATTTCTGTCCTCATTTTCTTTTGACTTTTGTCATAATTGCAGATGTGGATGCCAAACATTGCAGATGTTATTTTCAATGTTTATCTAGCCTAGGTGTTATACATGTCTCAATGCAACACAAAGCAGTCTTTAGCATACCATTTCAGTAGGTCTTGCGGAATTCTTACATACCATTTCAGTAGGCTTTGCAGCATTCTTACATACCATTTGAGTAGGCCTTGCAGCATTCTTACATACCATTTGAGTAGGCTTTGCAGCATTCTTACATACCATTTTAGTAGGCCTTGCAGCATTCTTACATACCATTTCAGTAGGCCTTGCAGCATTCTTACATACCATTTGAGTAGGCCTTGCAGCATTCTTACATACCATTTGAGTAGGCCTTGCAGCATTCTTACATAGCATTTCAATAGGCCTTGCAGCATTCTTACATACCATTTCAGTAGGCCTTGCAGCATTCTTACATACCATTTCAGTAGGCCTTGCAGCATTCTTACATACCATTTCAGTAGACCTTGCAGCGTTCTTACATACCATTTCAGTAGGCCTTGCAGCATTCTTACATACCATTTGAGTAGGCCTTGCAGCATTCTTACATACCATTTCAGTAGGCTTTGCAGCATCTAGTTGCATTAGACACTCTCTGTGTTGCTTACTACTGGAGTGCTCTTTCCCCGCTGTGCATGTGGGAGGCAATGGCATGCCAATCTAGTTAACCTGTGTGATTTGAAGTGATGCTGCAGAAGTGGGGGAGTCGGTCGTGAAGCTGTGGGGGTTGAATAACAACACAGTACAGCTGATCCGCTGTAGCAGCACTGCAGCCAGGCTCCTCACTGTGTGGGGTGCATGTTCATACTTCTTACTTCCCTTCCTTCTCTCTTGTGTTAGATAAATATATATAATTGCACTCTTTATGCACATTCATAAGACCTTACACACTCACGCACACTGACACTCCAACACACACACACGCACATAATCACTTAATTTGCTCACACACACATAATATGCACACATTTATTCTGACTCTACACGCACACACACATTCATCAAATACGCTGCTACTACTCTGTTTATCATATGTCCTGATGCGTAGTCACCTTGCCCCTATACGTATCACTCCAGTACACTCCCTGCATATTGTAAATATGGCATTGGAACTGATCCTATATATACCTTCTTACTTTCTCATGTTCTTAGTTCTATTTCTTGTGTGTTTTTGCGCTACCTTGTGTTATTTTTACTACATTGATATTGATTACTGCATTGTTGGGTTTAGAGCTTGCAAGAAAAGCATTTCACTGTACTTGTGCACATGACATTGAAACTTGAATGAATAGCACAACCAGTCAGTCATTAGGCCTAGTATCACCAAGGGACACGTTATGCTGGGTCGTATTCATTAGTGCACAATGTAGCAAAACGTTTCGCAACGGACAAGTTCAGGTAATCCTTTCGTATTTCAGTCACTTTTCTTCCGTTTGGACCCTGATGAATATGACCTCCGGCTGGGGGGTTTTCCTTCTATCTCCTCCTTAAACATAGGCCAACAGTTGTCTTAGCCATCTCGCGCTGCGTTTCTGTTAGGCTCCAGTGATTTGTAGGGTCATGCGGAGCCTGCTAGTGGACCAGTTATCATGGCTGGAATCCATCCTTTTGGAGAAATAATAGAAGACCTCTAGCTCTAAAAAATAACTTGAATTGGACAGGCTGCCTCACTATTGTGTCTAGTAGGGTGCGATGTGGCGATCCAGGAGTTACGTAAGGGGATGTAAGCCATTGTTGACTATTTATTAAGGGAAAAGAGTGTTGTTTTTACGCGGTCAGGGCTGGTTGACTTTCTCTTGAAATTTGTGTAACAAAGCGTTTTTTTTTTTTTTACCCCCAGTCTAGAACAGGATCAAGGCATTAAGTTATGGGGTATAACGCAAGCTCTGAAAATAGATTTGTTTGGTGGGGGGGGATAAAGCTTGGATGGGAAGGCTTTGTGTTATGACAATGTAAGCTAGTGTGTTCTATGGGTATACGAAGGAGGGGAAAGGAGCCAGCTTTATTCTCTCCCCGGGGCCTTTTGTGTGAGACCAGAACAGAGCCGTAGGACTGACTGCCACGGCCGCTGCATGCGGAGACTGCTGAGTTGAAACACGGTGCACATCAAAATCAGTCCGATGGAAATGGATGGGGGGGTCAAGTCACTGATGTCATGTGCGCTTACCCGCTCATGCGCCGTGTCATTGTTGCCTGTGCAAACATACCCCGTTTGTTTCTCACTCTGGCTCTCATCCTATCGCCTCGCCTCCTTCTCAACCATATTGGAGGAGGAGAAGGTCCAAGGTCCCTCCCCTCGAACCTTATTATCCAAAGTCTTTTGAGAGGCGAGGAGAGATGTCGCAAAGAATCAAGGAAAGATTAATTAAGAAAAAGGAATTGTCTTCTTGTTTGTCACTTAGGTGAAGCGGTACCAGTGCATGTTTGAGGGCTGCACACGGACCTACAGCACGGCGGGCAACCTGCGCACGCACCAGAAGACCCACCGGGGCGAGTACACGTTTGTGTGCAACCAGTTGGGCTGCGGCAAGGCCTTCCTCACCTCCTACAGCCTGAAGATCCACGTGCGCGTTCACACCAAGGAGAAGCCCTTTGAGTGCGACGTGCAGGGCTGCGAGAAGGCCTTCAATACTCTATACAGGTGAGGCTCGACTAACACAAAGTTTACCAGCTGCATGTCGAAATATTCCCAGACATGCTGACTAATCGGATGACTATCTATTTACAGGTAACTGCCAAAATAAACGAAACGCCAACATAAATTGTGTTAATAGGGTGTTGGGAAACCACGAGCCGCCATAACAGCGTCAGTGCACCTTGGCATAGATTCTACAAGTGTCTCGAACTTTATTGGAGGAATGCAACACCATTCTTCCACCAGAAATTCCACCATTTGGTGTTTTGTTGATGGTGGTGGAAAATTGTCTCAGGCGCCGCTCCAAAATGTACCATAAGTGTTCAATTGGGTTGAGAGCTGGTGACTGAGACACACACACACACACACCCTTTAAGCTCTTTTGAGACCCCTCTTTCAAAGTTACTGAGATCTCTTATTGTAGTCATGGTAGCCAAAATAATGGGCAACTGGGCATTTTTATACATGACCCTAAACATGATGGGATGTTAATTGCTTAATTAACTCACCTGTGTGGAAGCACTTGCTTTCAGTATACTTTGTATCCCTCATTTACTCTTTTATTTTGGCAGTTACCTGTATATGTAGGCCTATACTAAAGATGGATAGATAATAGATCAAAGGTAACAGGTAATAAATGATATGTAAAATAGATAATAACTAAGATAATAGATACAATATAAAAATATGTAAAGTGACATATCTAGCCTACACTTGGGGCCTAAAATGCCACTCAGATTCTTTACCATAATAAAAACACAAAACAACAGATGACCATGCTTGTTAATTTTCTTAAACAAGAAATGTATTAGAAGTAATGTGGTATATTACTCAATTTCATTATTTTATCCAAAATGTTCAGCAGCCCCTTTAAGGGTGGGAGGTTACAGTAGTAATGGGGCCACTTGAGTCGTGTCACACGTGTCTGTGATTTGGGATCAGACTAGGACATCTCGTCGGTATCAGTTGAAGCAGCAGACTCAACTAACGTTGAAAAACAACCGAGCTTGTGAACAAAACAATGTGAATAGCCTATAAACACGAGGACAAAGACTAAATTAGACACATTTTTTTCATTTTTACCCCGTCCCCCCGTCCCATTAAGCAAAATGGCGTTGAAAAAAATACCTATTTTCCAGACATTGAAGTTATGTTCAAATTAGGTTCTGAATGAAAGGTGAAAAGATACTTCTTTTCCTGATGTTGAAAATGTATTTTCCAGATGTTGAAATCAGGCAAATTTTTGGGTTCTGATTGAAAGTTAAAAATAGACAACTATAAATTACTTATGTTTGGCCCCAAATCAAGGCTGGTTTAGACGGTACAAAATCTGAACCAAACATAGACGGCGTGTTGGGAATGGACAGGCAAAATATCTTGCGGCCTTCCTTCAAAAAGGGGCACTCACTGCTTATCAAAAGGCGGCATCAGTGCTCACCTAAAAAGCCAATATGCCACTGGTTGAGAGAAATTGTCATTATTTTAAGAATTAAGTTAGGTTTTATGTGTTGTTGGAGGTGCATCTTGGCCAATTTGGCTTAGAAAATGCCGCCCTCGTCAATCTGCCGCCGTAAACGGACGCCTAATCCTGCCTAATGAGCGTGCTGGCAGTGTGTTTGCAGCGCCTCCAAAAATGAATCTATCAGCGCTTCACTCAGGGCGCACAGCTCCCCTGCCAGGCAGTGTTGCTACGCGAGGTGGGATATAAGATTCGTCATTATTTGTATGATTAGTAGTTATGAAACAAAACAGCACAAATAATTTGGAAACGCTACTGCAACATCTTTCTAACCCGCACATGCTCATACTTGACTTTTTACTATTTTTATTTGCGAATGTAACGCTCTCACTGTAGAGCCGTGCAAGTTGTTGGTAAAATAGACATTCTTACCCGCCAATACCTAAATCTACTTGCATGTGGCAGGTGTTCATTTTATGCCCTGCCTACACCCATTCAGAGGTATTCTTCCATAGTAGGTTAGCAAACAATGTGTAGGCTTAGGCAGTGTTGCCAACTCCTCAGTAAGGAAAGTAGCTATTGGCTGTCCTAAAAGTCGCCAAATGACGTCATCACCTAATTTGCATAATTGGCCATGTGCATGTAATTGTGATGGACGCTGTAGGAGAGAGGAATAACGTTGTGGGAGAGACAGAAAGTGAGTAAAAAACACCTTAAATATGTTTAGAACTACAAATGAACTTCTGTCGATTCTTGTTTTTTTGTTTTTTTTGTCACAATTCCAACCCTCCTCCTTTATCCGGGCTTGGGACCAGAGTTACTTAGATTTTTATTAAATTTTTTTGTTTGTTAGTTTAGTTTTTTACATTTACATCCCGCCCTGAATGTAAGCCAGGGCGGGATCAGCCAGCGGCGGCTTCCCGCATGCACAATTAATTTGCAGTCTGGACGCGGAGGGGTGAACATCTCCTGTTCTGACTGTAGCTGGGAGGGACTGCTGCGCAAGGACTGGGCCGCCTGTGAGTGCTTTGGGACGGAGGTGGGGCCCACGGCAGCACCCGCTGCTCGTTGAGAAGAGTAAGAACAATACGTGCTTTCACGTCAGAGTCTCCAAAAGTCTCCAATAACACCAGAAAAAGTCGCTAGATTTGTCACTAGTCGCTTTTTTGAAAATGTGTCGCTAGAGTGGTCTGAATACTCGCTAAATATAGCGACAAAGTCGCTAAGTTGGCAACACTGCTTAGGGCTGTAACAGTCATGGATTTTTGGTTGACTGTTATTGGTCAGCTAATTTATCGATGTCATAGTAATAGCTGTTCTAATAGCAAAACCTTTCCCATCCTCAGTCAGCTGTTAGTTCCACAAAAAAAAACGGCTATTTTTATGACGGTCTTCATCCATAACCGTCAATTATGCAGTTATATGGTAATCGTGCCAGCCCTAGGCCTAGTTTCTTCATTCAGTCTGAGATTGCATAAAGAAGGATGTATCAAAAAGAGGATGTGCTTGCTTTTCTTATCTACAGCACATTTTGTCTGTAGGCTGTGGTGGTTCATTTCTGCATTAGCAAATGAGGAGAGTTACAAACTTCACACACCAGTCAGAGTTATACTTAAACTACATCTTTAATAATAAGAGCTTTGCAATAGCACTTTACTTTCAATGATGCGCCATTGAAAGTGACAACACAAAAGTACAAAGATCTTTTATAGCCAAGATACACCCTTCTCAACCTACATGACGAACCACAGATCTTAGGAACAGTTCACAAAGAAAGACTTTTACTTGAGAGAGGAGTATCCCATAGCCAGATGCATTCGCTATAAATTATCATTCAGTTTGGTCCCTAAGACGAGGTTCTAATCTCGTTCCTGGTACTTCATAGCACAAAAACATTACCTCATGTTATTCTGGAACGCTCTTTAGGTTTTATCACCCAAAGACATCGTAAATCTCCTCTCAGTGCTATCTCATAGAGGCCCATCCTCAGTAAAACACACACACACACACACACACACAATAGTTAACAGAATACTCTATTCTGTCGAATAAAACAACCATTATTATACAATACAAGCATTATAACATAATATTGCAATTTTCCACGACAAGCCCCAAGCGTTTTGTCAGTCCAAGTACTGAACAGTGAGTGCTTTTATGCATTGTTGGGTGTTCTAGCCTAATTTCAAATCAAAATCACATTTTATTAGTCACATGCGCCGAATACAACAGGTGTAGTAGACCTTACAGTGATATGGACTTTGTTTTATCTCCCAATTTAGTTTTCTAATTTGACTGAGTTCTTTGTTTTGTAGTGTCTGCTGCATTTAGCTTCTTCGGTTTAGCACTCAATGAAGGCATTATAAATGGAGGCCCTCAGCCAGGCCAGTAGTAGGCTAGTCAGCCAGTGGCTCTAGTGTTGTGACATTGAACCGAAGGCCACTGAGACAGGCGGTGGTGGAAGCGTGCCACCATCGACTCCCCTGTCAGGGTCCATTTATCAGCACAGCCAAGCCAATGTGTTGTTTCCCCCTAAACACATTACTTTGCTCTTATCAGAACCATGCTGCCTTGTCCTCTCCAATAAGGAACACGGTGGCACTACATTTCTACTAGGCTACGGGTCCTGTTCATTAGGCACCAAACAGATGAAAACCGACTGAAACAGGGAAGGACTACCTACACTTGCCGAATAAGAATTGCTAATTTTGGTTTTCCATTGCTTCCCCTAATCAACATGACCCTGGATTGTGTCCTTAAAAGTTTTTAAAGCAAGTTTAGGTTGTTATTTTCCAATTTGGTCTCTTTCTCCAGAGAAAGGAGTGCTACCTAATCTTCTAGGCCCGAGTGTTTGCACATTAACAGTCTGTGTTCTAATGTTTTTGGAATGTTTATTTAATTCAAGACGGTGAGAACATTTTCAGCAGCTCAGTATTTTTGCTCTTATTAACAGAGCTACATTTCCACTTGGAAGTAGGCCTACCATTTAAATGTCAATTATTATATTTGAGGTAAAGGAATAAAATTTGACGAAAGGAGCACATAATTTTTCACCCTTAAGTTTTTGATTTTATACTGTAACTCTCCGGTCCGGACCACTGCTTCCTGCTTCTCGATTGGCTCTCGTTGGCTGAGGTTGAAAACATAAACAATAGTACACAACTTCACGTCCATGCAACTTTTTTGGGGGGATTATGACACGGTTAGAAAGCAGTAATAAGCTATCTATCTCTAAGACGTATTCTTCCAAAACGACAAGGAAATTGAATTTATCCCCCAAACGTGACACGTAGCTCCTTTTGAAATCTTCCCCGTGGTTGATTGTAATTATCTCCTCTCGGCAGACTGAAAGCGCACCAGAGACTGCACACGGGGAAGACGTTCAACTGTGAATCGGAGGGATGCACAAAGTACTTTACCACGCTCAGTGACCTGAGGAAGCACATTCGCACTCATACAGGGGAGAAACCATTCCGGTGAGTTCTCCGACTCCACGCACCCACTGTGGTTTATGTTTCACAAGGGGAGGAAAGACCGCTGCCTTGGATATAAAGCAAGGACATTATCTGGTCATGTTTGGATGAGGATGCCTTTTTCTTGATATGAGATCTTCTTTGCATATAAACAAATGTAGCCTAAAGGAGTGGGGGAAAATGCACATTGAGGAAATTATATCTTTCATCTGTTCTGATTAGTTTTGGTTTTGGAAGAACGGTGAGGGGCATGACACTGCTTTGTGGCGCACCAACAACAAACAAAAAAAATATTATGCATCAGGTTTTCTAATTTCCGCATTTTTTTATTATTCTTCGTCAGCTTAATCTCCACATGTTTTTCTCTATTGCTGTTTGCCTTACATTGACCGATCATTTGTGTGATCTTCCCTCTAGGTGTGACCATGATGGTTGCGGCAAGGCGTTTGCTGCCAGCCATCACCTAAAGACGCACGTGCGGACACACACAGGTACGCTTTACTACTACTTCTGTTTGGAAAATAAATTCTCTGTCAAATCTCAGAATGACAGTCAACCAATCATTAATCCACATTCCACACCTCAGAGACAGAGAGTAGCGCTTAATATCTCAATTTTAACATTTTCTAATATTTTATATTAGGAAATGATAGCGTTTGATTTAACATTACTTTTAGATTGGAAAATGTTTGTCAAGCAGACCGAATAGTCATTTCCCTTGGCATACAGTCATTTCCCTTGGCATACAGTGAAGGTGACCCTCTTCCTTCCTCCCTTCTCTCTCGTCTCGCTCCCCCCGCCCTTCCCCCTCCATCCTTCCTTCCATCAGGGGAGAAGCCTTTCAACTGTCCCAGCAACGGCTGTGAGAAAGCATTCAGCAGCCAGTACAGTTTGAAGAGTCACGTCAGGGGCCATGGGGACAAGGGCCAGCCCTTCAGTGTCACCCTCACTCACCCCCTGTCTGAGGTGAGCCATACGTAAATCAAAGCATCTATTTCAGACAGGTCACGTGTGGCTCATTTTTGGTAAGAGCATGGCGCTAGCAACGTCATAGCCGTGGATTCGATTCCTGCTACGGCCACCAATTTAAAAAGAAGTATGCACTCACTGTTCGATGAAAGTGGCTGAATAGAGTGTATTGTTAGTATTCATTTTAATATATCTGGGGTGTTTTTCATGGGTAAAGTAATTTATTTGTACCTACAACATTGTGCCTGCAATCAGTACAGTCTGTTTTGATTGTTTTTATGATCTACATTCTATCCTTATGTATCTTTATGACTTTAGATGGCTTTTGCTCAATAATGGAAGGCTTCTTGGCTTCTCCAATGTCTCGTTCTGTTAATGTTTCTAGGCACTGGAAAATGTAAGTTGGGCCTATTCCTCTCTAATTACAGGATGCAAACCATTCACTGTGCCTCAGTGACTTGAGCCTCATCTCGACTGACTCGGAGCTCAGAGAAAACATCCACAATGTGAGTGTGCGCGCATTATTTCATCAGCCCTTATTTGACTTTATAGGTCCATGTATGAACAATTTATTTTGTGGTGGGGTACTATGACAGCAAAAACAACCATATTTGTTTTGTTTCTGTATAAAGGATCAATAAAGGCTTATTGTAAGACAGACATGTATTATCGTGTAATGCTTTGTTACATCTGTGTTACAGTCTCAGAACTTGGACTTGAGCAGTGTTACCCCCGTGAGGATCTTCGAGCTCATGTTCCAGAGTCCGGAGAACAGTGTTAGTCAAGACGATGCACATCCTCACGGCAAGTACCCATCACAATCTATAAACTGTAACTCGGGTTGATTTCAGTGCATTTTCAAGCTAACTTTTGCTCTTTGTATTTGTTAATATTTTTCAGAGAGCCTTGTCGAAGCCTTTGGCCAGGAGACTGGTCAGTCCACCATGGGCGATGGATCCACCCCCATCTCCTTCTCATTCTCCCTCGTCCCTTCCTCCTCATCCTCCTGTTCCCACTCCCACCCACACTCTCACCCTCACTCCGACACCACCTCCACCACTGTCCTGGAGACTTCCTCCCAGCTCCCTCTTAGCCAAACCCCCTCTTCCCAACCGCCAGCATCTCCTGCCACCATTAGTAATGTTACCGCAATCAGCTCCACCCAGCCCCTCACCACCTTCGTACCCTTACCCACTGCCCTGCAGACACCAGATGTGCCTGCCCCCTACGTGGCGCTGCCCGCCCAGACCGCTCCAATAGTGCCCTCTGCTGCGCCAGTAGTGGTGCCAGGCCCAGCCCTCGCCAACGCGGCTCTGGGCGCTGTAGTCGCTGCCACCCCCACAGAGACTGTGCCGCTGCCGGCCGTGGCTCACACTCACACCGTGCCTTTGGCCAGCAACACCAACCCTGCCCTGGCGCCCCCAGCCTCTGCCCCCACCATCGCCCCAAGCCACAGCCACACCCAGAGCCTGCTGCAGCCCAGCATCGTCATGTCTGACCAGAACCTGCAGTGGATCCTTAACACCGCTGCCAACAGCCAACAGAACCCAGAGCAAGCGGTAAGAGTGCCGGTTTGACATGCCGGTTAACATTGAATTGATAGTTTGGGTGGGTGCTGATGCATTTGTGTGGACATCAATGTTGTTTGTTTTCAGCCACACGGAGGTCCAAAAGTGGAGAAGGTCTTCTTTACCACAGCCATACCAGTAGGAGGAAATTCAGGTGAGATTTGTCCTGTACTTTTACCAGTGTGATTATTAACAGCAATAATGCTACACTGACCCACATTAAAAAATACTATAGTATACTGTAGAATAATATACCACACACTGTAGTATTCCTTGATCATGTACAGTACTCACTATATCATTTTGTAGTATATGGTAAAACACTATAGTAAATACTACAGTAATGTCTGCAAAAACACTACAGTTTGCAAAAACACTCGTTTTTAACTATAGCAATACAGCTGTATTTAATTTGCATATAGTCTGCCCGTTCCCCTTCCCCATATCCCAATTTGTGCCACCCATAAGTGAGAAACCTACAAATATTGTGTTCTCTTCAGGTTTTAGAAAAGAGCAGAAGCTCTGAACTATTTGTTCAGACCACAGTCCTACCTACCTACAGGTTATGGAAAATGTGCTATTTTAGTATTTGTCCGGTAGGTTTCCTCAAGGAGAAAGCTCCCACTTTATGCAAATACTACGGTATACTAGTCATGTCCACACACAAAAAAACACTACAGTGATACTACAATAAATTATTTTTACTGTTCTAATTATGTTGGTAACCAGTTTATAATAGCAATAAGGCACCTCTGGGTTTTCTGATATATGGCCAATATACCATGGCTAAGGACTGTGTCCAGGCACTCCGCGTTGCGTCCTGCTTAAGAACAGCACTTAGCCATGGTATAGTGGCCATATACCACACTCCCTCGGGGCTTATTGCTTAATTATAAACTGGGTGGTCCGAGCCCTGAATTCTGATTGGCTGACCGCCGTGGTATATCAGACCGTATAACACGGGTATGACAAAACATTTATTTTTACTGCTCCAATTACGTTGGTAACCAGTTTATAATAGCAATAAGGCACCTCGGAGGTTTGTGGTATATGGCCAATATACCACGGCTAAGGGCTGTGTCCAGGCACTCCGCGTTGCATCATGCATAAGAACAGCCCTTAGCCATTTCGTGCCTAATGAAATACAACCTTTGTTTTGTAATGTGTTACAGGCAACTCTGTCCAGCAGATCGGCCTCAGCCTGCCCGTCATCATCATCAAACAGGAGGAGTCCTGCCAGTGCCAGTGTGCCTGCAGGGACTCTGCTAAAGACAAGCTCTCCAACAAGAGCAGCAACGCCTCGGCAGCAGCACAACAACAGCCCGCAGTGGCCTCCGCTCCTCTACCACCCCCCGCTCTCGTGGCACTGCCCTTTCCCCCCGTACTCCCCCCGGCACCCTCTTCCCCCTTGTGCTGCCTCCCACCGCTCACCTCGGAAGTGAATGAGTCCCCTCCTCTTCCCCAAACAGGAGCGGTACTAGGACTGGGTAGCCCCTCGACCTCTGTACAGACGTCCCCCCCAGGGGTGGCCACGGCAACCAACCCCCCTCCTATCACGTCCATGGTGGCCAAACCATCCGTGTCGGACTTCCTGTCCCTGCAGAGCCCCGAGAGCACGGCCAACATCGAGGCTCTGCTACTGGTGACCAGCAGTGATGACTTCACTATGGCCACCGCTGGCACTAGCACTACCACCAACCCCTAGTGGACACTCAGGCTTCGTTCCTATTCTCCACTCTTCTCTTGCATACTCCCAGTCATGGATTTAAAAGCATTTTTGTGTAAGCATTGGGCAGAGGGAGTTTCTACCATTGTTAAATTAAAGGGAGTGTGCATATGCACACTTTAGGAGAAGGATATAGAATCAGGACGCAGCCGTACCTGCTGATTTACCCACTACGCATCCGCTTTTCAATTACTGTAAGTGAAACTTAATGAGGGGGCTTATTTTGAAAAAGCAGCAAAATGCAATGCCAGTCTAGAAAAGTGTTCTTAATTGGCTGGCTCTCCATCAAACAAGACAAGGTCCTAAGCACTGATCATTTGAAAGGCCCGAGGAACTATTGTGTGCTTCTAATATGGCGTGAAGCTGATTCCTGAGAGCAACAAAACATTGTCTATATCCATGTACTGTACAATAGTTCTTAACTGTAACTATTATGATTAGTTGGTAAGTGATTGACCAGAATGCACTGCATGTGAAGTGAATTGGAATTTCATCAACTATATTTCCTACAAGGAATTAGTGTGGCAGTGTTGCCATTCCCTTAAAAGCAATGTCTTGCTAATGCCATAATGTGAAGAGTAATTTCCAGTGTTTTACCTAAATTAGCTACTGTAGTCCAGATCATTGTTTTGTCTTGTCTCGCTTTGTTCGTTTTTGTCTTTCTTTACAGGTATATTTACTAATTGAAAAAGAAATTGCCTGTGACAGAAGTTGCTTGCCTTTTAAATATAATTTAGAAGTAAATACATTAGTAATAAGCCTATAACTTAATATTTAATTTGTCAATTATTTTTATTTATTGGAGAAAAAAAATCTAAATCTCTGACCTTAGACTGTTATCAAGTCACAGCTTATTCATCATCATTGCTAATTTATTCCACTTTTCGCCCAAGTTTTCTTTTTTAGTCCCCCCCCCGTTACTGATTTCTGTTTTATGGAGCCCCTCTCAATCTGTTTCAGAAAGCTGTTTCAACACTGCACCGTATTGCAATTAATTGTATATCAAGGTTGTCAAAGGTCCTAAATTGAGTTTTGGTCTGCAAAACCTCTTCACAGTGAAATCATGAATCAATTATGAAAATAATAGCTCACAACACTGTTTCTCTATGAATTATGACCCACTCAGGGATGCATCATGGCATATCTAATTTATACAGCTTGAGATTTTCCTTTTATTTAATAAGAGATTGTCCATTTAGACATTTTAGCAGTCAACTGCCCGGATGCCCATCGATTGTAGTAGCCCCCTTTTTCGGCTGCACTCTCCCCTCTTTGTGCACTGTCTAATATGACTAGTTATCTGCGTTATTACTATGACAATATTTAAATACCACTGCTGTCAGAAGGGGTTTCTGAAGGGTGTTGATGATGGTGTAAATACATTTAAATATATGAACACTTATTCCTTCAGATTGTTTTTAGAATGTATTTGTTTTGTATATACATTTTGAATATGTAGACTTGAACCTTGGAGACTAAAGAAAATAGCCCCTGCGCTGCCCTTTTGTCTTTGCATTCTGCCCCCATGCAGATGCTCACACATCTTATGCAGAAGAGTTTAAAATGAAGCCTTATAATGGTTAGTTTTAGGGCCATTGGCTTCTGTGCAGTCAACATAGTATTTATTTTCAAATGCAAGTGTAACTTTCTTAGAGTATATGACGATATTGTTTCACATGGGACATAATGCAATGATTACAACAAAGAAATAAAAAATTGGAGAGAAGGCACTATGCCTAAATGTCATGTGTAGAGCAACCTTGCCTTACTACAGGATATCTCACTTGCTGTGGCTTACTGAGCTGGCTCCTTGTCTTGTCAATCTTTGCCTATGGCTTGATTTGGACACGCTGCCTGACTACTTCCTCCTGTTCATCTAGTCTTGTTCAATGCCTTTTAGCAGCTGTCTACACCTGGACAAAATTACATTGAAAAGAAATGCTTCATTTTTGGTTTGAAGATTTAACGGATAAATGTGCCAAAAAATCAAATGATCCCCCAATTATTATTTTTCTGTTTTAATTTTTTTATGTGAAGATGTTACTGCAGAAATATACTGTAGACTGAAATTGTTTCTCTTGATTTTTTTGTAGTACTGTATTGTAGACAACTTAATACTTTATTTTACAGATCACTACATCAATGTTGTAGTTGGAAATTGTAATTACATCAACATTTTAATTGCTACTTCACAGGCATTGATGGACAGCAGCTATCATGTTCTATTATTTAGCATGGAAAGAGGGGCTGAGATCCAACCTAGGCCTCATCATGTATCATAGGATAACAGAGTACGCAGGAAATCTTTGTCTGGCAGACCTGAGTAGGAGAAATGTGTAAACTAACATGGGCTTTGCCCTTTTCCTGTTTTGAGATTTAACCGATATCAAAACTTGATGATAACCTGGAATATTGATTCATGTAGTTAGCACTTAAAATTGGGTCCACTAGAATGTGAATTATCAAATGTTAAATAATTAGTTTCTTATTGATATTTATACTAAATAAAAATATTAACGCAACCATTTTTTAAAGATTTTACTGAGTTAGTTCAGAAAAGGAAATCAGTAAATTTGAAATAAATTCATTAGGCTCTAATCTATAGATTTCACATGGGAGGGCATAGGCCCACCCACTAGGGAGCCAGGCCCAGCCAATCAGAATGTGTTTTTCCCAACAAAAGGGCTTTATTACAGACCTAAATAATCATCAGTTTCATCAGCTGTCTCGGTGGCTGGTCTCCGACAACCCCACAGGTGAAGAAGTTGGATGTGGAGGTCCTGGGCTGGCGTGGTAACACGTGGTCTGCGGTTGGACGTATTGCCAAATTCTCTAAAACGATGGATGTGGCTTATGGTAGAGAAATGAACATTCAATTCTCTGGCAACAGCTCTGGTGGACATTTCTGCAGTCAGCATGCCAATTGCACGCTCCCTCAAAACTTGACATCTGTGGCATTATGTGCCCAGCATAAGGTGCACCTGTGTAATGATCATGCTTTTTAGTCAGCTTCTTGATATGCCACACCTGTCAGGTGTATGGATTCTCTTGGCAAAGGAGAAATGCTCACTAACAGGGATGTAAACAAATTTATGCACGAAATTAGAGAGAAGTATTTTGGGAGTATGGAACATTTCTTGGATGTTTTATTTATTTTCATGAAACATGGGACCAACACTTTACATGTTGCATTAATATTTTTGTTCAGTATAGGTATTCCCCCAACAATGCTGGTCAATAACTTGATGTATTGTAAATATGAACCCTGACCCACCCTCTTACTGCCCTCAACATGTTCACATCCAATTCGATGCATACCTTTTTAAAGAAAATATCTATGCAATGATTTGACTGCAGTATTCCTTAAAGTACAAAATGCAACAACAACAAATCATGACCAACCTTTTACATCAATGTCTTGGTCTAAGTAATTCTGTTAAATCAATATTCATGTTTGCTAATGTCAACTTTCAAGGCTCAACTTTCTCATTTGCGAAGCTCCATGTATGTAACCATTTTTGCTCACCAATCTTTCAGTATTCAACTTAGCGGTATGACCAACTTGGCATCCTATTTTGATCACCATGATCATCCATTTTATGTGAAGGTCCAATTTATTATGTGTGATGTTTGAGGTGGGGCTGTGAGCCTGGGCATTGAAAGGTTTTTTTTTTAATTATTTTTTTACCCCCATTGCTTTCCATTGAATATTGAATCGTGTCTCTTTTTTTTTTTTTACATGTACTTGTTTTGCCTCCCATGTGAGTTACCTGGTTAAACACTAACTGGATTTGCTTCGGGAAAAAATTACAATATATGATTCTGTTGTAAGAATTATTTGTGTCAAATGTTGTACGCTGCATCTTTTTAAAAGTTTTGGGTGAAAAACAATCTTTTCTTGTTCTCATACTGTATGTGCTGTTTTTGCTCAAGTCATCTCATTTAACTTTATGTTAATCTGTAAGGGTGATACAAATTTGGACCCGATTTGTTAACCCAATTTAACAGTTTAGACCAATTGTTAGAATTGAAAGTGCTGGTTCTACCTTTGCTAGAAGATACTGACCCTACTGTTATGCTTGTTTACACTGAGCTGCACTAGGCTAAAAACGCAATCATGTTACATTAAGACACTGGAGCCGGCACCAGATATGGGTGGGAAAACGTACCTCAATGCAGGGATGGGATATGCCACTGTACTCCCAAAAAACTGCCCTTTTAATCCTCATGCTAGCTAGCAGTAGCCACAGCAGCCATTATGGAATGGCACAGATATCCACTAGTTACCACAAAGTCTAAATTGGCTATATTGTAAAACGTCATGAAAACAAGCTTTCTTAATTTAAGGAAAGGGTTAGGCATAAGATTAGCAGTGCAGTTAAGGTTAGTTTTAAAATTATATTTTGAGGAGAGAAATGGAAGAAATAGGTGGGGTTTATGACTGAATTCATGAAAAATTAAGAAAAGCAAATTTTAGTTAAGGTAGGCAATGTGATTAGGTTTAAAATCACATTTTGAGAAGAGAAATGGCAGGGTCTATGTCTGTAGCAGCTAGTGATGACCAAGGGTGTGTCACATTGAACAAAGAAGCTAGCTGATTGGCTGACACTGCCATTCCAAAATGGCTACGGTGAATACTGCTAGCTAGCAGGAGCACAAAAATTATAGTTTTCAGGGAAAACTAGCAGTATTTCAATCTTCTCTATGGATCTGTGTAAAGGTAAAATTGAGTGCAGTAGAATATCCCAGAGGTACGTTTTCCGACACATCTCGCGCCAGCTCCACAGTGGCCAGAGCAGCAGGTAGCCTAGCAGTTAAGAGTGTTGGGCCAGTAACCGAAAGGTCGCTGAATCGAATCCCCAAGCCAACCAGGTGAAAAATCTGTCTGTGCCAATGAGCAAGGCACTTAACCCTAATTGCTCTGGATAAGAGCGTTTACTACATGACTAAAATGTAAACGTAACCATGGTTCTGACCCCCAGTAGAGCTGTGTAAACAAGGGTTGAGTCTGTCATGTTCAGCCTTTATGGAATACATTTTACTTAACCTGTAGGTTCAATTGTCAGGCGAATAACAGCTCAAATCGGGATTTTGTTCTTTTTTTGTAGCCATTGGTCAGATGCTTAGAATGGTGAGTTCATGGGTGCAAAACACTGGCAGTTGAGGTTTTGAAAAAGCAGTTTGTATTTTGGAATTCTGTTCATAGTTAAGTACACATGATTGTTTTAATACTCAATGTGTAAAATGAGGGGGAAACTTAATGCTTCCAGAGGAATGTCTTCAACACCCAAAGAGTGAGAAGTTGTGAAGGATTTCTATTTTTAAAAGAATGTATCGTGAAATTGGTTTGCTTACGTTTGTTTTGTATGAAGTAGTATTGTATAATAAAGCAATTACTTTTTGAATTGAGAGCAATATAATAGTGATGAAATCTTATCGGACGTGTCTCCCATTTTTGCCCAAGCGAAAAAGTTAGATGAACCATGATAGATTTTATTGACATACCAAATGATTCACATTTCCACCATGAGTAAAATCAGTCACTTCGGAGCAGGGAATGATCCATCACTAAGGTTCTTCTCCTGTGGGGTTCAGAGAGATACTTCGGTTTGGTGGTTGACACATTTTTTCAGAGTTTGAAGCATGGAGAAACATACCCTTAAAATACCCTGCATGTCCACCAAGTCCTTCAGAACAGTGTTGCAGAGATCCATCTGTTCCTTCAGGGAGACCAACTGGTCTTGGAGGTCTTCAAGTAAACTGTGCTGACCAAAACAAGGAGTTGACTTTTTGGTAATAAAATTAAAAGTTACCCTACAAACCAGAAACCAATAGAATGTAAAACCTCATAATTCAGTAAAGCACATAAATGTAGTTGACCATAAATAAGGTTATGAATTTTATTTAGATTTAGTGTCTGGATACCTTCAGTTTACTACCTCCAATTAGAGGTACTTTTTGAAGAATAAATTAAAGTCCCATTGCCAACCTGTGTGTTTAAAGAGTCTGTCTCATCATTTTGGGGAGCTGGAGCCCTCACCATATTATCTACAATGGAAATTACATTACAATTAAACAGATATATGGTTATTTGTGTAGTAAACTGTTACCTGGAACCGACGTAATTTTTGTTTCTCTTGAAAACCCCTGGCCTGTACACTTCTCTGTTACACGTGATATAGTTGTACTAATTAGTAATTGATTGGAGGCATTGTTCAAGTTGAATAACTGAAGTTATCCTTGTTCATTTGATGTAATGGGCATGTACTATTTTGTTATTAGTTTGGATGAATATCACCCACTTGTTATACAAATTACAAATAACATTTTGACCTTGTTTATACTAATTTAACTGGAATTTTATAAACGTTTAACGCTGTGTGCTTTCACTTTAAGGAAATGCGTGTCATTGTTTTGAGGGCGTTACCCGGAAGACGGTCAACGTTATTTCATCAGCCGACACAGCATGTAGCACCAACACTTTCTATGAATCCCTTTAAGTTTAGTTCTTACTTCATGATATTAAGACGCGTTTATAAGTCAGCCTTAGCGACCCGAGACGGAAGAGCTAGGTACAAAGAACTGATGACTAAAATGCTGCGCTTGTCACCGCAGTCCGTCATGAATGGACCATCTGCCCAGTGTGAGGAAAGACTGCAAGGTAGGTTCAATATGTCACCATTCAAACTCAAACGCCAAGGTTCTACAGTGAAAATATTGTAAGTTGAATAGAGGTCATGATTGTCCATATGAGAAGCTAACTATCTTATTCTCATGGATTCATCTAAGTGCACGTGTTACACCGTACCTACACCGGTGTTGTGCCGAAAAGCTCCCCCCTGACAGAATTGTACGCCCCCCCCCCCTTTCGCTTGAACGCGCACGCACTCCATTCTTCATTGCTGCGACTTGCTTGTTGAGATTTCTGATCACGTTAGGCTGCGTTTAATTTGTCGGTTTGATCGCGGGGGAGGCACTAGTAATGTCTGCAGTTTTCGGTTGGCTATTTGTTTCAAGTGTATTAGTCTATAAATACATCTCTGCCAAAGTTCGTCATCTCTCCCATGTCTTATTCATCTTGTAGTTGTTCAGAAATGTTTATTGCTTGCCTACATTTTACTCCCTCTGTTTAATATAGCACGCATACATGAATTATTAATTCCGGTTGCCTATCCTAATGTGAAGTTTGTTTTATAGAAAGTATTTGACTCTAGCCCCCAAATTAAGGCAATTATAAGGGGGCAAGGCAAGGCCCTCTTCTAATTTTGAGTAATTTAATAACATGTATGTTTAAATTCATTTTGCAACACGCGAGCAGTGTGATGAGCATGTTAGGGCTCCCGAGTGGCACAGCGGTCTAAGTCACTGCATCTCAGTGCAAGACTCATCACTACAGTCCTTGGTTGGAATCCAGGCTGAATCACATCCGGCCGTGATTGGGAGTCCCATAGGGTGGCGCACAATTGGCCCAGCGTTGTCCGGGTTTGGCTGGGGTAGGCCGTCATTGTAAATAAGAATTTGTTCTTAACTGACTTGCCTGGTTAAATAAAGGTTACATTTAAATTTTTGATGTATTCTGCAATAAATAAATCTTAAACTTTTTGTCAAATGCTTTGCATTAGCCACGTTCTGTTGTGGGGGAGGTTGTCGAATGTCTACTCGTGATGACATGAGATCATACATCAATCTATGTAAGCTGTTTGCATAAGACCATTCATTCCTAATGGTTTGCTTTTGAAGTGTAGATGGTGCTGAAATCCTGAATTCAACAGTGAAGGCTTTAAAGGATGGGCAAGTTGTTGCTGTGCCAACAGACACAATATATGGCCTGGCTTGCTTGGCTCAGAATTCCAATGCCATCAAAAAGGTGTATGACATCAAAGGACGTAATGGTCAGAAACCACTGGCCATTTGTGTTGGAGAAATCAAAGACATTTACAAGTAAGTGTGCCTTGATGGTGTTCATATCATTGTCCTTGTGGCTCAATGTCTTGCAACATGCCTGACTCACACTATAGAGCCAAGCTGAGCTGGACTGGCCTTGTTACGCATCCACCGTAGTTGATTAAAATCTACCTTGCTGGAAAGGACAAAATTAAAATATCGGTGCCAGCACAGAAAGGTTTGGGTCGGCCCTATAATGTGACAAAGGCAATATTGCAACCTAGCCTAAATGTTCTATTTTTGACCTTTTTCCTTGTGGTGGCAGGTACTGTAAGGTGTCAGTCAAGGAAGAGCTGATAGGGGAACTGTTGCCTGGCCCTGTCACTCTAGTTCTGGAACGAGCTGAAGTACTCAACACTGACCTCAATCCCTTCACTCCGGTAAGACTTCCATAGACACGGACCATTACACAGACACGGACAATTCACTGCCCCTAAAAGATGACAAAATATACTAGAATTCATAAACCACTCAATTTGAAAATGTGTGTTGCTTTTCTGCATGCTAGATTTTGGTCTGGCACTTCATAAGTTAATTTATTGCATGTATTGGGCTGTTGATGATCTGTTTACCTGTTCCTTCCAGTTAGTAGGAGTGCGCATCCCGGACCATGCCTTCATGAGACGCCTCTGCCAGATGTGCGGGGAACCTCTTGCCCTCACCAGCGCCAACATCAGCTCACACTCCAGCACTGTGGCTGTACATGTATGTAGAGAGAACCCACCGTGTGTGTGTGTGAACTGTTTTTAGAACATGAACTGGAGGGGAGGTGGGACTGCATCATCTACAACCAACCAAGGTTTATCACTGCATCATTTTTCCACTGGTGCTTAAAAGGACTTTGGCAAAAGTAGTTATACAGGGATTTTCTCCACAGGAGTTCCAGGATCTGTGGCCCCGGTTAGCAGTGGTGGTGGATGGCGGACCAATAGGAGACAAGAGTCGGTTGGGGTCAACAGTGGTCGACCTATCGGTGCTCGGCAAATACCGCATCATCAGACCTGGCTGGTGAGTAGTGATACTGGCCTGCTCAGCAGATTATAGGCCACTGCCTAATACATTTCAATCAAGTTATGTTCAGGTAATTCTGTGTTGTTAATTTATCAAAGTTAAAAGTACATGAGCACATTTGGTGAGTGGGAGTTTAAACATGCAGTATAGTGAAAATGACCTGTGGAAGTGATAACCCCCTGCTCTTTTCTTTCAGTGCCTTCTCTTCCACAGTTGAGGTGCTGGAGCACAAATATGGACTGTCAGAAGACACACGGGATCAGTGAGGTTTGCCCGCTCCAAATTCATACCACATGCTGAAATGTACAACCAGCAAGAACCTGTGCTTACCATGGCCAAATACAACTATGAATGATGGCAATGCCTGCAACGCTGAGGCGAGTGACGAAATCGAGCTCGCTCATCTTTCTAAAGGAAGGACTGTCCTTTTGCACATTGCAGGCTATTGTGGAAAGCTCTGGGTTTCACTTAAGGGATTTGTTTTGTCATTCTGGGTTATTAGTTGTCCAAGCATTCTTGTTTCTATGGGAAAACCCAGGGAACTGAACTCGGTCTTTGCTTTACAAATTGACTTTATTGTGTGGAAACTAGGTTGTTTTATTCAAGCATGCTTACACCCAACAGAAGACCCCACTCTTGCCTCCTCTCTACTGGGTCAAAATGGCAGACTTGGCACAGAGTAACAGTTGGAGTTCTACCCTGTTACTGTCATTTTGAGCTATGGCTAGGTTAAGCAAAGCTTCTATTTTATTGAGATATTTCAAGTGTCTATTTCATGCATTTCTAAATCAAGTCTGTGTTTTATGAACTGATTCTGGAGTTTCAGGGATGTGAACATTGTTTAAATGCATTTTATTTTCATAGAGAATTTACTTAACATGGTTTGGAACCAATTTCAGACTAAGGCTGCATTTACAACTTACAGCCCAATTTTTTATATTCTTTTCACAAATTGGTCTTTTGACCAATCAGATCAGCTGTGAAAAGATCTGATGTGATTGGGCAGACCAATTGGTGGTTAAAAACAATATTAGAGTTGGGCTGCTTGTGTAAACGCAGCCTGTTAGCCGTGATCTAGTGTATTATTGCTTGACGGTTATGAGTACTTGATTAATGGTTTGTTTAATGGACCAATGAGAGCATGTTGTTGAGAATAAATAGCATGCATTATGCTGATCCTGATGGCTTGTTGGATTTCTCTCCTCGCCTGTAGTACTGGGTTAATGTCAGTGTGGTGGATGAACTACTGCAGAAGCTCCCGTCAACAGAACACTCTCAATTGCTTTTTTTTTTTGTGTCTTCTCACATGTTGGGAATGTAAATGGTCAGTATTCAGCAATGCATATACATTAAGGAGGTAGCCTAGAGGTTAAGAGCGTTGGGCCAGTAACCCGAGAGGTCGCTGTTTTGAAAACCCTGAGCCGGCAAGGTGGAAAAATCAGCTGTTCTGCCCTTGAGCAAGGCAGTTCCCAAAATCTACTGCTCCCCGGGCGCCGTTGATGTCGAAGGCAGCCCCCCGGTACACCTCTGCTTCAGAGGGGTTGGGTTAAATGTGGAAGACAAAATTTGGTTGAATGCATTATGTTGTGCAACTGAGTAGGTTTTCCCTTCCCCTACTAGTTTCTGCTAGTTAGTGAATGACGAACAGTGGCTGTGTGGACTGCCAAGCTGGATCAGATGACTCGTTAATGCGCAATGGCTCACACAACACTGCAGCTGTAAGTTGTTTTTTTTGCCTCATAGAATGGATAGTCTTTGTTTTAAAGATAAGTCAGAGGGCACATCCTTTTATTCCTAAAATGTCTGTTTTCATTTTAGTGATGGACAGCAAGATTTCAGTAAGCCTAGGTACAAATTGGTCATACACACTTCATTTATCATTCATGTTCCAGTACCCAGCCAGACCTGACTATACATTTACATTGCCTGCATATAAGAGTGACCGTTTATTTCTATAAAATGTCAAAATATTTTAAAGGACGATGTCCCAACTGTGATGTTGAATGAATCTGAAAAACTTGTTTTGAACAGATTGGTAATTGTGCTCGACTTAAATTATGAAATTGTTGAATGTAGTTTCTCTGGTGGTGGTTGTTTTCTGTCTTCAGATAAACGTAAACTGCTGTGGACATGGCGTTTCCTCTTGGCTGAATTGGTCTGGCTGCAATCACACGCTCCGATACCCCAAAATCTCTGTGGAACCACTTAGACTCTCCCTAGTGCACTGACATTAAACAATTTGGTGGTCAAACATGCCGTTTTCCCTTACACTTATGTTTATATCAGTACCTAAGTTGCTTTAGGTACCGATCTAGGATCAGCTCCCCCAATCTAAACCTTAGCCATTAGTGGGGGAAATGTGGAACTGACCCAAGATCAGTGTCTAGGGGGCAGCTTCACCCTACATCTTTGAGCTCCACATCCTTGTTCAGCCACACAGGAAATACCCCTTTACTTGGCACCGAGCACACTTGATTTGAGTGAAGAGAAAAGACTACTTAATGGAGAGGAAAAAATAATCGTCCAGCTCCACTAGCTCTCTCTCTCACTCACTCACTCACTCACTCACACTCTCACTTTCCAACAAAGAGATGGCCTGGGGATGAAAGTCAAATCCTAGAAATGGCACCCGGTCTATTTTATTGGAATTATCATTTTAAAACTTAAAAGGATTGTGCAGAAAGAGAAGTCATGCCAGGTTGCATTGTATCAAACAGATGGTTGCAGTGGTTTGTCAAAGTAGGACAGAGTGTACTGTATACAGTATATTGGACTATTGATGTGTCCATCCATGCTTGTAGCAGGGATGGGGTTTGTCTGGAGGTTATCAGGAGACAGAATCCAGGGCAGAGATATGGCAAGCAGGATGGGGAGCTTATTGTTGCACATAAGTGTCAACTGTAGAATATCCCAAATGTACCACAAAATGCAATTTTTCGCTACCAAAAAAGTTAAATCAAGAGGATTTCTCCCTGTTCTCTTTTTTTTTTTTTTTTTGCCAGTCCAATTCCCACGCACGTCTCTCACACATTCATAAACCTCTACAGTCACTCATGCTTTTTCTCTCTCTTTCACACACACAGTGCCAGCTCACATAAGCCATGTCTCTTTCTCCTTGTTGAACTGCTCTGCCCACCTCCTGGTGAGCTCCAGGTAGTATTCAGGTTGGTGCGGCTGGTAATCCAAATACAACCTGGTCACCGTCTTTTTTGGCACAGCCCTCTCGATCTGTGTGCCCTCGTGCCACTCGTTGAACGACGTTATAGTGACGATCTCGGGCCGCACGTTCAGCGCCGCCTGCAAGGCCGTCTCGTAGTAGCGGCCGTTGACGCGGTTGCGCGTGTTGTGGTTGTTCCACGGTCTGACCGCGGTGTCGATGTAGCCCGGCCCGGCGCTAGGTATAAATAACAGGTTGTTACCGTCGCAGAACGCCTTGACCGCGATCCAGTTCTGGTGGGACGAACCAAAAGAAAACCCGTTGGAGGCGAAGTACGTGTACATGCCATCGAAACCCCCGGCAAGGATGTCGTGCTTGTGGCGCTCCTCCACAATGAGGGCGATGAAGACACTGTCATACGGCGTGCCACGCAGGCTGTGGGAGCCCGTGGGGTGGAGTAGGTCGGACCAGTTCTCGGGTGGCGTCAGATACGAGTCATAAATGTAGAACAGAGGCAGGATATTCCCCGTGCTAGAGGTGAACTTGTAGAAGGCTCCGTGGTCCCCGTACCTTCAAACACAAATAAATGGACAGGAGATTATTGGTACAGATTTGAATATTTGCATGGAAAAAATTACCTAGAAGTAACCTAATAAGATAGGAAGCATATTCTAGATTTATGTACATGTAATCTAGCATTCAGGAGACGGCAGATGGAGCACGCCCCCATCCACATTGATGGGGCCGCATTGGAGAATGTTAAAAGCTTCAAGTTCCTCGGCATACACATCACTGTGTGGTGAAGGTGCAACGCTGTCTCTTCAACCTCGGGAGGCTGAATACATTTGACTTCGCCCCAAAGACCCTCACAAACTTTTACAGATGCACAATTGAGAGCATCCTGTCAGGCTGTATCACCGCCTGGTATGACAACTGCATCGTCCACAGCCCAACGCATCACCGGAACCACACTGCCTGCCCTTCAGCACATCTACAGCACCCGGTGTCACAGGAAGGCCAAGAAGATCATCAAGGGCCTCAGCCACCGAGCCATACCCTGTTCACCCCACTAACATCCGGAAGGCGAGGTCAGTACAGGTCCATCAAAGCTGGGTCTGAGAAGCTGTTTTTCAGTCTGTATCTCAAGGTCATCAGACTGTTAAATAGCCATCACTAGCTGGACTCCACCCAGTACCCTGCCCTGAACTTAGTCACTGTCACTAGCAAACGGAACAAAACGGGGATAAACATACCTGAATTTGTCCAATGGAAATTCTCGTTTGCAACTGTTAAACTACTGATTACAAACTATATCAGCTAGATGGAGGCAAGAGTGTGCAAGGCGGTCACTTTGATTACAAATTTGTCTCTCAACCTGTGTGCACCTACGTTGTAAACTTTCATTCAAAAGCTAGGTTGTAGCAACCTCATGATCTGTATAGGGAAAATTGTCATGTAGTAGCCTAAACCTAACACTGTTACATTGAACTGGGTGAATGGAATATGAATGAGAGTCATGCAATAACATGTAATAGAAATAAGGCCATGCTAGTGAAAAAATGGGATTTAAAGGCGTCACTGGTCTATACATCCCATCGTGTGTGTGTACAGTGGAAGTCAGAAGTTTACATACACTTAGGTTGGCGTCATTAAAACTCGTTTTTCAACCACTCCACAAATTTCTTGTTAACAAACTATAGTTTTGGCAAGTCGGTAAGGACATCTACTTTGTGCATGACACAAGTCATTTTTCCAACAATTGTTTACAGACAGATTATTTCACTTATAATTCACTGTATCACAATTCCAGTGGGTCAGAAGTTTACATACACTAAGTTAACTGTGCCTTTAAACAGCTTGGAAAATTCCAGAAAATAATGTAATGGCTTTAGAAGCTTCTAATAGGCTAATTGACATCATTTGAGTCAATTGGAGGTGTACCTGTGGATGTATTTCAAGGTCTACCTTCAAACTCAGTGCCTCTTTGCTTGACATCATGGGAAAATCAAAAGAAATCAGCCAAGACTTCAGACAACAAATAGTAGACCTCCACAAGTCTGGTTCATCCTTGGGAGCAATTTCCAAATGCCTGAAGATACCACGTTCATCTGTACAAACAATAGTATGCAAGTATAAACACCATGGGACCACGCAGCCATCATACCGCTCAGGAAGGAGACGCGTTCTGTCTCCTAGAGATGAACATACTTTGGTGCGAAAAGTGCCAATCAATCCCAGAACAACAGCAAAGGACCTTGTGAAGATGCTGGAGGAAACAGTTACAAAATAATCTATATCCACAGTAAAACGAGTCCTATGTCGAAATAACCTGAAAGGTCGCTCAGCAATGAAGAAGCCACTGCTCCAAAACCACAATAAAAAAGCCAGACTACGGTTTGCAACTGCACACGGGGACAAAGATCGTACTTTTTGGTGAAATTTCCTCTGTTCTGATGAAACAAAAATAGAACTGTTTGGCCATAATGACCATAGTTATGTTTGGAGGAAAAAGGGGGAGGCTTGCAAGCCAAAGAACAACATCCCAAACGTGAAGCACGGGGTGGCAGCATCATGTTGTGGGGGTACTTTGCTGCAGGAGGGACTGGTGCACTTCACAAAATAGATGGCATCATGAGAAAGAAAAATTAAAGCAACATCTCAAGACATCAGTCTGGAAGTTAAAGCTTGGTCAAAAATGGGACTTCCAAATGGACAATGAGAGGAGTGGCCATCACAAGTGGCCATCACAAAGCCCTGACCTCAATCCTGTAGAAAATGTGTGGGCAGAACTGAAAAAGCATATGCGAGCAAGGAGGCCTACAAACCTGACTCAGTTGCACCAGCTCTGTCAGGAGGATTGGGCCAAAATTCACCCAAGTTATTGTGGGAAGCTTGTGGAAGGCTACCTGAAAGGTTTGACCCAAAGCAAACAATTTAAAGGCAATGCTACCAAATACTAATTGAGTGTATGTAAACTTCTGACCCACTGGTAATGTGATGAAAGAAATAAAAGCTGAAATAAATCCTTCTCTCTACTATTATTCTGACATTTCACATTCTTAAAATAAAGCGGTGATCCTAACTGACCTTAGACAGGGAATTTGTACTCGGATTAAATGTCAGGAATTGTGAAAAACTGAGTTAAATGTATTTGGCTAAGGTGTATATAAACTTCTGACTTCAACTGTATGTGTATATATAACTCAGCAAAAAAAGAAACGTCCCTTTTTCAGGACCCTGTCTTTCAAAGATAATTTGTAAAAATCCAAATAACTTCGCAGATCTTCATTGTAAACGGTTTAAACACTGTTTCCCATGCTTGTTCAATGAACCATAAACAATTAATGAACATGCACCTGTGGAACGGTCGTTAAGACACTAACAGCTTACAGACGGTAGGCAATTAAGGTCACAGTTATGAAAACTTAGGACACTAAAGAGGCCTTCCTACTGACTCTGAAAATCGCCAAAAGAAAGATGCCCATGGTCCCTGCTCATCTGCGTGAACCTGCCTTAGGCATACTGCAAGGAGGCTTGAGGACTGCAGATGTGGCCAGGGCAATAAATTGCAATGTCCGTACTGTGAGACGCCTAAGACAGAGCTACAGGGAGACAGGACGGACAGCTAATCATCCTCGCAGTGGCACACCACGGGTAAGAACACCTGCACAGGATCGGTACATCCAAACATCACACCTGTGGGACAGGTACAGGATGGCAACAACAACTGCCCAAGTTACACCAGGAACGCACAATCCCTCCATTAGTGCTCAGACTGTCTGCGATAGGCTGAGAGAGGCTGGACTGAGGGCTTGTAGGCCTGTTGTCTGGTGAGGACCTGCCTTACATCACCGGCAACAACGTTGCCTATTGGCACAAACCCACCGTCGCTGGACCAGACAGGACTGGAAAAAAGTGCTCTTCACTGACGAGTCGCGGTTTTGTTTCACCAGGGGTGATGGTCGGATTCGCGTTTATCGTTGAAGGAATGTGCGTTACACCGAGGCCTGTACTCTGGAACGGGATCGAGGTGGAGGGTCCTTCATGGTCTGGGGTGGTGTGTCATAGCATCATCGGACTGAGCTTGTTGTCATTGCAGGCAATCTCAACGCTGTGCGTTACCGGGAAGACATCCTCCTCACTCATGTGGTACCCTTCCTGCTGGCTCATCCTGACATGACCCTCCAGCATGACAATGCCACCAGCCATACTGCTCATTCTGTGCGTGATTTCCTGCAAGACAGGAATGTCAGTGTTCTGCCATGGCCAGCGAAGAGCCCGGGTCTTAATCCCATTGAGCACGTCTGGAACCTGTTGGATCAGAGGGTGAGGGCTAGGGCCATTCCCCCCAGAAATGTGCAGGTGCCTTGGTGGAAGAGTGGGGTAACATCTCACAGCAAGAACTGGCAAATCTGGTGCAGTCCACGAAGAGGAGATGCACTGCAGTACTTAATCCAGCTGGTGGCCACACCAGATACTGTTACTTTTGATTTTGACCCCCCCCCCCCTTTGTTCAGGGACACGTTATTCCATTTCTGTTAGTCACATGTCTGTGGAACTTGTTCAGTTTATGTCTCAGTTATTGAATCTTGTTATGTTCATTCAAATATTTACACATGTTAAATTTGCTGAAAATAAACGCAGTTGACAGTGAGAGGATGTTTCTTTTTTTTTGCTGAGTGTATATATATGTGTGTGTGTGTGCATATATATATATATATATATATATATATATATATATATATATATATATATATGCACACACATATATATATATATATATATATTACACACACACTCCGACATTGCTCGTCCTAATATTTCTATATTTCTTAATTCCATTCTTTTACTTTTAGATATCTGTGTATTTTTAGATATTACTGCACTGTTGGAGCTAGGAACACAAGCATTTTGCTACACCCGCAATAACATCTGCTAAACGTGTAAATAACCAATAGAATTTGATTTGAAGTGAACTGTGTCTCAGTCCTTTAAAAGGGTCTACGTTGTCTGAAAACTACTGTTTCAACAGGAAAGTTCAACAAGGTTTTACTTTGTGTCCACTTCAGTTTAAAGTTATTCTAAACAAAGACAACACCTACCTGTCGATGATATACTTGATATTGTCATGGACACTGTGGTCGCTCCGCCCTCTGTAAGGCTGGAGGTGAAATGCAACCTGGGAAGAAAATGAAAAACATCTTAGTCCACAGCTTTCCATTCATTGCATTGTTGTCACATATTTGTAAGTGTGCCTATGCAGCCAACCCAACCATCTAAGGTGATGAGTTTGTATTGACTCAAACTCTAGAGAATATTCACATTTGGAAAGGTGACAGGAGCTGGGCTGTGTTCAGCTGCCCCTTGGGTCTAATTGAGAGCTATTCAAAGCCTAAGGATGCAGGAGGAGCATGACAGCCATTATTATGCCGCCATTATAATAAGCAGTTGTTACAACAACAAGAAAATAGCTTCAATTGTTGTGTCCAAATACTGGTGGAGTCAACTAATAACATAATCTGACCAGAGAGGTTCAGGACCTGAAGAACAGTTTGCAGTTCTCCCAGCGTCTGCTCAGTGAGTTTAAACAGGAAAACGTCAAGATGACAACAATCTGTAAGCATTTGAGAGAGGACATTAGTTCTGTATGTGAATCCATGATAACAATGACAGAGAAATCAGATTATCTCGAAGGACAGTCGAGGCGGAACAACATTGTTGTAGATGGAATTGCGGAATCTCCACATGACCTGGACAGAGTCTGAGGACAAAGTGAGGGAAATGATCAAGGTGAAACTGAAGATGGACCACAGGAAGATTGAGTTGGAGCACGCCAACAGGACTGGAAAACCCACCACCAGCCCAGGTGCCAGGCACAGGCCGATAGTCATCAAGTTTCTGAGGTTCAAGGACATGGTAGCGGTTCTGGAAAGAGCCATGAACTTGAGAGGAATGTACATCTTCCGTAACGAGGACTATCCTGAAACTGTGCACCTGAAGAGAAAATGACTTATCCCGGCCATGAAAGCTGCCAGAGTGCGTGGGGACATGCTTCCATCCAATATGACAGGCTCATTGTCCACCCTCCCTCCCAAAAGCCTGAAAGGGATGAGTGAGCCAAGCCTATGGATTTGTAGCTTCAACCCCACAGCACACACACAAACACACTTACACACACCAACTGATTAATGGACTGCTAAATGTGTTTTTTTTCTCTTTCTTTTTGTTCTTTTCCATATTGTGTCTATCTCTGAGAAGCTGCCAAGAAAAGGGCTGAAAATAGCCCATATTAATATATGTAGGCTTAGAAATATGGTTCATGAAATCAATAACTTGCTAACATCATATAATGTTCATATATTAGCCAATTCTGAGACTCAGATAATTCCTTTGATGATACAGCAGTAGCCGCAGTACAAGGATATAACATCTATCGAAGAGACAGGAATGCTTATGGGGGAGGTGTTGCTATATACAGTACCAGTCAAAAGTTTGGACACAGGGTTTTTCTTCATTTTTATTATTGCCGAATAAAGGTGAAGACATAAACTATGAAATGACATGTGGCATCATGTAGTAACCAAAAAAGTGTTAAACAAATCAAATATATTTTTGATTCTTCAAAGTAGCCACCTTGATGACAGCTTTGCACACTCTTGGCATTCTCACAACCAGCTTCATGAGGTAGTCTCCTGGAATGCTTTTCTAACAGTCTTGAATGAGTTCCCACGTATGCTGAGCACTTGTTGGCTGCTTTTCTTTCACTCTGCGGACAAACTCAACCCAAACCATCTCAATTGGATTGAGGTCGGGTGATTGTGGAGGCCAGGTCATCTGATGTAGCATTCCATCACTCTCCTTCTTGGTCAAATAGCCCTTACACAGCCTGATAGTTCCACTAAGCACAAACCAGATGGGATGTCGTATCTGTGCAGAATGCTGTGGTAGCCATGCTGGTTAAGTTTGCCTTGAATTCTAAATAAATCACTGACAGTGTCACCAGCAAAGCACCCCCACACCATCACACCTCCTCCTCCATGCTTCATGGTGGGAACCACACATGCGGAGATCATCCATTCTCACAAAGACATGGCGGTTGGAACCAAAAATCTCACATTTGGACTCCTCAGACCAAAGGACAGATTTCCACCGGTCTAATGTCCATTGCTCATATTTCTTGGCCCAAGCAAGTCTCTTCTTCTTATTGGTGTCCTTTAGTAGTGGTTTCTTTGCAGCATTTCGACCATGAAGGCCTGGTTCATGCAGTCTCCTCTGAACAGTTGATATTGAGATGTGTCTGTTTACTTGAACTCTGTGAAACATTTATTTTGGCTGCAATCTGAGGTGAAATTAATTTCCGATTTCTGAGGCTGGTAACTCTAATGAACTTATCCTCTGCAGCAGAGGAAACTCTGAGTCTTCCTTTCCTGTGGCGGTCCTCATGAGAGCCAGTTTCATCATAGCGCTTGATGGTTTTTGCGAAACATTCAAAGTTCTTGATGTTTTCCAGGTTGACTGACCTTCATGTCTTAAAGTAATGATGGACTGTCGTTTATCTTTGCTTATTTGAGCTGTTCTTGCCATAATATGGACTTGGTCTTTTACCAAAGAGGGCTATCTTCAAGACAAAGGAGATGATTGTGGACTACAGGATAAAGAGGACCGTGCATACCCCCATTCTCATTGACGGGGCTGTAGCGGAGCAGGATGAGAGCTTCAAGTTCCTTGGTGTCCACATCACCAACAAACCAACATGGTCCATGCACACCAAGACAGTCGTGAAGAGGGCACAACAAAACCTATTCCCCCTCAGGAGACTTGGATTTGGCATGGGTCCTCAGATCCTCAAAAGGTTCCTCAGCTTCACCATTGAGAGCATCCTGACTGGTTGCACCACTGCCTGGTATGGCAACTGCTCGGCCTCCGACCGCAAGGCACTACAGAGGGTAGTGCGTATGGCCCAGTACATCACTGGGGCAAAGCTTTCTGCCATCCAGGACCTCTATACCAGGCGTGTCAGAGGAAGGCCCTAAAAATTGTCAAAGACTCCAGCCACACTAGTCATAGACTGTTCTCTCTGCTACCGCACGGCAAGCGATACCAGAGCACCAAGTCTAGGTCCAAGAGGCTTCTAAACAGCTTCTACCCCCAAGCCATCAGACTCCTTAAAATCAAATCAAATGCCTACCCAGACTATTTGCATTGCACCCCCCCCCAACTGCCACACTTTAATAACTCTACCTACATGTGCATATTACCTTGACTAACCGGTGCCCCCGCACATTGACTCTGTACCGGTACACCCCTATATATAGTCTCGCTATTGTCATTTTACTGCTGCTCTTTAATTACTTGTTACTTTTATTTCTTATTCCTATTTGTACTGCATTGTTGGTTAGGGGCTCGTAAGTAAGCATTTCACTGTAAGGTCTACACCTGTTGTATTCAGCGCATGGGGCTAATAAAATTCGATTTTATTCTGTATACCACCCCTACCTTGTCACAACACAACTGATTGGCTCAAACGCATGAAGAAGGAAAATTCCATAAATTATATTTTAACAAGGCACACCCGTTAATTGAAATGGATTCCAGGTGACTACCTCATGAAGCTGGTTGAGAGAATGCCAAGAGTATGCAAAGCCATCATCAAGGCAAACGGTGGCTACTTTGAAGAATTTCAAATATAAAATATATTTTCATTTGTTTTACACTTTTTTGCTTACTAGATAATACCATATGTGTTATTTCATAGTTTTGATGTCTTCACTATTATTCTACAATGTAGAAAATAGTAAAAATAAATAAAAACCCTGGAATGAGTAGGTGTTTCCAAACTTTTGACTGGTACTGTATATTCAGAGCCATATCCCAGTAATGCTTAGAGAAGATCTCATGTCAAGTGTTATTGAAGTAGTGTGGCTACAGGTTCACCTGCCTCATCTAAAGCCTATTATTTTGATGTGTTGCTATAAGCCACCAAGTGCTAACAGTATCTAAATAATGTGTGTGAAATGCTTGATAGTGTATTTGATGTAAACAGAGAGGTCTACTTTCTTTGGAATTTGAATATTGACTGGTTTTCATCAAGCTGTCCGCTCAAGAGGAAGCTTCTCGCTGTAACCAGTGCCTGTAATCTGGTTCAGGTTATTAATCAATTTACCAGGGTGTTTACAAACACTACAGGAAGTAGATCATCCACATGTATTGATGAAATGTTTACTCATACTGTAGAACTCTTCTCTAAAGCTGTATCCGTACCCAATGGATGCAGTGATCACAATATAGTGGCTATATCTAGGAGCACCAAGGTTCCAAAAGCTGGGCCTAAAATAGTGTATAAGAGATCATACAAAAGTTTTTGCTGTGACTGTTATGTGGATGATGTAAAGATATTTGTTTGTCTGAACAGACTAATAAGGAGCATCCAGATGCTGCACTTGAATATATGAAACTGCTTCTTCCAATTATTGATAAACATGCACCTGTTAAGAAACTGACTGTTAGAACTGTTAAGGCTCCATGGATTGATGAGGAAATGAAAAACTGTATGGTTGAAAGAGATGGGGCAAAAATATTGGCTAATAAGTCTGGCAGCACATCTGACTGGCTGACTTACAGCAATTTGAAAAATTATGTGACTTAACTTTACAAAAAGAAGAAGAAACTATTATGAAGCCAAGATCGATGATATAAAGAATGATGGGAAAAAAACTGCCGTACATTAAATTAAATTATTGTCAGAAAGACAAATTCAACTCCATCTTTCATTGAAGCAGATGGCTTATTCATCACAAAACCATTGATGTTGCCAATTATTTTCATGATTACTTAATTGGCAAATGGCCAAACTTAAGCAGGATATGTCAACAATGAACAGTGAGCCATCGTATTCATGCATAAAAAAACTAATAATGAAAGAAAAGCATTGAAAGTTTGAATTGTGTATAGTTCGTGTGTGACAGGTGGAAACATTTTTGCGCTGAATAATGACAAACCTCTTGGCATTGACAATTTAGATTTGAAGGCTACTGAAGATGGTAGCTGACTCTATGGCCACTCCTATCTGTCATATCTTTATTCTGAGTCTAGAGGAAGGTGTTTGTCCTCAGGCTTGGAGGGAAGAGAAAGTTATTCTACTACCCAAGAGTGGTAAAGCAGCCTTTACTGGTTCTAAAAATTGTGTTGTACCAAATACAATTCCATTTCTTTGTAAACAAATTGACAACACACTTTCAGTATGCTTATAGAGATAGGCACTCAACATGTACGTTGAACTAAATGGATAATAAGAAGATTGTGGGAGCTGTACTGTTAGATTTCAGTGAAGCCTTTGATATTATTGACCATAACCTGTTGAGAGAACTTTTTTATGTTTAAAGGCTTTTCAACCTCTGCCATATTGTGAACTCAGAACCATCTATCTAATGAAACTCAGAGGGTTTTCTTAAATAGAAGCTTCTCTAGCTTCTCTAATGTAAGGTGTGGTGTACCGCAGGGCAGTTCTCTTGGCCCCCTACTTTTTTTATATTTTTACCAATGACATGCCACTGACATTAAACAAAGCCTGTGTGTCCATGTATGCTGATGATTCAACCATATACATGTCAGCAACCACAGCTAATTAAGTCACTGAAACCCTTAACAAGGAGTTGCAGTCGGTTTTGGAATGGGTGGCCAGTAATAAACGGGTCCTGAATATCTCTAAAACTAAGAGCATTGTATTTAGTACAAATCATTCCCTAAGCTCTAGACCTAAGCTGAATCTGGTAATGAATGCTGTGGCTGTTTGACACATTGAGGAGACTAAATTTCTTGGTGTTACCTAAGATTACAAACTGTCATGGTCAAAACATATAGGTTCAATGGTTGTAAAGATGGGGAGAGGTCTGTCTGTGGTAAAGAGATGTTCTTCTTTTTTGACACCACACAAAGCAAGTCCTGCAGGCTCTAGTTTTGTCTTATCTTGATTATTGTCCAGCCATGTGGTCAAGTGCTGCTAAGAAAGACCTAGTTAAGCTGCAGCTGGTCCGGAACAGAGCGCCACGTCTTGCTCTTCATTGTAATCAGAGGGCAAATATAAATACTATGCATGCCAGTCTCTCTTGGCTAAGAGTTGAGGAGAGACTGACTGCATCACTTCTTGTTTTTATAAGAAACATTAATGTGTTGAAAATGCTAAATTGTTTGCATAGTCAACTCACGCACAGCTCTGACACACACACACTTACCCCACCAGACATGCCACCAGGGGTCTTTTTCACAATCCTCAAATCCAGAACAAATTCATGAAAGTGTACAATATTATATAGAGCCATTATTGCATGGCACTCCCTTCATCTCATATTGCTAAAATGAACAGCAAACCTTGTTTCAAAAAACAGATAAAGCAACACCCCACACCACGTCTCTCCCATATTGGACCTAGATATTTTTTGTGTATGTATTGATACTGTATGTAGGCTATGTGACATTTTTAAATGTATGTAGTTCTGTCCTTGAGCTGTTCTTGTCTATTAATGTTCTGTATTATCTCATGTTTCATGTTCTCCAAGCAAGGTACTTGGAGTCAAACAGTCAGGCCTGGATGTGATCTTTAAGGTCAGGGCCCTCCGTAAGGCTCACAAACATTTTTTAGACCCAAGCCACCCCCTGTACTCGGACTTTGAACTACTCCCCTCTGGGCGCAGGTATAGGGCACCCCTCGGCAGGAAAAACAGAAATAGACAATCATTTGTGCCAGGTGTGATATCCCTCCTAAATAGCTCAGGCTAATGTTCCTATCGACCCAGTAAGGCCAGCAGGCTAGTCTTTTTTTTAAAATGTTTTATTTCTTTATTTATTATAATTATTATAATTTAAAAAATGTATTGGTATGTAACTGTTATGAAAGTTGTATTGTCAATTTTGTTTTGTATTTTAATGCCACTTTAAATGTGTTCATGACTCTGCAACAAAATTTCCCCATGCGGACAATAAAGTCTGTACGTAAGTAAGTGTTGACCCCAGTAAGAGTAGCTGCGGCTTTCGCAACAGTCACATTTCTCGGCCAAAAGAAGTGGACAAAGTTGGTGCCCAGAAATGTCTTCATAAGAGACAATAAAAGCACACAGTGGTGGTGTTAATATGTTGTACAACCTTTACAGACTGTGTTATAGGATTGTCTCAGACGATGACTGTTTCAGCACTGGTGTTGTGCCATGACAAATAACCTGACACATCTATCCCAAGTTCATTTGTCATCCAGTAAATCATAGTTCTATTCCAGCTGACTATTCCTCAATGAGGAACAGAGTGGCTGAACACAATATGGATCAGCTATGAAACAAATACAAAAATGTTTAACTTGAATTTTTAAGAGTAAGCGTGGAGAATTTCACTACTTTGAATTATATATGATCGAAGTGGACCACTTTTCTTCTCCCACAACTGGTTCCCCAGGGACCCAGCATGAAGGAAACTGGATGGATAGAGCCATAAGCAGAATGGAAGCAGCAACACCTCGCCAGTTTGCTAACATAAGTCTGCTGCTTTTGTTGTAGATCCATCATTCCCACCTGACGCTCGATAAAATTCCTGTCTGAGCTCTGCCTCGCCACTACCTGGTTCTGTCTGCCAGATACAATAGCACTACCCTATAAAATACTTTCTTGTCATTATGGGGTTAGCTAATGTTTACCATGGGCTGTGGAGAATAAAGTGCTAAACATGTAGGTTTAGCATGTTGTGCATTTTTCATGACTGAGAATTGTCTTTTATGCTATAAAAATACTTTTCATGATGCGGTTCGGATACCATTCACTATGGAGAATAAAGTGCTAAACATTTTACACGTTCTTAGGCTATGCATGTTTTGTAGTTTTCATGACTGGGAATTGTCTTTGTCTTATTATGGAGAGGGACTAGCCAAGTATAGTGCATTAGATTGGGATAGGTTGGAGTAGGGGGTATGGCAGTATTGAAATGAAAGTGAGTGGCTACTGGGTCTTCCTAGCCAGTTGCCGTGGTGATGTAATTTGGTGACACCAAGGGCTCAAAGTGTCACCATGACATTGGGACAGAAGTGCGCTAATGGATAGGAGTTGTGCTGGCTAGGGATGGGAGGCAAGGCGGTTTTAAACTGTTGTCCTGTATAGTTAAATGTGGTCATGGGGAGAAAATCATTGTTGTCGCTAATGGTGGCAGCTAAGTGCTTCAGTGTCGGATGAAAATATATTTTAATTTGGAGCACCCGTGGCAGGGTAGCTCACTATGGTTGTGTAGGCCACTCGTCTGAAATCAGTGTCGAAGGGCGATAAATGCAGGAACAACTCTCCGTAATCTGATTAATGTCTCGAGGCAAGGTATCATTAGAGGGAAAGTTACAACTCTTTCTGTGCTAATAACTTAGATTGAAAGCTGAGTGACTCGGCCGGAAAAAAAAGTCATTATAGTTTTTAAAGCCTGCCGTCTCACTGACTGTCTAATTATTTCTCCCTAAGAAAAAGAGCTGTCACCATCTCAACTCCGCTCACCACAGATGACTGCTGCTTCTGGAATAGCCCGCTCATTTTCCACCCGAGACACATAAGGCCATTACACAGCAGCAATTTAGATGGAAATGAGAGACCCAAGCAAACCAAGAGCATTTCTCACAGACAGACCCAGCCCTATCACCATCACCAGAGCATAGAATTGGCTGAATCGAGTACAATACAACGTAATGCACTGTAACAGGCCCTTAGGAGGGGATTTCAACCATCCGTTAAACTACCCAGACAGCATTTCAAAAGAGTCAACACCATACAGTATTGAACGTATCATGAGATGTTGCCGCTTCGTACTTCCAAGAACGTTTTCGGTTATATTAGTTCGATTTCAGTAGGGTTCTACACGCTATGGTTGTCAACTTCTCATCAACATCGAAGTCTTGCAGGCACACTAACCATGCACCCCAAATGGCACCCTAGTCCCTATGTAGTGCACTACTTTTGACCAGGGCCCATCATAATTGGTGCACTATGAATGGAATAGGGTGCCATTTGGGATGCAGTCAAAGTCTTGTGAGATGGAAGCTGCATGCTGTGCTGGGCATCTGGAGATGGGGAAGTGTGCCTGACAGCATGGCCTGCCCACAGATGGGCAACTCTGCACTGCTGCTGTGCAACATGCCCTACTTTTCTGCCCCTTGGGACCCGGATTGTTCAGGGAGGAAAACTGAGTCATGGGACCGTCACCCCCCCCCCCCCCAGAGCCCACACACAGCCCCTCAAGGTCCAAAGGGGAGTTTCAGCCTGAGCTACTCTCCAAGCAAGCAGTGTGACCACGATTGTTCCTACTCAGTGGAGCTCTGAAGCCTTCAACCGCAAGAGGATCTGCTCTTAAACTCCAACCCTACATACATAATACAAAAGCTGTGTGGGTGCCCAGACTTGATTTAGGGTCTTTTTCTAATACTATTCTTATATAAACAAAACGGTCTGTTTTCTGCAGTGTCATCTAGTGTAAGGTCACAGATTTAGGAGTCTAAGTCAGTGCCATTGTAGTATTGCCTGGCTACCCAGACTCCTCGCTCCGGCCAAATGCTATGCCACAGAGGTTAGTTTCTTTTCCGCAATGAGTCTGGATCTGAGTACCTCCTCAACTCTTCACCGAATGTGAACACTCTGGCCTTCTGACTGGTCCAGAAACTGATGGGTTGGGCCAGAGCCAGAACACACGTGGGTTTGATACTCTGATTGGTTTGAGACAATCCAATTGCTGATGACCCCACATCCATGTTAGACTAGTCTAGACTTGTTCTGGCCTGTGTTTCTAAGGCTTTTTCAGACTGAAGATTCAGCATGACTGTCTCGGGACTGTCTGCTGTTATTCAGACCACGTCACACACAGAGCTCCCTTAGATTGCTCTGTCAAGCAGCAAGTTATGAAGGCTCTGTAGCCTCCGCTCATTGTGATCACCTCAGGTCAGACTGTAAAGAGAAGTTCCGTCACGACAGATCTGACAGGAGAGGGATGACAAGACTGATAAACAGAGAGATGGACTGACTGAGCAGGTACCGTGTCAGACGTTCACCTGCAACAGTGACAAACACTTCACGCTGGTGGCCCCTAAAGACTTTCTCTTCTAGTCTCTTTCTTTGACAACATTGTTTGTGTCCATGAAATATAACATAATTTATCTTTCATGTACCGCATTCACATTTCCTTTGAAGAGGCTACACACATTGGGACCTCAAATTATTGCTCACTTTTGCCCCTAAGGATCCCTCAGAAGGAGTACATTAGAATGTATATGCAAGTCAAAGAGCCCCATGATGAAGTGAAATGCATGGTGAGATGCTGCCACTGAGTATAAAGGGCCGAATCCTAACTTGAAATCCATACGCTTACATGTTTTTGCATAAGCCATGCATTGATAACAATGGGACAAGTTATGCCCATGGATCTTATGTTAGGGCTCAACCCAGAGCGATAATGCATTCTACTGCTAATACCCCGTCTTACATATTGGTGTGAAAGAGGAGGCACAATTATACCTTGTAATCTGCCTTGTCTTTGCAGAAAATTCCAGGAAGATTGTAATGCAAGAGGGCCTCTTTTACATTCGAAAAAATAATAATAATTGCGTCGTAGCTCAAAATTATTAGAGACCCAAGACTTATTTTTCTACGGTCAGCAGTTTGTGAAGATTTTGCACTAAAGGCACTCCAACAATAGATGTCCTTATGTGCAGTGGGAGTGGGAGAATGTGGTCGGGAGCAAGTGGGCACTTGAACAGGATACTGCTGCAGAGTACCACTCTAAATGTTCTATAACAAGGTTATTAAAGGGTCAATCTCGGATTGGTACATCAATTTTTGGACTTTTAAAATAATAATACAATACTTTGACCAAAAGTATGTGGACACCTGCTCATCAAACATCTCATTCCAAAATCATGGGCATTCATATGGAGTTGGTCCCCCTTTTGCTCCTATAACAGCTTCCAATCTTCTAGGAAGGCTTTCAACTAGATGATGGAACATTGCTGCGGGTCTTGCTGCCATTCAGCCACAAGAGCATTAGTGAGGTCGGGCACTGATGTTGGGCGATTAGGCCTGGCTTGCAGTCAGTGTTCCAATTCATCCCAAAGGTGTTCGATGGGGTTGAGGTCAGGGCTCTGTCCAGGCCAGTCAAGTTATTCCACACCGATCTTGACAAACCATGTATGGACCTCGCGTTGTGCACGGGGGCATTGTCATGCTGAAACAGCAAAGGGCCTTCCCCACCTGTTGCCACAAAGTTGGAAGCACGGAATCGTCTAGAATATCATTGTATGCTGTAGCATTAAGATTTCCCTTCACTGGAACTAAGGGGCCTAGCCCAAACCATGAAAAATAGCCCCAGACCATTATTCCTCCTCCACCCAACTTTACAGTAGGCACTATGCATTGGGGCAGGTAGCGTTCTCCTGGCATCCATTACATGAAGCTCCAGACAAACAGTTATTGTGCTGATGTTGCTTCCTGAGGCAGTTTGGAGCTCGATAGTGAGTGTTGCAACTGAGGACAGACTATTTTTACACGCTACGTGCTTCAGCACTATGCGGTCCCATTCTGTGAGCTTGTGTGGCCTATCACTTCACAATAACAGCACTTACAGTTGAATGGGGCAGCTCTAGGAGGGCAGAAATTTGACGAACTAACTTATTGGAAAGGTGGCACCCTAGTCACTGAGCTCTTCAGTACGGGCCATTCTGCTGCCAATGTTTGTCTATGGAGATCGCATGGCTGTGTGCTCGATGTTATCCATCTGTCAGCAAAGGGTGTGGCTGAAATTGCCAAATCCACTAATTTGAAGGGGTGTCCACATACAGTGTATATAGTGTATATAGGCCCCATCCCTTAGCTGTTTACAAAAAAGTGGCGGAGACCACTTGGTTGTTGTTTGTTAAAGTTATCTTTCCCTACGTTGGCTTTATTTCTTTACTGCTCTCTTGTATCAGTAAAACTGCAATATTCTTGTGGAAAAAATATAGCCAATTCTGAATCCTCCGGAATTAACTATTAGTTTGATTACTTATGCTTATAACAACTGAGGTCGGGGAGTTTGATATAGTTTAGTTGAACTTTACTTAGAGTACGCTGGCATTACATATTTATTCACAAGGCTTCCTAGCACAACTATCGGTTGCGTGTAAAACATGGAATTGGAATCTTTCTGTACAAATACAGTCGTGGCCAAAAGTTTTGAGAATGACACAAATATTAATTTTCACAAAGTTTGCTGCTTCAGTGTCTTTAGATATTTTTGTCAGATGTTACTATGGAATACTGAAGTATAATTACAAACATTTCATAAGTGTCAAAGGCTTTTATTGACAATTACATGAAGTTGATGCAAAGAGTCAATATTTGCAGTGTTTACCCTTCTTTTTCAAGACCTCTGCAATCCACCCTGGCATGCTGTCAATTAACTTCTGGGCCACATCCTGACTGATGGCAGCCCATTCTTGCATAATCAATGCTTGGAGTTTGTCAGAATTTGTGAGTATTTGTTTGTCCGCTCGCCTCTTGAGGATTGACCACAGGTTCTCAATGGGATTAAGGTCTGTGGGGTTTCCTGGCCATGGACCCAAAATATCGATGTTTTGTTCCCCGAGTCACTTAGTTATCACTTTTGCCTTATGACAAGGTGCTCCATCATGCTGGAAAAGGCATTGTTCGTCATCAAACTGTTCCTGGAAGGTTGGGAGAAGTTGCTCTCAGAGGATGTGTTGGTGCCATTCTTTATTCATGGCTGTATTCTTAGGCAAAATTGTGAGTGAGCCCACTCCCTTGGCTGAGAAGCAACCCCACACATTAATGGTCTCAGGATGCTTTACTGTTGGCATGACACAGGACTAATGGTAGCGCTCACCTTGTCTTCTCCAGACAAGATTTTTTCCGGATGCCCCAAACAATCGAAAAGGGGATTCATCAGAAAAAATGACATTACCCCAGTCCTCAGCAGTCCAATCCCTGTACCTTTTGCAGAATATCAGTCTGTCCCTGATGTTTTTCCTGGAGAGAAGTGGCTTCTTTGCTGCCCTTCTTGACACCAGGCCATCCTCCAAAAGTCTTCGCCTCACTGTGTGTGCAGATGCACTCACACCTGCCTGCTGCCATTCCTGAGCAAGCTCTGTACTGGTCCCGCAGCTGAATCAACTTTAGGAGACGGTCTTGGCGCTTGCTGGACTTTCTTGGGTGCCCTGAAGCCTTCTTCACAACAATTGAACCGCTCTCCTTGAAGTTCTTGATGATCCGATAAATGGTTGATTTAGGTGCAATCTTACTGGCAGCAATATCCTTGCCTGTGAAGCCCTTTTTGTGCAAAGCAATGATGACGGCACTTGTTTCCTTGCAGGTAACCATGGTTGACAAAGGAAGAACAATGATTCCAAGCACCACCCTCCTTTTGAAGCTTCCAGTCTGTTTTTTCGACCTCAATCAGCATGACAGAGTGATCTCCAGCTTTGTCCTTGTCAACACTCACCTGTGTTAACGAGAGAGTCACTAACATTATGTCAGCTGGTCCTTTTGTGGCAGGGCTGACATGCAGTGGAAATGTTTTTTGGGGATTCAGTTAATTTGCATGGCAAAGAGGGACTATGCAATTAATTGCAGTTCGTCTGATCACTCTTCAACATTCTGGAGTATATACAAATTGCCATCATACAAACTGAGGCTGCAGACTTTGTGAAAATGTATATTTGTGTCATTCTCAAAACTTTTGGCCACGACTGTACACGGACTGGATTGCGGAATAACGTTCACAACATTACATGTACAACAGACATTTATTTTCTGTACTTGTGCTCTTATAAATATTAATTTTGAATATCGGCCTGCATTATTTGCATGGTTTTATGTAGCAGAGATTCTCATGCAAACACAAAAACAAATCCCCTCTCAATTGTCTTTAAATGCGACCGTGTGTTGAGCAAACAGCGTGTGTATTATCGATGCAACGCGGCTGGAGAAAGGGACTCTAGCTCAAGCCTGTCTCTCTTGTCACACTGCACTCAGTCCGCATTCATTCACACAGGCACGAGGCTCGCAATGCCCCTGTGCCGTCTTTAAAGGCCCAATGCAGTCACAAATGTGATTGCCTGTGTTTTATATATATTTCAATACTATATGGTTGGAATAATATTATGACATTTTGAAAATCATGATAATGCCATTTTAGTGTAAGACCTGTTTGAAAAGACCGCCTGAAATTTCAGCCTGTTGCAGTAGGATGGAATTTTGGCCTGCCTGGTGACATCACCAGGCTCCCGAGTGGCGCAGCGGTCTAAGGCACTGCATCTCAGTGCTAGAGGTGTCACTACAGACCTTGGTTCAATTCCAGACTGTATCACAACCAGCCGTGATTGTGAGTCCCATAGGGCGGCGCACAATTGGCCCAGTGCTCTCCGGGTTAGGGTTTGGCCGGGGTAGGCCGTCATTGTAAATAATAATTTGTTCTTAACTGACTTGCCTAGTTAAATAAAGGTTAAATAAAAAATAAAAAATAAATCACCAGGTGGTAAATTACTTAATAGACAAATAAGAACGAGTTCCAAACCTTTGCCAATAACAAGTAGTTTATGGTTTTCCCCTCCCTACCACCCCTAGACAGTCCTAGCAATATTCTTGCTTGAGAAATTGCTTTTTGCTAAGAAGCTATTTTTGTTTATTTTTGACCATTTTAATTGAAAACAATCACAGTACGTTGATTTTATTGAAATAAAAACGGCTGCAATGGATCTTTCAAACACACACACAAATGCAAGTCATCCTGCCGCACAGCTGTCTACTGACACACAGATACCCAGAAGTGTCCTGCCCCTAGTGCCCCCTCAGATCTGTCCTGTTTTTTATTTTTCAGATGTTAAATGAAATACTCAACTTAATTTTTAAGCCTACGCTTTATCATAATTATTTATAAAAAAAGATCTGTCAGCGGTATTTTGCGGAGGGGCCACACACATAAAGAGGTATGCTTAGATAACCCATGGAGAACAATATACATTGCTTTTACATAGAATTAGGCATAATGAATATTGCTCTAGATTGCAGGAAAATGCTGTTTCAGGTGTTTGAGAAATTCACCCCTGGATATACCACCCAAAGTTCTATATACCAAAATTCAGCATGCGTAATGTACACCACTTAAAATGCCTTAAAGCGTCTTAGACACATTCTCACAGACTTCCAACCACTCAGGGTGAATGGATACACACCACTTAAACGGCTGTGTGGCTGTTTTTATATATCGGTTATGTCATCCAAGATGCTGCCGGATCAAGCCAGTACAGCTCACTTGAAGTATCTTTTTTCCTTTGAACATCTTGAATAGCTACTACGTCTCTGCTGCATCTAATGTGCATCTACCATCTGATGTTACACGTATCGAATTACGAAGAAGGGGCCCTCTAAAAGTTTCATGAGCTTCAATGCAGTCCGTGACAGCAGGCAGAGGGGACTCGACGTGTCGACGTTGATGCAGTCGTTATCTCTGGGATCGCATTTTCCGACCTAATTGGCAATAGGTCATGATGTGTTTCCCTGCTCATCCAGTCCCATAAACAACAGTTCCCGCCGGCAGCTTTATTATGTCCCCTCTGCTCTTAGTTAGAGATGTGCTCATCCTCCTTCCCCTCGGCCTACTCAAAGTCATGTCACACTTGGCTATCAACTTTTTTGAAGTAATGGTACACTATTGTGTATTATAATACTATTGTACAGTATTAGGATATGTTTACCAGTTGGTTGTGTAACTTTGTTCTTTCGAAGATTCCTTACCAAAACACACATTCTTATTCAGCGCTCATGAATCCCAAAAACTGATTCCAAAGCAAAGCGTCTGTCTGTCTCTCTGTCTCTCTGTTCCTTACCTTGAGGTTGTGTCTGTGAGCAGCGTCCAGGATGGCCGGCACCAGGTCCTCTGTGGGCTCCCCGTTGTCATCGGCCAGGCCCGGAGGATACCAGGACAGCACCAGCACCCCTAGACCACACAGGGCAAGTCTCTCTAAGTCTCCACACAGGACCTTTCAGGTTGGCTATACCCCACACAAAAATATAATTACTAGAATGGGGAAATAAAATGACTAGAAAGGGAAAAGCCCCTCAGAGCATGGCAATTTTACAATACACCCAATATGGCTGCTGGTCCACCTATCACAGAACATTGACTTCAATGGGATTGACCATTCTAGTCATTATATTTCAATTACCACACATCTCTGATACCCAATCCTGAACCTCATGATGTCCCTGTTACACCATTTTAAGTCGTATTGGTCAGTGTGACGTTGACATTGATATATGTGATAGCTGCCTACATCCCCTAAGGGTTCTGGATTGGCTTGAAGGACTTATTGATGTGATTGCTGCCAGTTGTAGGCCTACAATAGGATCTCTATGGGCCAACATCCCTCAAGACTTCAATGACTAACTTCGATATATATAGTCTACATATTCTGCCAGATGTACAGTTGAAGTCAGAAGTTTACATACACTCAATTAGTATTTGGTAGCATTGCCTTTAAATTGTTTAACTTGGGTCAAACATTTCGGGTAGTCTTCCACAAGCTTCCCACAATAAGTTGGGTGAATTTTGGCCCATTCCTCCTGACAGAGCTGGTGTAACTGAGTCAGGTTTGTAGGCCTCCTTGCTCGCACACGCTTTTTCAGTTCTGCCCACAAATTTTCTATAGGACTGAGGTCAGGGCTTTGTGATGGCCACTCCAATACCTTGACTTTGTTGTCCTTAAGCCATTTTTCCACAACTTTGGAAGTATGCTTGGGGTCATTGTCCATTTGGAAGACCTATTTGCGACAAAGCTTTAACTTCTGACTGATGTCTTGAGATGTTGCTTCAATATATCCACATAATTTTCCATCCTCATGATGCCATCTATTTTGTGAAGTGCACCAGTCCCTCCTGCAGCAAAGCCCCCCCACAACATGATGCTGCCACCCCCGTGCTTCACGGTTGGGATGGTGTTCTTCGGCTTGCAAGCGTCCCCCTTTTTCCTCCAAACATAATGATGGTCATTATGGCCAAACAGTTCTATTTTTTTTTCATCAGATCAGAGGACATTTCTCCAAAAAGTACGATCTTTGTCCCCATGTGCAGTTGCAAACCGTAGTCTGGCTTTTTTATTGCGGTGTTTGAGCAGTGGCTTCTTCCTTGCTGAGCGGCCTTTCAGGTTATGTCAATATAGGACTCTTTTTACTGTGGATATAGATACTTTTGTACCTGTTTCCTCCAGCATCTTCACAAGGTCCTTTGCTGTTGTTCTGGGATTGATTTGCACTTTTCACACCAAAGTGTGTTCATCTCTAGGAGACAGAACACGTCTCCTTCCTGAGCGGTATGATGGCTGCGTGGTCCCATGGTGTTTATACTTGTGTACTATTGTTTGTACAGATGAACGTGGTACCTTCAGGCATTTGGAAATTGCTCCCAAGGATGAACCAGACTTATGGAGGTCTACAATTTTTTTTCTGAGGTCTTGGCTGATTTCTTTTGATTTTCCCATAATGTCAAGCAAAGAGGCACTGAGTTTGAAGGTAGGCCTTGAAATACATCCACAGGTACACCTCCAATTGACTCAAATTATGAAAATTTGCCTATTAGAAGCTCCTAAAGCCATGACATCATTTTCTGGAATTGTCCAAGCTGTTTAAAGGCACAGTCAACTTAGTGTATGTAAACTTCTGATCCACTGGAATTGTGATACAGTGAATTATGAGTGAAATAATCTGTAAACAATTGTTGGAAAAATGACTTGTGTCATGCACAAAGTAATGTCCTAACCGACTTGCCAAAACTATCATTTGTTAACAAGAAATTTGTGGAGTGGTTGAAAAACGAGTTTTAATAATGACTCCAACCTAAGTGTATGTAAACTTCCGACTTCAACTGTATACTGTTATGGCTCATTTGGCATTCATTGCTCGTGCTGTCTGTCTCCTTTATTCCAACATAAGTGATGCCTCATATCTGAGTGATGAAATATGCCTCCCTACATGCAGTTCATCTTTATGCACTCTGTTTTAATCGTAAGAGCGAGTATCTTTCAGTACACACATGAAGTGACAGCTCATAAATGTCTATGTTGCAGCCAGAGGAATTGTTTCCCACACGCTCATAGAGGGGAATATCAAAAACTCTTTCTGTCAAGTAGCCAGCAAGGCAGGCATGTCCACTTTGGTCACAAGCTGTGTGGAATATTTGATTGCAATTTCTAAAAAGCCATTGTCACATGTATTAAAAAGTTATGTCCGCACTATTCATTTTATTATGGGCTCCTCGCGGAGTGGAATCAGTCACCGCTGCAAGCAGGATATTATTTGGAATTTTTTATGGGTCTTTGTGCCAGTGGCTTTAATTAAATTGACTCCTTTTAACCAAGCACATTCAGTTGGCCTTTCTGTGTTCCATCTGTCACAGTGTTCGGTTTAAGGGGAAGGGAGGGGAAAGAAAGGGGAAGGGACGATCATTTTCCGGATGGTGTACAATAACCAGTTCAGCCGAAGGCAGACAACATTAGCATGGCTCGATTGTCTGTCCCATCAGTCGTTTTCACACCCAACTCCAAGGCATCATCACTCCCATTTTGGTCAATACAAGTAGCTTACATTTTTCGTTGAAAACATAGGCTCCTTATTTCAGACAATGTACATGCCACTTCCGGTTATGGTTTTCAGTGCTGACCTTTGCAGTGGACTGTCATGGCCACGTACTGATAAGACTTACGTGCTCCTTCCACTGACTGATGGATTTTCAATAACTTTTTAGAGTCAAAAGGGGACTTCCTATTCGCGCGGCCTGACGTTCATCTGTTTGTATGTTCGATCTCAGTGAAATACAGATAAGCAGTAAACATATATTATTCAAGTGTTCAATTGTTCACATTCAAGATTGCTTGGAAGTGGATGTCAAAATTAACACCGTTCTAAAACTACTGTGAGAAAAGGCTGCTGGTGGGTTTAGGTGAGCATGCGGAGCTGTCCACTACATGAGTGCTGAAATAAACCGGCAAAGCGCAAGAGAAGTGAATAAAATGAATTGTGCGGCCATAACTTTTTAATACACGCGACCATGGCTTTTTAGATATTGTAATCCAATATTCCACACAGCTTGTGACCAAAGTGGACATGGCTTGATCAATTAGCTGCATGCATACTGTGTGTGCCAGTGGCCTGCTGTACTGGCTGCTTGACAAAAACCGTTTTTGACATTCCCCTCTATCAGGTTGTGGACAATAATATATCTGGCTGCAACATACATTTATGAGCTGTCACTTCATGCGTGTACTGGAAGATACGCACTATTACGATTAAAACCGAGTGTCTAAAGATTCACTGCATGTAGGAAGGCATATTTCATCACTCAGAAATAAGGCATCACTTATTCTGTCTAATGATATAGTAGAATGGTTGTCTGTTGGAATAAGGGAGACAGACAACACGAGCAATATGCAACACAAGCAATGGGTTCAAATGAGCCATAACAGTATACACTTGGCAGAATATATAGCCTATATGCATCAAAGTTAGTAATTCAAGTCGTTGGCCCATATATATCCTATTGTAGCTGTGCTCAAAGTTGAACAAAATGTTACAACTTTAAAGTTAACTGGACAGGCACTGCAGCAACAAAACTAATACGAATGTTAAAACTTGTTTGTACGTTTCAGTATAGAATAACCACTGCACCTTTGCACTCTACCTGCAGCAGCCGCTCCAATCTGCTCCATGTGTGACTCCAATACATCGGGATCTCTCGAGCTGTACGGACCAAGATCGGGGTAGAAACTGGAGCCGATGTCCTCCGGCGGCATATGCCTCCCTTTCGGGTAGCTGGCGGCGATTTTGGGGTCCCAATGTGGCACGAGGACATGGTCCCAGTGCATGTATTTCCCATCCATCGACGGGTTCCCGTACCACACGCTGTAAAATATGTGGACGTCGTAAAATATGGTTCCTTCAGGTCCCGAGTTTGATAAAACTACTTTGGCGCGCACCTGCCCCGGGGAGGAGACGACGTCTTGGGACACCGAGCGCCGGTCCATCCTTCCTCCAATCATCGGCATAAGGTCCAACCCCGGGGCCAGGTCTGAGAACCCATCGCTGGGCTTCAGAGTTCTCAAACCCATCATGGTTCCAAAAACGAAGAGTGTAAATAAAAACAGAGCTATGCACGCTTTCTTTCGCAGCCTGGCCATTGCGGATAGATTGTCTCTCAGATGTGATTCCTGCTGGAGTGAACCGGGGGTTCGTGGTCGGCTGAAGTCAGCGATGTGGATAAGACTTGCTTTTCTCCAAACGTCGTATAGCCTATAGGCAGTATACTATAACAGTTAGCCTATCTTACAAGTTCACCACCCACACTCTAGAAAAGTATACAATGCAGGCCTTCATATAGACTATTCATAAATGCAGTCGCTGTCGGAACGCAGAAAATGTACAACTTTATGATTAATAGCCTAATAACTATTAGCCTACATGATTGCGGACGAAGCCTAATGGTCGCGTTGCATGACGCAGTGGAATCTGGCATTGCATTTAGATCTCAGTGATGTGAAATTATTTGTCCCTTTATCAGGTTCTCAAGCGGAGTTAACTTGCTCAATTCAACCAGTTAACAGAATATCGTTGTCTTAAGGAGCCCACTTTACCTTGTTGTAGTGGAGAATGTGAAATAAGGATACATGACACATTTTGATTAGTTTCCCCCAATTGCAATGGTGAAGGCTATACCACCATCTGATTATATGAGCTCTTGGAGAAAATGTGCACATTTCGAGTTAAGAATAGCCTCCATGTCAAGTGATCAAATCTCTCTGATATCTTTCTATCGTCTATAGGCTACAGTTAGATGTTGGCTCCTGGTGGCTGAATTGTCATCACTCTGGTACACTATTTCGCTGCTACGCTATTTCGCTGCTTGGCTCGATGTATCTCCTACCTAATGCTTTACATTAGGCTCGGAAGTAAACCCAAGTTGTGACAGCAACGAAAACGTTCTAAATTCAATGCAACAAGATCCTGGACGTGCACACTCCGTGGTCGCTGTCCATGGTAGCAATTCGCCATCAGCGATGGCTGCTTTTTACCGTCCATGTTTTGCTACATGGAGGCGGAGCTTTGGCCGGCCTGGTGTTATACTGAGATTTGTTTTACATTACGTTTGGCGCAAGGGAACTGATGGATGGCAACTATAGGCTATGCATGTACCTACACAAAGTAGGATATTGGAGCCTTATTGATGATGATAATAGACTGTAAGTTACATACACAATAAGGCCAGAGTTGCAAAGTTGCAGTGTAGCCTACACGATGAACATGCTGTCAAATGAACAATGAAGCCATATAGACTCCAGTCTTTAACTAATAACTTATACTTAATGCCTTCTTCCTTTCCAATGAGGTGGTCATCGGGGGAAGTGGTATTGCCTTAACCCATAACAGTCTAAGCCGGGGGTCTACTAAGCTCATTTGAATCGTTTTAAGGTCATACCAAGGACAATTTTGCTATTTGATTTTGAATTTTAAGTATAACAAAAAATATATATTAAAAAAAATTGATGCTAAATTATTTTGGGCTAAACTTCTATTAGACCATATAAACGCATTACATAACATATTCACTACACGGGACAACAGATAGTCCCCAAAAAACATCTAAAGGAAGTTCTGTCCTATATCTGAGAAATATATATGAAAGATCAGGAAACGTATATATATATATATATATATATATATATATATATATATATATATATATATATATATATATATATATATATATATATAATATATATATATACACACACTACCGTTCAAAGGTATGGGGTCACTTAGAAATGTCCTTGTTTTTGTGGGTTCGATTACAGGATCAAAATAGCCAGAAACAAATACCTTTCTTCTGAAACTCGTCAGTCTATTCTTGTTCTGAGAAATGAAGGCTATTCCATGTGAGAAATGAAGGCTATTCCATGTGAGAAATTGCCAAGAAACTGAAGATCTCATACAACGCCGTGTACTACTCCCTTCACAGAGCAGCGCAAAATGGCTCTAACCAGAATAGAAAGAGGATGGGAGGCCCCGGTGCACAACTGAGCAAGAGGACAAGTACATTAGAGTGTCTAGTTTGAGAAACAGAGTTGCAAAGAAAAAGCCATATCTCAGACTGGCCAATAAAAATAAAATATTAAGATGGGCAAAAGAACATAGACACTGGACAGAGGAACTCTGCCTAGAAGGCCAGCATCCCGGAGTTGCCTTTTCACTGTTGACGTTGAGACTGGTGTTTTGCGGGTACTATTTCATGAAGCTGCCAGTTGAGGACTTGTGAGGTGTCTGTTTTTCAAACTAGACACTCTAATGTACTTGTCCTCTTGCTTAGTTGTGCACCGGGGCCTCCCACTCCTCTTTCTATTCTGGTTAGAGCCAGTTTGCGCTGTTCTGTAAAGGGAGTAGTACACGTTATACGAGATCTTCAGTTTCTTGGCAATTTCTCGCATGGAATAGCCTTCATTTCTCAGAACAAGAATAGACTGATGAGTTTCAGAAGAAAGTTCTTTGTTTCCGGCCATTTTGAACCTGTAATCGAACCCACAAATGCTGATGCCTCATATACTCAACTAGTCTAAAGAAGGCCAGTTTTATTGCTTCTTTAATCAGAACAACAGTTTTCAGCTGTGCTAACATATTTATAAGGGCACAAGGCGAGACCCAGACGCAGACACGGGAGGCAGATGGTTTGAGTCTTTGATATTTATTATATCCAAAAGGGGTAGGCAAGAGAATGGTCGTGGACAGGCAAAAAGTCCAAACCAGTTCAGAGTCCAGGAGGTACAGAGTGGCAGGCAGGCTTGAGGTCAGGGCAGGCAGAATGGTCAGGCAGGCGGGTACAGAGTCCAGAAAACAGGCAAGGGTCAAAACCGGGAGGAATAGTAAAAGAGAATAGAAAAGGCAGGTGCACGGGGAAAACCACGCTGGTTGACTTGGAACATACAAGACGAACTGGCACAGAGAGACAAGAAACACAGGGATAAATACACCAGGGATGACAAGCAACACCTGGAGGGGGTGGAGACAATAACAAGGACAGGTGAAACTGATCAGGTGTGACAATAATTGCAAAAGGGTTTTCTGATTATCAATTAGCCTTTTAAAATGATAAACTTGGATTAACTAACACAACGTGCCATTGGAACACAGGCATGATGGTTGCTGATAATGGGCCTCTGTACGCCTATGTAGATATTCCATTACAAATCTGCTGTTTCCAGCTACAATAGTCATTTACAACACTAACAATGTCTGTATTTCTGATCAATTTGATGTTATTTTAATGGGCAAAAAAAAATGCTTTTCTTTCAAGAACAAGGACATTTCTAAGTGGCCGCAAGCTTTTAGTGTGTAGTGTATATATTTTTACATGTATTTAACCACTTCTTTTTTTTGCCATTAAACAAACTCCATATGTACTTCCACACTTTTTTTAACTGGTACTGGGAACCTTCAGATTAGTCTTGTGAGGCCTGTGGGCATAGTTTCTAGGCCAAACCGTTCGGACTGTACAGGTGATTTTGTGACAAGACCAATTTTTGGGGGATGTCTCATGGTCTGACAAACATAGCACTAGCTCTGTCACCTTTCACCACAGATGCAGAATTGCGACATCAGCAGATGTGGTGGATTGAGACGCATCCAATGCAACAACAAAAAAAGATATCTCTATCTTAAAATTACTGATTGTTATGGGGATATTTTTATTATACTAATTAGATTTCCACAGGGGCGCGGACATCGACTCTCTCTCACTCACTCACACACTCACACACAGACAGTATGAACTCATTAGTTCATTGGCATATTTCTAACCTTCGTGAAAGGGGAAAAGGCTCCAGGGTGTCTGTCACATCGTTTCAACATTCTCATCAGCGGCCGTACGTCTACCTACAACAGATGAACCGCAGCGCAGCGGTCAGCGTCAGTACGTCGGGTGTCAAATAAGGGCACATAAGAGTAGACATAGAAAGCGAGGGCTGTTGATAACTCATAGGGACTGATGCTTGTTTGTTTGCTTTTGTTCGTTGGTTTGCAAAACTTCAAAAGCATCATAATATCAAATCAAAAATCTAATTTGATTTGTCACATGCGCCAAATACAACAGGTGTAGGTAGACCATACAGTGAAATGCTTACAATCCCTTAACCAGCAATGCAGTTTTAAGAAAAATACCTAAAAAATAAGAAATAAAAGTAACAAATAATTAAAGAGCAGCAGGAAAATAACAATAGCGAGGCTATATACAGGGGGTACCGGTACAGAGTCAATGTACGGAGGCACGGGTTAGTCGAGGTAATTGAGGTAAAATGTACATGTAGGTAGAGTTATTAAAGTTACTATGCATAGATGATAACAACAGAGAGTAGCAGCGGGAGGGGGGGGGGGTGCAATGCAAATCACTGGGTAGCCATTTGATTAGATGTTCAGGAGTATTATGGTTTGGGGTTAGAAGCTGTTTAGAAGCCTCTTGGACCTAGACTTGGTGCTCTGGTACCACTTGCAATGCGGTAGCAGAGAGAACAGTCTATGACTAGGGTGGCTGGAGTCTTTGACAATTTTTAGGGCCTTCCTCTGACACCGCCTGGTATAGAGGTCCTGGGTGGCAGGAAGCTTGGCTCCAGTGATGTACTGGGCCGTACACAACTTTACTTTCCTGAACTATTTGTGTGTGGATATTGTAAAAAAAAAGCAGATTTAGGACTACTGTATTATACTGCATGAAGCCAGCTGTAGAACATTTTTATAAGACTGTTGTGTTTATTAAGTAAGCTACGGGGGTTCAAAAAGGGTTCTTCAAAGGGGGGCAGCCGAAGAACCTTTAAGTTTTATATAACACCTTTTTCTCCTAGAGTGTAATCTCTTGTGGGAGAATTTTACTTCTGGGTAACCAAGATTAGAACACAATCATTTCGCTACACCCGCAATAACATCTGCTAAATATGTGTATGTAACCAATAACGTTTGATTTGAGTGCATGGCATTCCTTCAGTCTTGATCCTCCCAGAATGAGTCTCATCAAGCATCATAGTAGGGTATTCCTACAAAGTGCATCTGATCATTTTGGAAAGTCAACCTACACACTGTTTTCGTTTTAATGGTAGAGGGCAGCCTACTGTATAACCAACGTGTATTGTGTGTTCATTAGCATATATTATCTCAACAATTCCACATGGCAAACCTTATGTGTATTGTGGAAGAACTACACTGGCCTCTAGTGGTAGATTATATTTGGCTCACTGTGCGTCATTAGCATGAACATCCAGCAGAGTATGCTCAACTCTAAAAATTCTAAAACAAACTCAAGGACGAAATCTTCACTCCTTTATACCGGGGCATTTTAATGGGAGAATTGTGAATGGATCTTTTCCTCTTTTTAACTATGTCTTGGTAGGCCTGTGTATGTGTACGTTCACAACTACAAATACCTAGGTGTCTGGTTAGATTGTAAACTCTCCTTCCAGACTCATATTAAGCATCTCCAATCCAAAGTTAAATCTAGAATTGGCTTCCTATTTCGCATCAAAGCCTCCTTCACTCATGCTGCTAAACATCTGACTGACTATCCTACCGATCCTTGACTTCCGTGATGTCATTTACAAAATAACCTCCAACACTCTACTCAGCAAATTGGATGCAGTCTATCACAGTGCTATCCGTTTTGTCACCAAAGCCCCATATACTACCCAACACTGCAACCTGTATGCTCTCGTTGGCTGGCCCTCGCTTCATATTTGTCGCCGAACCCACTGGCTCCAGGTCATCTATAAGTCTTTGCTAGGTAAAGCACCGCCTTATCTCAGCTCACTGGTCGCCATAGCAACACCCACCCGAAGCACATGCTCCAGCAGGTATATTTCCCTGGTCATCCCCAAAGCCAACTCCTCATTAGGCCGCCTTTCCTTCGAGTTATCTGCTTCCAATGACTGTATGAATTGCAAAAATCACTGAAGCTGGAGACTTATATCTCCCTCACTAACTTTAAGCATCAGCTGTCAGAGCAGCTTACCGATCACTGCACCTGTACACAGCCCATCTGTAAATAGCCCACCAAACTACCTCATCCCCATATTGTTATTTATTTTTGCTCTTTTGCACCCCAGCATGTCTACTTGCACATCATCATCTGTACATCTATCACTCCAGTGTTAATGCTAAATTGTAATTATTTCGCCACTATGGCCTATTTATTGCCTTACCTCCCTAATCTTACTACATTTGCACACACTGTATATATATTTTTCTATTGTGTTATTGACTGTACGTTTGTTTATCCCATGTGTAACTCTGTGTTGTTGTTTTTGTCGCACTGCTTTGCTTTATCTTGGCCAGGTCGCAGTTGTTAAATAAAGGTGAAATAAATAAATAAAAGTTTGGCTTTGTCAGTAGCTTACACCAGGGTGTTCCTTGATGGTTCTGCATATCGTTGTAGCCTATTTGTTCAGATTTGCTCATCAATCTATGTGAATGTGCTAAAAACATGCATATGTGTATTTGGTGGGAAGGGCATGGTTAAGACTCAAATCAGGATAGTACATTTTCAACTTCAGTTAATATATAAAATACACAATAATGCAACTATGTCTTCATACTCTTGATGTAGGTGTTGGAATAATGCCTTTGTGTCATATTTATATATACACAACACGTCCAAAAGTATGTGGAGACCCCTTTAAATAGTGGATACTGATATTTCAGCCACACCTGTTGCTGACAGGTGTGGCTACCAAGTTCCAAACTGCCTCTGTAAGCAACTGTTCGTCAGGAGCTTCATGAAACGGTTTTCCATGGCCGAGCAGCCGCACACAAGCCTAAGATCACCATACGCAATGCCAAGCATTGGCTGGAGTGGTGTAAAGTTTGCCACCATTGGACTCTGGAGCAGTGGAAATTAGTTCTCTGGAGTGATGAATCACACTTCACCATCTGGCAGTCCAACTGCCGAATCTGGGTTTGGCAGATGCCAGGAGAACACTACCTGCCCCAATGCATAGTGCCAACTGTAAAGTTTGGTGGAGGATGAATAATGGTATGTTTTTCATGGTTCGGGCTAGGCCCCTTAGTTCCAGTGAAAGGAAATCTTAACGCTTCAACATACAATTACATTCTAGACAATTCTGTGCTTCTAACTTTGTGGCAACAGTTTGGGGAAGGGCCTTAACTGTTTCAGCATGACAATGCCCCGTGCACAAAGCGAAGTCCACACAGAAATGGTTTGTCAAGATCGGTGTTGAAGAACTTGACTGGCCTGCACAGAGCCCTGACCTCAACTCCATCGAACACCTTTGGGATGTATTGGAACGCAGACAACGAGCCTGGCCTAATCGCCCAACATCAGTGTCCAACCTCACTAATACTCTTGTGGCTGAATGGAAGAAAGTCCCTGCAGAAATGATCCAACATCTACTTGAAAGCCTTCCCAGAAGATTGGAGGCTGTTATAGCAGCAAAAGGGGGACCAAGCCTATATTAATGCTCATGATTTTGGAATGAGATGTTCGACGAGCAGGTGTCCACATACTTTTGGCCATGTGTATTTTTTATTTATTTTTTATCCATAAGGGATTGCAAAAGCATTTGATGAAACACTGTTGTATATGCCTATAAATGATGGTCTTCATTTTTGGGGGGGCGGTGCATATTATTTTTGACCATATTGGCAAATGACTTATCCATGGTTTGAAATAGTAAATCATTATTTTTGCAGATGGCATTGAGGTTTCCGCTGTAATTGACAACACTATTGTGCAGTTGTCTGCATTCCCCTAGTAGTTGTACGCTACATTACACAGGCAGCCCAATTCTGACCTTTTTCAACTAATAGTATTTTGACCAATCAGATCAGATTTTTTTGCAAATAATTAGGCAAAAGATCAGAATTGGTCTGCCTGTGTAAACACAGCTTTAGTTGAGCAACAGGTTGTGAACCAGTTCAATGTGTGGAGCTTATGTGCGACTGTGCTATTTATGAACGCTTACTGATGTGTGGAACCTTATACAGCCGTTTGTTTACAATAGAGATTTAACATAAGCACTTTGTAACCTATAGCTTAACATGCTTTTTTTTTGTATTTTGTTTTTAGAATTAAAACTTTGCAGAAATGATGGTGTCCCCTTATTCCCACTGGAAGCAATTGCCATTGTTCTCTTCAACTACATTTTATTAATCAATTCGGAATTGTATGACGCATCCTAATCAAGCAATACAATTATTTCGAACAAGAAACAGCAGGTTGTACAATAAACAAGACAACTAAGTTTATATGGATGATATAGGACCAACTGCCAACTAGAATTAAAGTTATGAACAGAACCATCCATATATGGCTCATGGGCTATTAACCAATAAAGATAACGGTCGATGGCGTTCTCTGTATCCAGGGGCGTCGCCAGAGATTCTGGGCCCCATGAAAAGATATCACATTGGGCACCACCACCACAGGCCACACCAACCCTGCGCAGTTTCTGTAACCACACACCACCAGAACCCAATCGACCCATTCAAAGCTTTAAATATCTCTACCTTTGCAGGCTTGCAACTCTCTTGTAGTCCAATATTTACTGTACGATATTTACTGACAGTGAGCTGTGAAAATATAACACTGTGCAGACATGCATGCAACATTCTGCATGCAGTGGAATTCACTATTTGATGCAAGACTGATACCCTCTATAAGAAATGTGCTAAAGGACATCTTTACAGTCTAAATGTCATTTTAATGGGAACATTTTTTTATGGAAAATTCTCTTAACATTAATGAATAACTTAAAATAAATATAACTTAAATATACATTAACTTCTTCAATTAAAATAAAGTAACATTATCATCTATAGAATGATATAACAAACAAAATAATACAATCAGCAGCAGATGTTTGAACTAAGTATACATACCAACTAGACAATAAGCAGCTGGAAAAGTGGAAATGGAAAATGGAAAACTAAATGGAAATGAAAAGGCCTGATGGTGGCGCTAGAGGAAATGTCAAGTGGTCACCAAATCAATAGGTTTCTTCCACTTGGGGTCTTGATTGTGCACAACAAACTTTATGGCAATCCAGCCATTACTTTGAGACATATCTTGTTCTCAGTCTTGTTCTCAGCCTGTGTGCATCATGTGTGTAGTGATCCAATATCCATAGTCATGCCATTTAACAGTTATCACTGGCCCTTGCTCAGCCTTACTCACCAAGGGCCCAGCGCCGAGCCTTCTTGCTAGCAAAGTCACTGATCAAGTCTTTGAAGTCCAGCTTTCTAGCTAACTGACTTTCAATGGACAGCATGGCAAGACTGCAAAGCATGTCATGGGACATAGTGGACATCAAATATATTTTTTTATAAGTTTTAGCTTACTGAAAGCTCTCTCGCCACCAGCAACAGTCACAGACAGTGTGTAAAATATACGTAAAGCAATGCACAATTCTCCAAAAATGCTTTGCAGCTGCATCTTACAAATTGCATTCAGGAGACCAAGAGGGGACAAGTTAGGGGGGGAAAGTGGCAGCATATACAGTGTTCAGGTGTCTTACTTCCTTTTGAAACTCAGGTGTAAGGTCTCTGGAATACTTCATGATCAGTGGTTGGCACACAGAAGGGACTTTATCCTCACTAATCTGCCCAACTTTCAAAACAGCAGAAAATTATCCTACAATTTTTGCAGAACTTAGTGTCCACACCACTGCAATAGGATGTTGTCCATCAGTAAAAAACACTGTGTTTTGAAACACCGTTGCTGCACTGTCCTGAGCTGTCTCCTCTTGAGAGGTCTCATCATGGAATCTCTTCCTTTTCCTCTGGCAGCTGTGTTCCTTTCTAAATTGAGGTGCAACCCTCATTTGCATAGCAATCAGTGTTGCCTCAGACAGGAGAGACTCCCATCCATCTCTAAGAGGCTCTCTGGATGTTTACTTTATGCCAAAAACAAGAAAATAAAAATAAACCGTTAGTTTTATTAGTATGGCACCCCTGTCTGTGTCATCCACGCTTTGGTTTTGGTTCCTAATTCCAGTCTTTCGGTAAGGGAATACACAAACCATTGGCCTACATAAGAAAACTCTCTTAGGTCCTGTAATCAAGAATACATTACATAGTTTATTGAATTCTGTCAACCTCAACCTCTCTCCTTCGTTTCAATCACTTGCCTTGGTTATCTTTTCAAACACGTTGTTTCAAATACCCACAGAGGGTCGTGGTGATAAGGATATCTAACACAACCAAATGTGGAAGCTAAAATGGTTTATCTCTTCCTGAAACACGTTTCCCTGTCACTATTATGTTTTTAACACGATTGTAAAAAGTTAGCTAATTAACACTGCAGGGCTTATCTTAACAGCATAACTTAGTCATTATAATAAAGTATTTCGTTAATATCATTGGTATATTAATTAAATCATGGGCAGATATATAATAATACAAATAATTATATTGTATTATTATATTTTTACTATATTTTAACCATCAAATGTTGCATTACTATATAACTATTAGGCCTATACCACCTCAGAGAAAGGTCAATGAGAGCATTAAATAGGGGAAGTTATTTGTTTCATTTTTGCTTCATTAATCATTCTACAAGGAAAACAGTCAACAACAACTTAACATTGTGTGATCAATCATCATCGATCTGGGAACTCGTTTGACCAGATAGGCCTGTCTTTTCATGCCACAATTCCAGAAGAGGTGTACGCTAAAGACAATTGTTTCGTTTGAGTCGTCGCGGTTTTATTTCTTTAGGCTACTCTTCGAACTTCCTGCTGAAGATTTGGCTGATTTAGTCACTGGCTACATCAAAATGCAGTGGTTTGATGATGACCGATCCAAACCTCTTCGTGGCTAAAGTGGCCATCCAGTCCCATCCCCCTCCCATGCGTCACCTCAAATGAACCACAACTGGTGTACTTACCTCTCCAAACCAACTTTTTGCATCCGTCAGCAACATTGCGACAACAGCAAAGTGACTGATTGCGATAGAACACATCGAGTATTCAACATTAACCCAATCACTTTACACCTAATCTCGTCACCCAATTTCGAAATAAAAATAGGCCTAGTTATAATATGGAGTTGTTTTGAATAGCCTATTATATCCTCTGTTATTTAAGGGATATTTATTCAACATAAATTACGCACACATTTGATTTATACATTTGAAATTCAACATCTCCCATATATGGACCATGTTCGGGTGTAATGTTGTCTGGTGGGTTTGCAGTTGCCCCTGATCATTTGCGTTGTATTTTATTCGGCTGTGTGGGGTCGATGGCCACTAAATACGCACTCAGGGCAGAGAGAGATGAAGGGGGTGGGGGCTCAGGGCTAGCGCAGTGATAAGCAGTGGTGTGGTGTGCGGTGGTCTCTCTGCATAAGCAACTGTGCGGTGGTCTCTCTGATTTGTGATTGGCCACTCGGCATATGTGGGGCCCTCCAACATCAAGAACGTGCAATTAATCATGTAGGCTAATTGGGAATCACGTAGACATGACCGAGAGGGTTGGGGTTGGTTGGTGGTAGGAAGAAGATGCTCCCTGGTCCTTTCTATATTGACCAAGAGTGAAAACTGACCAGGGGAGGGATAAAGACGTGATCCAACGCGGAGCGGGGCCCGAGACGTCCAGGCAAAAACACGGGGAAAAAGGGACTGATATAGGCAGAAGACAAGCGGGCCCGAACATGGCAGAAGGTAGGCCAATAATTTGGACTAAAACACTTTGATTGGTTATTTGGTTTGATGCTTTATAGCCAATGAGTCTCTGATGGCCATAGATGAAGAGGTTTAGGGGGCTGGGTTACCTTGCATTGTCTTTTAGATCTTGGGTAATTATTCTACAAATTCTTCCTTGTGACTCCCACCCCTCATTGTTTGGGGCGATAAGTTGCCAGACCCTTTTGTTTATTTCGCCCTCCCACTTTCCCACCGAAGTTACGCTTTTGCTATTCAGCGCATTTGGCACGAAAGTGGGAACCCGTGGGCATTACGCTACTCGAAAGGGGAAAGGGATAGCCAACATTAACTTGGGTGCTTCCTTTGAATCAAGGCGTGAATTGGCAAGATGGGTTCTGTTTCTAACCAGGAATTCCCAGGTTGAGTAAAAATCTGACGATATATTGTGTTTAGTGTAGTCTCTGTCTCTAAAGAGATACAGAATGAATACCAGCTTACGATTTTAAAATTGTGTACAGTATGGAACTATTTTCCTTTTTAAATTGCCTAGTCAATACCAAAACATGCGTTATTTTGTTCGCAATAGGCTAACCCGACTCAAGCTCTCGTGTTGTTGACAAAGTAGGCACTTTATACATGTACATGTCATTTTTGTACACGAATTTTCAAATGTAGTCTTGTAAATGCAAATTAATTGGTTTTATTTTCACAACGTAACTTTTTTCTGTCGCACAAACGCAGCTAACAAGAGGCCCATATCATTCAGTTCAACATTGGCCAGCCATTTAGTGATATACTAGGTTTCGTCATTCGTTTCGTGTCGGCCTGTGTTGTTTCCTCACATACCAGTACACTTAATATATACTCACTATGAGTGTGAAACATATAGGTCCTAATTGTGAAATATTAAAATATAAGATGGGAGAATAACAAATAATTCGAGCCATAGATTGAATTCTAGATAATTGTCATTATGGACCCATACAATATTGTTGTTTATGTATTGAAATTGTTTGTAGATAGGTCTATATTTAGGCCTATGGATATGATTGGTTATTGATCAAATCGTAACATATCGATCGGTTTTGCAACGATTTCTCCCCGTTTTCTACCTAAGGGTTATGAATGCGTGAGGAAAAACAAGGAAAGAACAAAGCTGAATGGCAATTTTACGCGCACACTCCTTTCTTAGTGTTCAGGTAAATAGTAAAACGAACATTGTTTAACATATTGTTCGAAATTACAGGAGTCTGCAAGACGGAAGAGGATGAAGCACCAAGTACCGAGGAGGACTCGGAATCTTTCCACGGTGTCGGCGTATGTAAATGGTTCAACGTGCGCATGGGCTTTGGGTTTTTGTCCATGACCAACCGAGAGGGGGTCCCGCTCGAGTCTCCGGTCGATGTGTTCGTCCATCAGGTAAGAGGGGCGCCTTGGTTTTAAAATGAACTGTCTTACCGTCTAATTCTCACAACAAATATGTGGTGAATGGTGGCCCACTATACATTGACACAGAATAACATTTTCAGGCAGTTTTTCATCTCAAACGAACACGCGTTGCTGGCTTACCATGTGACCTCGTGGTCATGTACAGTGGGGTCCAAAATCATGGACACCCTTGATAAAGATGAGCAATAATGACTGTATAAAATAAATAATTCAAATACTGAGCTATATTGTATGCAAAAAAGAAAAGGGAAATTATGTTATTTTATACTAGTACAATTGCTCAGAGAAATATATATTATTGGTTATTGATCAAATTGGTTAGGGTGATCGTAACATATCAATCAGTTTTGCAACGATTTCTCCCCGTTTTCTAGCTAAGGGTTATGAATGCTGAGGAAAAACAAGGAAAGAACGAAGCTCCGTGGCCCAGTGGTTTAAGGCACTGCATCTCAGTGCTAGGGCCATCACTACAGACACCCTGGTTCAAATCTGGGCTGTATCACAACCAGCCGTGATTGGGAGAACCATAGAGCTGCGCACAATTGTCATAGGGGTTTGGCAGATGTAGGCCTTCATTGTAAATACGAATTTGACTTGCCTAGTTTAACAAGTAATATTTTTGGGTGTCAATTAAATCATGTAGTCAAAATATTAATATTTGGTCCCATATCCCTAGCACTTAATAACTACATCAAGTTTGTGACTTTACAAACTTGTTGGATGCATTTGCAGTTCGTTTTGGTTGTGTTTCAGAGGGTCAAAGATCATACCCCCAAGACATTCTAACCTCCCCTGTTATTGGTAATGGTGAGAGGTTATCATGTCTTGGGGTTATGATCTTTGACCCTCTGTAACTTGCTCACTCATCATTATTCACAATTCATTCAAGAGTAATTTTGACCCCTACCTTTCTTTCTCTGAGCAATTGTATTAGTATGAAATAATATAATAAAAATAAAAAATGTAGGTACGTACAAAATAGCTCAGTATTTGAATTATTCATTATTGCTCATCTTTATCAAGGGTGTAAACAATTTCCAATAGTGTGCAACTGCAGCCCGCAATTCGGGCCGTTCCTGCATGTGGGCATTCCCCCCAAAGTGACACCTCTACCACTGAGATGCAGTGCCTTAGCCCGCTGCGCCACTCAGGATCCTATTGGCTGATAAAGGCACTGTATTATGAGCTGTCTTGTTTGCTAAATGAACAAATGAAGTAGGCAGTGGCATAGTGCATATAGGAATAGAAGCACAGTGACATATGCCTCATTGTGTTCATACTTGATTTTTGGCCACCAATCCTATGGTAGTGAATGTCATTCCAGTTCATCTGAATGTCATTCTAGTGCACTGCTTGCTATGAATTATATCTGATGGTGTTTACATGTATAGGTAAAAAAGACAAATAATGTCCGTTTGGAACACTGCCAAATAGAGATATTTGCTCGATCTGATTGGGTGGGCCTGGCTCCCCAGTACGCCTGGGCACTCCTGTGCCTCACGCGCCTGGGTTTAACGTTTAACCTGACAAATTCACATAGAAATGTGAGTTAAAGATCTGTCATTCTCATTAAAAGCAAGTCTAAGAAGCAGTAGATCAGTTCTATGTGTGCAATTTCTATGCTTCCCATTCTTAAGTTTTGTTTTTGCATCGTTTACTTTCAGCTTCAAACAGCTGAAAATACAATATTTTGGTTTATGGAAAAGGAATTTCACAGCGGTTTAGATGGTACAATAATTCTCTACACTATACAGTGCACTCGGTAAATATTCACACCCCTTGACTTTTTCCAATTTTTTTTATGTGACAGCCTTATTCTAAAATCTATTAAATAAACAATTTTCCTAATCAATCTACACACAATACCCAATAATGACAAAGCAAAAACAGGTTTTTAGAAATGTTTGCTAATTTATAAAAAAATATTTCCCATTTGTTTTGCAAATGTTTTTTTGATTTTGTTTGTGCAAATGTATTAAAAGATTAAAAAAAAAAAAAAAAAAAGAAATACTATATTTACATAAGTATTCAGGCCCTTTGCTATGAGACTCGAAATTGAGCTCAGGTGCATCCTGTTTCCATTGATCATCCTTGAGATGTTTCTACAACTTAATTGGAGTCCACCTTTGGAAAATTCAATTGATTGGGCATGATTTGGGAAGGCACAAACTTGTCTTTATAAGGTCCCACAGTTGACAGTGCTTGTCAGAGCAAAAACCAATTCATGAGGTTGAAGGAATTGTCCATTGATCTCCGAGACAGGATTGTGTTGAGACACAGATCTGGGGAAGGTTACAAAAAAAAGTCTGCAGCATTGAAGGTCCCCAAGAACACAGTGGCCTTCATCATTTTTAAATGGAAGAAGTTTGGAACCACCGACTCTTCCTAGAGCTGTCCCCCCGGCCAAACTGAGCAATCAAGGGAGATGGGCCTTGGTCAGTGAGATGACCAAGAACCTGAGGGTCACTCTGACAGAGCTCCAGAGTTCCTTTGTGCAGATGGGAGAACCTTCCAGAAGGACAACCATCTCTGCAGCATTCCACCAATCAGGCCTGTATGGTAGAGTGGCCAAACAGAAGCCACTCCTCAGTAAAAGGCACATGACAGCCCTCTTGGAGTTTGCTAAAAGGCACCTAAAGGACTCTCAGACCAGGAGAAACAAGATTCTGTGGTCTGATGAAAGATTGAACACTTTGGCCTGAATGCCAAGGGTCACGTCTGGAGGAAACCTGGCACGATCCCTGCGGTGAAGAATGGATGGCAGCATCATGCTTTGGGGATGTGTTTCAGCGGCAGGGACTGGGAGACAGGATCGAGGGAAAGATGAAAACCTGCTCCTGAGCTCTCAGGACTTCAGGCTGGGGCGAAGGTTCACCTTCCAACAGGACAACTACCCTAAGCACACAGCCAAGACAATGCAGTTTCTGAATGTCCTTGAGTGGCCCATCCAGAGCCTGGACTTGAACCCGATTGAAAATCTCTGCAGAGACCTGAAAATATCTGTGCAGCAACGCTCTCCATCCAACCTGACAGAGCTTGAGAGGATCTGCAGAGAAGAATGGGAGAAACTCCCCAAATACAGGTGTGCCAAGCTTGTAGCGTCGTACCCAAGAAGACTCGAGGCTGTAATCGCTGCCAAAGGTGCTTGAACAAAGTACTGAGTAAAGGGTCTGAATACTTATGTAAATGTGATATTTCAGTTTTTATTTTGAATAAATTAGCAAAAATGTCTAAATGGGGTATTGTGTGTAGATTGATGAGGGGGGAAAAGGATCTAGTCCATTTTAGAATAAGGCTGTAACGTAACAAAATGTGGAAAAGTCAAGTGGTCTGAATACTTTCCGAATGCACTGTACATGTTTGTTTTGTCACATAAACTGAAATTAGGCGAACTATTAGAATTTTAGCAATCAACAATTGGCGGCGCAATTTCTGCATAGTGCAGCTTTAAAAGTGAGTTAGTCACTTTTTTACCCAGGTAATGCATGCCTTATTCACTTACGTTGATGTTTTGCTGGTGATGGCTGAAGTTATCTGAAGTTTGTTGTGTTTTTACAGTTTCTTTTGGCCCATAGGCGAGTTTTAAGGTGAGGAGCCATCTAAAATACAGATTTTCCCTTTTAACTGTGTTTTTGTCTTGACACTTGAAAGTTCATTGCATGGTAATTTATTCCAAGTGAAGACAAGAGGCCTACCTATGAGGCAATGGGCTTGTTCGACATTGCAGGAAGTTGCCGACTGACTAATCAACAAATCACTTTGCTTCAATGATAACTACTCATTATTTGTTGATCAGTCAGATGCAATTTACCCACTACGCATCAAGAATTTGAAGCTCTCGAGCATGACCAGTGTCTTTTCATCCTCACGGTGTCCAGGTTCCATGAGTGAATTGGGAAACTACCCAGGTTAACCCATCCTGGCCAATAGTGAAGGGGGGGAGGGGGCATCCTTATCCCTCCTAGTTAAAGGCTTAGCATCTCATTGAGAGAAGTCCACTTTAGCTGCTCATTCACTTCAGATTCCTGAAATCTAAGTGATTAAAGCCTCAGTGCTGCTCTCCTCTCTGCCAAATCTATGTTAATGGTGAAGGAGGGAGGGAGATTTGAGGTATACCATAACCCCAAAGCCACCATGGGGCACTCTGTTCACAACGCTGACATCAGCAAACCGCTTGTTAAGATAGCCAGGAATAAATGCTCCTTAAAGGGGTCTACACAGTCTCCCCAAACGGAGCCAAAGGAGGTCTGTTTGCGGCGCTCTCTACATACTGTGGTTCTACAGTGCATTCGGAAAGTATTCAGACCCCTTGACATTTTCCACATTTTGTTACGTTACAGCCTTATTCTAAAATTGATTAAATTGCTTTTCCTCTCTGTACCTTGCTCCGTTCATCTTTCCCACGATCCTGACTAGTCTCACAGGCCCTGCGGCTGAAAAACATCCCCAGATCTGTGCCTCGACACAATCCTCTCTCGGAGCTCTACGGACTATTCCTTTGACCTCATGGCTTGGTTTATGCTCTAACATGCAACGTCAACTGTGGGACCTTATTTAGTGGGGCGGCAGGTAGCCTAGTGGTTAGAGCCCTAGTAACCAAAAGGTTGCAAGATCGAATCCCCGAGCTGACAAGGGAGAAATCTGCTGTTCTGCCCCTGAACAAGGCAGTTAACCCACTGTTCCTAGGCCGTCATTGAAAATAAGAATTTGTTCTTAACTGACTTGCCTAGTTAAATAAAGGTAAAATAAGAAATAGACAGGTGTGTGCCTTTCCAAATAATGTCCAGTCAATTGAATTTACCACAGGTGGACTCCAATCAAGTTGTAGAAACATCTCAAGGATGATTAATGGAAACAGGATGCACCTGAGCTAAATTTCGGGTCTCATAGCAAACGGTCAGAATACTTATGTAAATAAGGTATTTCTGTTTTTTATTGTTAATACATAGACTGTGTAGAGTCCTAAGGCTCACGCACATTGCGCCGAAAGTGGATCCATCTTTTGTCTGCCGATCGTTTAGCACGCAGTGTTTTAGGAACCACCAGCTGTAGACCTCTGACTGACAACCTTTTTAATCCGATTCTACATGTAAAATCAGTGCACGCTCGCTACGCAAATTACGTTCAGAAGTGCGAAGTACTCCAGCAAACGGTATTGGTGTATCTGAGCCATTACATGTAATTATAACTCTTTCCTCCTTTTCAGAACCACTGCTTTTTAGACCATTTATTTCAGCTATTTGAACTTTTCATCTGTTGAAATGGCCAGGACTACAATCACGCCCCAAATGAATGATTTCTTCCTGAAAACCTTCCTTTAATATAAATCTATTTCTCAATAAGTAATTTGTATGACTAAATACTTATTTCATTCTTCCCTGAGTGCAGACATCTCTCTTCTAGTGCTGCCACTCTAGATTCCAAGCCTTTTAAAGCATATGTTTGAATAAGTAGAACAATATCTGTTAACGATGTAACTGGGACAATGTCCTCCTGAACCCTGTCCTTTGACATCTTAAATAGTGACTTCTCCACTGATTTCCTCCCCTAGCCATCAGGGTTCAGGTCAATTACATTTCATTTGAATTCAGGAAGCAAACTCAATGCTTGAAAAATTCGGAATTGGAATTACAGTTTACATCTTGAATTGAAATGGTAGCGACCCCAACCCTGCTAGCCATTGTTAGGAAGGCGAGATCATGTGTGTCCAATGTTCATCCATGATGGACGGATGGTAGTTATGGCTACGGTGTATTATGGCAATGGGGCTTTGGCCCTGAAATGAGTCGCTGAGTGTGCAGGTGAACAATAGGACCACGAATCCCAATGAAGCATGCTCCTCTCGGCCGTGACCGAGCCCCTCAGCCCCTCTTTGTCCTAGCAGCAATCCCTTCCCATTGTCCTCTTTCTCTCTCTCTCTCATCGTATGTCTTCATTCATCTACCCCACTCTGTTTTATTCAAGCTAGTATGGACATAGCCTACAGTAGAGCTTCATATCGCCCTCCAATGCACTTCACCAGGTTGGTAGGGTTTAAGGCCATACTAGGAGTCTCCTTCCTCTTTCCACATGGTATGTTCTCTGTGTTGGGGGTGCGTATGGATGAATCTACTCACTCCTGTGGAGCAGGGGAGGTCACACGTGTGAGGGGAAGTGGGTTAACAGTCACTGGGGCCAACTCACAATGGAGCAGCTTTTCAAGTGGGAACTTCTGTCACCCAAATGGAGTTATGGATGACCCATCTTGTGTCCAAGATCTGCTTGTAAACTTCACAGCAGATGCTCATCAGTGACCATTAAAGTATTAAGGAACGGTTCACTTTACTGTAATTTTCCTCCTACAGATGCTATTGCATTGCTAGTTTTCATTACACAATAGATGCAGTTCTTTGTTGACCATGTGGCTTGTATTTGAATTAGTGTCCTGGTTAAAATACGAACTATGGCACATGATTTTTTTATGCTTTTATTTTCAAGGTAGCCTAATTGTAACTGTTTAAACCTTCCCCTCAAAGCAGCTGCACAGTTACACACACGTTGTTGTTGATATTTGAAGCAATATGCAGAGAAAGCTGTCAAAGAAGGATAAATCAGATAGTGGCAGTTTCCCATTCACAGATTAGTCCTAGTCCTGGACTAAAAGGCATTTTCAATGTATTGAGCTTGCTTTTTAGTCCAGGACTAGGTTGGGTCTGGGAATCCACCCCCTAGTCTTTTAAATATATCCTTAAGATTGCCTCAAATAATATAAGATCGTCCAAGCCTGACAATGGCAGCCATTGACAGTTCTGGAGAGGAAATCCTCTGTGGTGAGCATGGCTGATGTCTTTCCTCTCCTAAATTGGGTCCAAGAATTTAGACAAATGGTACTTGGTGCCTAGGAAATACCTAAATGATGTGGCATAGCCATCAGTCTTGTCCTGACACTGACCTGAGCATGAGATAAATAATTGTGTTTTTGGCTCTACAATTGTGGAATTCTGTTCGCAGCTCAATATTGATCACCCTGTAAGGGTGAAATTCTCAAAGGTTAGTTGAAACTTCTGATAGGAAACACCAGGTTTCATTGCAAATCATATCAAAATCAATGATATCTGCTGCCTGGTTGCAGATATACCATACCACCAATCCAAAAGCTCTTTTGGAGGGTTCTTGTTTTACCCAGGCTGCCTCTGGCATTACCGCTTAATGCACAGCCCATTCCCCTTTTTCATATTACTCCCCTTTCCTCCCTCCATTTCTTCATCCCTCCCTCCCTCATTTTCCAATCCTCCAACTCTGTTTTTGTCTCATGGCTGAACTTCTCTCTGCTGAACAGTGCTACCTGGGTCAACTGAGGTGAAGGCAGCAGAATGGGATCCAAAGAAAGGGTCTGTTGGATACTGTCGCTTAAAGTACTGGGTCGTATTCATTTGGCACCAATGAAACAGGATGGGACTATTTTAGGTTTCCGCTTCATAACGTTTCTAACGTTTTCTGTTGTGTGCCCTTATGAACACCAATCTGGTTTGATATTAGCATAGTCTTTAGCGTTAATCTAAGGATCATGGTGTTGATTGTGTCCATACTCTTGAGCTGTCGAATGCTTTCAGACTTTGAGTTTATATTGATTCCATGCTAAATATCACATTTGAGTAAAACAATCAATCGATTATTAACTCAAAAGCATGCAGGTACCTATCATTTGGAGTGACGATGTGTTAATTCTCAATTTAGCTGCGTGTCTCTGCCAAACAACCATCCAAAGAATGTCCCCCCCCCACACCCCCACACCCTACCCCACCCCCAACCCTATCCCTCCCAGCAAGAATCCTGCAGTGGTGGTTAGTGTGTTAGTGGTTCTTTGTGATGTAGTTGGGAAGAGAGGTTGGGGGGTAGGGGACATTGTAGTGCGGAATGCCGGTCCTTTGGCAGAGGGGGATGGGTGAAGGTTATCACATCAGGTTTACCACTCAAACACAAGAGACTCACAGGCCACTGTGGCCAGTGTTGGGCAACAGACCAATGCAGACTAGGGAGGGAGGACAAATAGTCTGCCTGACAATAAGGGGCTTTGTAGTTGTTGTTTATTTATGAGGTGAGACAGAATGATCAACAGTCAGGAGACATAGGACAGATGCCAGATAGCGCCTATCTCTGTTAGAAAAGTTTGAAGATAGCATAGTGTTCACAGAGGGTCACTCCTCAGCGTCTCCCTTGACCGACTATTAGTTGATTTGTTAGCTGATGCTGCAAGGTTTTTGTGATTGCGTCGTCATTGATTTGGAGCATATCATGCAGCAAGACTTAAGATCTGTTCGTAAGGATGTGTAACGACTAAACAATCCTCCAAGATATGTTTGAAATGCCCCTTGGAAAGTCCCTCTCTATGTTCAAAATGTGATGTTTGATATGACCTATAAAAGGTTACTGGGCCATATTCACAAGAGTCTCAAATTAGGAGTGCTATTAAAGGATACGTTTTTCCTTTTAGATCATAATGACTAGGATTATATGGATAGCGGGAGCTGATCCTAGATCAGCACTCCTACTCTGAGATTAATTTGGAAAGTGCCACAGGAATGAAGGTGAAACTTCTAATAGTATTCTGATGTTTCTTTCTGCTGTCTTTCTCTCCCATCCAGAGTAAGCTGCACATGGAGGGCTTCCGCAGCTTGAAGGAGGGTGAGGCGGTCGAGTTCACCTTCAAGAAGTCAGCCAAAGGCCTGGAGTCCCAGAGAGTCACTGGGCCAGAGGGCACACACTGTGTGGGCAGCGAGAAGAGACCCAAAGGCAAGAGTGTCCAGAAACGGCACTCCAAAGGAGATAGGTGAGTGCCTGCCTTGTATGCACACTGTTTTTGTACATCGAATGGGGACAAGGTATACACTAAACTGTATACACTGAAACTAATTCCTGCAAATATTCAAAAAAGCTATATAACACGGGTGTTAGGTGAAAAAGAGGTGGTTTACAAAATGAAAATGCACAGAAAATGCCTTATCAGATAAGCAACAATGTACTTATTCATCTCACACACACACCACTATGTATAGCATAGTAGGGGTCTAACATACTTAAAAGATGGTGGGCCAAAGTATTTTCTTTATTGTGCTTGGATCTCACATCTGCAATAGTCCATCCATTTTGGATATGATGCAAAATGGTGTTTCCGTTTTATCCTGTTCTGTCCTCTTCTTCTTTTCCTTGACCTCCACCTCTGGCCGTGGTTAGGGTCACACAGGCAGGCTTGGCGTGTGACCTGGATCAATAGCTGTTTAATTCTGGACGTCCCTTGTGGATTTAAACCCAGTGGTTCTCTTTTGAAAAATCTTTTACAAACCTCTTCCACAAAATGTGTTTTTGTGGTTGTAACCTGAACTGGTAACATGAATGTTTCTGAATCACTTTAGATGTGGATTATAATTATCCTGTCATTACAGTTTAGAACTAGTAAAACATGAAATATTTAATTCTAGGTCTTTTTATTTATAAAAAAAAAGTGTTTGATGTTGAAATATTACTCATGTTAGTTATAATAACCAATCTACAAAAATAAGAGTTATTTGGGCTTGTCCCTTTAAAAGAACTCTTAATATTTCTTGGTAGAACCATTTTATCCATAAAGAACTCTTCTAGAAGCCTTTTTTCCATTGAGAAGGTTCCGAAGAACCTTTTGCATGAAAAAGGTTCCATACCCCACTACTTGCATAATGCATTCCTTTTAAAATCCACAAACCCCTTCGCTTTTTCTCACCGTAAAGTAAAGTAAAAGTGAGAGGGCCAACATTGTGGGTCCTTTGTCCGTTGTGGATATTGTGATGGGTTAGACAGGGGTATCAATGTGGCCTCCTGTCAGTTGTGATTATGCCCAGAGTGTAGTCAGGGTGAGAATGGAGATTGTTACGGCCTCAAAGAGTCCTGGGAGGCCTGTGGCGCACGATTCACTCCCCAAGACTATGCTGGTCCTTATAAGAGGAATCATATGGGGCCAACTCCAACATTTTCAATGGAGAATAAGATCAACTGTTTTATAGTATGTCTTGAAGATTAGTCAGTACATAGGTCTAAGGTTCTAAAGGATTTTTGTCAATGATTTTTGTCAATGGCATATTCAATATTCTTTATTATATGGCGGTGTTTGCATGGGATTAGAAACAGTGGGATTAGAAACAGGGTCCTGGCACTCGTTTCAACAGTGTTATCTGGACTCTATATGGCCATAGTCAGCCACAATTTATTTTCTGATTCCACCTTAAGGTGTCCACATTCTTCCGTGCTGAAACAGTTTGGGAAAGTTTGTGCATATATTATGATGACATTTTGTGATGTTTTTGTTCATTTTGGACTTCGGTAAGGGCTTTTTCGGTTGTTCGGCCATACGAAATGTTTTCTTGAGACAAGCTGAAGTCGGTAGCCGAAGTCTACGCCCCTTCGTTGGTGATTGGTCAACAATAAAGGTTCATCAGTAAAGCCTTTGTTGTCATTCAACGAGAGACGACTCGTTTTCATGCACATTTTTTTATTGAGAAATGCTGCACCAAACATCTTAATTAGATGTAAAATTGCGTGACTAAGATCTCCTCTGCAAAACGTCAAAATTAATGACAGATTTCTTGCATTATCTTAGATTAATTCGGACTATTTTGAGGAAGTGTACTGGCTACAGCGACTCAAAATGGACAAACAGTACTATTGCCACTTTTCTTTTCAAGTGAAGGTATTTCAAGGGAGTATGCAATCACACGCGTTCGGTACGCCAAGCCCACTTCGCCTAGTTGCCATCCGAAGCATGCTGACGCCTTTAGTAGGTAAATATGATGCAGGGAGAGGGAAAAAAACCTGTCCATTTAATTGATAACAGATGTAAGAGCCCGGGAGGGGGTTAGAGGTCACTGTAACCATGGCAACCATGTATGACTAAAATGTAGGGGGTTGGGGTTGCGGGGGTTAGAGAGGACTGCGGAGGTCAGAGTTGTGAGATCATTGCTGCAGCTGTTTAGACAAAGGACCACTTCCCTTTTCCTGCTTGCGCTCCCTGATCGATGTTGAGACAGTTGGGCCAGGCCAGAGCTTCTGTGCTGGTACACCTTGACACCAACCCAACGGCCAGTGGTACAAGCAACTGTGGTACAAGTACAAGCAACTGACCTACCTGAGCCTCCCCTGACCAAGCCTCATCTGCATCATTGGGGGAAGGAGGTCTTCAATAGCGCCTCAGTGGCACAGCAGCGGTGACAGCCCCACTCCCACTGCCCATCTGTCAGCCGCCCCTGGACGCGTGGCTATTCTATAGGTCCTGCTTAAACCGAAGCTATCAAAGGAAGGCTACTCTTATGGCTAACATTGACTTTAACCCTTCTGCATGGACTGTGATACTCAGTGTACGTTCTACGGAGAAGGAATATAATTGATGTAGCTAAAAAGACCTCATTGCAGCAAAGTACTGTGGATAAAGAATGAAAAGGGTGGTCAATTTGTAGATAGGAGGCCATTCAAAGTAACAAATAGCCTACTGAAACATACAGAGAAAACATGCTTTTATAAATAGCGTACAACCTGTATTCAATTTGCATTTGCACATGGGGTAGATCAAAGATCATATGCACTTTTTAACCCACTTTTAATCCTATTCTCATAAAAAGGATGGTCATAGGCAGTGCTAGAGGCGTCACTACAGACCCTGGTTTGATTCCAGGCTGTATCATAAACGGACATTGGGAGTCCCATAGAGTGGCTCACAATTGGCACAGCGTTGTCCGGGTTAGGGTTTGGCCGGGGTAGGCTGTCATTGTAAATAAGAATTTGTTCTAAACTGACTTGCCTAGTTAAATAAAGGTGAAATAAAATAAATAAATAGGCCACAGCATGGAACTGGCCAGATTTCTTGGTTTGCTGCTGCAGCACTAGCCTAACTGGCATATGCTGCCCTCTTGTGGATTGCAGGTGACAGCGCATCTCACGCAACACAAGATGAGGGGCCATATGTAGGGAAAGGTCAGTCAGTTGCAGTGGCGGTTCTAGACCATTTCAACTGGGGGGGCCAAGCTGGGGCCAGTTGTACTGTTAGAGGGGCCAGTTGTACAGTTACATTAGACGTTATTGTTGTCATATCGTTTTCTTCACTGCATATTAGGCATTAGCAGGCAAAAGACCATGTTCATAATCATCATCGTTGCCACTGTCTAATAACGGATGTAAAAAAAAGAACGATAGCAAAAATTTGTTATGTAAAAATGATTTCATACTCCACATTCAGGGGGGCCACAAGGGGGTCCAAAGTTGTTGTCACAGGGGCACTAGCCCCCCTTAGCCCCCCTTGCCCCCCCACCCCCAGAACCAGTTGTACAACTGAATGCATTCTACTGAAATGTGTCTAACGCATTTAACTCAACCCCTCTGAATCGGTTAGGTGCGGGGGGGCTGCCTTAATCAATATCCACGTCATCGGTACCCGGGGAGCAGTTGTTGTTGGGGGTTAACTGCCTTGCTCAGAGACAGATTTTTACCTTGTTGGCTCGGGGATTCGATCCACCAACTTTTCGGTTACTGGGCCAACGCTCCTATCAAATGTAGGATCTTAATTTGAGCCAGTTTGCTAAAGCAGGAAAATAATCCTGCAGCAATAAGAAATGTAAATTATTTTGTGGATTACAATTACTGAACATTTTTGTAGGTGTTGAGATACATTTTTCTATAGGGAAAATCAAGTCTGAAACTTCAAAAGCCTTTTTAAACCTCAAATACACTACAAGTTTTTGCATCACAGGAAAGTTCTCCTGCAACAGGGTGATCAAATTAAGATTCCTCACTGTCCGTACAATCCTATTCATTGTGATATAAAGGCTGCTGATCCTAAATCAGCACCCCTACTCTGCAACGCTTGATACCTATGGCCCAGTCCTACATTTATCAGCGTGGTTCAGGGGATCTGTTTGAGCAAGGCGAGGTGCAGAATCGCTAATCTTCGTCACATAACGAGTAGTTATTTGAGAGGGGATATGTAGATCAGTGATTCTGTGCAGTGTCTTCAATCTCAAACACACACTTTGTCTTGTTTTTTAGGTGCTACAACTGCGGAGGCCTGGACCACCATGCCAAGGAGTGCAAGTTGCCACCCCAGCCCAAGAAGTGCCATTTCTGCCAGAGCATTTCCCACATGGTCGCAAACTGCCCAATCAAAGCACAGCAGTCCTCGCCACATTCTCAGGGAAAGCCCTCCTCCTTGAAAGGGGACGAGGAGGAACACGGCCACTCGCCCCCGCCTCCCGCGAGCTCCGATTGAACAAGGAGACACAGGAAGGAAGCTTGGGGAAGCTTTACTGGATAGATGGCCGCTAAGTTTCCTTTCAACTGTATAAGACGCTTTTGGAACTACCTCAGGTTTTTGTAAACAAAACGATCATGAAGAAAGAATGTTACTGAAGTTAATCTTTTTTGGTGTAACACTCACAAATACAGCTGTATTATTATAACACTCAGGAAATATTTGTAAAAATGTATGGAACCGCTATTGAGGGGTTTAAACTTGTAATAAGTTATGGCACATCGCATATTATTTTGATGTCTTTATAGAATAGAAAGTTGTTTATTTTTCACAGAGCAGATCATGAGAAACCATGCCACTCACACTAGCATGCTACGATACTAAACTCACCAGGAAGCTTAAAATCACAGTGTCAAGTAGATAGCTAAACACTTTTGCTGCCTTACAACCTCTTGACTTTCCTGATTGTTACACCCCACTATATCCGACAAAGACAGAGTTGTGACACTACACCTCTGCAATGAATGTTAGTCTTATGGGTGGTAATGGGCGGGTACATACGAACCAACGGGACGGGGCAATGGGAAATAGCTATAGGCAATATATTGGCGGCTACCAATATTGTAGGTGACCATCCAGATGTCCTGGGGACAAATGAATGTCGAACCAAAAAGTATGGCATCTATGGCCAGCTTTCAGTTGTTGTTGTTGTGGTTGCGTCATTTCTGTTACATGTCTGATCTGCTGCTGCTACATTACAACCATACCACTAGAACCCTACAGATGTAGGATCTTAATTTGATCACTCTTTTGTTGCTGAGAATTTTCCTTCACAGCAGGAAATGCAACTTATAGTGTATTCAAGGCTTCTAAAGTTTGTAATTTCTACTTAAAAATGTCAGACTTGATTTGCCCCAAAGAAATATGTATCAACCCTTATAAAAAATGTCCATTAATTATAATCCACATAATAATTCACATTTCCTGTTGCTGCAGATTTATTTTCGTGCAGTAGCAAACTGCCTTAAATTAAGATCTTACATCTCTATAATCAACTTGATCATCCTCTGCTTAGACTACATACATCAGTATTTGGAATTTAATCACTGACTCCAGTAATCGCACCAATACCTGTGAAATGTATCAAACATAAGTAATTTATCATGTAGATATCAGATGCAAGATTTTAATGGATTACTGAGGTTGATTCATTAATCTACATAATCATACTTGTCCTGTTTATACTTGGCAGTCGAAGCAGCAGCAGCATCAGGCGTTGTCTACTGTCTTGGGAAAAAAGGTGCCGCTTAGAACCATAAGGGTTCTTCGAGTTAAAAAGGCCTCATGTAGAACCCTTTCCCACCACAAAGAACCCCTTTGAGAATTTTTTTTTTTCAAGAGTAAAAGCGGGAGCAACACATTTTTATTCAGTGTCGTCAATTACTAGGTACATATTTAAGACATTGCCTCCAAATCGCTTGTGAGGACTATACAGGAACACCACAGTCGTATTCACCAGGCACCAAACGGAAGAAAACGGACTGAAACAGGGAGGGACTACCAGAATTGTCCAATAAGAAATGCTTGTTTTCGTTTGTTGCGAATCGTTTCTGCTACGGCGTGCACTAATGAATATCGACCCAGCCCTGCATGGAGGTGCATGTAGAACTAGCTAAGCCAATCAGCCTTTACTCCCGTTTTACAGGAGAAGCTGAAAGACAGACCTCTAACATCCAATTAATATATACTTAGAATTATTATGAAGCCTTTTTAAAATAGTCCTTGTTATTTATTTGTATCTAAATTGCGCTGCAGCTTCTCCTCATATTCAGGTTAAGGTCACTCCGTGATAGCCTGGTCCCAGCTCTGTTTGTGCTCTCTTGCCAACTCCCATGGTCATTGTTACGCCAAACAAAAACAGGTCTAGGACCAGGTTAACTGTGGTGGGTTTTCCATGACATACTAGACATACTAGACATCAGATATCTTAGCCACTCGTGTCTGCCTTTATCTTGTTCAATGCTGTTTGAGTTTAAAGGGACGTAACACCTAAAATCTAAGTTTGTCAGATACCTCAAAGGGGTCTCCTGTTGAGATAAGTCCATGTCCCAGGCAAATTTTGTATCCAGCTATGCCATAATCCAAAATGGAATTGCAGTGCTTATCTTTTCCATTAATTTGGAGTTGAGGCATATAGATGGATCTACACCACCAATGGCATAGGATGTGGATTTATCTTGACATAAGACTACTTTTGTGGTCAAAAAATATCTGACAAAGTTTATAATGACCCTTTTAATAATTATTTTGTTCTCTTTACTTTGCCTTGTATGATTTACTGCTACACACAATTAGCGTTCCAGTGTTGTGAATCTTCTCCTTTTATCTATGAGAAAACCAATGCAAATGTCACTCTTGCACTAATCATGTAGGAGATGCATTATTGTATTCTATTCTATTCAGTTTAATCTTATGAATATGCGTTCCATATTTTTATATTTTTTATTTACAATGTAGGTGGTGAACGAAACGTATATATAACCTCCACTCAGGCTCGTCTCTCAGGAATCACAAATCTGAAAACTCAGGGAATACTTCCGATTTTTTTCGAAGGCTTGGAGGGGCGATGGAGGAGAGTTGGGGAGGGATGGGATTGGGGTGCAATGTTTGTCTATATTAGTTGTATGTGTGCAGTGAAAGACAAGGGAGTGTTCTGGTGCCAAATCAAAGTGCATGACAAGAAAACGGTAGAGGACCTCTGGGTCCAGTTTTGAATGTCTCGGCATAACAGTAAAACTCTCTTTTTCTCTAATCCGCACAAAATGCTTTAAAATGGCAGTTAATCATGAAGAATAAAACAAATTCATAGCGTGTCCTTAAAACTAGTCTTAAAATGTTTTGACATGTGAGACTATATGAGTTATTACACACTATATTATATACTTATACTTTGTTAACATATCTAATACCACATCTGCTGATGTTCTCTATTATTTTGCCCTACATAATAATATGTAATGACAGGCCTATAATATTCCTCTATTATTGTATTTTTCCCTCTATAATCGTTGTTGATGGGGGAGTTTATGAGAATATTGTTACCATATTAAGGGATTGGGGCTAGTAGTATTATACACATTGGGGTTGTCTCGTCTCAATAGGTGGCTAAAACATGGTATTTCAGACTATCAAAGATTTCCCAGATTGTTGTTATTGGGTGATGGGATAGATTATTTTCCAAGTCGTACAAGTTTAAGGAAGTGATACATGTTTTAACTCAGGATTTTGTCATGTGAAGAAATGTGTTGAAAGCACATGTCCATTTATTCAGTCATGTGGGGCACTATAGCGCACATAGACCACCTGTGTATAATAAGATTAAAGTTTTTTAAATGAACATTTGTACTTGCCGGGTTTAGAAAATGTTGCAGTATGAATGTCCATGAATGCTGATTGCCACTAATGACCTAAACCCTTCTCATTAAAAAAGAGACACACACTCAACGTGCATTTTGCTCATCTCTGGTTAGTAAGCCCTCTGATGGTTGAATTACATCGGAGTTGTTTCACAATGTATCACCCTCTAATATCTATCACATTCTCCACTGTGGACTGATGAAAAGTAATATTACTCATTTCTGCAGATGTCATTGCTTAGATCATAACACTGTTTTACTGTTCTGGACTAGTAGAAATAAGCAATGCAAGTGCCAAACTGAATGAATATAATGTAAACAAAGCTATGTTGTACCTCAATAACTATATTAGCTAAATTGGTATCTTGTATGGCACAGCTAAAGTTGTTTTTGAACCATGTGTGTTTGAGCAAAACTGTTTTACCTCAACCTATTTTGACTCCCCATTGATGTGTTGTTGTCACATTGTGATTTGATTGTTGATTGTTAGATGGGTTAGATTTATCTTAAAAGGCAAAGGACTGAGTATATTATTATGTCCTCAGGGTTACATGGATACCACAGAAAAACATATAGGCTACTGCGTACACAAATGACTCGTGTCATGTTTATGATTTTTGTGCTATTACATAATTTGTGATCATAGGCCATTTGATGCAGTTGTGTGGTATCTATGGGGGATGTTGCCTGTCATTTCCAAAGAATGTGCATTTATTATACTGAGGAATGTGTCAATGTTTACTGCCATAAACCTTTGGCTCTTGAACCATATGCTCAGGTATCTCAGGCACCTCAGGAAACTGGGATGATTGGTTGAATTTGTTATTCACTTCCTCATTTCGTTAAATGGTGTAAAGCATGCATTCCAAAAAAACTGTGACTAACAGTTTACTGATTTGTGAAGATACAATTTCCTACTAGTTAATAATAAACATCTGCCAATATTCAATGCGTTTCCTGGTGTAGTTTTTTCTCCCAATGCAACAATATGCACAATGCTGCTCATATGCATTTACATGTTGTTTACACTTTAGAATAAAAGTTTTGTCTGGCCAATGATTATTTGCATTAAATGGTCGAAAACTGTTCGGAGCCGTGCGACGAGCCCAATTATTTCTGGTCCATTTAGCGCTCTCGGTAGATGTTGAATACTACTTTCTCTCTTTATGACCGCAGATGGCATATTTCCTTTCACAAAAGCTGGTCAATAACGCTTTCCATAGGGTTTCTAGTCCTATTTTTACTTCGATGGCGGCCAGATGATAGAGGCTGACGGTTTCCACCACTTCCAAACTCGACAAACAAACGAAGTTCCGCACCCAATCATTTTCAACTGGAGCACGCAGAGCAATGCGCAGGGGATTGGCGGAGCGATAGAAAAAAGTCAGCTCTGCTATACTTTATGCAAATTGCACGCCACAGCTGCCGTTAACCAATCAGGTGAGGACTAGATGTTTGCTTGAAAATCTTCCTTTCATGAAACATAGTTCCGCCTGTCATTATTTCCGGCCAAGCGAAACCAGAAAAGATGGAAGAAAGCCGGACATTTTTTTTGTATAACTAGGCCAGTCAGTTAAGAACAAATTCTTATTTGCAATGACGGCCTACAGTGGGTTAACTGCCTTGTTCAGGGGCAGAACGACATATTTTTACCTTGTCAGCTCAGGGATTTGATCCAGCAAACTTTTGGTTACTGGCACAACACTCTAACCACTAGGCTACCTGCCAGCCCACATTTTTATTTACAATGACGGCCTACACCGGACAACGCTGGGCCAATTGTGCACTGCCCTATGGGACTCCCAATCACAGCCAGTTGTGATACAGCCTGGATTCAAACCAGGGTGTCAGTAGTGACACCTCTAGCACTGAGATGCAGCGGCTTAGACTGCTGCGCCACTAGGGAGCCCACCAGTCATCGCTGTGTCTGGTTTTCCAATTCTATATGATTTTGCTTTGCTAGAATACAGAGACAAAATCATAAGGTCAATGGCATGGAGGAGGATTGCAGAGATTGTTGGTGTTAGTGATGGGTGAAGAGAAATTTGCACGACAATATTTGATTGTGCTGCTAGCTAACTATGAACATCAAGCAACCTTAACCTCAAAACTGTAATCAAAGCCACCATTTGTGAATGTGTTGAGTAAATGAAATTGTGAAATGTGCCCACCAAAGGACAGAAATCACCAGTAACACACATAACATTGTAAATGATACAGAAAGCATGAATTTCCCATGTAATATGCTATCAATTGGATTATGGTATCTTAACATTATGATTCTCATATATTTTAGCTTATTGCTCTTTCATTATACTTGTGTCATGACTGATGGTTATAGCTCACTTCCTGTAAAATACATAGGTCTACATGAACATTAATGGGTACTTTGGGTAAAGGAAATTGTGGCTTTGCAAATATATCTTTACCCACCATCAACACCAATATCGCTGCAATCCTCCATGCCACTGACCTTCTGATTTTGTCTTTTTATTCTAAAATCATTCTCAGAAAATAAACAAGGTATTTTGCTTTTTGATATTTTTAATTAGGCTACAAATTGCCAGCTCCTTATTTTCAGGTGCAGTGCTGTACCTAGAATACAAGTATTGGATTTGCAGTAAACAATTTTATGTCGGAAAAATCATGTAAAATCAGGTTTATGGTTAGCCTCATATACATTATCTACTGATATCATTTTAAATTGAGAACATATAGCTAGCTCATCAATATGCAAATTATGTGTGAGTTTAGCTATTCTCTGCTTCAGATGTGCAATGACAAGGGGCACTTTGATTGCACAGTTATACCATCAAACTGTAGGCCTCTTGGCTCCATTGGTGATGCATGCCATTATGATAAGCTGCAAAATTGATTCACATGGCTGATATCCTGAGACAGTGACAATCAAATAAAACCGATTGGAAAGCTCCCAACTGGATAAAAAAGGCCATGTTCATTTGCGAAAGCAACACAGAAACACAGACATATTAGAGACAGATCCCCTTCACATATTTTTATTGCAGAATTGTGATCTGTGATGAATTTACATTGACACTAGTTCATTTTGAATCATGTTTTTAAGTTAACAATTAAAACAAGTTCAAACACTTCACTTCAATGAATGAATCAAAATATATTTCAAAATGTACAAATAATCGAACTTATTTGTAAATGTTACACATCTTCATAAGTAGGCTATTATAACTGAAGAATAATTTAGTGTGAAAAAATGTCCATACCAGATGTGGCCACCAGAGCTCCATTACCTGATCTGAGCAGACTTTTATTCCAACCCAGCAATAATAGACATTATTGTCATCTCATTAGATTTGATAAATTGAATCAGGGATGTTAGTGCTGGGCTGGAACAGAAGCCTGCACACCCAGCATACCTCCAGGAGAAGTATTGGCCTGCTACAGTTGCAATACGTTTGTAGCCTACATTGTGTGTTATATACAACATTTGCTAACATAAGTACACAAACAACCCATGGCATACAAGGATGAAACGCGGAAGGGATATTCTCCGTTTCTGGCCTGCTCTCCAGGCACCAACGCATGAGGGTGAAGCCACAGGTTAAGGCCAAACTGGTGTTTCTAAAAATGAATTCAAAGGCACTGTAGACTGAGCCTAATAAGGCATTTACGCTTAATTTGTATTTAATTATAAGTAAGTCAGCCTATATGCGCAATTGAAATACTATACTGATTTAATACAATGAAATGTTGTTTAAATGCTGAGCGCTTAATGTCCCTGACTCCCTCCCTAGTCTAGTGTCGCACTCGCAAATTCTTTACAGTGTATTTCTTTGTAGGCTATAGCCTTGAAATAATTGAAATAATATAGCCTAAATAATTCATTTTCGTTCCTTCTTAGTCTCCCTGTCTGGCTCCTGACCTATTTAGTTTATATGCAGTTTAATATAACGTGTCGCCTATTTCAAATGATGAGAGCTTCTTACATTCCCCTTTTCATGTTTATTAAGATACTTTTCATTCTTATCATATAGTTTGGTTTCAATACTTCAAAACCAAACGGTTGGTCCAGGTAGTCACAAAAATAGGTGTTGGTTAAAATGTGATTTTAATGAATGGAGCGAATTTGGTGCCACAGTTTTTTTCCTGTGAGGGGAGCTGTTTTTAGCAGAGCGCTTGGAAAGAATGTGGCGGGTCGTGCGTAAACACCACTCCATATATGATGAGCGGGATTTCCGACCACTCAACCCCTGCTCACATACACTGCTGTAGACTGAGCCTAATAATGTCACGTCCTGACCAGTAAAGGGTTTATTTGTTCTTGTAGTTTGGTCAGGACGTGGCAGGGGGGTATTTGTTTTATGTGGTTCAGGGTGTGTTTGTGTATGTGTTCATGTAGAGGGGGTATTTGGTTTATATGGTTCGGGCTATGTATTTAGGTAGAGGGGTATTTGATTTATTAGTCCAGGGTTTTGGTCATTGTTCTATGTTAGTTTTTCTATGTTCTGTCTAGGTGTTTGTATTTCTATGTTTTGGTAATGGGGATTGGGGCCTTCAATTGGAGGCAGCTGTCTATCGTTGCCTCTGATTGAAGGTCCTATATTTAGGAGTGTGTTTGTCATGGGATTTGGTGGGAGATTGTTGCTGTGTATAGCTTTGTGCCTTACCGGCCTGTTCTTTGTCGTCGTGTTTTTTTGTATACGTGTTTATTTTGGTTTTCCTTCTTTGTCCTTTAATAAAAGAAGATGAGTATACATTTTCCCGCTGCGTCTTGGTCTAAACCCTACGACACCCGTGACAAATAATGCATTTTTCGTTTAATTTGTATTTAATTCTAAGTAAGTCACAGCCTATAAGCCAATTTATAGACTATATGCCTAATGATTTAATACAATGAAATGTTGTTTAAATGCTGAGCGCTTAATGTCCATGACTCCCTACCAGCCTAGTGTGTCCCACTTGAAAATCCTTCATAATGTACTTGTTTGTAGGCTAAAGCCTTGAAATAATATAGCCTAAATAATACATTTTCGTTCCTCTTAGGCTCCCTGTCTGGCTCCTGACCTATTTAGAGTGTTTATATGCTGTGTAATATGACATGTAGCCAGGGTTGGGAAGTAATGTATTAGCTCAGTTGGTAGAGCATGGTGTTTGCAACGCATGGTGTTTGCAACGCCAGGGTTGTGGGTTTGATTCCCACGGGGGGCCAGCACAGAAAAAAATGTATGAAATGTATGCATTCACTACTGTAAGTCACTGCATAAGAGTGTCTGCTCAAATGACTAAAATGTAAATGTAAAAAAATGTTACATGTAAGGGATTACAAAAAACAGTAACTGTAATCCGTTACCTTACCAGCAAAAATATTGTAATCAGATTACAGATACTTTTAGAAAACTAGATGACTACTTCGAGGATTACTTTTAAATTCAGAAAGTATGTTTATTAGTATGTTATTCACATCAATACGCTATGTAGACATCAATAATAAGTGATATCCCTATCGCCGTAGACTATACCAATGCTGTCATCCGTACCTCCAAGCGTTTATTCAAGTTGGATAATCTTTGGATGCCAACAGCAGTGGCACCATTGGAAGACATACCTTGGACTGTAGACTACAAAAGCCTATTCCTGTGCTTTACCCGTGATTGATCAAACACATTTGGTGTGTCATCATAGTGGGCTCTGACTTGTGGTCAGACTCGCTTAGGTGGAACAAACTTAAATTTGCGCCTTATTTTCAATGCTGATTTGAATGTCATTGAGAAAACAGAGAAGTGTCAAAGATTTTTTGTCCGCAAACATCCTTTCGGAATGTAAAAGTAATCCTTGAAGTAATCATCTCGTTTTTCAAAAGTATCTGTCTGATTACAATATTACAATATTTACAATATTTTTACTGGTAATTAACATATTACAGTTATCAGTTTTTTGTAATCCGTTACTCCCCAACCCTGTCCAAAAGTTACGTTACTGATTACAATTTTGAACAGCTAACTAGTAACTGTAACGGATTACATTTAGAAAGTAACCAACCCAACCCTGCATGTATCTTATTTGAAATGATGAGCGCTTCTTACCTTCACCTTTTCATGTTTATTAAAATACTTTCATTCAAATCATATGGTTTGGTTTCAATACTTCAAAACCAAATGGTATTCAAAAAAATAGATGGGTGTTAAATGGTGATTTTAATGAATGTAGCGAATTTGGAGTGGCAGTATTTTTTCATGTGAGCACAGAGTGTTTTTTAGGAGAGCCGTTGGAAAGGACATGGAGTGCCAGGATTTCAGACTGCTCAACCTATTCTAGTAAATAGGCTAAGTAAATGTTAATATGAAATGTTATAAAACGCTGTATTATTAAATCAAATGTAACTTTATTTGTCACATGCGCCGAATATAACATGTGTAGACCTTACCGAGAAATACTTATTTACAAGCCCTTAACCAACAATGCAGTTCAAGAAAGAATTAAGAAAATATTTACCAAATAAACTAAAGTAAACAAAACCTCAAAAGTAACACAATAAAATAACAATAACTAGGCAATATTCAGGGGGTAACGGTACTGAGTCAATGTGCAGGGGTACAGGGATTTCGTCGTCGTCGTCAGACGATATGGCGAAATCATCGTCGGAAAAGGAGGACCAATATGCAGAAGAATTGTGTTGGCTCATCTTGAACATTTATTAGACTCAAAATGAACATACAAAATAACAAAACGAACTCACGATATAGACAGTCTTCTCAGGCTCACATACGCTAGACAAGAAACAATCTCCCACAAATGACAAACACACCCTAATATATGGGACTCTCAATCAAAGGCAAAGAGAAAACACCTGCCTTCAATTGAGAGTCCCAACCCCAATTAATCAACCATAGAAACACACTCACTAGACTCCACATAGAAATACATAAACATAGACCATAAACCAAAAACCCGGAAATACTAAATCAAACGCCCTACAACAAACACACCACCCCGAACCACATAAACCAAATACCCTCTGCCACGTCCTGACCAAACTACAATGACAATTAACCCTTATACTGGCCAGGACGTGACACATGCTAATGTAAAAAGCTGTTTTTTTATATAAATATGAACTTGATTGAACAAAACATGCATGTATTGTATAACATAATGTTCTATGAGTGTCATCTGATGAGGATCATCAAAGGTTAGTGCTGCATTTAGCTGTGGTTTGGGTTTATGTGACATATATGCTTGCTTGGAAAATGGCTGTGTGATTATTTGTGTCTATGTACTCTCCTAACATAATCTAATGTTTTGCTTTCGCTGTAAAGCCTTTTTGAAATCGTACAATGTGGTTAGATTTATTACCATTTATCTTTAAAATGGTGTAAAATAGTTGATTGTTTTAGAATTATGGTCAGATTTGCCAAATGGAGGGCGGGGGAGAGCTTTGTATGCGTCTCCGTGTGTTGAGTAAAGGTGGGCTAGAGTTTTTATTCCTCTGGTTGCACATATGACATGCTGATAGAAATGAGGTAAAACGAATTGAAGTTTGACTGTATTAAAGTCCCCGACCACTAGGAGCGCCGCTTCTGGAGGAGTATTTTCTTGTTTGCTTATGGCATTATACAGCTCGTTGAGTGTGGTCTTAGTGCCAGCATCGGTTTGTGGTGGTAAATAGACGGCTACGAATAATATAGATGATAACTCTCTTGGTAGATAGTATGGTCTACAGCTTATCATAAGGTACTCTACCTCAGGCGAGCAATACCTCAAGACTTCTTTAATATTAGATATCACGCACCAGCTGTCATTGACAAAAAGACACACACCCCCGCCCCTCCTCTTGCCAGACGCAGCCTCTCTGTTCTGCCGATGCATGGAAAATCCCGCCAGCTCTATATTATCCGTGTCGTCGTTCAGCCATGGCTCAGTGAAACACAAGATATTACAGGTTTTTTATGTCCCATTGGTAGGATAGTCTTGATCGTATATCAACGGATGGTAGTGGAGGTTTATTCACTAGCCTACGAATTCTCAGAAGGCAGCCCGACATCGGACCCCTTTTTCGCCGTCTTTTCTTCATGCAAATGACGGGGATTTGGGCCTGTTCCCAAAAAAGCAATATATCCTTCGCGTCAGACTCGTTAAAGAAAAAATCTTTGTCCAGCTCGAGGTGAGTAATCGCTGTTCTGATGTTATTTTCGGTCATAAGAGATGGTAGCAGCAACATTATGTACAAAATAAGTAAAAAAATAATTTACAAGCAATTCGAATAAACAAACAAAATAGCACAGTTGGTTAGGACCCCGTCAAACAGCAGCCATCCCCTCCGGCGCCATTCTCTCTCTATAGCTTCTAGCTGGCTGGCTACAGCAGGCCACTGTGTGTAGGCTAATGTTGTCGGCTTGGTAGCTAGCTAGCCAACGTTACATACTATAGCTAAGTGAAATATCATCAGCTAGTTAACTTCATATTAGCTTGTTATCTTGATGTAGGCCTATTTATCATTGTAAATTAAAAACTCGTGCTCCAAATCCATTTGTAGATAACAGCAATGGAAGAGGGTGAATGTATTTTCTGCTCCAGCTGTCAAAAAAGGGAGTAGGTGCAGTGGAGATTTTAGCATGTAAATCTTGGTGGGGAGTTTAAAAAAAAAAGTTTTATATGCGTGCCAGCAAAGCCACTAAACAATAACCCCATTAGGGGTTAGGGTTAGCAAAGCCACTAACCCTAACCCCATTAGTTGCATTATAACGGTGACAAACGGTGCCCTCAAACAGTTAGGACCTACATAAAGCTGTCCCAACAACAGAACTTTCTTTTCAGCACCATGGAGTGAATCCTTACCGCTGTTAAACCTGGCTATGAGCGGAGCTTTGTCTGGCAGCGAAACAGTTCATTCAGCCTCATTTACTGCCTTTCAAAAAAATATAAACGATATGGCTCACTTGCTTAAACAAATGTGGTTTCAACTGACAATTGAGATGTACAAACTATGGCATAAGGGGACGACGAGTGCATAAGAGGCAATCCGTAATTCCGATTAAGACATTAATGAGCGAGCTAGGATGGACGTAGTCAATATAACTATTTGTTCAGCACTATTGAAATGTATAGCGACAGAATTCGGAATTTGGGCCATTCTTACAGTATTCTTCCTGTACACCATAAGCAGACAATGAAAGCTCTTAATAATCAATGATTACATTTCTCTAAAACAGGCTATAGGCTACATGTGCATCACCAAGTCAGAACAGTAGGCTAAGTTATCCTCTTATAGCTCCTTAAGGATAGGGGGCGCTACAGCGAATTTTGAAAGAAATACGTGCCCATTTTAAACGGTCTCCTACTCAAACTCAGAAGCTAGGATATGCATATAATTGGTAGATTTGGATAGAAACCACTCTAAAACTGTTTGAGTGGTGTCTGTGAGTATAACAGAACTCATATGGCAGTCAAAACCCCGAGACAGATCCTAACAGGAAGTGGAAATCTGATTTGTGGAATCACCTTCAGCACTTTGCCTATAAAACACACCGTGAGTTAGGATTCATTGAGCACTTCCTAAGGCTTCCACTAGATGTCAACAGTCTTTACAAAGTGGTTTGAGTCTTCTATGGTACAAACTGACCGAAAGAGAGGCTTGGGAAGTTGGTCATAGAGGGAGGGCCATTACTACTATGACGCGGGCGCCCATGGCTACCCTCCCCTTTCGAAACGTTTAGTAAGACAATGCAATCGTCCCCCTTGAATATTATTGAAGCTCTGGTTGAAAAAGGCCCTAAAGATTTATGTTATACAACGTTTGACATGTTTGAACGAACTTAAATATATATTTTTTGCACATTCGTGACGACAAGTCCTGCGCGCTACAGTACATTTTGAGGAGCCTTCGGAACGCGCTAACAAGAAGAAGCTATTGGGACATAAATTATTAACTTTTTCGAACAAAACTACATTTGTTGTGGACCTGGGATTCCTGGAAGTGCCTTCTGATGAAGATAATCAAAGGTAAGGGAATATTTACAATAGTATACAATAGTATATTTGATTTTAGATGGTTCCAAGATGGCGCTAACCTGTATCGCCTAGCCGATTTTTCTGAGCATAGCATCCCCTTTTATTGCAAAGTGTGATTTCCCAGTAAAGTTATTTTAAAATCTGGCAATGCGGTTGCATTCACGAGATGTTAATCTACAATTCTTTGAATGACAATATTACATTTAAAAACTGTTTTCGAATAGTAATTTAGTAAATTGTAGCGCTGATTAACCGGATGCATTTGAGGGAAATTATTTTCAGAACGTCATGCGCCGATGTAAAATGCTGTTTTTATATATAAATATGAACTTTATCGAACAAAAGAATGCATGTATTGTGTAACATGATGTCCTAGGAGTGTCATCTGATGAAGATTGTCAAAGGTTAGTGCTTCATTTAGCTGTTTTTTGGTTATTTAATGCATGTGGTTGGTCGGAAAATGGCGGTGTGGCTATTTTGACGTACTATTTTGACGTACTCTCCTAACATAATGTAATGTTTGCTTTCGCTGTAAAGCCTTTTTGAAATCGGAAAACGTGGTTTGATTCAGGAGAAGTGTATCTATAAAACGGTGTAAAATAGTCCTATGTTTGAGAAACAGAAATAATTTGATTTGGTTATGATTAGGTTATGAATATGGCGCTCTGATTTTTCGCTGGATGTTGATCCCACATACGGGACCAGCCTTTCAAGAGAGGAAAAGGGTCCAAATTAATAGGATGAGGCACATGGGCTCCTAACAGCTTACTACACAACATACACTTAGTATTAATTCCTAAGGTACAGTATACAGTGGCAAGAAAAAGAACGTGAACCTTTCGGAATTACCTGGATTTCTGCATAAATTGGTCATCAAATTTGATCTGATCTTAATCTAAATCACAAACAAGGGACCAACATAATGTGCTTAAACAAATTATTGTATTTTTCTTGTCTATATTGAATACATCATTTAAACATTCACAGAGTAGGTTGGAAAAAGTATGTGAACCCCTAGGCTAATGACTTCTCCAAAAGCTAATTGGATTCAGGAGTCAGCTAACCTGGAGTCCAATCAATTAGATGAGATTGGAGTTGTTGGTTAGAGCTGCCTTGCCCTATAAAAAAACACTCACAAAATTTGAGTTTGCTATTCACAAGAACCATGTGAACCATGCCTCGAACAAAAGAGATCTCAGAAGACCTAAGATTAAGAATTGTTGACTTACATAAAGCTGGAAAGGGTTACAAAAGTATCTCTAAAATCATTGATGTTCATCAGTCCACGGTAAGACATATTGTCTATGAATGGAGAAAGTTCAGCACTGTTGCTAATCTCCCTAGTAGTGGCCGTCCTGCAAAGATGACTGCAAGAGCACAGCGCAGAATGCTCAATGAGGTTAAGAAGAATCGTAGAGTGTCAGCTAAAAACTTACAGAAATCTCTGGAACATGCTAACATCTCTGTTGACGAGTCTACAATACGTAAAACACTAAACGAGAATGGTGTTCATGGGAGGACACCACGAAAGAAGCCACTGCTGTCCAAAAAAAACATTTGCAAAATGTTTGCAAAAGTGCACCTGGATGTTCCACAGCGCTACTGGCAAAATATTCTGTGGACTGATGAAACTACAGTTGAGTTGTTTGAAAGGAACACACAACACTATGTGTGGAGAAAAAAAAGGCACAGCACACCAACATCAAAACCTCATCCCAACTGTAAATTATGGTGGAGGGAGCATCATGGTTTGGGGCTACTTTGCTGCCTCAGGGCCTGGACAGCTTGCTATCATCAATGGAAAAATGAATTCCCAAGTTTATTAAGACATTTTGCAGGAGAATATTAGGCTATCTGTCCCCCAATTGAAGCTCAACAGAAGTTGGGTGATGCAACTGGACAACGACCCAAAACACAGAAGTAAATTAACAAAAGAATGGCTTCAATAGAAGAAAATATGCCTTCTGGAGTGGTCCAGTCAGAGTCCTGACCTCAACCCAATTGAGATGCTGTGGCATGACCTCAAGAGAGCCGTTCACACCAGACATCCCAATTATATTGCTGAACTGAAACAGTTTTATAAAGAGGAATGGTCCAAAATTCCTCCTGACCATTGTGCAGGTCTGATCCGCAACTACAGAAAACGTTCGGTTGAGGTTATTGCTGCCAAAGGAGGGTCAACCAGTTATTAAATCCAAGGGTTCACATACTTTTTCCACCCTGCACTGTGAATGTTTACACGGTGTGTTCAATAAAGAGATGAAAACGTATAATTGTTTGTGTGTTATTAGTTTAAGCAGACTGTGTTTGTCTATTGTTGTGACCTTGATGAAGATTAGATCAAATTTTATGACCAATTTATGCAGAATCCACGTATTTCCAAAGGGTTCATACTTTTTCTTGCCACTGTACATATCTCCCTGGCATATTACATAATTTATACAGCAGCATACAATACATCACTCTGTTGTGCTGTGTTCATTTGAACAGGAAAGTTGCTAATTTCTTGTGGCCAAATTTTGTCATCAAACTTTGTCATCAAAGTCTGGCATTCTCTGGATTTATGTGCTTTCAAGACAACTGGGAACTTGAAAAAAACAAGGTTGAATCATGACATCAGTGATATTCAGGTCGGCGCTCTAGGAGGCCAGAGTTCCCGACTTGGAATTCCGAGTTGGATGACCGTTTAAAACGTATTTTCCCAGTCAGAGCTAGTTTTTTTTCAGAGTTCCCAGTTGTCTTGAACTCACTGAAGTCTGAGATTTCCCAGTTCTGAGTTTCCAGTTGTTTTGAACGTGGCCAATATATTAAAACTTTTCAGGCCCATGGCATGTTAATGTTTATCCTTTTAAGCTTGGAAAAGAGACCCTTAAACACAGACTTGGACCACACACCCTCTCCTCTGAATAGCAGGCTAGTGATTGCCTTGTAACACTTGCAGTTAGCCACTGATTCCCTCCAAACCACTCATTGTTGAATTTGCGATTTCCAACTTGTTGTGTAACGTTTATGTCCAATGGCCGATGAACACCGATACGTTTTATCTATTAATTCTGTTCACATCACAAGGATTGAAAGGTTTTGCCAGTAGATTGTCAACGTGATTCATGATGATGACTGCTTGTCTAGCTTGCTAGCTAAGATTTTGAAAGTATGATGTTGACATGATTAGTCCAATCAAAGTTACGGTAGATAATTTCATCTGTGGCCAATGACCTTGAGCCTTTTTGGATGGGTACTTCTAATGTAACTCTGTGGCAGCAGCCAAGGGGCTTGAATGTTTTTGCTCTCCCCGTAGATTTTGCGGTGATGTAGTGTCCCCATGACTGACAGAACGATGAACCAATCATGGCGCAACTAGAGAACATTACCAACCCCTATGCTCCGAGCTGTCCCACCACCACAGAAAGCACTGAGCTAGACTGAAACACCTGCATTTTGGAGCTGCCTTACTCAAGAAAACAAAAAAGAGACCATGTTTGTATGCAGCTTTATTAACTCAATGGTTATTATTTATATTTTACATTTTTTGTAAACTGATATGTGACATGAATTAATGCCAAAATAACATGCAAAACAGGCAACAAAAAAACATTTTGGGCTCAAAACAGGTGGGTATTTGCCCCACCTGCCGTGAATGACGAGTCGCCACTGAGTTGGTGTAGTAGTTAGACAGGGCAGGTTGTGGGATGACATGAAAATATTCTCCAGTTTTAGTTTCTCGAGAGGAAAACTGCAAAGACAGAGAGATAATTGTCTAATTGTAATAAATTGAAGCCTGTTTTTTTTAAAGTTCGTCCTCAGATATGGAGAGCTGCAAAAGCCTGTCTGCAGATGAAGAGGTCCCAGTGAATGTCCCAAGAAACTGCTGGCACATCCTTGGATGCCATGGGTTGTTTGTGTACTTATGTTAGCAAATGTTGTATACTACAACATAGTTAAAAGTCACACACAATGTAGGCTACAAATATAATACAACTGTAGCAGGCCAATCCTTCTCTTGGAGGTATGCCAAGTGTGCAGGCTTCTGTTCCAGCCCACACCTGATTCAACTTATCAAACCTAATGAGTTGATAATAATGTGTATTATTGCTGGCCTGGAATAGAAGTCTGCTCACCCATGTAGATTAGGGAGTGGATCAAGGTTGGCCACCTTTAGTATGGATGTTTCTGTTCCAAAAAATTATGCTTTAGCAATAACAGCCTATTTACTACGATGTCTAACATTCACAAACAAGTTAGATTATTTGTACACTTTGAAATTTAATTTTGATTCATTGAAGTGAAGTGTTTAAACTTGTTTTAATTGTTAACTTAAAAACATTTAATGATGAACTAGTGTCAATGTTCATTCATCACAGATCACAATTTTGCAATAAGAAGGTGTGAAGGGTATCGGTCTCTAATTTGTCTTTCTGTGTTGCTTTCTCAAATGAACATTACCTTTTTGTCCAGTTGTGAGCTCTCCAATCAGTTTTATTTGATTATCACTCTGTCTCAGGATATCAGCCATGTGAACCCATTTTGCAGCTTATCATAGTGATATGCATCACCAGTGCAGCCATAGGCCTACAGTATGATGGCATAACTGGCCTAATGGGCATGTGCAATCAATATGCCCCTTGTCATTGTACATCTGAAGCAGAGAATAGCTAAACTCACACATCATTTGCATATTGATAAGCTAGCTATATGTTCTCCATTTAAAATGACAGAAGTAGATCATGTATATCAGGCTAACCATAAACCTGATTTCTGACATGAAATTGTTTATGCAAATCCAACCCTTATATTCTAGGTACAGTACTGTACCTGGAAATAAGGAGCTGGCAATTCATAGGTTAATGGAAAATATAAAAAATGAAAATAATGTGGCATAGGGTGTGTTTATTTGCCAATGATTCTTTTAAAATACAGAGAACAAATCAGAAGGGCTCCCGAGTGGCGCAGCGGTCTAAGGCACTGCATCTCAGTGTTAGACGTGTCACTACAGACACCCTAGTTTGAATCCAGCTGTATCACAACCGGCCGTGATTGGGAGTTCAATAGGGCGGCGCACAATTGGCCCAGCGTCGTCCGGTGTAGGCCATCATTGTATATACAAATTTGTTCTTAACTGACTTGCCTAGTTAAATAAAGGTTACATTTAAAAGAAGGTCAGTGACATAGAGGATTGCAGAGATGTTGGTGTTGAAGGTGAGTAAAGACATATTTGCAAAGCCACAATTTCCTTTACTCAAAGTATCCATTCATGTGCATGTAGGCCTATGTATTTTACAGGAAGTGAGCTATAACCATCAGTCATGACACAAGTATAATGAAAGAGAAATAAGCTAAAATATATGAGAATCATAATGTTAAGATACCATAATCCAATTGATAGCATATTACATGGGAAATTAATGGTTAGTGTTTCATTTACAATGTTATGTGTGTTACTGGTGATTTCTGTCCTTTGGTGGGCACATTTCACAATTGTATTTACTCAACACATTCACAAATGGTGGCTTTGATCACAGTTTTGAGGTTAAGGTTGCTTGATGTTCATAGGTAGCTAGCAGCACAAGCAAACATTGCGCAAATCCCTCTTCACCCAGCATCAACACCAACAATCTCTGCAATCCTCCTCCATGCCCTTGATTTTGTCTCTGTATTCTAAACTCAGCCGAAAAAAGAAACGTCCCTTTTTCAGGACCCTGTCTTTCATAGACAATTTGTAAAAATCCAAATAACTTCACAGATCTTCATTGTAAACGTTTTAAACACTGTTTCCCATGCTTGTTCAATGAACCATAAACAATGAATGAACATGCACCTGTGGAACGGTCATTAAGACACTAACAGCTTACAGACGGTAGGCAATTAAGGTCACAGTTATGAAAACTTAGGACATTAAAGAGGCCTTTCTACTGACTCTGAAAAACACCAAAAAGAAAGATGCCCAAGGTTCCTGCTCATCTGCGTAAACCTGCCTTAGGCATGCTGCAAGGAGGCATGAGGACTGCAGATGTGGCCATGGCAATAAATTGCAATGTCCATATTGTGACACGCCTAAGACAGCGCTTCAGGGAGACAGGACGGACAGCTGATCGTCCTCATAGTGGCAGACCATGTGTAACAACACCTGCACAGGATCAGTACATCCGAACATCACACCTGCGGGACAGGTACAGGATGGCAACAACAACTGCCCGAGTTACACCAGGAACGCACAATCCCTCCATCAGTGCTCAGACTGTCCGCAATAGGCTGAGAGAGGCTGGACTGAGGGCTTGTAGGCCTGTTGTAAGGCAAGGTAATCTCAACGCTGTACGTTACAGGGAAGACATTCTCCTCCCTCATGTGGTACCCTTCCTGCAGGCTCATCCTGACATAATCCTCCAGCATGACAATGCCACCAGCCATACTGCTTGTTCTGTGCGTGATTTCCTGCAAGACAGGAATGTCAGTGTTCTGCCATGGCCAGCGACGAGCCCGGATCTCAATCCCATTGAGCACGTCTGGGACCTGTTGGATCGGAGGGTGAGGGCTAGGGCCATTTCCCCCAGAAATGTCTGGGAACTTGCAGGTGCCTTGGTGGAAGAGTGGGGTAACATCTCACAGCAAGAACTGGCAAATCTGGTGCAGTCCATGAGGAGGAGATGCACTGCAGTACTTAATGCAGCTGGTGGCCACACCAGATACTGACTGTTACTTTTGATTTTGACCTCCCCCTTTGTTCAGCACACACTATTCAATTTATGTTAGTCACATGTCTGTGGAACTTGTTCAGTTTGTCTCAGTTGTTGAATCTTGTTCATACAAATATTAACACTTAAGTTTGCTGAAAAGAAACGCAGTTAACAGTGAAAGGACGTTGTCACGGATGTCGTAGGGTTTAGACCAAGACGCAGCTGGAAAATGTATACTCATCTTCTATTATTAACGGACAAAGAAGGAAAACCAAAATAAACACGTATACAAAAAACACGATGACAAAGAACAGGCCGGTAAGGCACAAAGCTATACACAGCAACAATCTCCCACAAAATCCCATGACAAAACACATACCCATTTATAGGACCTTTAATAAGAGGCAACGATAGACAGCTGCCTCCAAGGCCCCAACACCAATTAACTAAACATAGAAATACAAACGACTAGACTGAACATAGAACTAAACTAACATAGAACAATAACCAAAACCCTGGACTAATAAACCAAATACCCCCTCTACATGAACACATACACAAACACACCCTGAACCACATAAAACAAATACCCCCTGCCACGTCCTGACCAAACTATAAGAACAAATAACCCCTTTTACTGGTCAGGACGTGACAGACGTTTGTTTTTTTGCTGAGTTTAGCAAAGACAAATCATATAGAATTGGAAAACCAGACATAGCAATGATTTGCTTCCCCCATCTTTTTTGTTGCGCTTACCCAGAACTAATGACAGGCTGAACTGTGTTTCATGAGCAATCTTCTACTACTCACCTGCTTGGTTAACCGCAGTGGTGGCAACGTGAAATTTGCATAAAGTAGAGCAGAGCGCCGCTGCTACCCATTGCTCTGTGTGCTCCTGTTGAAAATGAATGGGGGGGGCGGAACTTTCTCTGGCGAATTTGGAAGTGGTAGAACGCCTACTTGACCTTGACATGCCAAGGGTTAATCCAAGACGGCTAGGTTTACGGGTTTATGCTTTTTATGTTTTAAAATGAAGGTGTCAAGTATCGCATGGTTATTATGTAAAAGAACTGAGGTGAGGAGGCATACAGTATGTAGAACCTTCACCAGTGGATCCACCACTCAACAACAACAGCTATCAAGCGTGAGGGGTAGTATTTGTAGGTATTCAACTGAATCTTCAATCAATGGTTGTACGGCCCTATTGTACAGAAACCACGGGGAGCCTTCTCAAATTGTTCAGTAAGAATGTTAGCTATGTTAAAATATTGAGTACTATGTACCATTGAGTCTGGATGTAAATGCAATGCTGCCGTGACGTACTGTCATAGTTACAGATGTATCGGAAGAGAGAATCCAGAAGACTTCAAGTGTGTCTTGTGTGTTTTACAGGTTGGAGAGCATGGAGTTTCCCTCTGTTGGTGCTAAGAGTGTCCTTGTAAAATGGTTGGCAGCCCCCGTCAATCCTTCTCACATAAACATGATCCAAGGTAAAAAGGAAAGAAAAAAACACACACTGGTGACACACACAATTACATTTGTTTAGTTCCTGTCATGAATGAACTGGATCGAGATGAAATTGATCCTAACCATAGTTGTTTTATATCCAAAGCCAATGTCCGTATTTGGTCCTGCAGGTACCCATGCCATCCTACCTGACCTTCCAGCAGTAGGAGGAAACGAGGGGGTGGCCCAGGTGATCCCAAGAGATGCTGGATTAGGTGAGTTAATACTTTAATGCTCACGAGATACTACTGAGCTGAAATATCTGTCTAGGTTTACATTCAAGCTCTTTCAATGGCCCTTCATGCCTTAGAAACCAGGGGCCTCATTTATAAACCGTGCAAATCTACTAAATAGACCCCAAAGCATGCATGCGCTAAATTTTTTTGGGGGGGAGCACAAGGGCTGTTTGGCGGGGCGAGATGGGAGACCCAGGCCAGCTCCCCGTACCCTTTTGGAAGAAAACACACTGGACAGGTCCCGTGCTTTGGGGTAGGTGCTGTGGTGAGGCCTGGCATTTTCAGGCCGGTAAGCGCAGTACCAGCGCCCCGCATGTGCCAGGGGAGTGTGAGCATCGAGCCTGAAGGGGTGATGCCAACCCTGCGCTCAAGACCGCCAGTGCGCCTCTACGGTCCGGTGTTTCCCGCTAAACGCAATAGCATTGAGGTGCGTGTCTCCAGGCTGGCACGTCCAGTACCAGCCCCACGCATCAGGAGTCTAGTGCGTCAGCCCAGCCTCGCCAGTCAACAGTCGCCAGAGCTGCCCGCCAGTCGTAAGTCACCAGAGCTGCCCGCCAGTCGTAAGTTGCCAGAGCTGCCCGCCAGTCGTAAGTCGCCAGAGCTGCCCGCCAGTCGTAAGTCGCCAGAGCTGCCCGCCAGTCGTAAGTCGCCAGAGCTGCCCGCCAGTCGTAAGTCACCAGAGCTGCCCGCCAGTCAGGAGTCGCCAGAGCCGCCCGCCAGTCAGGAGTCGCCAGAGCCGCCCGCTAGTCAGGAGCCGCCAGAGCCGCCCGCTAGTCAGGAGCCGCCAGAGTGGCCCGTCTGCCCGGAGATGCCAGAGTGGCCCGTCTGCCCGGAGCCGCCAGAGTGGCCCATCTGCCCGGAGCCGCCAGAGTGGCCCGACTGCCCGGAGCCGCCAGAGTGGCCCGACCGCCCGGGTCTGCCAGAGTGGCCCGACCGCCCGGGTTTGCCAGAGTGGCCCGACCGCCCGGGTCTGCCAGAGTGGCCCGACCGCCCGGGTCTGCCAGAGTGGCCCGACCACCCGGGTCTGCCAGAGTGGCCCGACCGCCCGGATCTGCCAGAGGTGCCCGCCTGCTCGGATCTGCCAGGGTGTCCGCCTGTCCTCCGGCCCAGCCCGAGTGGCCCGCCTGTCCTCCGGCCCAGCCCGAGTGGTCCGCCTGTCCTCCGGCCCAGCCCGAGTGGCCCGCCTGTCCTCCGGCCCAGCCCGAGTGGTCCGCCTGTCCTCCGGCCCAGCCCGAGTGGCCCGCCTGTCCTCCGGCCCAGCCCGAGTGGCCCGCCTGTCCTCCGGCCCAGCCCGAGTGGCCCGCCTGTCCTCCGGCCCAGCCCGAGTGGTCCGCCTGTCCTCCGGCCCAGCCCGAGTGGCCCGCCTGTCCTCCGGCCCAGCCCGAGTGGCCCGCCTGTCCTCCGGCCCAGCCCGAGTGGCCCGCCTGTCCTCCGGCCCAGCCCGAGTGGCCCGCCTGTCCTCCGGCCCAGCCCGAGGGGCCCGCCTGTCCCCCGGCCCAGCCCGAGGGGCCCGCCTGTCCTCCGGCCCAGCCCGAGGGGCCCGCCTGTCCTCCGGCCCAGCCCGAGGGGCCCGCCTGTCCTCCGGCCCAGCCCGAGTGGCCCGCCTGTCCTCCGGCCCAGCCCGAGTGGCCCGCCTGTCCTCCGGCCCAGCCCGAGTGGCCCGCCTGTCCTCCGGCCCAGCCCAAGTGGCCCGCCTGTCCTCCGGCCCAGCCCGAGTGGCCCGCCTGTCCTCCGGCCCAGCCAGAGTGGCCCGCCGGTCTTCCGGTCCAGCCAGAGTGGTCCGTCTGCCAGGGTCAGCCCGAGTGGCCCGTCTGCCCGGCACAGCTATCGGCGCCACCAAAGTGGGCGACGCCCGAAGGTGGAGCGAGGTCCACGTCCTGCACCTGAGCCACCTCCAGGATAGGTGGGTTGGGGAGGGAGGGTGTAGCACAGTGCCGTCGGTGACAGCAGCCACCCTCCCTTCCTTCCCTTATTGTTTAGGGGTTATTGTTTAATGGGTTTTTGTTGGGGATTTTTTGTTGTTGGTGTTTTCTGTTGGTAGGTGCATTCCGGGGTCTGCACCTTGAGGGGGGGTACTGTCACGTCCTGACCAGCAGATGGAGCTATTTTATTCGTTTTGGGGTCAGGACGTGGCAGTTTAGTGTGTGTGAATGTTTGTGTTGGTGATTGGGACTTCCAATTGAAGGCAGGTGTGTTGAGTTGCCTTTGATTGGAAGTCCTATATAGGTGTGTGTGTTTTTCTTTGGAGTTGTGGGTAGTTGTTTTTGCATTGCGTTTGTATAGCCTGTAAAACTGTTGCTGTTGTCATCTTTATTGTTTTGTCAGTGACTTCTGTGACATTACCTGTCAGATAGCCTAGGCCTACAGTAAATGTCACTGCAAAAGTTTAACATTCTGCCATCACCTACAAAGACATTTCATCAAGTTTGCTATTGCTATTTCCTTTAGGAAAATGCATCGGCCTAATTCGAATACTTCCAAAGTGTACAGCAAATAAGGGAATAATTGTCACCATAAAAGGTGAATGATGGGCGTTTTTCACAGTTTCAGGACGCGTCTGATTTATAACGGAAACATGCGTATGTAAGGCGTGCGCCAAGTTTATAAATCTCAATATTTTGTATGTGTGCAGTCTTTACAGAAATGGCGCACGCAGATATTTAGTGTGAAATTTACGCAACGGTTATAAATGACGCCATTCGTACGCATGTTTCTCGTTATAAATCAGACCTGTCGTGAAACTGTGCACGCGTGAACGAGCATTATAACTCCGCCTGAAGAATTCCCATCATTCACCGTTTATGGTCACAATAACGCCTTTATTTGCTGTTTGGAAGTATTGGAATTAGGTCAAGATAGTATCTAAAGGAAATAGCAATGGTGAGCTTGATCAAATGTCTTTGGAGGTGTTGGCAGAATGTTTTCTTTTGCAGTGACATTTGCGGTATCTGACCGTTTCTGAAAGACAAAAACAATTGTAATTTGTTGTAGACCTGCACTCACTTTTTCCCGAACCTAAATATGCTGCACTGCCGATGACTGTTAAATTCTACTGTATGTTATCAACCGCACACCCTGTCTGATGCACAGAGCAAAAACTTGAAATTATAATAGCCTAACTAATAGTCACAATTAAATGAGAGATGTGTAGGGTAATTTGGTATATGGATACTATGGGAATATAAACTCATCATGGCCAGAAAAGGTGAGGAATTTATTCTGAAAAGGTTATGATATACATATCATGACCAGAAGTATTAGGACACCTGCTCTTCGAACATCTCATTAAAAAATGATGGGCATTAATATGGAGTTGGTCCCCCCCCCTTTGCTGCTATAACAGCCTCCACATTGCTGCGGGGACTTACTTCCATTCAGCCACAAGAGCATTAGTGAGGTTGGGCACTGATGTTAGGCAATTAGACCTGGCTCAACCCCATTTAACACCTTTCATCCCAAAGGTGTTCAATGGGGCCGTTGTTGCTCCTAGACGTTTCCACTTCACAATAACAGCACTTACAGTTGACCGGGGCAGCTCTAGCAGGGCAGAAATTTGACGAACTGACTTGTTGGAAAGGTGACATCCTATGACTGTGCCACGTTGAAAGTGACTGAGCTCTTCAGTAAGGCCATTCTACTACCAATATTTGTATACGGAGATTGCATGGCTGTGTGCTAGATTTTATACACCTGTCAGCAACCGGTGTCGCTGAAATGGCCAAATCCACTAATTTGAAGGGGTGTCCACATACTTTTGTATATATAGTGTATGATTTATGTTTATATGAAATTGTCTCCTCAGTACATTTCACATTACAGTACTCAGGCGTAGCCTACAAACGTCTTTAGAAAAGGTGAACCTTCTGTTCTACCATTACAATCTGAAGCACAGTTTATCGTACTATTTACCAGTGTGTAGTGTGTCCAATTAAGTGTGTAGTGTGTCCAATTAACCCCCCCCCCTTAAAAGATTTAGATGCACTATTGTAAAGTGGTTGTTCCACTGGATATTATAAGGTGAATGCACCAATTTGTAAGTCGCTCTGGATAAGAGCGTCTGCTAAATGACTAAAATGTAAATGTAAAAAATGATGGGACAAATGGTCATCTATCCTAACATGTTGTAGGCCTATAGGCTATTTTGCAAGTAGCCTATGAAACCATCGCAGTCAGAAAAGGTGAGGAATTTATTCTGCAATGATCATGAAAATGAAATAATAGGATATACAGTATATGCCTATTTCTAATTATTTTAGCATGTAAAGATATAAATTGGGTTTACGCTCTTCTCACTAACCGCAAATGATTGCATCTTGTTACTATATTTCGCTAGGCCTACCTGTTTTTTTATTACAAATAAGAGTGTCATCATATTACGCATTTGCACAAGGCTACTACTAGGCTACTCATGCCTTCTTGTAATGCAATATTTCAACCACTAGAAACTGTGCATATGCATGGTCTAAAGTTTGCAGGGGGATAGGCTCATTCTTGCGTGAAGTCCAGTTTTTATAAATGCCAACTTTTACATGAACTGGCATACTTATGTTTTGGGACATATTTTGTACCCACACAATGTTTATAAATTAGGCCCCAGGCCCTTATTCATTAGGGTGGGGTACAGAGTATTCAAATGTTTTGCAACAGAAAACAAAAACAAGTACTTGGACAAGTTTAGGTGGTCCCTCCCGTTTCAGTCCATTTTCTTCTATTTGGTGCCTAATGAATACGACCCCGTCCTTTTCTCCCTCTCTCTGAGCAGGGACGTGGAGGACAGCAGCGGTTTTAGCTGAAGACGATGTGATCTCGCTGCCCAATGACACCCCCCTGTTCTCTGCAGCCACACTGGGGGTTAACCCCTGCACTGCCTTTAGGATGCTCTCTGACTTTGAGGAGCTGAAACCAGGTGTGCTAAGTTCACCATTTCAACATGTGTAACAGCTAGCTTAGCATCTACATTTTTGCCCATTGTACCCTTATCCAATACCTTTTTAACACTACTGCGGCTAAGCCAAGCAGTGCTATATGATTCTGACCTTGTTATGCATCCACCTAAGTTGCTGGAAAGTGTTAGGTTCTAATTCTCAGAGTAAAAACTCTACGGACACTATGAAAGCTTAACCAAGTTTATTCTTCCCAGAGGGTCAATACAGCTGCATTAGACAAAAACCTTGTCACACAATCACTGATATTTAACCCTTCCTCCGAGTCTCCTCCTACACATCTGTACAAACATTGTGTCTTTCCTAAGTGCCATAAACTTTTATTTCTCCCTAATCCATGGCTCTCTCCCCTTATCAATGCCTGCCACATGTGATCGCTTTCCCTACACTCAGTACATTCCGAGCTTAATTGCCCCCATTATATACTTTCCTCCTTCAGATAGCCGAGGGGCTATTAACAACAGAGGTTAATGGTTATCTGAAGGAGGAGGAAAGTGTGGCTCAGTTGGTAGAGCATGGTGTTTGCAACGCCAGGGTTGTGGGTTCGATTCCCACTGGGGGCCAGTCCCGGAAAAAAAAAAAGAAATGTATGAAATGTATGCACTCACTACGTACTCTAAGTCACTCTGGATAAGAGTGTCTGCTAAATGACTAAAATGTAAAAAAATGTATGGCACCCCTCATTTCTCTATTACAACTAAGGATTTAAAGTTCATAATTCCAAACCTATCAAAAGGAACATGAAAGTAAAATGTCAGAGCCAGCAAAGTAGGTTTGGGTTGGCCCAATAGTGTTAAAAGGATACAAGTTAGCTTCAGTCTTTTATACAGAACCTAACCTTCCTTCATCACAGTACACTATATAATTTTTGTATTGCACTGCTCTTTGTATGTGAGTTCATTCCAGGTGACACAGTGATCCAGAATGCAGCCAACAGTGGTGTGGATCAGGCTGTCATGCAGATTGCTGCTGTAAGGGGGATCCAAACCATCAACGTGGTCAGAGACAGGTAAATCCAAACGGACAGTTTCGTATTCATTAGGGCACGCAACTGAAAATCTTTTGCAACAGAAAACAAAAATGAGTGTTTCTTATGGGTCAAGTCCAGGTAGTCCCTCGACTCCCTCCCTGTTTCAGTCTGATTTCTTCGGTTTGATGCCGAGTGAATAGAACCAATGCATACTGCACTAAGCTACATTTCAAAAAGAGAACATCTGAATTAGTGACTGATTTAAGAATGTGACCTTTCAGCAGCTGAAGTAAAACAATTTAGGGGGAGGATTCCAGCCCTCATGATAACACTGGGTTATCAGCTGGGAATCTGATATAATGAAAACAGCACTGAGTCTTGTTCTAGAACAGGGTTGTTGTAAGTAACCCACTGTCATAATATTGCCTACTACCCTAATAGAGTGATGTCTATGTGTGAGAGAGACTGCTATAGAAACTTCCTTGGAGAGCAGTGATTATATTAAGCAAGGTTGCGTATTCAAGAAGGCCCGTGTTGAAGAACTGCATGTACTTGTGTGTCCCTTTTCACAGGCCAGACCTCACACAGCTTATTGATAGGCTGAAGGCCACGGGCGCCAGTCACGTGATCAAAGAGGAGACCCTGAGATGGGATGAAATGAAGGAACTTTTCAAGGTCTGTGGATTTCAACACTGCTCTGAAGGCTTAAATATGATCCCGTGTAGCTCAGTTGGTAGAGCATGGTGTTTGCAACGCCAGGGTTGTGGGTTCGATTCCCACGGGGGACCAGTACGGAGAAAAAAAATTATGAAATGTATGCATTCACTACTGTAAGTCGCTCTGGATAAGAGCGTCTGCTAAATGACTAAAATGTAAAAAAAAATATGATAGTGAATTTACGTCCAAGAAAATATCATTATTTCATTTCCTTATAGACCCGTCCAAGGCCTAAGCTGGCACTGAACGGAGTTAGGGGCAAGAGTGCAACGGAACTCCTCCATCACTTACAGTAAGTATTCAGGTGACTGAGCTGAACCTTCTTCGTTGCCATAGCTTGATGTTCTGAGATTCAAGGGGATTTGATATCTGATCAAGTAAATAGTCCCCCCCCCACACTTTTTCAGAGTTGGAGGGTCGATGGTGAGGTATGGAGGGATGGCCAAGGAGCCAGTCACTGTTCCTGTGGTAAGACTGCTACTTCCTGTAATACTACCCTTTTCTACCATGTTCCTCTAGGAACTATTTCAACAGACCGTTTACTCTCCCTCTCACAGACATGAGATAACTTTAGATGCTAATACCTATGGAAACCACTTGTGTGTTGTACGTACTTACAAAAAAAATGATTGTCTGTCCTCTTTCCAGAGTGCCCTGATCTTCAAAAATGTGAAAGTGCAAGGGTTCTGGGTCACCCAGTGGAAGATAACCCACTCTCGGGGTGAGCCAGGAGTATTTAGATACAATACACACACACAAAATATGTAGGAGTCTGGAGAGACAGGTCTTTGCTCTGCATTCTTCACATTCCATTATAGTGGGTCCAAGCTATGAGTGAAACACATGATACTTTTAATTTTGTCACTGAATGTCCAGTATCAAACGTTGCTTTATAACCTGTTATATGGATGAGTTTCTATAATGTCTTTATAATAAGGCTTATAGTAAACTCAGAAAAAAAGAAATGTCCCGTTTTCAGCACCCTGTCTTTCAAAGATAATTCCTAAAAATCCAAATAACTTCACAGATCTTCATTGTAAAGGGTTTAAACACTGTTTCCCATGCTTGTTCAATGAACCATAAACAATTAATGAACATGCACCTATGGAACGGTCGTTAAGACACTATAAGCTTACAGACGGTAGGCAATTAAGGTCACAGTTATGAAAACTTAGGACACTAAAGAGGCCTTACTACTGCATCTGAAAAACACCAAAAGAATGATGCCCAGGGTCCCAGCTCATCTGCATGAACGTGCCTTAGGCATGCTGCAAGGAGGCATGAGGATTGCAGATGTTGCCATTGCAATAAATTGCAATGTCCGTACTGTGAGACGCCTAAGACAGGACGGACAGCTGATCGTCCTCGCAGTGGCAGACCATGTGTAACAATAACTGCACAGGATCGGTACATCCAAACATTACACCTGCGGGACAGGTACAGGATGCAACAACAACTGCCCGAGTTACACCAGGAACGCACAATCCCTCCATCAGTGCTCAGACTGTCTGCAATAGACTGAGAGAGGCTGGACTGAGGGCTTGTAAGCCTGTTGTAAGGCAGGTCCTTACCAGACATCACCGGCAACAGCGTTGCCTATGGGCACAAACCCACCGTCGCTGGACCAGGCAGGACTGGCAAAACGTGCTCTTCACTGACAAGTCACGGTTTTGTCTCACCAGGGGTGCTGGTCGGATTCACGTTTATCGTTGAAGGAATGAGCATTACACCGAGGCCTGTACTCTGGAGCGGGATCGATTTGGAGGTGGAGGGTCCGTCATGGTCTAGGGCGGTGTGTCACAGCATGATCGGACTGAGCTTGTTGTCATTGCAGGCGATCTCAACGCTGTGTGTTACAGGGAAGACATCCTTTTCCCTCATGTGGTACTCTTCCTGCAGGCTCATCCTGACATGACCCTCCAGCATGACAATGCCACCAGCCATACTGCTCGTTCTGTGCATGATTTCCTGCAGGACATGAATGTCAGTGTTCTGCCATGGCCAGCGAAGAGCCCGGATCTCAATCCTATTGAGCACGTCTGGGACCTGTTGGATCGGAGGGTGAGGGCTAGGGCCATTCCCCCCAGAAATGTCCGGGAACTTGCAGGTGCTTTGGTGGAAGAGTGGGGTAACATCTCACAGCAACAACTAGCAAATCTGGTGCAGTCCATGAGGAGGAGATGAACTGCAGTACTTATTGCAGCTGGTGGCCACACCAGATACTCACTGTTACTTTTGATTTTGACCCACCCCCCCTGCCTTTGTTCAGGGACACATTATTCAATTTCTGTTAGTCACATGTCTGTGGAACTTGTTCAGTTTATGTCTCAGTTGTTGAATCTTGTTATGTTCATACAAATATTTACACATGTTAAGTTTGCTGAAAATAAACACAGTTGACAGTGAAAGGACGTTTCTTTTTTTGCTGAGTTTATGTTATGTCTCTATATATCTTTCTGTCTCCCCAGATGAGGGGATCTTACGGGGACTGCTGGATGAGCTCTGCTCCCTGATCCGCCAGGGAAAACTGACCGCACCTGCCTGTTCCGAGGTAGGCCTCCAAGACTTCCGGCAAGCACTGGACACTGCCATGCAGCCGTTCACCTCAGCCAAACAGGTCCTGGTCGTGTGATCCAGCTGTTCCCAGCTGTTCTCAGGGTTTTGTTCATTAGGCACCAAACGGAAGAAAAAGGACTGAAACAGGAAGGGACTACCTGGACTTGTCTAATAAGAAACAGTGTTTTGCACTGGGTGCTAATTGAATACGACCCTGCATACAAAACGAAGTCCCGGCACGTTCAATGGGTGCAGCCCCAAGGCTGCCTCTTCATCATTGTCGGAAAAACATTGCTCAAGCACATGTATTTTCCGTAGAGACTCAAAGTCCACTATATATGTTATTAGGACCACTTTAAGTCATCTTTCCTGACAACAGTTCTTGGAAATTATTTCAGAATGGTCATCGATTCCTTGACAACTTATGTATTGTCTACATGTTTATTTCTCCTGCATGGTAACATTGTTATATCCTGGTCCCAGATCGGTTTGTGCCGTCTTAGCAACTCCTATGGTTATTACTATGCAAGACGGCACAAACAGATCTGGGACCAGGCTAATGTGGTTATGCAACAGATGGTGTTCTGGTAAAACACTAATAAACATTTGGGAAAGATTAAGCTATTTTATAGAGTTCCAAATACTTGTTGTATGGACACGAGCAAATACGATCATGACGCGTATTAGACAGGTTTATTACTTTAAAAACAATACTGCAGGGTCCAACTAGAGCTGTTACACTGACCATGTTACCGCCATCGGCAGTCACGAGTCATGACTGCAGTCAAGTTCCACATGATCAAATTCCAGACGATTCCGCAGGTGAAGAAGCCGGAAGTGGAGGTCTTGGGCTGGCGTGGTTACGAGTGGTCTGCGCTTGTGAGGCCGGTTGGACACACAGCCAAATTCTCTTAAATGACATTGGAGGTGGCTTATTGTAGAGAAATGAACATGACTTTTTCAGGCAATAGCTCCAGTTGACATTCCTGCAGTCAGCATGCCAATTGCACACTCCCTCAACACTTGAGATATCTTTGGCATTGTGTTGTGACAACTGCATATTTTAGAGTGGCCAAATATTGGCCCCAGCACAAGGTGCACCTGTGTAATGATCACGCTGTTTAATCAGCTTCTTGATATGCCACATCTGTCAGGTGGATGGATTATCTTGGCAAAGGAGAAAGGCTCACTAACATTTGCGAGAAATAAGCTTTTTGTGCATATGGAACATTTCTGGGATCTTTCATTTGAGCAAATTAAACATGGGACTAACACTTCGCACATTGCCTTTTATATTTTTGTTCAGTGTAAATCAAATCTAATTTAACACATTATTTAGTATATGTAAAGACAACATTAAATTAAGAATAGTCTGATGGGTGACAATTTTAGCTTATCACTTGTGAATGATTTATTATCAATTGTGAATGATGCCCAGCATGTGCAGTAAGGCAAGAAACAGCACGCCTTTTTTTTGCGACTTTTTTTAAAAACATCGTCGCACACCTCATGTATCCTAGCTCATAGGCCTATGCGTTTTTACAAGGTTTGTATCACAACTAAAGTGGCCAAATAACCTCTTAATATTAAGCACATTAATTTGCTTTACAACCGGTGTAGAGCCAAACTGGCAAGCATACGTAGGTGGCGTGTGAGTTTAAAGTTTAGGGAAGATCATTTTCACCATTAAAAATGCACCTATATAATTAAGCATTACACACAATTGCATTTGCGGTCATTTTTGAGAACAGTGTTTTCCCGCTGATTGATTGCATTTAGGAACATTTGCGCTTACAGCCTACTGCCATGTGCGTATTGCTGCGCATATAATGTCAAGAAATAGCCTAATAGTTTATCAACATTTTAAGCTAAACGTTCTAACCTGTTGCATAAGCCTCATTGCTTTCAAATGTTTTTTTGATGTGAGGGGTTGTATTAATTTGGGCTCTATTGCATCCCACAACTGTAGGCTATGTTTGTAATATTTATTTATTGCGCAGAAGTACAAGTTGACCAATAGAATAGGTCAACTTTTGTACTATGGGGGATAGTAGACTGACATGCAGTGCATTTGGGAGGAGTATTCAGACCCCTTGACTTTTTCCACATTTTGTTACGTTACAGCCTTGTTTCCCCTCATCAATTTACCCGCTACCCCATAATGACAAAGCAAAAACGGGTTTTTAGAAAAAACAGATCTGACATTTACATAAGTATTCAGACCCTTTACTCAGTACTTTGTTGAAGCACCTTTGGAAGCGATTACGGCCTCGATTCTTCTTAGGTATGACGCTAAGCTTGGCACACCTGTATTTGGGAAGTTTATCCCATTTTTCTCTGCAGATCCTCTCAAGCTCTGTTCGGTTGGATGGGGAGTGTTGCTGCACAGCTATTTTCAGGTCTCTCCAGAGATATTCGATCAGGTTCAAGTCCGGGCTCTGGCTGGGACACTCAAGGACATCCAAAGACTTGTCCCGAAGCCCCTCTTGTGTTGTCTTGGCTGTGTGCTTAGGGTCGTGGTCCTGTTGGAAGGTTAACCTTCGCGCCAGTTTGAGGTCCTGAGTGCTCTGGAGCAGGTTTTCATCAAGGATCTCTCTGTACTTTGCTCTGTTCCTTTTTCCCTCGATCCTGACTAGTCTCCCAGTCCCTACCGCTGAAAACATCCCCACAGCATGATGCTGCCACCACCATGCTTCATCATAGGGATGGTGGCATTTAGGCCAAAGAGTTCAATCTTGGTTTCATCAGACCAGAGAATCTTGTTTCTTATGGTCTGAGAGTCTTTAGGTGCCTTTTACTGAGGAGTGGCTTCTTTCTGGCCACTCTCCCATAAAGGTCTGATTGGTGGAGTGCTGCAGAGATGGGAGAACCTTCCAGAAGGACAAACATCTCCACAGAGGAACTCTTGAGCTCTGTCAGTTACCATAGGGTTCTTGGTCACCTCCCTGACAAAGGCCCTTCTCCTCCGATTGCTCAGTTTGGCCGGGCGGCCAGCTCTAAGAATAGTCTTGGTGGTTCCAAACTTCTTACATTTATGAATGATGGATGCCACTGGGTTTTTGGGGACCTTCAATGCTGCAGACATTTTTTGATACCCTTCCCCAGATCTGTGCCTCGACACAATCCTGTCTCGGAGCTCTATGGACAATTCCTTCGACTTCATGGCTTGGTTTTTGCTCTGATATGCACTGTCAACTGTGGGACTTTTATATAGACAGGTGTGTGCCTTTCCAAATCATGTCAAATCAATTGAATTTACCACAGGTTGACTCCAATCAAGTTGTAGAAACATATGAAGGATGATCAATGGAAACAGGATGCATCTGAGCTCAATTTCGAGTCTCACAGCAAAGGGTCTGAATACTTACAGTACCAGTCAAAAGTTTGGACACACCGACTCATTCAAGGGTTTTTCTTTATTTTACTATTGGAGGTCAAATAACACATATGGAATCATGTAGTAACCAAAAAAGTGTTAAACAAATCAAAATATTTTTCATATTTGAGATTCTTCAAAGTCTCCACCCTTTGCTTTGAGGACAGCTTTGCACACTATTGGCATTCTCTCAACCAGCTTCACCTGGAATGGTTTTCAACAGTCTTGAAGGAGATCCCACATATGCTGCGCACTTGTTGGCTACTTTTCCTTCACTCTGTGGTCCGACTCATCCCAAACCATCTCAATTGGGTTAAAGTCGGGTGATTGTGGAGGCCAGGTCATCTGATGCCGTACTGCATCACTCTTCTTCTTGGTCAAATAGCCCTTACACAGCCTGGATGTGAGTTGGGCCTTTGTCCTGTTTAAAAACAAATGATAGTCCCTCTTAGCGCAAACCAGATGGGATGGCGTATCGCTGCAGAATGCTGTGGTAGCCATGCTGGTTAAGTGTAAATAAATCACAGTGTCACCAGCAAAGCACCATCACACCACCTCCATGCTTCGCGGTGGGAACCATACATGTGGATATCTGTTCACCTACTCTACGTCTCAAAGACACGGCAGTTGGAACCAAAAATCTCAAATTTGGACTCATCAGAACAAAGGACAGATTTCCACCGGTGTAATGTCCATTGCTCGTGCTTTTTGGCCCAAGCAAGTCTCTTCTTCTTATTGGTGTCCTTTAGTAGTGGTTTCTTTGCAGCAATTCGACCATGAAGGCCTGGTTCACGCAGTCTCCTCTGAACAGTTGGTGTTGAGTTGTGTCGGTTACTCTGTGAAGCAATTATTTGGGCTGCAATTTATGAGGCTGGTAACTCTAATGAACTTATCCTCTGCAACAGAGATAACTCTGGGTCTTCCTTTTTTGTGGCGGTCCTCATAAGAGCCAGTTTCATCATAGTTCTTGTTTGTTTTTGCAACTGCACTTGAAGAAACGTTCAAATTTTCCGGATTGACTGACCTTCACATCTTAAAGTAATGATGGGCTGTCATTTCCCTTTGCTTATTTGAGCTTTTCTTGACATAATATGAACTTGGTCTTTTACCAAATAGGGCTATCTTCTGTATACCACCCCTACCTTGTCACAACACAACTGATTGGCTCAAACGCATTAAGAAGGAAAGAAATTCCACAAATTAACTTTTAACAAGGCACACCTGTTAATTGAAATGCATTCCAGGTGACTACCTCATGAAGCTGGTTGAGAGAATGCAAAGCTGTCATCAAGGTGGCTACTTTGAATAATCTAAGAAAATATTTTGGTTACTACATGATTCCATACAATGTAGAAACTAGTAAAAATAAATTAAAACCCTTGAATGAGTAGATGTGTCCAAACTTTTGACTGGTACTGTATGTAAATAAGGTATATATTTTTTTATTATAAATTTGCAAAAATGTCTAAACCTGTTTTCGCTTTGTCATTATGGGGTATTGTGTGCAGATTGAGCATTTTTTTATGTAATCCATTTTAGAATAAGGCTGTAAAGTAACAATGTGGAAAAAGGGAAGGGGTCTGAGTACTTCCGAATGCACTACAGGCTAGTGCTTTTTCTGTTCATTAGACCTACTCATCTTGTTGGCTGACAAATTAGGCTAAATGTGGACAGTTCTTCTAACGTCTTCAATATGTGCTTTGGAATTCAAAAAAACACTAGCCTATGGCTTCCCTGTGGCTCAGTTCGTAGAGCATGGTGTGTGCAACGCCAGGGTTGTGGGTTCAATTCCCACAGGGGGCCAGTACAAAAAATATATATATATATATATGAAATGTATGCCCTCTGGATAAGAGTGTCAGCTAAAATGTAAAAAAAATGTCATAAATGGGATGCACACAGTTGCATCCCTGATGTGTCTGTCTTCACTTGTAGCCTACTTCTTAGCTGAGATGCCTGTGAGAAGGACACAATCACGTGACGAGCATTGGCTAATAAGAATTTAGAAATCTGAGAGAGCCATGTGAGTGAAAGGTGCTTTGTAGCATTGCAGCCGGGAGGAGGGAATTTTAATTATTATATTCAGCCCAAGGGCACAACCGCCACTTTGGCTGCAAAAGGCATGGATTTTTATGGCCACACAGGGGGATGCCACCGGGAAATTTGAGGCCTGGTAAGTGAATGAGAGCTTCATGAAGTGTGTGCAGCCTGCGCAAGAAACAAATCATGCATTTCATATAACTTTTTTTCAAATCATCATTAGTCGCATCATGCAGCCTTAGAATGTATTCATCTAAACATATAGCCCAACGTTTGTAACAACTAAGCATAAATAACTCTAAATTAAGCATATTGGAGGACCTGTTCATTAACCGCTCGATAGAATACCTGCATGTGCGGACTTCCTTGGAAATATTTGAGAAAATATCCTTTCTATTTTATTCAGCTATGTTCAATTGTATTCTTCATACTGGAAAATAATAAAAATAATGCAATGGAATTCTAAGCAAATCTTGTCTGCTAAATGAACTACTGTAGCCCACAGCCATATCAGGGCCAAACATAAGGACAAAATAGACTACATTTTCTTCATATCATGTTTCTTTAGACCGGTCTAGAATAAATAGTGGATTTATTGTGATGGTGTAGGCTATATATATATACATTTAATTAGATTTGTGTAGATGTTCCAAAGGTCTGCATCAGTGGCTTGTAGGCCATGCGTGGAAGCCAGGAGATAAACCCCTTTATGTTAATTTTTACGGTCCGTTACCGTGAGAGGGCAGTTATTTGCTTGACTATCACCGGCTGACAAGTTCATGATCGCCACAGCCCTAGGTCCAACTCGATCTTCAAAACATTATTAAGTGATTTATTAAAATAGGGACTATATAGAAATTAAACCATTGATCATTCTTGCTACAGTCTACCACAAAGGATGGTAGACTGTAGCTCTAACTAACTAACTAACTAACTAACTAACTAACTAACTAACTGTAACTCTAGAGTATCAAAAAGATTTTCAGGTGGTATACATTTTTGTTTACACCAATTAACATGAGTTAAAATAAGTCAGAAAAAGATTTTGGAAATCAAAGGTCGTGGATCTTCCTATTAAAAATGTTATTCTAAAGTTTCATAGCATGACGTACTTTAACAAGCATGGTACATGGTTGAAATTGAGATGCACAGACTGGAAAATGCAGCATGCAGTCAATCTGTGAATTCTGATTGCTATATTCAAAAAGAGGCATTCATGAAAGATCTTATGTTAGAAAAGGATACAGTAATCTATCTGATTAAATCATTCAAGGTAAATGTCCTTAATCGCAACATTTGGGAGAAGGACTCCATAGATTGGAGCAGCCGTTCAGTCCTTTCATTGTAGGCAGCCAGTAGTAATGGGTCCATATCTTTGGTGGACATTGAGATCATTAACAGCTTGCCCAGACAAGACTGATCACCACAGAGAGAACTGGCAACATGGCAACACCAGTCGATGATGCCTTCTCTTTCTCCAGACAATGCTCGTACCTCTCAAAGTCTACCTCTCTAGCAGCACACACGTGGTCGACGCGGCAGTCACTGTTGCATTCTGTCAGGTCGTAGTTGACTGAGTTGAACTCGTAGTACTTCTGCAGGTAGCAGCGGTCGCTGGCCATGCGCTCTACGGCCTGGTGCATGGAGGCCGGGGAGGCGTCAGGCACACGAAAGCTCTCAGTGAAGCGGTACTCTTTCTCCCAGCGTGCCTGGGCCATGTTGGCATGGGTCAGGTTCAGGTAGTAGGTCACCATGTCCTGTGGGTTGAGAGACAGATTGGAGACACTAATACCTTTTTCACACTACTGAGTCTAGTTTAGTGAAGTCAAGTCCGAATTTATTTAAAGTGCATTTTACATGGGTCACTCACAACGCACATTACATCGTTAAAAAGAACAATAGGGAACAGCATTGAAGTAAGAGGAACAATGTGGAAAAGAGAGAAGCCATGGCACCATAGTAGCAGCCTAAGCACAGAGCTGCTGTAAATGTGTAGTTATTTTAATCAGCTGTTTTGGATAACATTGTGTGTTTTATTGCTTCTATATGTTGTTACCCACAAATTTTGCAGATGGACTGGCAGGTCAACTCTTTTTGGCTTGGCTAGCTACATTTTAGTCATTCAATTTTAGTAGACACTTTTATCCAGAGCGACTTAACGGTGCTCAAGTGCACATGGACCGATTCTTCACCTCTGGGATTCAAACCAGGGTTCTTTCGTTACTGGCCTAACGCTCTAACCGCTAAGCTACCTGCCACCCCCTGCTAGCTGGCAATTTTTTTTATTTGAATGATGCATCTGGACACTACCAGCTTTTTTGTTGCATCTGGCTGCTTTTAAAAACATCAATTGAGTAGTCAGCTTAAGCTTAAGAGGCATAGGAGATGCAGTGGAGGAATGCAGTGCTGAGACCGACGGCTCGTTATGGGTGCCACACATTGTGAAGGAGGAGAACTCCAGTGGCAACATGTCCTCTACAAGACAATCACCAGACTCCATCTCCATCAACCATCTCCCTGACAAATGTCATCTGATCATGCCATGAACGGACCTTCTCCATTTTGTTTTTGCTTTTGAAGCGCCTTGACATTTTTTATTTTATGAAAAGTGCTATAGAAGTTTAAGAAATTATTATTAAAGCAGAAAATACTCCACAAAGCTGGTAGCAGCAGGGTAGCACATCCAGCACAGTTGTCGACCACGTGTGTGCTGCTAGAGAGGTAGACAGGAAAGAATGTGAAAAGAAACTATCTGAGCCAGCACGGTATGGTTTGGTTCGGCCGTATATTATTAATCAGGCAATAACGGAGGAGGCAGAGTGGTAAGATTTTGTTTCTGAGCAACCATTAAATTGACAGATTTTTGGGGCTTTTAAGAAGAGTCCAACGGCTCTTACTTTGACTAGAAGAGTTTGGGTGTCATATTCAAAGACGCGGATCCCAGGGTTGTTGGCTCCGTCTATAACCCCAGGTAAGGTGGTCTTCCAGGGAGTGACACCAGGGGTAAGGAACATGGTACTGATGGGGGAACCTGGGGAAAGACAGTTGGTGAGATACTATAGATGAGAGGCACAAGTACTATAAGTTGGCAGCACACATACATTTTTCTCTGCATCCAATGTTTGAACAATCATGTTCAAATGTTGAGTTAGCCTGGTCCCAGATATGTTTGTGCTCTTGCCAACTCCATTGCTATGTTGGCAAAATAGCAAAAACAGACTATGGCCCTGGCTAATGTTGAATGTCTTGAGATGATGGAACAAAGTTTGTAGTATGTGTATCTGTTAAATGACACTGTACCTTCCGAGCTGTAGAACATGCGGAAGCTGTCAGTGTGATGATGGCCAAAGAACTGTCCGATAATTAGAGAATGATGCTTCTGGATCAGCTCTAGGTAACGTTTGTTGAAGTTGGGTCGAAACCAAGGCTTACTCCGCTTCTTCTCAAAGAACCCTGGTGGAACGTGGCCAATGATGTAAACCTAAGAGAGAAATCGGTGTGGGATTGCGATTAAATCATAAAGGGATATCCTCAAAGTCTGTATGCAACATCTGCTTTACAAGTCTCAGACAGGGCTACCTCTTCATGAGAGCTTGATTCCAAATCACCTCCACTACATATAAAGAAAACAGGAGTATGTTATCTCTATATTTTCTAACAGATGCCTGGCTTTTACTGGCAGAGTTACTAGGCACTTATCTTCTCTTGCTATTTCTTGCGACATAGAGAGCGTGGTAAGACCTTTTCTTTGTTGTTGGCAGCTTCTGTAAGAACATGGTCTGCCCAGTTGAACTGACCGGCTGGATCGTCAATTTCTTCTGTGGCCTTGTTCTGGTCGTAGTATAGGTTAGTGTTGAGGACTACAACCCTGTAACCTGGTCGGTTCAGCAGGTTCTCTGTATAATATCCACCTATAAAGAAAAAAAGGGAAAGACAATACAACTAATTGGACTGGAGTTGATTGATTCCATTCCAGACTCCATGGACTGGTTTTCCAGACACAGATTAACACAAGTCCTGAACTGAAAAGTTATTTTAATTAATTATTTCAATTGAGCATGCTTTTTAGTCCAGAAGGCTTAATCTGTGCCCCGGAAACTGGCCCCAAGTGGTATACCCCTACCCATATCCACATACTGTATTACCTCAACTACCTCGTACCCCTGCACATTGACTCAGTACTGATATTCCTTGTATATATATTGTTTTTATTGTATTACTATTTACATTTTTTATTTAGTAAATATGTGTCTTACTTTTTAACTATAAACTTTTGGGAATGGGCTCATAAGTAAGCATTTCACTGTAAAGTCTACACTTGTATTCAGGGCATGTGACCAATATATATTTTTTTGACTTTACATGACCAGGCCTAGGCAGGATATGTTGTAGCTTACCTGTGCGGAAGGTTGTTTGAGACTTTGGTTCCAACCAGCCCTGCCACAGCTGTGCTGTCTGTTCATAGATGTTGTTCTGGGCTGGGGGTAGGTGGTTCTTCGGATGGTAGTCATGATTTCCCAGCGCTGAGTACACTTTAGTATCTGAAAGGTAACATGAGTTGATCATATGGCTTTGATGAATAGATCCAAAAGGACAACAAAAGGAAAACAAAATATATTTCAATTTGGCCCAGAGGGACTTCCCCCTCAAAAACAATGGAGGTTAGACACACTTGGAAAAACAAGCTTTATGATGTGGGTGAGGTTGCTGATAATGGAGAGAACCGCCTCTTCTCCCAGATCCTCGTTAGGGACATGCGCCGTGTCATCTCTGTAGGGCAAATGTCAGGTTGTTTTAAGGGGCCTCTTTTAGATAAAGTCAATCACATGTGTAGCTTTATATACAGTACATGGGAGCCATCCTCAATGTTCTTCAATGGAACATTTTACTTTAAGAAGGTAAATGGACAAGTAGTTAAATTTACACACGCACACACACACACACACACACACACACACACACACACACACACACAAGGGCTACATAAAATAAATGTTAGTTTGTTGTACCCAGTCCAGACGATGAAATCCGGATCTGGCAGAATGTATTTCATTGCATACACTGTGGAGTTAATAAGGTCCCATGGCGCATCGCAGAGGTAGTCTCCAAATTTTCCCGCACTGGGCGCAGGACGTTTTCCACTGGATGCACACACAAGCTCAGGATTTTCGGTGTGTTTATAGGTTGGGTCCCAGTGAATATCCGTGATGTGCCAAAAGTTTCCTGGGAAAATAAGTGCTGATGACGCGCAGATAGATCGACTACAGCATTATCGAATGGTTATCTAACAACACATAGCTGCATTGTTTTCTATTGTTGATCAGGCTATATTAAATACATTATTTAAATTGTTGAATGTATATTGTTAGGCCATTTTATGCACTCACCTGACAGCCCCAGAACTTTCCCGCATGTGAAAAGAAGACAGGACAGGAGGATTGTCCGCATCGCAGCCATAGTGAATGTCATGGGGAAGGTAGACTCACTGGACAGACGTGCACGCCGTAATCTATGAAGTCATGACTCATGTCCCTAGTTGAATAGCCTAATCTCTAAAATGAAAGATAAGAAACAGCTGGGTTTAAGTTATACTTATTCATCTCTATATTCTATTATGCCTACTAATAGACTTATATGGTTCAATATATTTGTCAAAATAGGCTATAAACATACATTTATTGTGACCTGTAGCAAATACTATTTGTAACACTAATTAACAACTAGATGTAATGTTTTCTTTTGCTATTTGGTTCCAATAAAATTGAGAGTGTGATGACCCAGCAGTAGAACATGTCCTCTGCAACAGGGGACACACCCTTTTCTCGCCAATTCGATAAAAAGTGACTTTCGTAGTAGGTTAGGACAGCGTCCGGTTTCAAGGAAGTGGAACTTGTCATGTGACCGGCAAGGGAGAAGGAAGGCAGAGAGAGCGCTTTTTAGAAATGGAAAAGTATTGCGGTAGCTTTTGATGAAAAATAACATCAAGACAAAGAAACTGCATTATAAGTGGGATGCACTGTTAAGCGCTACATCCCGTGGGGTTCGTGCTGATTGTACAGAGATTGTGACAGCTGGTTAAATGGCATCCTTTGAGAGAGCATGAACAAGATGTATGTCAGGAGAAGTGAATTTTTATAATAAAGAGATGTGTACTTGGAATACGGAGGAGAATGGAGGGAAAAAGAGAGACCTAGGAGGTCGAAGAGAGGAAGAGGGTCAGCTTGAGTCGGTTAAAAATAGCGGGAAAAATAGATGATTTATTAAAGAAGATTGGTAAGCTGAGTGAGCTGTGTGCCAGATTGAAGACAGGAGGAGAAATGGAAGTGAATGAGGGCGAAGTATCGAAGGTGATAGTTCTCGGAGCCCGAGGCTTGCACTGAGGGTCAGGATAAAGATGAGTCTGTGACAGTAGGAGTGACATTTTTGCGACAAGTGGACCCTTGCCTTTTGGCTGATCCATTTGTGGTTTCATGGTGGGTGAAAACAGAGATGGGTGCAGTGGAATCGGTGAAGGTAACCAGAAATGGTCTTGTGAGAATTGTGTTTATGCTGGTCAGAGAGAGCAGGCGCTCCATGTTAAACGAATGGGGACTAGAGATGTGAATCGTTTTGCTGTTAAGGAAAGGGCGTGGTTACTGAGGTAGCTGTAAATGTGATAGTTGACCAATTAAAGGGAAAGATTCCCCTTCAATTTTGCTAACCCTAACCCTTTTCCTAACCTTAAACTTGGTCTCCTAACCTGCTGCATAAGTTCTCCTATCCTGCTTAGGGTGACCACATTTAAAATAGGTTTGATCTTGCGGAAATCCTTCCCACACCACACCACACCACACACACCATACCACAGACAATGAAAGCTCTTACAATATTCGATGATGACATTTCTCTGAAACAGGCTATAGGCTACATGTGCACCAGTTATGAGGGGAAAAGGGACCAAATTATTAGGGTGAGGCACAGCTTACTACACAATATACACTTAGTATTACTTTCTTAGCTACAGTACACATATCTCCCTGGCATATTACATCATTTATGTAGCAGCATACAAGACATTTTTGGACTCACCTTGTTGTTCTGTGCCCACTTCAACAGGAAGGTGGCGTGGCAGTCCTTCGTTGGAAAATTCTGTCATCAAACTTTGTCATCAAAGTCTGGCATTCTCTGGATTTATGGTGCTTTCAAGACAACTGGGAACTCTGTGGGGAAAAAAACAAGATTGAATCATGATGTCAGTGATCTTCAGGTCGGAGCTCTAGAAAGATGCCTCAGTTCCCGACTTGGAATTCAGTTGTCTTGAACTCACTGAAGTCTGAGATTTCCCAGTTCCAAGTTTCCGGTGGTTTTGAACGCGGCAGAAGTCATGCTGGATTGACAGCATGGCAAATGTTGAATGTTTATCCTTTTAAGCTTGGAAAAGAGACCCTTAAACCCAACTTGGACCACACACCCACTCCACTGAATAGCAGACTAGTGATTGCTTTGCAATGCTTGCAGTTAGCCACTGATTCCTTTCAAACCACTCAATGTTGAATTTGCAATTTCCAACTTGATGTGTAATTTTTATATCCAATGGCCGATGAGCACCGATACGTTTTATCTACAATTTCTCTTCATATGACAAGGATTGGAAAGGATTTGCCATTAGATTGTCTACTTCTTGCTGATGACTGCTAGCTTGCTACCTACGATTTTGAAAGTATGTTGACATCATGGCAGTACTCAAGGGGCATGAATTTTCAAGCTCTCCCTTAGAGATTTCCAACCCCTACACTACGTGTATTCAGCTGGCTGCCCCTCCACCACAGAAAGCACTGAGCTAGACTGAAACACCTGCATTTTGGAGCTGCCCTACTAAAGAAAGCAAAAAAGAGACCATGTTTGTATGCAGCTATATTAACTCAATGGTTATTATTTATATTTTACATTGTTTGCAAACTGATATGTGACATGAACTAATGCCAAAATAACATGCAAAACAGGCACACAAAAAAAACATATATACTGTATATATATTTTTGTAGCTAAACAGGTGGGGCTCAAAACCGGTCGATCTCTGCCCACCTGCGCTGAATGATGGGTCGCCTTTGTTAATGCCCATGATTTTGGAATGAGATGTTTTACCAGCAGGTGTCCACATACTCATTTTATTTATTTATTTTTATTAAAAATACAGATCAACAATTTACATTCTTACATCATACAAAACAGAACACAGGTATTAACGATAAAATACTGGAACAAACAAAAAATATTTAAAAAATAAACAATTCTAGTGCAATTGTAATCACTCTGAAAAAGTCTTATTGTAATGATTTAGGAAATGTTATTCTTGTTATTGTTCACTAGGGTTAATGTTTTAATAAAATAGTTAAATTCAATTTTAAAAAAGTGTAATTTTGTTATAGAATTTTGGAATTTTTGTTTTTGTATGAAGTATTTGGCAACAAGAATAAAAAAAATCACAATCATTTCAATGGTCTTGTTATCATTGCAGTAGTAACATATTATATCTTTCATGTCAAAAACATGGGTAGTGTTCATAATGGTAAATAAGTATTTTGCAAGGTTTTCCCAAAATTCGGACACAAATTTACATTCAAAGAACAAGTGAAACAGATTCTCACCTTCTTTTTCATAGAAAACACAGATATCATCAATAGCCACAAATTTGGATATCATAGAATTACATGGATAAATCTTATGTAAAATTTTGAAGTGCGCTTCCTTAACTTTGTTTGGTATACAATATTTGTAAGGCCTTAACCATGCATTTTTCCAGACAATGTCAGGAATAAGCATGTTCCAGTGTAAGTTGGTTTTGTGAATGAAGAATTTGTCTTATATATTTATTACAACAAGATTTCTCAGGTAAGCCGACGCCTTCCAATCTGAGTTCTGGATAAACTTTGTGATCATTACCAAAGCTAAGATGAGTTTTCATTAGTGTAGTTAGACCACTGGGAACGGCTTTGATCCCAGAAATAAACTCTCTGAAAGGTATTGGAAACTCTTTCAATGTTAATGTTATAAATTGTTCATATGTGAGAATATTACCCTTGTTGTCGAAAACATCAAGAACAAAGTCAATATTCCTCTCATGCCAGCTAGAGTAGAACAATGACTTATTCTTTACAGTTATGTCCCATTTTTTCCACAAAAGAGCTTTATGTGGGGAAAAATTGTGCAGGAAACATATTTTCCAGTCCATTAAAGCTTGTTGGTGAAACCTAGCCAATTTAGCAGGTAATCTTTCAGGAATATAATTACATTTCAGTAAAAATTGAAGACCTCCCAACTTATTAAACACATTATTTGGAATGAAATACCATATTGAATCCGTATTGATCAAAAATCTTTTCAACCAGTTTATCTTAAAAGTGTTATTTGTGTCAACAAAATCCAACACTTCTAGACCACCTTCAGCTCTTTTATTAGAAAGGACTGACTTTTTTAGTTTGTGAGACTTATTTTTCCAGATGAAGTCAGAAAGGTCTTATTGATCTCTTTACAAGTAGCACGATTTACACCTAACGATAATGAGGGATACACAAAACGAGACAGTCCCTCTGCCTTGGACAGAAGTACTCTCCCAAGTATAGGAAGATCTCTTTGTAGCCAATTACTGAATATATTTTTTGGTTTTCTTAATTTTAGGAGAGAAATTCAAATGTTGTCTGACTAAGTGTTTTTTTGACAGATGTAGTCCTCAATATTTAACACAGTCCTTTACAGGAATATTTTCTATTTCTTTATCATCAGAGTAAAATAAACATAAGATTTCACATTTAGAAACATTCCGTTTATAGAAAATGCAGTTATAGCATTAAGGGCATGGGCGACCTGGTCTTTGTCTCTTAAGAAAAGAGTAGTATCATCAGCCAGTTGGGAAATTTTGATTTCTTTGTTAAAAATGGTTAAGCCATACAAATTTGCATTATTCAGAATATCTAGAGATAGAAGTTCCACAACCAAAATGAATAAAAATGGCGAAATTGGGCATCCCTGTCATACACTTCTGTTGATAGTGAATCTTTTGGAAGTATTAAGGTTCAGTAACACAGAACTATTTAATACCTTCGTAAAACATGCAAATTACTTTTATAAAATTTTCACCAAATCCAAAAAGTTTAAGAGACCTAAAGAGAAATTCATGTTCAATTGTGTCAAAGGCTTTACAGAAGTCCAAAAATAAGACCATCACATCTGAGTCAATTGCATCTGAATAATATATTAGGTCCAAGACTAAACGAATGTTAGAGTTAATGTGACGGCCCTTCATAAATCCTGTTTGAGTCTCATTTATAATGGTATCTATTCCTTTCTTTAATCTTTTGGCATAAACCAGAGCAATCAATTTCTAATCAATATTTAATAAAGTAATTGGTCTCCAATTGTCAATGAGAGAAGGGTCTTTATCGGGCTTCAGAATCAATGAAATAAGGACCTGTTTCATAGTGGAGACCATTTCCCCACTTTTAATGCAATCTTGAAACATATTAAAAATCAGGTCATCTAGTAACTCCCAAAACTGTCTATAGAATTCAACTGACAGGCCATCAGGGCCAGGTGATTTCCCTTTTTTCATTGAATTCAGAGCCTCTCTAATTTCTTCAATTGACACAGGTGAATCACAAACTGCGTGGAAATCATCCTCAATTACAGGGACATAATTCTGAATGTGGCAAATGTAGCTTTCACAACCATCTTCCTGAAATTGAGAGCTGTAAATGTTTTCATAAAAGGAATTGACAAATGATGATATTGTAATGGGATCTTTGCATAAAACATCGTCAATTTTGAGTGCAGTTACAGATTTTCTTTTGTAGTTTCTCTTTTCAAGTGCAAAAAAGTAACTAGTGTTTCTTTCCACCTCTTCAATCCATTTTGCTCTTGACCTTACAAAGGCACCCTTTGCCAGATCCGTGTAAAGCTGTTCTAATTCTAGTTGTAGACTTGAATACAGACTCCTCTTCTTCAGATAGATTATCTTTCTTTAGAAAACTGTCAAGCATGCTCATCATCTCTTTTTCTTTAAGGTTCATTAATTGCATCAGCTCTTTGGCGCGTTTAATGGCTACCACACCGACTTCGTTAGTCTGAATGCTAGGGGTTTGAGAAATCTTACAAAAAGGAAAGCTTTATTTTTATATTGTAAACGCAGTAACACAGATTTTGTCCTTCTTCAGGAAACTCATTCGGGTGAAAGTGATTTGACATTTTGGAAAGCACAATGGGGAGATATGGCCTATTTCAGTCATGGATCAAACCATTCTGCTGGTGTTTTGATACTTATTCACAAGTTTAAAGGTGACGTTCTAGAATCCACATCTTCACAAGACAGGAGATGGGTCATCGTAACTGTTAAACTCGACAATGCTATTTTCATCATTTGTAATGTATATGGACATAACTCACATGCTCCTAATAAGACAATTTTTACCCAATTTACCAGGAAAGTACAGGATTTAAGCAACAACTACTCAGAGGCTTTTCTAATTATTTCAGGGGATTTTAATGAAACACCTGATGCATCTGCTGATCGTTTCCCTCCTAGAACGAGTCAAAGCCCTCAAAATAGCAATATTATCACTACATTATGCAAGGATCTCTGTGTTGAGGATGCCTGGCGTTATTTCAATCCGGATGCAAAGGGACCAACAAAACTATGTCACGTAAATCTAGAATAGATTTATTCATAATTTCCTATTTTTTGTTACAATTTGTTATAGATGTAGATCATCAGTTGGCACCCTTTTCTGATCATCAGTTGATTTCCCTGAATTTACAAGCTACTAAAAAATCAAAAGGTACTCGAGGATACTGGAAATTAAACAACACACTTCTTTCACTCTCATTGAAAACATCAAATCGTTAGCTAAAGATATTTTTTGCAAGAAAAGACTTTGGTCATGGAAGTAGATGGGTGTCCACACACCGGTGTAGTGTATCTCTGGGTAAGCTAGAGCGTCTAGCAATCTCGCATGTTCATTGGTGTAGCTACCAAATCTAGTCAGAGAATTTCATTGGACAATGGATTTCGCGGCATTTCTGCAGGGCGCATGCGTTCTATACTGTCAACTTTCCAGCGCGCGGAATTGTACAGGGCAGGGAATCGTTGTGAATACTTTTTACACTTTATTGTCTTGCCACCTGTTTAAACATTATTTTATCCTATAACGTAAACTAACGGTACCATGTGGAACCAAGGTGAGTTTGTATTTTTCTATGGCTGTCAACAATAGCTCAAAAGCGTTGCCTAGTTGTTGTAAATAACGTTACCTTGCTAGCTAGTTACTGTAGCCAGCTCTCTGTTTTGTTGTGCAAAGTTTTGGTGCCTAGCTAGCTACTGTAGCTGACTTGGCTGTATTTCTTCTGTAAACTAAAAGGCACCGAGCTTTTTGTCGTACAGTAACGGGAAACAACAGTAGCAAACGTTAGCTAGGTAACGTTAACTCTAACTAACTAGCTACTGTAGTTAACTAGTTACTGTAGTGCTTTTGTCAGCTAGCTAGCTTATGTGGCTCGCTAGTTAACGTTGTGCGTAGTCTCCACCAATAAGCTACCTAACGTCGTTAGCTAGTAATGCAAGCTTGTTTACACGGTTTTAGTCAGAGAGTGGATTATTGCTGCAGTTGTCTCATTGTCACAACCGGCAGTGATTGTGCGCAGCATTATGGGACTCCCAATTGGTCCAGCGTCGTCCGGGTTTGGCCGGTGTAGGCCGTAATTGTAAATAATAATTTGTTCTTAACTGACTTGCCTAGTTAAATAAAAAAAGCACTGTCATTTCATGTAGGGGGATCATACGGTGAATCAAACATGGGTGGTGGATACACTCAGTCCCCGGGAGGATTCTCATCACCTGCTGCCTCCCAGGGAGGAGAGAAGAAAGCGGTCTGTATTTGTCACTCACAACTCCATATATTACACAGTTAGCGACAGCAAGTGGAAAAGGTCTGTCAACGTAATATTAGTAGCATAACTTACGGGCAACAGTTAAATAATAGCAAGACAGACTGTAAACATCCCCATGCACTATTGTCTGCCATTGTTTTATTTTTTGTTGTATGATAAAGTGGCTCAATGTGAATTACTCAGACTTACTGTGTATGTATGTTTACAGAGACAACGTGCCCAACAGATTGTCCCCTGCACAGTGTCCCAGCTCATGTCTGCTGCCCAAGCGGAGGATGTCTTCAAAGTGGGAGAGGTAGAGGTTGCCCAGGTAACCCAAATTACATCTGTAAATATGAGGATGGTGGTGCGTTGGGGTAGTGACTCATAGACTGATCAGGATTTTAATCTTCCATGTACAAATGAAATGTGTGAAGAGTGCCTTGATATCCCATGATAGTATTCTATTTTTGTGTGCTAGGTTACAATTGTGGGCATCATCAGAACCACTGACAAATCCATGACCAACATCCAGTACAAAGTCGATGACATGACAGGGGCCCCTATGGACGTGAAGCAGTGGGTAGATACAGAGGTAATCCTCATCAGGGCAACTGAGGCTGCTAAGTACTAGGATCAGCAAGGATATACAGTACAGTCAACACTTGCAGTATAATTTCTAAATGTTAAATTAACAGATATTTTGTGACATCATGCTACACTCAAATGGGAGTTCAACTGCTAATCTGCTCACCTATGGTTCTGTCCTGCTGTCTCTTCTCACTCATAGGATCCCAGTGTGGACAGCACTGTCATCCCCCCAGGCACTTACGTCAAGGTCTCTGGCAATTTGCGCTCCTTCCAGGTGAGGTCATCATTCCCATACAACTACATACCTTTATCTATAGGTCATATCACAGCTCTGACCACATGGTTTTCAAACAATGGAGAGCTATGTGTAATAGAGGTCGACCGATTAATCGGAATGGCCGATTTAATTAGGGCCGATTTCGAGTTTTCATAACAATCGGAAATCGGTTATTTTTGGACACCGATTTGGCCGATTTAATAAAAAAAAATAAAAAAATTTACACCTTTATTTAACTAGGCAAGTCAGTTAAGAAAACATTCTTATTTTCAATGACGGCCTAGGAACGGTGGGTTAACTGCCTTGTTCAGGGGCAGAACGACAGATTTTTACCTTGTCAGCTCGGGGATTCAATCTTGCAACCTTACGGTTAACTAGTCCAACGCTCTAACCACCTGCTTTACATTGCACTCCACGAGGAGCCTACCTGTTACGCGACTGCAGTAAGAAGCCAAGGTAAGTTGCTAGCTAGCATTAAACTTATCTTATAAAAACAATCAATCAATCATAATCACTAGTTAATTACACATGGTTGATGATATTACTAGTTTATCTAGCCTGTCCTGCGTTGCATATAATTGCTTAGGTACACGTTGCTCCAATGTGTACCTAACCATAAACATCAATGCCTTTCTTAAAATCAATACACAAGTATATATTTTTAAACCTGCATATTTAGTTAATATTGTCTGCTAACATGAATTTCTTTTAACTAGGGAAAATGTGTCATTTCTCTTGCAACAGAGTCAGGGTATATGCAGCAGTTTAGGCCACCTGGCTCGTTGCTAATTGTGTGAAGACTATTTCTTCCTAACAAAAACAGCCGACTTCACCAAACGGGGGATGATTTAACAAAAGCGCCTTTGCGAAAAAAGCACAATCGTTGCATGAATGTACCTAACCATAAACATCAATGCCTTTCTTAAAATCAATACACAGAAGTATATATTTTTAAACCTGCATATTTAGCAAGAAGAAATCCAGGTTAGCAGGCAATACTAACCAGGTGAAATTGTGTCACTTCTCTTGCGTTCATTGCATGCAGAGTCAGGGTATATGCAACAGTTTGGGCCGCCTTGCTCGTTGCGAACTAATTTTCCAGAATTTTACGTAATTATGACATAACGTTGAAGGTTGTGCAATGTAACAGCAATATTTAGACTTATGGATGCCACCCGTTAGATAAAATACGTAACGGTTCCGTATTTCACTGAAAGAATAAACGTGATAGTTTCCGCATTCAACCATATTAATGACCTAAGGCTCGTATTTCTGTGTGTTATTATGTTATAATTAAGTCTATGATTTGATAGAGCAGTCTGACTGAGCGATGGTAGGCACCAGCAGGCTCGTAAGCATTCATTCAGACAGCACTTTCGTGCGTTTTGCCAGCAGCTCTTCGCAATGCTTCAAGCATTGCGCTGTTTATGACTTCAAGCCTATCAACTCCCAAGATTAGGCTGGTGTAACCCATGTGAAATGGCTAGCTAGTTAGCGGGGTGCGCGCTAATAGCGTTTCAAACGTCACTTGCTCTGCATGGGTAACGCTGCTTCGAGGGTGGCTGTTGTCGATGTGTTCCTGGTTCGAACCCAGGTAGGAGCGAGGAGAGGGACGGAAGCTATACTGTTACACTGGCAATACTAAAGTGCCTATAAGAACATCCAATAGTCAAAGGTATATGAAATACAAATCGTATAGAGAGAAATAGTCCTATAGTTCCTATAATAACTACAACCTAAAATTTCTTACCTGGGAATATTGAAGACTAAAAGGAACCACCAGCTTTCATATGTTCTCATGTTCTGAGCAAGGAACTTAAACGTTAGCTTTCTTACATGGCACATATTGCACTTTTACTTTCTTCTCCAACACTTTATTTTTACATTATTTAAACCAAATTGAACATGTTTCATTATTTATTTGAGGCTAAATTGATTTTATTGATGTATTATATTAAGTTAAAATAATTGTCATTATTACAAATAAATAAAACCGGCAGATTTAATCGGTATCGGCTCTTTTTGGTCCTCCAATAATCGGTATCGGCGTTGAAAAATCTAAATCAGTCGACCTCTACTGTGTAACCTAAGATGTTTTATTTTATATGCATCTAGGGCATGTCTCTGGTATTTTGATTCACACATGTAAACTACACCCATGCCAGTGGCGATTGGTGCCGTTTAAGATTAGGGTGGACGAGTCATATTTTTATGAGGCTGGCCATATTTCTATTACAGAATTTTGGATGGCTGTCATTCGTATTCAATTCACCCAGCTCAATGTATCACGATAGGTTTAGGCCATTGCATAATATGCAAATTTGCCCTATACCCATGAGGTTGCTACAACCTAACCTACAAATGAACGTTTATAGTGTAGGTACACAGGTCGAGAGAAATTGGAGTAATCAAGGTGAGACCGTGAGACATTAAATACGGCCTTGCACGCTCTTGCCTGCATCTAGCTGATCTGGTGTATAATCATTTGTCCAAACAGTTACAAAATGTTATGTTTTGCAACCAAAACAAGTTTCTATTGGACAAATTTGGGTAGGTCATCCCCGTTTTAGTTCCGTTTGCTTCCGTTTAAGAAACATTTTATAACAGAATTGGCGGAGTGAATACACCGCTGATCACTCACACACACGGTTCACTTTCATAGCAGCCACACACAGCATCATCACTTTGATGACCAGGTGCAACAATCTCCTCAAGCCAAACCTTCATACTATAACTGCTACACAGCCTACATCGTTGTCACCATATTAGCTAATTTCATAGTCAAAAAAGTAGAACTAGTAAACCCACAATCAATCCCTGTGTACAATCACGCAGTACAGTGTACAGCAATCAGTTTAGCATTTACACCGACAGGCCCGTGTGGCGATAAATTAACGACAGACTGACCAGGTGAATCCAGGTGAAAGCTATGATCCCTTATTGACCCAATTTGGGTGGAGTCTCCTCTCTAAACATTAAATCTTTACTACTAGGCAGGAAGTTAAGTGATGCAGGCAACAAACGGTTCCTTCTCCCTTAATGTGACCTGACCTCAGCCCCCCATTCCTCACAAAACCACATATCTCCATCAGTGGCTGTGATTGCCTTTCCTTTACTCAGTACATTCCACGCTTAATTGCCTCCACCACATACACTCCTACAGATAACCATTAACTTCTGTTGTAGAAACCAGGCTATGGCACTCAATATATCAATAGGATAGATACCTGATATTTAACAATATTTAAAGTTTAGGAGTCGGAACCCATCAGTCCCCTGTTTTGAACATTTAACTCCATACTATTCAACATTACATAAACTTGGAAATTACATATAAATAATAATAAAACATGAACAAAACAAATAAAACATGATTAGCCTTCACAGTTAATGATTAAGTTTACAACTCCAAGACTTAAGTCCTTTTCTATAATCACACTATGCACGCTCTTATTTCCATTTCTTGTCGGGCAACAGAATGACATTTCAGCTGGAGCTTTTGAGTTCGTCTACTGGTTCTTGAGAGAGTGATAGCACAAGACTTGAAAAGCAAAACGAAACACAAAACATAACAGTATTAATAATGTGTTAAGATATGCATAATTATATATGCACGGGAAAAAAACTAAGTTTAATAACATGACAATTCCCACTCTCTCTTTTCTTGAGTATATGCCTTCAGGATACTTTTGTGCTGGGTTCCACAAAAATGAAGGCCCTAAAAAAACTCATGCTTTCACCCAGTCTTCCCCTTTCAGACCACAGTCTTCCCCTTTCAGACCACAGTCTTCCCCTTTCAGACCACAGTCTTCCCCTTTCAGACCACAGTCTTCCCCTTTCAGACCACAGTCTTCCCCTTTCAGACCACAGTCTTCCCCTTTCAGACCACAGTCTTCCCCTTTCAGACCACAGTCTTCCCCTTTCAGACCACAGTCTTCCCCTTTCAGACCACAGTCTTCCCCTTTCAGACCACAGGCTCCCGAGAGGTGTTCCCAAGCCATGTCATTCTCACTTTTCTCCCCTTCTCCTTCTTCATACATAGCCACCAGATATACACATGCGGTAGCTTTAATCAACTTCACCTCTTGTTGAGGTAAATCAGCACTGTATGTACGTTTCAACATCAATGCCCTCAGAAAACGATATCCCAACAATCCTACTAAAGTAACCCCTGCTACTGCTAACACTGCCCATCACGCATGCCTCAAAAACCCTCATTTGCGCCATAGTCCAGTTCCATGCTGTTACCATAGTATCCTTCAATTACTGTCCCTACAACGACTGCCGTGAGAATAATTACTGCCTGGAATCTGTCTCCTGCTCTTCTATTGTCATGGTTCACTGATCTAGGACTGACCCTTTCAGATACTCCCTACCTATCTCCCAACTCATACCCGGTCCCTTAGCCACCAACATCTCCAATGACCTCCTGTGTTCTGCTACTGTCTGTATCTGTGGATAATACTCTCTTGTGCTCAGGTTAGATCGGTCCCAATCTTTTGCAAGATATGTCAAGTGTTTGCTGGCTGTTAGAAATGGAGAAGAGATTAGTGACGTTAGAAGAGTATCCTACCTCACAAACTTTGAGTCACAGTTTTCTTGAAAGTTGACAGTAGTGTCTAAAATGACATTACTATCTATGTGTAACGTTCAATTTAACTTCATATTAGTCTCTATATAGTGCACAGTTAGTTGTCATCCCTCTCCTATGAGCTATCTCCTGTAACAATATAAATAGTGGTATCGTCCCCCAGAGACTATCACACTGACCTTAATTTATGAGCCTCCACATATCTCCCCCCAGTCACATTCCATTCCACTTTACACCCTTATGTAAACAGTGTCTCAAAAACAGGCCTCGTATGTACCTCGCGTCCTGCTACAAATACATTTTCACATAAATCATTCCATTTAACCAATAACACATAAGTCACTACTGTAGTTATAATCATATTAAAACATTCTCAAATCAGTTAGTTAATATACACCCATCCCTCCTCTGGAACAATGATCACTCTTATGTTCCACAACACCTGAAAAGATATTGACTTGAACAGGGAAGAGAGAAAATACATGTTTAATAATTTCACACCACCCTTGATGCGACTAAGACTGGGGAAAGAACCGTCCATCTGTTCTGTTCTGTCCCCATGGGATGCTAGTCTCCATGCCCATCTCCTTCATTTTCATCTCTGGGTGTTAACACAAGACACAGACTATGAGCCTTGTATGTAATTAATTGAACCGTATCATCCAGCAATCTATATGTATTGATGCGATTTACATTAAAATTCGGATGATATGGTAAAACAAAAACCCCTTCATTGTTGACTCGAGCTGTCATCTAGTGTTCTCTAATAACCTCCCTCTCAGAGGACAGTTAAAGATAAGGTTTCTAGTAGGGTAGCACGATATAACGGTGAACATATCGGCCGATATTAGCTAAAATTGCCAACATCGGTATCAGCCCGATGTCTAGTTTAACGCTGATGTGCAAAACCGATGTCAAAGCTGACGTGCATACCTATATAACCTAGGTACATGACGTAATGACGCCACGTAAAAATTTGATGCGTTAAATAAGCTTTTAATTTGACATGTAAAATAACACAGTTCTATTATAGAATGTTGTGTGTTCTGAATTTGCACGTGCAAGCCAAGCACCACTACTACTATCAGTAGCACTGTCAAAGCTGTACAAAAAAAGTCTGTAAACAAGCAAACACCGGCCAAGAACGATGTGTTCACAATACCGCGTTGGTAACAAAGCATTATTTGTTCAACCGCAACTTCTGGGGTATCTAGCTAGCTTTAGCTTGGTACCTAGCTAGCACCAATACAACCAGCCTGAAACAATGACCAGTAGAAACTGCAGTCATTTTCATTATTCTTAGCAATGATTTAGGAATCCTTGTGAGTAAGTATTAGCTAGGTAGGCACTTGTTGTGTGCCTATTGAAATTGAACTTCAGTTCATGAAAATAAATAGCTTGCCAGCTTATTAACCCGGTTGCTCCAAGCTAATGTTATAAGCAGCCAGCTTGCTTCATCTGGCTAGTGAGGCTTGACCGGACCAGGTTATGTGTTCTGAAGCTAGCCACAATAAGGATTAGGCACAATAGTGGAATTTGCGGTCTGCCTTCAAAATAAAATTACCTCTTTGAAGGTGATGGAGAAGGTTACAATTGGTGTAATCATGCCATATTTAGACTAGACAATGTTAAACAAGGTTGGAATGTGAAGCAATGAAATGGGCTATCAGTCTACTCGATAACACCCACAGAACACAACTGTGAAGAGTTTACGCAAATATTAGTGTTGTAGCTCTTATCGCAGGACCGTGACAGTGTGAAATCATCTCCCCAGTCACCCTATTGTGTGTATTGACATTCATATTGCACTGTGCAGCTTTACCTGAGGATTGGGGATCAATGAAATGGGGTATCAGTCTACTCAATAACCAATATATTTTTTCCCAACGTCCTCCTCAGAGTTATCAGACTCCCAAAACATCCACACAGTTTTGTTTTTCCTCAGGAATAGTGTTCAGTACACATAGTTTGACAATAAATGTGGCTCAATTCAGTTGTTTCAGAGTCCCGCAATAAGAGCTACGACGCTAATGTTCTCTGGGTGTCACTGAGTAGACCGATACCCCATATCATTGATCCACAATCCATAGGTAAGGCTGTACAGTGAAATAACTATGCCCCCAATGCAATTTTAAGTATAGTACATTCAGTGTGATTTCAACAGATTTTTGTCAAATTAATAAATGATTTTGTTGATTTTATATAACATTCCAACCTCGTTTAGCATGATCTATTAAATTATGGCATAATTCTACTATTTGTATTCATTTGCATCACTGTCAATGACATACATTTATTTTGAAGGCTAACCGCAAAGTCCACTATTGTGGCTAATCCTTATTGTGGCTAGCTTCACATAGATGGGTCCGACCACCATTAATCAAATAAGAACTGTCTTATAAATTAGGGTTATTTTAGATGATGACACCTAGCTATATAGTTAGCTTGCAAACTATAGCTACTTAAACAGATTGTCGTTTTGCTATGTTTTTGGGAAGGAACATTGTTTGCATCCATGAGCTAGCCATCTTTTCTTTTATGACCAGCACTGTAGGTGCGCCAGACAACTTTACCAGCATCAGAGCATACATATCGAAGAATCGTTGTGACATATGAAATACGAGTGATAGTGTAATCAATGTGTAATAACTACGTAAAAAATGTATGAACGCGTTAAATTATTATGTGACGTGCAGTCATATTCATTTACATTTTACATTTTAGTCATTTAGCAGACGCTCTTATCCAGAGCGACTTACAGTAGTGAATGCATACATTTCATACATTTTGTTTTCCGTACTGGTCCTCCGTGGCAATCGAACCCACAACCCTGGCTTGCAAACACCATGCTCTACCAACTGAGCCACACGGTCCTGCTTGGTCAACAAGCTTATTTGACACGTCAAATAGTGTTATTTGACGTGTATCTTTTTTGACACGCAAAGACCCAAATCACTTTCCATAGAAATCCTGGTTGAGAATGAAACGACTGAACAAATGAACAACGAAACAGAACAGCAACTAAGTGAAATTAATTGGTTTTGATTATGTTTAACTGGTAGTGGGGATATACTTAAATGCCAACAAAATAACTTTTTGGTCAGTCTGTGTGTGTAACCGTTATTTAACTAGGCATGTCCGTTAAGAACAAATTCTTATTTACAATGACGGCCAAACCCGGACGACGCTGGACCAATTGTGCCCGACCTATGGGACCTCCGGTTAACCTGTTGTGGATAGGGGGCAGTATTTTCACGGCCGGATGGAAAAGAAAAAAAAAACGTACCCAATTTAATCTGGTTACTACTCTTGCCCAGAAACTAGAATATGCATATAATTAGTAGATTTGGATAGAAAACACTCTAAAGTTTCTAAAACTGTTTGAATGGTGTGTGAGTATAACAGAACTCATATGGCAGGCAAAAACCTGAGAAGATTCCAAGCAGGAAGTGGCCTGTCTGACAATTTGTAGTCCTTCTGTTGCATCTCTATCAACATTACAGTATCTGAGCTGTTACGTGACACTTTCTAAGGCTTCCATTGGCTCTCTAAAGCGTTCAGAAACCGGATTGAGGTGTCTCCTGTCTCTGGGCAGATAACAGCAGCACAGTTTGTCAGTGGACTGCCTGGTGACAGAGAGACTGGAGATGCGCGTTCACGAGACCTCGCCATTTTTTATTTTCCTCTTTGAATGAATACAACATTGTCCGGTTGGAATATTATTGCTATTTTACGAGAAAAATTGCATAAAAATTGATTTTAAACAGCGTTTGACATGCTTCTAAGTACGGTAATGGAACATTTTGACATTTTTTGTCACGAAATGCGCTCACGCGTTACCCTTTGGATAGTGATCTGAACACACGAACAAAACGGAGGTATTTGGAACAAAAACAACATTTGTTGTTGAAGTAGAAGTCCTGGGAGTGCATTCTGACGAAGAACAGCAAAGGTAATACAATTTTTCTAATAGTAATTCTGAGTTTAGTGAGCCCTGAAGTTGGCAGGTGTCTGAATAGCTAGCCTGTGATGGCCGAGCTATGTACTCAGAATATTGCAAAATGTGCTTTCGCCGAAAAGCTATTTTAAAATCTGACATAGTGTCACGGGTGTCGTATAGATTAGACCAAGGCGCAGCGGGTTGCGTGCTCATCATCATATTTTATTAAACACGTGAACACGGAAAAACAAGAAAATAGAGAAAACCCGACAGGAAACCGTTTTGCAGGCTATAACTACAAGCAGTGCAAGAACAACTACCCACAAACAACCAGGTGAAAACAAGCTCCCTATATATGACTCTCAATCATGAACAACGATGTACAGCTGTTCCTGATCGAGAGCCACACAGACCAACAAAGAAATACACAAACTAGAAACACCTAGAATACCAAAACAAGAACATACACCAAAAATACAACACCCCTCTACATACACATAACCCCCGAACCACATAAAACAAATACCCCCTGCCACGTCCTGACCAAACTACAATAACAAATAACCCCTATTACTGGTCAGGACGTGACACATAGTGATTGCATAAAGGAGTTCTGTATCTATAATTCTTAAAATAATGATGTATTTTGTCAACGTTTATGATGAGTAATTTAGTAAATTCACCGGAAGTTTTGGGTGGGAATGCTAGTTCTGAGCATCACATGCTAATGTAAAAAGCTGTTTTTTAAAAATATAAATATGAACTTGATTGAACAAAACATGCATGTATTGTATAACATAATGTCCTAGGAGTGTCATCTGATGAAGATCATCAAAGGTTAGTGCTGCATTTAGCTGTGGTTTGGGTTTTTGTGACATATATGCTTGCTTTGAAAATGGCTGTGTGATTATTTGCTGGGTACTCTCCTGACATAATCTAATGTTTTGCTTTCGCTGTAAAGCCTTTTTGAAATCGGACAATGTGGTTGGATTAACGAGAGTCTTATCTTTCAAATGGTGTAATATAGTCATATGTTTGAGAAATTGAAGTTACAGCATTTGTAATGTTTTTGTATTTCGCGCCACGCTCTACCATTGGATATTGGTGAGGCGTTCCGTACTGGCCCCCCGTGGGAATCGAACCCACAACCCTGGCGTTACACACACCATGCTGGCGTTGCAAACACCATGCTCTACCAACTGAGCCACAGGGATGCAGTATGGCGAGACCTCTGAATTGAGTTCAACATGATGCAGCTGTAAACGGGATGCTGGCAATTGGCAGATACTAGCATGTTGGCTAGTTAATGCAATTGGTTTAACTCTTGTTAGCTAGTTTCCTAGAAACAAGATTAGTTATACAGAACACGGGATGCACGTGAATTTTAGTCACAGGAAATTAATTCGGCAGCTACACTATTTGGAACGATTAAATGACACGCTGTTAAGTAGCTAGTTAAGCGACGTTGGAAGCTAGCTGGCTGGAAGTGGCCTTGAGGGTGACTACGTTGCAACTAACAAACGTGCAACGGATTCGCGAAATATGGACGTGTGAACAAACCCACATCAAGGATAATATTCGTATCCCCCCCCAAGAACAGCTGAAGACACTTTGTTGCCGTTATATGAATGACGCCCGGCAAACATGCATGCACACTGACATATTTTCAGGTTCACGTACTAACGTTGTCAGCAATAGCTGCTAGCAACAAAATCAATATGCATCCTAAAAGACGATGCAATATCTGACTAAACCAGATACGGTTTTATAATATTTGAATGGACTACTTCAATTCGGCCTGGACATTAACAGGGAGAGATTTGTTGTTTAGAAGAATTATGTGTGTGTGCTGGTGTGTGTGCTAAACCGTAGGTCAAAAACACACACATGACCAGGCCTTACTTATCTGGGAGTTCTCTTTTATGGCCTAATCCGGATACCTTTATAATAAAATTAATAAACTTCAGAATTTCACTAACTGCTCTCCCCAATACCATAGCCTCGGGGAACATTCCAAAGCGAGATAATGAAACCCCCTCCTCTTCTGGAAAAGAAAGTGTAAATTTCATTAGCATTCACTATGCTACATCTTAATCAGCAACCCAACAGTTTTAACTACAAACAAAACATGATAATGATTTCCACTCTTCTCCCTCCAATCATTAAGCATTTGTTTTAAACCACCCATCATTTATGTATCCTTTATTTAGCATGTACTACCCTTAGACACAGCAACATTTATCTCGCCACCGAGTCTAACGATTCACTGGTCTCTTTTCCCCATGATTTTCCATAACCACCGCACCACAATGCTATTCATATTCATGAACAAACATTTTTCGAAGTTCATTTTATGTTTGGTAACCCCAATGCTAATTTCTCGTGACCCCTCCTCCCTTTCATCCATTCTATAAATCTATTTCAGAATAAGACAACATAAAATGTAGATTTATTTCAGAATAAGACGACAAATGTCTCACGAGATTAAAAACCCCCCAAGTTTGGCCTGGTCATTTTTAATTTGTTACATTTTAGAATCCATTCCCCTGGCATTTCACATATATTATTCAACCCAAAATACTTTTTCCTGTGGCAAATTTAGCCAATTTGACGACCACACAGAGGCAAAATCCACCTATGTGTTACTCCAATCTCCGGCTGCTTTCATGAGTGCTTGCTGTTGCTCACTATTCAGCGAAGAAAGTGTCTGCACTGCCGCACTTACCCCAAAAGGCTGCTGTTAGTGACTTTCACTGTGGCAGTATTAACCCCTCGCACGACTGTGAAGTGAGCAGAGTTATATTCCACTCTCAAAGCATCCTTCTCTATTTCGTCCACTACCCCGCAATTGCCGTTTTGATTGCCATCAAAGCCGACGTACAAATTCTATCAATATACTCACGTACGCAGTCTTTTTGCAGCTGGGTACATCTACTAATTTTGGGTTTGTCTTTTGTTTGCTGTTGGTAGAATGCTGACATCAAAACGCTGATGTAATGAGCTTTTGATGTTTATTTTATGTAATTGTGCCAAGTCACAATTGCATCCCTGAATTCTCTAATAGATTGGAATTTTCCGTTAGCCGGGAAATGATGACCAATTTTATCCAGTTTGCTAAATTCTTCCCATATTTGAGCCGAATTGGTAGAATGCTGTGCGCCTCTTTCAGCGCCTCTATGTCTTTATTAAACGTATCTTCCTCTAGCTTTACAGGGAAAATCTGGGCCACCTGTCGCCATTTCAATAGTTATTATTCTGACGCTTCTGACGGTGTTTAGATTTCCTCACTCCCTGCTCTAATACACACCTTCTATTAATTATTTTCCAAGGTAGTGCTACCCACTTCCCCGGAGAATAGTTATGGTATTTGTGCCTATTAATTGGTCACGGCACTTAAAAGCTTGTATTAGAACCAATACTATAGCGTCTGCAACTTTATTACTGGAGAATACGGGTGACCTAATGTCTTATTCCAGTGTTATGCCTCAAATATCACTAACCTCTCTGGGCCAGTGGGACGTTTGCGTTCCGCCCTAGTCAACAGCCAGTGGAATCGCGTGGCGCGAAATACAAATACCTCAAAAATGCTATCACTTCAATTTCTCAAACATATGACTATTTTACACCATTTGAAAGATAAGACTCTCGTTAATCCAACCACGTTGTCCGATTTCAAAAAGGCTTTACAGCGAAAGCAAAACATTAGATTATGTCAGGAGAGTACCCAGCAAAAAAAATCACACAGCCATTTTCAAAGCAAGCATATATGTCACAAAAACCAAAACCACAGCTAAATGCAGCACTAACCTTTGATCTTCATCAGATGACACTCCTAGGACATTATGTTATACAATACATGCATGTTTTGTTCTATCAAGTTCATATTTATATCAAAAACCAGCTTTTTACATTAGCATGTGATGTTCAGAACTAGCATACCCACTGAAAACTTCCGGTGAATTTACTAAATTACTCATGATAAACGTTGACAAAATACGTTACAATTATTTAAAGAATTATAGATACAGAACTCCTTTATGCAAACGCTATGTCAGATTTTAAAATAGCTTTTCGGCGAAAGCACATTTTGCAATATTCTGAGTACATAGCTCGGCCATCACAGGCTAGCTAATTTGACACCCACCAAGTTTGGGGCAACCTAAACTCAGAATTACTATTAGAAAGATTGGATTACCTTTGCTGTTCTTCGTCAGAATGCACTCCCAGGACTTCTACTTCAACAACAAATGTTGTTTTGGTTCCAAATAATCCATAGTTATATCCAAATACCTCAATTTTGTTCGTGCGTTCAGGTCACTATCCGAAGGGTAACGCGCGAGCGCATTTCGTGACAAAAAAATGCAAAATATTCTATTACCGTACTTAGAAGCATGTCAAACGCTGTTTAAAATAAATTGTTATGCTATTTTTCTCGTAAAATAGCGATAATATTCCAACCGGACAACGTTGTATTCATTCAAAGACTGAAAGAAAAAAATGGAGAAGTCTCGTGAACGCGCATCTCAGTCTCACTGTCCCCAGGCAGGCCACTTACAAACTGCTGCTGTACTTTGCCCAGAGACAGGAGACACGTCATTCTGCTTTCTGAACGCTTTAGAGAGCCAATGGAAGCCTTAGAAAGTGTCACATAACAGCACAGATGCTGTAATGTCGATAGAGATGCAACAGAAGGACAACAAATTGTCAGACAGGGCACTTCCTGCATGGAATCTTCTCAGGTTTTGGCCTGCCATATGAGTTCTGTTATACTCACAGACACCATTCAAACAGTTTTAGAAACTTTAGAGTGTTTTCTATCCAAATCTACTAATTATATGCATATTCTAGTTTCTGGGCAAGCGTAGTAACCAGTTTAAATCGGGTACGTTTTTTATCCGGCCGTGAAAATACTGCCCCCTAGCCCCAACAGGTTAACACACATTACCAAACTCATTCACAGTTGTCTTCCTATTTCCATTAAATCTGTCACGGTTCCCCGCCCCTATAGGGCATTAACCAACCTCTATCCTTATTGAATATCCTTTTCTAACCATGGATGAGGCTCTCCTCCAGAACTTATAGACAACCTTTTACACTAGTACACAAGCATGACACTTTATCCATCCACGCACACTATACTGCATCACGGTCCCTGCGGCTGAGACTTTCACCCTCTCGTTACAGGTTTAGTAAGGGAACCAACCATACCTGGGATTTACCCCCTAGGATTTACCCTTTGCAGGTACCAACCTGCTCGGGCTTACCTTCCGGGACTTACCCTATACCATAAAGCTACGACCAGTCGTAATACTACTGAATAAGCTCAGGCTTTCTAGATCTGTATCCTATAATTGGTTCAGCCTATGACTCTCATCTCCCCAAGATTTCAGTATTAGTGTTAACAGGTGTAGGAACTGTGCCTACGTTGTTTCTGGTGCCGGCTCCTGTTCACTGATTCAGAATCTCTAGTTCGACTGTAAATCGTGACGGACCCTGCTCGCAGCACCAACTCACGGACGATTAGTAAAGCTTAAACCAAGTTCATTCACCCATTGGGTCATATAGCTGCATAAGACAAATACATTTAGGTTGGAGTCATTAAAACACGTTTTTCAACCACTCCACAATTTCTTGTTAACAAACTATAGTTTTGGCAAGTCGGTTAGGACATCTACTTTGTGAATGACACATGTAATTTAACCAACAATTGTTTACAGACAGATTATTTCACTTATAATTCACTGTATCACAATTCCAGTGGGTCAGAGGTTTACATACACTAAGTTGACTGTGCCTTAACCAGCTTTGAAAATTACAGAAAATTATGTCATGGCTTTAGAAGCTTCTGATAGGCTAATTGACATCATTTGAGTCAATTGGAGGTGTAGCTGTGGATGTATTTTAACGCCTACCTTCAAATTCAGTGCCTCTTTGCTTGACATCATGGGAAAATCAAAAGAAATCAGCCAAGACCTCAGAAATAAATTGTAGACCTCCACAAGTCTGGTTCATCCTTGGGAGCATTTTCCAAACACCTGAAGGCACCACGTTCATCTGTACAATGACTCCAGCCTAATATACATTTCAAATGTTTATTTATTTATTTGCCCCAATTTGGGTTGAGTCTCCTCTCTAAACATAACTTCCTGCCTAGTAATAAAGATGTAAAGTGATGCAGACAAAAAAGTGTTCCTTCTCCCTTTATGTGATCTGACCTCGGCCCACCATTCCTTATAAAACCACATCTCTCCGTCAGTGCCTGTCAACATGTGATTGCCATTCCTTTACTCAGTACATTCCAAGCTTAATTCCCTCCACCGTATACACTCCTACAGATAGCCTGGTTTCTACACCAGAAGTTAATGGATATCGCACTCAATATTTGAATAGGATAGATACCTGATAATTAACCATATTTAAAGTTTAGGAGTCAGTACCCATCAAAGGGTAAGCGACAGGTTAAATAAGGAGTTATGAGAGAATTTAGATATGGATTGTGTATGTGTGCCATTCAGAGGGTGAATGGGCAAGACAAAATATTGAAGTGCCTTTGAACGGGGTATGGTAGTAGGTGCCAGAAGCACCGCTTTCTGTCAAGAACTGAATTGAGGTTATTCTGAGGTCAAAAGTGGTCGTGCAACTCAATATTAGGAAGGTGTTCTTAATGTTTTGTACACTCAGGGTGGGTTGCACCTACATGGTTTAAATTAATCTAGGATTAGAGTAATCTAGGTTTTGTAAATATAATTAATCAGAGATGTTGCACCACTTAATTTTTAATATGGATCAGTAACTCTATGATTAACAGTTTTAAACTATGATTAGTGACAGGTTACACCAATATGAGGAATTTCTCTGCTGATGGAGAAAAAAAACTTGTCGGAGCTGATGGAGAAATTTAGTAACGTACTGGAGAATAAAAAGACAGACCGAACGACTGTTAAAAAGAAGGAAGACACCTGGGCCGACACGGATTGAAGAGAAGAGGGACCCAAATCGGATGAAGGCGTGCTGGAAAAAAATTAAAAGCCAAAAAGGATGCGGCAGAGGAGAGGCGCGGGCTATTTCAGACCGGAGCCAGAGGGGGGCCTCCGTCCAAGGGAATTGATCCTATCACCCAGAAGATATGCGAGATGATTCCCCAGCAGTTTGCCCCTCTCCATAACCCCTATGATGATGACGGCAACTTGATCCACCAATATTTAGCAACCATAAATAACTGGTAAATATCAATGCTTGTAATGCACGTTAAAACGTTAATGCTACTTCACTACAATGTTACCGTTATCAGGCCCGTTACAGCATGTTGCATAACATCATAATTCGTACCAAGGCTGGGCATATCATAAGCCCCAATTCAATTGTTTTACGAAATGGGCACGTAAATAGCCTACTAATAATGAGTTAATTATCATAAAACTCAACAGGATTCAACTGGTCTCTAATTATTCACTGAGGAACTCGTTTTGGTCTCTCCACATTAGATATGCTGCCATATTATCAGTTAAACCACCTCAAGTGGCAGTTTAGAATTAATCTCCAATCTAAGTTTATATATATATTTTTTTAGATTTATTGAACAGGCTTAAAATGTATCTAAGTTTAAAGTAAAAACATAATTTAAGATTAGAGGAATGATTTAATTTAACTAGGATTAATTTAAAACTAGATTTAACATTTGGTGCAACAAGATTGATAGATAAACCTTGATTTAACCCAGTTTAAGTGTTAATCCTTCATTTTTTTAAGAATTGAATTTGTTCAAAATGTTCAACTATTTTCTTTCTCAATCTTTGAGTCAACTGGTCACCACACTTCATGCACTGCAGTGCTAGCTAGCTGTAGCATATGCTTTCAGTACTAGATTAATTCTCTGCTCCTATGATTGGATGGACAACATGTCAGTTTAAGCTGCAAGAGCTCTGATAGGTTGGAGGATGTCCTCCGGAGTCTTCAAAATTGCTTTGTAAGTCTATGGAAAGGTGTGAGAACCATGACCCTCCTAGGTTTTGTATTCAAGTCAATGTACCCAGAGGAGGACAGAAAATATCTGTCCTCCAGCTATATCCTGGTGCTACCCTAGAGGGTGCTGTTGAGGCTGCTATAACCCTTCATTGCAAAACAGTGTGTTTTAATCAGTTATTTGTTGCCGTGGATATATTTAGTATAGTTTTATCTAAAATTGCTAACTTTAAAAAAAAAAAATCACTTTTTTATTTTTATGAAATTTGCTGAGTGAGATGGTCCTCCCTTCTCTGAGGAGCCTCCACTAATCCGTGCAAATGCATTCATATCACCTGAAAGTGTGCATTGCACATTCAGTCCTCTCTCTCTCTCTCTCTCTCTCTCTCTCTCTCTCTCTCTCTCTCTCCTCTCTCTCTCTCTCTCTTCTCTCTCTCTCTCTCTCTCTCTCTCTCTCTCTCCTCTCTCTCTCTCTCTCTCTCTCTCTCTCTCTCTCTCTCTCTCTCTCTCTCTCTCTCTCTCTCTCTCTCTCTCTCTCTCTCCTCTCTCTCTCTCTCTCTCTCTCTCTCTCTCTCTCTCTCTCTCTCACTCACTCTCACTCACTCACTCACTCACTCACTCACTCATATGTACTGACTGTGGGTGTTTGTGTGTAACTTCCTGTCTTCAATAGAACCACAGGTCCGTGGTGGCGTTCAACGTCCGGCCCCTTCAGGACATGAACGAGATCACCTCCCACATGCTGGAGGTGGTGCAGGCACACATGCTGCTTAGCAAACCACAGACTATTATGGTGAGAACTTCCTTCACACATGACAAAGAGCACCAGGGCCTAAAAAAACACCTGCCAAATGTGGGTAGATTTTGACATTGGCAGTTAAGATGCCTATTTCACCAGCCACGTTGGCAGATGGTCAGAGCTCCACACTTTGAGCATTTCACTCGCATTTGTTAATAAAAAGTCAAGTATGATCACATTTATAGCAAAATAAATGAAGCAGTAGCTGTTTTCAAAGTATTTCTGCCATTTTGTTTCATAGCTGGTAAATTAATCGCACAAAGTTAACGAACTACGTATCCTATAGCCTATCCCACCTTGAGCTGCAACACTGCCTGTCTAGGGGCTGTACGTCCATGAAGAGTTAAGTGAAAAATAGTTTTTTAGAAGCGCTGTGCACAGGCATAAAAATTGGTCTAATTTACTTGAATCGGAAGTCTATTTATTTATGTGAGACTTTGTCCTTGAGTTTCTTGGCAATTTACTTTGTTATGTTTGCAAGCTAGTTTGTTTTTCAATGTTTGAGTTTCAACTATTAGGGCAGAGTAGACAATTCGGCTATTAGTCAGACTGAATCTCAGACACATGACTCTCGCATCGCGTTACCATGGTAACCTCCCGCCCTTAAGGGGCAGGTGAACATCTGTGATATTTTGGTTAACATTCAGGTCACAAAAAAGATGAAATTAAACAATATACCACATTACTTTTTACTAGTAATACATTTATCGTTTTAGAAACATTACAAAGCATGCTCGTCTTTTTTTTGTGTTTTGTTGATGTAATTATGGGGGGGGGGGGGGGGATATTTTGTCTGGTAAAAAATGTAGTGTGGTAGACCAAAAAGTACATTTTAGGCCCTGAAAAGCACCACTATGCCTGAATATCTGACTATTTCCCACCTGTCCACTCTGTGACTACTGTTATACGAGTTGGCCTTGGCCCAACTGCCACATATTTAAATGGAGATGAACGAATCATTAAACTTAGCTTTGAATAAGGCCGTTCAAGCTCAGTAATGCCACAATCAGCTGAAGTTTTGTTTTGAGTCTCAGTTTTGGTTCCCTTTTAGATGGGCGGAGGAGGGGGAATGAACACTAGCATGGTGCCCATGTCACGGCCGGGAATGGGTGGCAACATGGGAGGTGGATACTCGGGTGCTAACAACATGTCCACTAACGGCCTGAGCGCAAGCCAGAACCAGGTGAGTCTGTAATGGACTAAAGAAAAGTGCTGTAAACTTTAAATAATTGGTACGATAAACAATAGGTAGCCTAAACTCACCTACCATACCAATTAGAAAGTAAACCCTCACACCTTACCTGTTACCAGGTAAATGGAGAAAAAAAGTGTACTTTATTAAAAGAATCCAGCACACTAGATGATTACAACATTTATTGGGTCTCATCATTTTTTCTATTTATTAAAAATGCCTTACCAAACATACCATACTGCCATCTATAGGACTGACAGAACAATTGGGAAGTTTTCAAGAGTTGTTCTAAATATGATTGGCACAATATTATATATGAATGTTTGTTATTCTCATGTCCTCTCATAAGGTGCTGAGCTTGATAAGGAGCTGTCCAGACGCACAGGGTATCAGCACACAGGACTTGAAGCAGAGTCTCAGCGGCATGAGCTTGGCTGTCATCAAGTAAGACATTCCCTTCCCTCCGTCCTCAAATCAGGCTCTGAAGTTCTTGATATGCTTGAATGTGTCCTGTTTGACCACAACAGTGGTCGTGTTCTGCAGGGCACAACGTTGGCCAGCGTTCAGATACAAATATACTTTTGAGGGATGTAGAATAAGTAATATCAGCTCTATTCATTGCATTTCTATCTGCAATGTTCAACATTTGCCTACTGAACGTGGCCCAGTGCACTCTCATGTGCCAGGCATAACAGAGTAGACTGCATAATTAAGCATGCTGCATTGGCACCAGTCTTACTGTCCTTTGTCTAATCATAGGCATGCAGTGGAGTTCCTCAGTAACGAAGGACACATCTTCTCCACCATCGATGAGGATCACTTCAAGTCTACGGATAATGACGACTAAAGCATCTCTCCATTCCCTGTTAGCACTAAGAACATGATCATAGTCTTGGGACCATTCTCAACACACTGTGCGCTATGAGCGGACGATTGTGTATATTAGAATAACACCCAAAACCCTCTTAGAATTTTAAGATCTCAGAACTCTGAAAATAGAACCTGTAGTCATTTAATGGAACCATGATTCATACTGAGTAACATCATGAGATGTCTATATAATCCTGAGGGTTTCTGTGAAATTAGGCCTTCTTGGTTTGACCGACACATCCTGTTTCTACTTCCCTTCCGTTAATTATATTACAGTAAGAGTGGGTGTATCACAGGCCAATGTTTTTTCTCACAGTGAATGCAATCTGTGACTGATCAGTTCCTGAATCATTGGTATTGGTAGTTGTCATTTAAAAATGGTGAACAGAATGCAAAACAGAATGCATTCCTATTCAGATTTTTTTATGTCTCTGTTTTGTTTTTGTCTCTAATAAACATATATTTTCAGAAAAATGTTCTCTAGGTATTTGTTCCCCAGATATTACTATTACTTTATATAGTCAATTGGGAAGCATCTCTTACAATGTGTGTAACCTTAGAATTCAGAAATATAAGATCATACAGTATTGATAACCAAAGCAATGATACATATGCGCCAGTAAAGCTTTGTATTGCGAATGAAGATCCCCACTGTTATCACTCCGGCTTTCTGATATTGACCTCCACTCTTTTAACAGTAAGGTCACTGACACTGCCAGACTAGCATCATTGAGTTATTAAATGAGGGTGGAAATTTAGTTACATTTCATAAGTTAGCAGTGTATTTTGTAACTGGACCTTAAACACCAATGGGCTATTATCATAAGCATTTGGGATAATCAGTTGGCAAGTGTTGCTTGTGATTGCAGCAATGTAGAGAAAATGAAAACCAAGTAACAAAATCTGGGTACAATAAGACATTTATCCTGTTTTTGCATAGTCCCATCTCAAAGTATTCACATACAGTGGCTGGCTATCAGTCTGCATAGTTCTGACATTCAGTTGTCTTGCACCCCATAGTCTAGTCTATTTTATGCAATGAGACTTGGTTACTTGAATAGTTAACCTTTTAATAGTAGTTCCTTTGGCTGGTTCAGTAAAGTAAAAAACTGTCCTGTGCTGTTTTCAACATGTCGTCCACTTGCTCATAATCATGGTCGCTGCCCTCATCTGCTTGCACTTCATATTTCGGAGCTGTTGAAAGACAAGTTCATTTTAGGCTTACCGGATAATCTAGGTTTTGTGTGAAGTGGTCACCCAGTGCAAAACCATTTATCTAAACAAAGAATAAAACTACAAATAACAGTAAAATGTTTTATAAAAAGCTACACCAAATGCAGAGCGATGAATGGGATAGTTTTTGGCGTTGACTTCCCTAATGTCATAGCTCACAAGTCATTTCCAATGTAGGACATACTGTACCTTTATTGTTGGGCTTGTGACTTATAGACGTGACGTAAGTGTTTGGCTGAGCCTTTCCTGACTTGATACCTGTCATAGGCTTTCTTGGATTCAGCGGAGGGGCGTCCGTGATAGCCTTCACGACAACAGGAAAATGAAACTACCGTTATATTAGGAAGTGTACATGCTATGTTGAAAAAACAGGAACCACATACTTGCATGGGGCGAGGTTTCTCTGCATAATCAAATAACATTTTCACATGATAACTGATGAGACTACAGTAACATGTGGGGTGTGTTGTGTGTAAATGTTATATAAGACATTGATTGAACAACCCAAGACCCTATTATATGAGGCAGCATTCTAGTCAAATCAAGTCACAGCTTATTCCACTTATTTAAAATGTATTTCACAATATCACAACACACGTTTCCCCAGGTTCTGTGTTGTGGGTATGTGTGTTTATTTCAGGAAATAGCTTCCTGGATTCTAAGAAGCTGATTGGTCGGCCCCATCGCAGATTGGAGCTCTGACCCCTCCCTCTCGTCAGGGGATACAGCTGTCTCTGCAATTACCAACTCCTTCTCCAGCTTGATAAAATCCAGTGTTCCTTTGTTAGAAGAGAGCTTTTTATGTTCTGTGTTGATTGTTGTGGCGGTCAGTAAAGGTTTTGTGGATATTATTTTGTAGCCGCTCCTTCCGAGGTATGTGTATGCCAATAGGATTTTGTGTTTTTGATTATTGAAATTGTTCACTAGGTATTAGTAATTATTTTGTTAAATTTGTTCTTGGGGGGGAGGGGAAGGCACCTTGGGAGTGTTTAGGCAAGAGGCCTGCGGGCATGCATAACCCCTAGTATTGAATCTGTCTATGCACACTAGGTAAGACCTGGGCGGACCACCCCCTGTACTTTGGTTAGCGCGCCAGGTGGTGCTAAAGGTTAGGTAAGTAGTGGAAAGGTAGGAGAGGGAACTAACTTTTACATTCTTTGCTTTGGTTCCGTCCAGCCCCTTTTCCCCACCTTACCGTGTGTAGGAGTAATAAATTCCCTGTAAACTGTATTTTTCTCTGCTTCTGTCATCCTTCCCCGCACCTATGATCACATACTTTTTTCACTCCACGGGGAGTTGAGATGTAGCGGGGTGTTGCGTTCCCTCCAAGAGGCGTGCATAACAACACCTTACAAATACTTTTTAAAAAAAAGTTAAAACAGAAACAGCAGACATAGAGACAGTACAGTGACACAAAAAAAAACAAGACAATTTCACAGCTAAGACAATGAATGTGGGGGCTCCAAGGCAGAGTACAAGGGAAATACATGGGATGCAAGACAGTAGGCAGGACATGTAGGACAGTAAACGAGTCCAGCAAGACAGGAGTGACAACAGGAGATGAGCAGCGCTATATCCTGCCTAGAAAGTACATAAGGTCTGAAAGGAAGAGCTTACCGGAGGCAGAGGAGCAGGGGGCCTGTGAGTCTTTTTGCTATCAAGACTTAGACCACTCAACAGGGAAAGGGTGCCACTTTTGGGTGGACGGCAGGGGGTGTCTGGTTGTGAGGGTGAAGGGGTTGCCTTTGAAGACTTTGAGCCTGACGATGGCTTTGATCTTGACGATGGCTTTGGTGGACGTGGTGGTGGGGGCTCATCTGATGCGGTGAGCTTTTGAAATTCGCAATAGAATGAGTCCGTCACCTCTGTAACTGTCTCCAGGTGATATTCTTGGGCCAAAGGCAAGGGGTCGTTCGTAAAGGACAAAGACATGTTAAGCCAGTGAGTGGGTATCTCAAAGCACCTCTCTGGCTTTCCTGGAAGGCTGGCCTGTACCATGGGCTGTATAGTAGTAGCCTCCAGCCTCAGGGATGAGAACCCCACCAGAGGATCTGTCTCCAGCTCTGCGTCACGGCTTGCCACCTTAACGTCCAACGGCAGAGCGAAGGCCTTGCCCAAGTCCTTCAGGCTGTACTTCTTGTTGTCCGTGAGCTTCTCCACAAAGTGGCTCTGCATGTACAGGGGCAAGTGGACCACCTCGCTCTCCTCCTTCTCTTCATCCTCCTCGTCATCGTCCACTTCTTGGAGACGTCTACATACAAGGACCTCCATGGTCTGGTTATTCTTCTCCTGGCTGGTTCTTCCACCGGGCAACTTCACCTTCTCGCAGCGCAGCACCTCCAGCTGCTCGCCCACACTAAGCGCCAGAAACCCCTCCCTGTCCAGCTCCTCACTGTGCTGCGTCACCCTGACCTTGAGAAACAGTGCCCGGGTCGAGGCGACGTACAGCTCGTACACCGACTCAAACTCGCGGGGCCTCCGCCGCAGGCGTCCCCCGTAGCTCTGCGACACTAGGAAGTACTGGCGGGCATTGCGCCCCTTGATACCCGAAGCCAGAACCATGGCTGAGGAGCCACGCTTGTGAAGGACTAGAGGATGGCCCTTGTATAGTTCAGCCAGCCAGGTACAGCGGAACAGAGGCTGGCCCTCATGGTGCTCCAGTATTTCAGCCATGGTGGGGAAGGCCTCGTCTGGCTGGGCAAATACCTCTGGCAGAGTGAGCGGGGTCACAAATGTCCAGTCTTGGGATTGAGTCGTCACGTCGACTACATCCACCTCCAAGCTGGAGGGGAATTTAACTATGTTCTTCCTCACTGTGAGAAAATTTGAGAAATTATGTTGAAGGGTGTAGACCCACACAGTAAAGTACTAAACTTGATGCTGAGCAGAACACAAAAACTAAGCTGTATGTTCAAAATGTACAATCCTGTAGTGCAATGATTTGTGAAAAAGAAATGCAGGCTACAGCTTGCCAATAGCTTTAATGATGTGCTCCTCAGCCAACACTTCTCTCAATTCTAGATTATAACGTGGTAACTCAGTGTTTTTTTCTTTGGCTAAGGAAGTATGCTGTTGGTTGACTCAGAACCAGGTTCTACTCACAGTGCATGATGGCCTGGACCTGGTATATGGGGCTGAAGACTAGCGATCCCCCGTGCTTGGTCTTCTTGCTGAAGCGAAAGCGCCGGCAACAGAGGTGGGGCGAGGATATGATCTCCTGGAGGGTGTAGGTCTGGTCACTCTCACACTCATCGAACTCCCCACGACAGGAGAAGGGGACTAGCACTTCAGCCAATGCCCCCTGCTGGCCTCTGAATTGACAGCGGACGCAGCTCTCCTCACCCCCGTCTTGCTGCTCGATGTACAGCATGGTCACGGCCATCCCGGCGCCGAGGGTGAAATTCTCGAAAGTCAGCTCACATCGGCTGGTGAAGGTGAAGGGAAAGCAGGTGTCCAGGCCTACAGGCCTCAGGCTCACCATCTCCTCCACTGTGCTGTATGGCATCTCCTCTGGAACCAGCTTGAACAGATCTGAGAGGGAGAGTCTGCAATGAGCCCATGAATAACACAGCATTGATCAAGGGATTTTATTAGAATTGATTAAACATATTATCATGGTTAATAAAGAATTGGGGGCTCACTTACATAGAATTACTACAACTGCCATTCTTGGTAGAGTCAATCATCTTTGCTAGGTGGACCAGAGGTTTTTCTATTTCTAGCCCTGGCTAAGCGCATTTGTTGAAAACCGTAAGCCTCACCTGCATGGTTGAGGGGCAGCTGAAACTTCTCATTGTTGCTGATGTCCTCACAGCTGACAGACAGGAGCTCGATGTCGATGACCTTCACCAGGTCCCCCGTGGATAGGCACACCTCGTTTCCCGACAGCTCATAAACAGACCCTATAAAGCATCAACACACCACAATTTCAGCTCTGATGACAATGCCATGCAGCAACATGCACGTACAGTACTTGATTATATTTGTTTTTATCAGAGGTGATTACTCAATAATACTGTCCCATTATAAAGCATGCCTGAACGGATGGAAATAGATCTTAATATATACAGTACACAGTATTAACTTCTCTGTTCTAGGAACATCACTCATGAGACTTTGTACACTCATTTTTTCCCCCCATTTCCTTATTTGTCTGCGGCAACATTTCAAGGTGGTCTATTGACTGACCGTGCATCCATATAACCAAGCATATGATCTATTAACCTTTGAACATGTGATATTACATACACTCCTCTATGTATTTATTTAGACTGAAGCAAAACATTTCATGAGGTGACAGTACAGAATGTCACCTTTTGTTTGAGGGTATTTTCATACATATCTGTTTTACTGTTTAGAAAGGAAAGCACTTTATATATCTAGTCCTCCCATTTGAAGGTGTCATACAGTATTTAGACATTCACTTATATGAGTATTGAAGTACTCAAAAATGCGGTATTTTAATCCCATATTCCTAGCACGCAATGACTACATCAAGCTTGTGTCTCTACAAACTTGTTGGATGCATTTGCCGTTTCTTTTCGTTGTGTTTCGGATGATGTTGTGCCCAATAGAAGTCAAATGAAAGTTTATTGGTCGCCTATACAGTTTTCCAGATGTTATTGCAGGTGTAGTAAAACAGTGCAGCAATATCAAGCAATACAATAACAATACGCACATAATCCGAAAGTAAAATGACAAGGAATTAAGACATCAGAACGATTTTCAGAGTCCGGAATATAAATATATACACAACTGTTCCAAAGTTTGGGGTCACTTAGAAATGAGCCTGTAATCGAACACACAAATGCTGATGCTCCAGATACTAAACTAGTCCAAAGAAGGCCAGGTTTATTTCTTCTTTAATCAGCACAACAGTTTTCAGCTGTGCTAACATAATTGCAAAAGTGTTTTCGAATGATCAATTAGCCTTTTAAAATTATAAACTTGGATTAGCTAACACAACGTGACATTGGAACACAGGAGTGATGGTTACTGATAGTGGGCCTCTGTACGCTGTGGCGTACAGCAGGTCAGCCACCAGGGGGAGACTCGTCGAGGCCTGGTGACAGACGGTGTCGTCCTAGTGGGTCTCGTCCAAGTGGGACGAGATTGTCCGCTGTTTGCAACCCTGTGGGGGCACGAGCTGAGGAAGAAGGTACGAGCCGGCCGAAGACAAGAGCGAGAATGATCCATCGCCTGTGCGGCCCGGAAGCATACGGTTGACCAACCTGTTTCTACAGGTCCGGAGTCGGACCTGGGGAACCTAGGGAGGAAGAGCCCAGCCTCCCCCTCCTCGATTTCGAGGGGCCAGTCGAGACACCCGCGGGGGGCCAACTGAGGGGACAATTCGGGACGGCCAGTGGGAGGATCCTAACTTGAAAGCCGCCACAGCCCAAGTGATAGCGGTGGATGGACAGCTACTTCTGGGGGTGAGTGACTGGTGATACCCCCATTTCCAGATCAAGAATAACCTTTTGTATCAGGTGTCGCGCCAACAGGGGGAACTTCAAGAGGTATTGTTGCTGCCCCGACGGTACGTGGGAACCGTTCTTCAGCTGGCCCACACCCACCTGTTGGGGGTGCACCTGGGAATTTAGAAGACCCAGGAACGGGTTGCCGCCCGGTTCCACTGGCCCAGGATGAGGAGGGCTGTGGAAGACTACTGTCGCAGCTGCCCGGAGTGTCAAATGACTGCCCCAAAGGCCCAGGCGGTGCTGGGCGTGCTCAGACAAGCCGGGTTGACCGCGAACCCCACGAAATGCAAACTAGGTTTCGAGGAGGGCCTTTCCCAATCGGTCGATGAGCTCGTCCACCCTCGGCATGGGGTAGGCATTGAATGAGCTTATTTCGTTCACACACCGGAAATCATTACAGAAGCGGAGGCTACCGTCCGGTTTGGGCACCAACACGATGGGGCTGCACCATGCACTGTGAGACTCTTCAATGACCCCCATCCTCAGCACAGCCTCCACTTCTTGTTTCACAGTCTTCCATCGGGCTTCCGGAATCCGATATGGCCTCTTTCGTACCGTTTCCCCGGGCTGGGTACGGATGTGGTGTTCAATGAGGGTCGTGCGGCCCGGCTTCTCGGAGAACACTGCCGTGTTCCGATCAACAAGCTCCCTGAGCTCTTGCTTCTGGGCCGGGTCGAGGTCCTTCTTGCTCGGGACCACCACTGGTACCGTTGGCGTCCTTGGTCCCGACCATAACACGGCCAAGGCTGTCCTCTTGTGCCACTTCTTCAACAGGTTCACATGGTAAATCTGTTGAGGTTTCCGTCTTTCCGATTGCCGTACGCGTTAATTGACAAGTCCCAGCTTCTCGATCACCTCGTATGGCCCGTGTAATGTTGCCAGGAACTTACTTTCTGCCATGGGGATTAAGACCAACACCCTGTCTCCCACCTGGAATTCTCGGGGCTGGCCTCCCGAATTGTAGACCTGGTCTTGGGCGCGTTGGGCCTTCTCCATATGTTCCCTCATGACTGGCCATACGGCTGTCATCCACTCCCTCATCGTCTCCACGTGCTCTACCACGCTGTGTAATGGGGTCAGTTGGGCTACCCACACCTCCTGGCGAGGTCCAATAGGTCGCGTAACCTCCTCCCATAGAGGAGTTCGAAAGGGGAAAACCCCGTGGAGGACTGGGGTACTTCTCGGCTTGAGAACATTAGGTGGGGTAGTAGCTGGTCACAGTTTTTCCCGTCCTGCTCGATGACCTTCCGCAGCATTTGCTTGAGCGTTTTATTGAAGCGCTCAACGAGCCCATCCGTCTGCGGGTGAAAAACCGAGGTCCAGATCTGCTTGATCTGCAGGACGGCACACAACTCTTTCATTAGGCGGGACATAATCAGGAAGGTGGGCGGGGAAGGAACAAATTAAATTAACAACTGGTTCTCTCAGGTCAGCCAATCACTAACCTCCCTGGACACAACAGCCATCCCTGATTTAAAAAAAATAAAAAATTATGTTCCCTGCAGCCTCTCCCAGATATCCAGCCCTTGGAGAACAACGTATGTGTGATCAAAACCAACAAAGCCCCTGGCCCCTACAGTGTGCCACAGCAGATCCTATGAGAATTTGCCTGCGAGTTGAGTCAACCCATCAGTGACATCCTCAAAACATAATTCTAGTGAGGTGAATTCCTCTTCCAGTGGAAAGAAGCCACGGTCGTGCTCATCCCCACCAGCTACTGCCTATATCCCTGACACCACAACTATCAAAAGTTCTTGTGACCTTCGCTGCCACCTGGATGAAGGAAGACATAAAACCCAACATAGACCCCAGACAGTTTGGAAGCAGACCCCAAAGACCATTGACTTACGCTCTCGTTAGCGTTTTGGACTATACAAACAGTCATACATCCCATCCACCATAACCACCCTCATCACCACTCACTTCTCCAAGGCATTTGACAAAATCGACCACACCATCGCCATTGAACGGCTGATGCAACTGGATGTCAGGCCTGCCCTCACAGCATGGCTCGTCAGTTTTGTGAACAACACTCTGGCAGGAGCTGAAGGGAGGTGTGGCTCAAGGAACTCCTCTGTGTCCTCTCATCTTCCTTGCAGTCATAGACGGTGCAGCCCGGGATGTTGAGAGTAGGTGGAAGTACGTTGATGATTTCAGTCTGGCCCACACATGCACAATGGGAAAAATCTGCACACCAAAGCAGGCCCTGGACCGCCTTGACTCATTGGTTAAGGCAAGACAAATGTCACTGAACTCTGCCAGGTGCAAGGTCCTATCAGTGGCCCTCACTAGAAATCCACCTGTCCCATGCCCTCTCCAGTTCGAGGGGCAGGGCTGCATAGGAGCTCAAAGTATCTAATAGTGTGAAGATTCTAGGGTTAACGTTACAGAAGGATTTACAATGGGGTAAGCAGGTTGTTACAGTTTTTTTCAAATGCTTTGGTGCATTTTTTACAAGTATGTGGTACATTTTCACAACACTTAGTACAAACTCAAAACAGTGTGGCAGATGACAGGGAGAGGAGAGGGGAGTGGTTATTGAGGGGAGATATATTGCATTCCGCTTTTAATATGATAGTCTTATTTGTTAATATACCTTAAACTATTACTTAACCCAACTGTTCTTATTCGATAATCACTTAACCTTTTTGTAAACCTATAGATTTTAAACTGGTTTGTCTACCATATACAGATTTGGAGAACTACAGAATTCCAATGTATGTTTGTAAAATGTAAACATATAAAGTATGATGTACACTGAGTGTACAAAACATGAAGGAAACCTGCTTTTCCATGATCTAGACTGACCAGGTGAATCCAAGTGAAAGCTATGATCCCTTATTGATGTCACTTGTTAAATCCACTTCGGTGTAAGGAGACAGGTTAAAGAAGGATTTTTAAGCCTTGAGGCAATTGAGACATGGATTGTGTATGTGTGCCATTCAGAGGGTGAATCGGCAAGACAAAATATTGAAATGTCTTTAAACGGGGTATGGTAATAGGTGCTAGGCACACCGGTGTGTGTCAAGAACTGCAATACTGCTGGGTTTTTCACACTCAACAGTTTCCCATATGTATCAAGAACGGTCCGAGGACAGACGCTACGCGCTTCAGCACTGGGCGGTCCCGTTTTGTGAGGTTGTGTGGCCTACCACTCCGCAGCTGAGCCGATGTTGCTCCTACATGTTTCCACTTCACAATGACAGCGTTTACAGTTGACTAGGGCAGAAATTTGACGAACTGACTTGTTGGAAAGGTGGCATCCTATGACGGTGTCACGGAGCTCTTCAGTAAGGCCATTCTACTGCTAATGTTTGTCTTTGGCGATTGCATGGCTGTGTGCTCAATTTTATACACCTGTTAGCAACGGGTATGGCTGAAATAGCCGAATCCACTAATTTGAATTGGTGTCCACATACATTTGTATATATAGTGTATCTTGCATTTTTTGCTATAGGATCAACTGGTTGTTAAAACAACTAAATTGAGAATGTATCATGATGTTGAGTTTTGGTGATTAAACCAATGTTTTCATGATATTTCACAGTAAACTTATATTTTGGCTGAATGGTTGTGTGGTGAAAGATGTTTCCAAACAAAATGAATGTACAATGAAAGGTTTTGAATGTAAGACTGGCTGTGTTAACAAGTGTTTCCAGTTTGGAGTTTTGAAAATAGCAACAAATCGATTGAAAAGCAATGTAAAACTCAATGTTTTATTTTAGCAAAGTTGGAAGATAATGTTTGTAAGAAGGCCATTGTAGGCCAAAATGTAATCTTTTAACTTTGCTAAAATAAAACATAGAGTTTTTAATGGTGAGCTTTTCTTTCTATGATGATCACATTTTTTGGTTGCACCGTTGGTTAAGCGCTCGCCACTTATTTTCACATCAGTCTAGACCTATGTCAGGCTTGGATTCGCAATACCAAAACGATTCATTCACGATTATCCATAATCCTGGTAGCATCCACATTAATATAGAAGTGTTCAGAAACATATGGTACTCTTATTTACAATAAAAGTGACTCCAAAATGACACGATACATCATTTACTATTCATTTCTACTGGGCACAACATAATCTGAAACACAGCCAAAGAAAACTGCAAATGCATGCTAGGACTATTTAATCTAATACTACACCTTTGACTACTTTAATACACATATCTGTTTTACCATTTAGAAATTACAGTATCTAGTCCCTCCATTTGAAGGTGTCATTATTTGGACAAATGTAATTATATGAAAATACCCTCAGTTGTAAATACGACATTCTGTACTGTTGCCTAATTATGAGACTTTTGTTCTACTTCTGTTTGTGTATGTCAGAATTGAGTATAAAAAAACTGCCACTGACTGTTAATCGGTAAGCTTGTCTGTCTCATTTCAGGCAATGCAAAAATAAGTTTGCCCACACATGGAGTTCATGAAAGAAAGTATGAAAAAGTCCTACCTTGAAAGTATACACCAGAGCAAACCTGTAGAATCCGTGGCAGACAAGTTTGATCCAAGGATGCAATTAATTCTTGCAGGGACATAACTACTTCAGTGCCTGCCATCACTGCAGTGCAGAACCCGATGTTGTGCTGTCTAGGCTCAACTGTGGTTCCATGAGAGGTGCCACTGATCTAACAGTTGAAAGCAACGATTGTATGAGGAAGTAGGCAACCAGATATTTTCAAGTAAAATTAACCCCTGCCCTGTGATACTAGCTTGTGTTGCCAATAAAGATAGGTGAACTTGGCTTTTACTTCTTTATTGTTTGCTTATTTTATGTTTTATGTTTACTATGGAAAATTGATGGTTCCTAGCAGTACAGCATTGCATTGTGGATTTTTTTATTCTATTCATGTTGTTCTCTGTATGTGAATATATATATATTTTTTTATAGATTTCTCATTATCAGCAAACTGCTCCTCAGGAATAATAAACATTATATACCTACACCATAGCAGTCCAAAGGTCTAATTAAAATACATTCTGCAAAATTGTATGGTCTGTGATAAATGGGAAGCTACATGAACATGTACCAAAATTAAATGTGTTTCTGCAACTTCCTACAGTTTTCAGTCTATAAATGACATATAAAACAAGGAGGATGTTGCTCTAGTAGTCTATGTTCTTCTGTCCAGTGGCTTTTCAATAAAAAATAGTCTATTCTATTGACTATTCTTGAAGCTATTCAATCTGATTCAAGTGAATGAGCGATAGTGAAAGCTAGGCATAATAACTGCATGCGTTAGTGCGTGTATGTTCACAGTTCATAGTTGCCATTACATTTCAGTAGGTAACCTTTTTTTCTAGGGTCGAATCAAGTCACTGCCTCATTGCCTGCATCCGTAATGGGTCTTCGACCAAACGACCACCCCTCATCACTGTCAAACGCTCCCTAAAACACTTCCGCGAGCAGGCCTATCTAATCGACCTGGCCGGGGTATCCTGGAATGACATTGACCTCATCCCGTCAGTAGATGATGCCTGGCTATTCTTTAAAAGTGCCTTCCTCACCATCTTAAATAAGCATGCCCCACTCAAAAAATGTTGAACTAGGAATAGATATAGTCCTTGGTTCACTCCAGACCTGTCTGCCCTTGACCAGCACAAAAACATCCTGTGGCGTTCTGCATTAGCATTGAATAGCCCCCGTGATATGTAACTTTCAGGGAAGTTAGGAACCAATAGACACAGGCAGTTAGAAAAGCTAAGGCTAGCTTTTTCAAACAGAAATTTGCATCCTGTAGTACTAACTCAAAAAAGTTCTGGGACACTGTAAAGTCCATGGAGAATAAGAGCACCTCCTCCCAGCTGCCCACTGCTCTGAGGCCAGGAAATACTGTTACCACCGATAAATCCACCATAATTGAGAATTTCAATAAGCATTTCTCTACGGCTGGCCATGCTTTCCACCTGGCTACCCCTACCCCGGTCAACTGCCCGGCACCCTCCACAGCAACCCGACAAAGCCCCCACCATTTCTCCTTCACCCAAATCCAGATAGCTGATGTTCTGAAAGAGCTGCAAAATCTGGACCCATACAAATCAGCCGGGCTAGACAATCTGGACCCTCTCTTTCTAAAATGATCTGCCGAAATTGTTGCAACCCCTATTACTAGCCTGTTCAACCTCTCTTTCGTATTGTCTGAGATTCCCAAAGTTTGGAAAGCTGCCGCGGTCATCCCCCTCTTCAAAAGGGGTGACACTCTAGACCCAAACTGCTACAGACCTATATCTATCCTACCCTGTCTTTCTAAGGTCTTCGAAAGCCAAGTTAACAAACAGATTACGACCATTTAGAATCCCACCGTACCTTCTCTGCTATGCAATCTGGTTTCAGAGCTGGTCATGGGTGCACCTCAGCCACGCTCAAGGTCCTAAACATCATCATAACCGCCATCGATAAGAGACATTACTGTGCAGCCGTATTCATCGACCTGGCCAAGGCTTTCGACTCTGTCAATCACCACATTCTTATTGGCAGACTCGACAGCCTTGGTTTCTCAAATGATTGCCTCGCCTGGTTTACCAACTACTTCCCTGATAGAGTTCAGTGTGTTAAATCGGAGGGCCTGTTGTCCGGACCTCTGGCAGTCTCAATGGGTGTGCCACAGGGTTCAATTCTCGGGCCGACTCTCTTCTCTGTATACATCAATGATGTTGCTCTTGCTGCTGGTGATTCTCTGATCCACCTCTACGCAGATGACACCATTCTGTATACTTCTGGCCCCTCTTTGGACACTGTGTTAACTAACCTCCAGACGAGCTTCAATGCCATACAACTCTCCTTCCGTGGCCTCCAACTGCTCTTAAACGCAAGTAAAACTAAATGCATGCTATTCAATCGATCACTGCCCGCACCTGCTCGCCCGTCCAGCATCACTACTCTGGACGGCTCTGACTTAGAATACGTGGACAACTACAAATACCTGGGTGTCTGGTTAGACTGTAAACTCTCCTTCCAGACTCACATTAAGCATCTCCAATTCAAAATTAAATCTAGAATCGGCTTCCTATATCGCAACAAAGCATCCTTCACTCATGCTGCCAAACATACCCTTGTAAAACTGACCATCCTACCGATCCTCGACTTCGGTGATGTCATCTATAAAATAGCCTCCAACACTCTACTCAACAAACTGGATGCAGTCTATCACAGTGCCATCCGTTTTGTCACCAAAGCCCCATACACTACCCACCATTGCGACCTGTACGCTCTCGTTGGTTTGCCCTCGCTTCATACTCGTCGCCAAACCCACTGGCTACAGGTTATCTACAAGTCTCTGCTAGGTAAAGCCCCGCCTTATCTCAGCTCGCTGGTCACCATAGCAGCACCCACTCGTAGCACGCGCTCCTGCAGGTATATCTCACTGGTCACCCCCAAAGCCAATTCCTCCTTTGGTCAATGACTGAAACGAACTGCAAAAATCTCTGAAGCTGGAGACTCATATCTCCCTCACTAGCTTTAAGCACCAGCTGTCAAAGCAGCTCACAGATCACTGCACCTGTATATAGCCCATCTGTAAACAACCCATCTATCGACCTACCTCATCCCCTACTGTATTTATTTATTTATCTTGCTCCTTTGCACCTCAGTATCTCTACTTGCACATTCATCTTCTGCACTACCATTCCAGTGTTTAATTGCTATATTGTAATTACTTCGCCACCATGGCCTATTTATTGCCTTAACTTACCTCATTTGCACTCACTGTATATAGACTTTTTGTTTTCTTTTGTTCTACTGTATTATTGACTGTATGTTTTGTTTATTCCATGTGTAACTCTGTGTTGTTGTATGTGTCGAATTGCTATGCTTTATCTTGGCCAGGTCGCAGTTGCAAATGAGAACTTTTTCTCAACTAGCCTACCTGGTTAAATAAAGGTCAAATAAAATAAAATAAAAATAAAGTCATTGTAGACAATGGAATGTATTACTTTCTTTTCGTCCATTTGGGCAGAGACAGAGAGATTTGGCTGTCAACAGATTAACCCCCCCCCCAAAACTACAATTCCCAAACCAAGGGAGCATTTTACCCAGCATTCACCGGGTTTGTGAATGGATAATGCTGCAAGATGGCGACAAATGCAACTGCTACAAACTTACCATCTTTTGATTGTCCAACATGGTGAGAAAATGCATTTACCGAGATATTTACGTTGTACAAAGACATCAAGTGCATGCAGATTCACAAAACAGCATTACTTTTTAATTTATTTTGTAGCTGAAAACGTATGTATTCCTTTTAGCCACGTCTTATTAGCTAACACATGCTAGCTAGCTGATACATTTACATTGAATGGTGTGCATAGGTTTTGGTCCTTCTTTTCAGGGCAGGCAAGCCCCCTCCAGGACTCCATTTGGACGTGATGAAAGGTGACAAAATGGTCGAGGTAAGAGCTTGGGGCTTCACGGGGCAAACATTTGAACTGCCTGTCTGTATTAGCCACACTCAAACAAGGGTAGATATTCTGTATTGTTCCTTAGAATATGGCTAATATCTTGCATAATAGATCATCCATCACGCAACTGATGGGTTTGCTTACATTCTGTACTGACCAACTGTACCAGCTTTATCAAAAGCTGTGATAGAGAACCATATGTGGTCCTACGTGATGTAGTTTACCCATAAATGTCTATAGTCTAGACTGTCTACTTCAATATAGTATTCACAATATACAATATAGTCTACTTCAGTCTGTATACTTCAGTATAGGTAGCTAGGTGTCATGGTGTACTTAACTAAATAAACAAATTGATCAGACATGTGTGCCCCAGATACGGACCCGACTGTCCTCAGCACCAGTGCACACTGGTGTCTGAGTTCTGTGACTGTTGGGTTTTAAAAAAGGTGCTACAGAGACATCAGCCCTGATATTTAAGCTCATGAGTGTGAAGGTGCACTCTTGAGTTATGGCTCAGAGGCACAGTGCTTTAAACTGTTTCTTTCAGCTGGAAAGGATTTCATTCAATGCTATCAGTGTTGTTAGCCTGGGTGTCTGTTTCTAATCTCTTGCCGACTCCTTATGGAATTGTCTTGCTAAAACAGCTTGGCGTGAGAATGAGGGATGAGTTGGCAAGAAAGCAGAATTATATCTGGGACCTGGCTATGATGTTGTGACATGTATTTTCTCATATCTGTTGTTATGATGGTGAATCCTTGTAGAAACTGATCATTGACGAGAAAAAGTACTACTTATTCGGGAGGAACCCGGACATGTGTGACTTCACCATCGACCACCAGTCATGTTCACGCGTGCATGCTGCCCTGGTCTACCACAAGCACCTGAAGAGGGTGTTCCTTATTGATAACAACAGCAGTAAGTGAACTGTCTTGTACATCAGTGTAAAATAGTGTATCTTACTGCAGCTAGTAAAAGGACTCAAAATGTAACCGTTGCCTTGCCTTAGAGGAGTGCACTGTAGAATAAAGGCTATGCAGCTATTATGTTTTGACTTTACTTCACTTTTTATAAATTACATTCCTACATGATATGTGGACTTGAAGGTTGTAAATTACGTTCTCAGCGCATGGTACCTTCCTGGGACACATCCGCCTGGAGCCCAATAAGCCTCAGCAGGTCCCCATAGACTCCACCATGTCGTTTGGAGCGTCCACGCGAGCCTACACCATCCGGGAGAAACCTCAGAGCCAGCAAGGAACCAACGCCGCCACGGGGGACACCAAGGTCGGGGAGGACGAGGAGGGGTCTAAGGGCCTCTTAGGATTACCAGAGGAGGAGACCGAGCTAGAGGTGTGTCTCTGTGTGTCTTGAGTAGTTGTCGACTAGGGCATTTGTCTGGACATGCTGGTAAGGAGGGTGTGTACTATTACCACAGTAGCTATAGATACACTTTGTAAAGGAGGACATGGTGAGTTATCTTTTGTTCCGTCAGTGCCTTTAGTGGGGTTTTTTAGCTCTCGCTGTTTCCAATTCTATGTGTTTAGACAAGGCTATTCCTATTAAGCACTCGAGTGTATTAACTTTGTTTCACTCCTTTCCGAAACATTCATCCATCCCCTTGTCTGGGCTGTGACAGAACCTGACAGAGTTCAACACGGCCCACAACAAGCGCATCTCCACCCTGACCATCGAGGAGGGCAACCTAGAGATCCAGAGACCCAAGAGGAAGAGGCGGAACTCCAGAGTCACCTTCAACGAGGACGATGAGGTCATCAACCCGGGTAAGCTCATTCTTCAACCCCATTGGCCTTGCACCAGTATCCCAGTGCTGTTGAAGTATTGGTTCTTTATATCTGTAGTTGAAGAAAAAGTGTTTCTGTCCCTGTCTTCATATTTCACAAAGTGTCTGAGAGAGAGTTTTTTTTATTTTATGATTTAAAATAAAATATTGATCCTAGTTGAACACTCTTTCTTTGAGATGCTTTGTAAACATGGACCCTGATTTACAGTACCAGTCAAAAGTTTGGACACCTACTCATTCAAGGACATTCTCTCAACCAGCTTCACCTAGAATGCTCTTCCAACAGTCTTGACGTAGTTCCCACATATGCTGAGCACTTGGCTGCTTTTCCTTCACTCTGCGGTTCAACTCATCCCAACTCATCCCAATTGGGTTGGGGTTGGATGATTGTGGAGGCCAGGTCATCTGATGCAATATTCCATCACTCTCCTTCTTGGTCACATAGCCCTCACACAGCCTGGAGGTGTGTTGCCTCATTGTCCTGTTGAAAAACAAATGATAGTCCCAATAAGAGCAAAACGGATAGGATGGCGTCTCGCTGCAGAATTCTAAATATCACTGACAGTGTCACCAGGAAAGCACCCCCACGCCATCACACCTCCTCCGTGCTTCACGGTGGGAACCACACATGCGGAGATCATCCGTTCACCTACTCTGCTTCTCACAAAGCCACGGTGGTTGGAACCGCAGATATCACATTTGGACTCATCAGACCAAAAGTAAGATTTCCACGCGTCTAATGTCCATTGCTCGTGTTTCTTGGCCCAAGCAAGTCTCTTCTTCTTATTGGTGTCCTTTTAGTAGTGGTTTCTTTGCAGCAATTTGACCATGAAGGCCTGATTCACACAGTCTCCTCTGAACAGTTGATGTTGGGATGTGTCTCTTACTTGAACTCTGAAGCATTTATTTGGGCTGCAATTTCTGAGCCTGGTAACTCTAATGAACTTGTCCTCTGCAGCAGAGGTAACTCTGGGTCTTCCTTTCCTGTGGCTGTCCTCATGAGAGCCAGTTTCATCATAGCGCTTGATGGTTTTTGCGACTGCTCTTGAAGAAACGTTCAAAGTTCTTGATATTTTCCGCATTGACTGACCTTCATGTCTTAAAGTAATGGACTGTCGTTTCTCTTTGCTTATTTGAGCTGTTCTTGCCATAAGATGGACTTGGTCTTTCACCAAATAGGGTTCTTCTGTATACTACCCCTACCATGTCACAACACAACTGATTGACTTAAACGCATTAAGAAGGAAAGAAATTCCACAAATGTACTTTTAACAAGGCACACCTGTTAATTGAAATGCATTCCAGGTGACTACCTCATGAAGCTGGTTGAGAGAATGCCAAAAGCTGTCATTTAGGCAAAGGGTGGCTATTTGAAGAGTCTCAAATAGAAAATATTGATTTGATTTAACATATTTTTTGGTTACTACAAAATTCCCTGTGTTATTTCGTAGTTTTGATTTCTTCACTATTATTCTACAATGCAGAAAACAGTAAAAAAAATAAAGAAAAACCCTGGAAATGAGTAGGTGTCCAGATTTTTGACTGGTACTATAAGTAATTACATAAACTGAGGTTGGGTGAAAATAAGGAAATGTGTGCCAATCTAAAACCTGTTGCATCACTCATGTAATGCATGCGGTAACTCAGTGCTTTTTGAAACCTTACAGAGGACATTGATCCCTCAGTGGGGCGCTTCAGGAACATGGTGCAGACTGCTGTCGTCCCTATAAAGGTAAGCCTGGGTTATCTCCATAGTAAGCCACTAAAGTGCATCTGTTGCATGAGGTGTAAAGATTACATTTTTTTATTTTACCTTTTATTTAACTAGGCAACTCGGTTAAGAACAAATTCTTATTTTCAATGTCGGCCTAGGAACAGTGGGTTAACTGCCTTGTTCAGGGGCAGAATGACAGATTTGTACCTTGTCAGCTCGGGGAATTGAACTTGCAACCTTTCGGTTACTAGTCCAATGCTCTAACCACTAGGCTACGCTGCCCCCCCCAAAAAAAAGAATATATTAAAAAAAACATTTTTATACAGTCACGTTTCAATTTAAGGAAGCCTATAATTAAAAAAATTGCAATGATATCCCAGAAACTAACACTATACATAGCCTACAGATGAGTTACTACTCAGTCTTTTTGTCATTTCCACTCTAGAAACAGAAAATGGAGAGGCACGGCTCACTTAGTATGGACGACGTTGTTACGAGGCGCATCCACAACTACACCTTCGGCGGCGGCCTTTACGGGGACCTGCCACCCACCAGCCACGAAGGCCACCCTGCCGGGTCCCCGAGCGGAGCCACTATCCTGGGGGGTCTCCCTCTGCCCTTCCCCAACCCGGCCCCAGAGGTGAACCTGGCCCCGGATGCCCCCCAGCCACCTGTCACCCTCAACCCTGTCCCCGTCACAGGCCCCTATCCCTCCGAGGTCCTCAACGAGCCCCGCAAGAAAAAGTATGCCAAAGAGGCATGGCCAGGCAAGAAGCCCACCCCCTCCCTACTAATCTAACCCTCTCCTTACACTACGGCTCTTTCTCAATTCGTCTTTCCTCTGTTCTTTACCTCCTCTCATGCATTGTAGAAGATCCAAGGTCTCTCCTCTTGGACCTTCTCCAATGTATTTTGAGGCGAGGAGAGGGGACACAAGGAATCCAGGAAAGCCGAATTGGGAAAGAGCCGTTGTAGTGGAGGCAGGGCTGACTCTCAGGGTATGGGCGGAGACATCAGGGACCATGACCCGTTGGAGGCGGATCGATTTTACTTATAAGACTGTTTTGTGGATTTTATAGTTTTGTCAATGTTTTCTACGTTACTTCCTCATTCTCCTAAAGATTATCCGAAAGTCTTCAGTACTACATTCCATGAAGACAGGAACACCACTCCTTCGGGAGATGAATGTTTGATGCGTTTTACAAATGAAGTCATATTAAAAAGGCAGTACTTGGCAGACCAAGTCAGTTGGTCAGGTAAGAGTAACTTGTGGCATAAATCGGTGTCCCTTATTTTACCTATAATTGATAGTCGGGCATCGTGCAGGGAAACAAACACGAAGCGGATGTAACTTAGGAAAACAGACCTTATGTTGGAAACAAACATCATTATGTTCTCATCCAGATTCACATGGATTTATTTTCCATGCTACAGCACCCAATATTACAGCAGGTTTTTAAAGGGCCTGCTCCGCGTTATCATTTTTGCTATGGGAAAAACATTGCGATACTGGTATCACAGCCTAATCGTTATATGGTTGGTCACTGTGGTCACTGAGTTCCATATTACGATCTCCACTTCCTTCTATAAGGTCTTGATATTTGTTTGAAGTCAGTCTTTGGACGTAGTATTTTTTTTGCTCACTGTAAACATGCGTATACAGTGCATTCGGAAAGTATTCAGACCCCTTGAATTTTTTCCACGTTTTGTTACTTTACAGCCTTATTCTGAAATAGATGAGAAAAACAACAATTTCATCCATCTACCCACAATACTCCATGTCGAAGCAAAAACAGTTTTTTAGACATTTTAGCAAAGTTATTAAAAATAGAATGCTGAAATGTCACATTTACATAAGTATTCAGACCCTTTACCCAGTACTTTGTTGAAGCACCTTTGGCAGCGATTACAGCCTCGAGTCTTGGGTATGACGCTACAAGCTTGGCAGACCTTTATTTAGGGAGAGACTTGTCCCGAAGCCACTCCTGCGTTGTCTTGGCTGTGTGCTTAGGGTCGTTGTTCTGTTGGAAGGTGAACCTTCATCCCAGACTGAGGTTCTCAGTGCTCTGGAGCAGGTTTTCTTTAAGGATCTCTCAGTACTTTGCTCCGTTCATCTTTCCCTCGATCCTGACTAGTCTTCCAGTCCCTGCTGCTAAAACGTATCCCCACAGCATGATGCTGACACCACCATGCTTCACCATAGGGATGGTGCCAGGTTTCCTCCAGATGTGACACTTGGCATTCAGGCCAAAGAGTTCATTCTTGGTTTCATCAGACCAGAGAATCTTGTTTCTCATGGTCTGATAGTCTTTAGGTGTCTTTTGGCAAACACTAAGCGGGCTGTCGTGCCTTTTGTGAAGGAGTGGCTTCTCTGTCCATTCTACCATAAAGGCCTGATTGAAGTGCTGCAGAGATGGTTGTCCTTCTGGAAGATTCTCCCATCTCCACAGAAGATCTCTGGAGCTCATTCAGTGACTATTGGGTTCTTGGCCACTTCCCTGACCAAGGCCCTTCTCCCCTGATTGCTCAGTTTGGCCAGGCGGTCAACTCTAAGAAGTCTTTGGTGGTTCCAAACTTCTTCCATTTAAGAATGATGGAGGCCACTGTGTTTTGGGGGACCTTCAATGCTGCAGAATTTATTTGGTGTACTTCCCCAGATCTGTACTTCGGCACAATCCTGTCTCGGATCTCTGCGGATAATTCCTTCGTCCTCATGGCTTGGTTTTAGCTCTGACCTGCACTGTCAACAGTGGGACCTTGTATAGACAGGTGTGTCACTTTCCAAATCATGTCCAATCAATTGAATTTACCACAGGTGGACTCCAAGTTGTAGAAACATCTCAAGGATGATCAATGGGTCCCTGAGCTCAATTTTTAGTCTCATAGCAAAGGGTCTGTATACTTAAGCAAATAAGTTATTTCTATATTTTATATATATATATATAGATTAGCAAAAATTACTTAACTTGTTTTCGCAGAAAAAGTCAAAGGGTCTGAACTTTCTGAATGGACTGTACATTTGTTTTTTAATCTGTTAAATTTGTAATGTGAAAACTGTTTTGTACAAGATGGATTATTATAGGAATTGACAAAAGTCGATCAGAGTTTCTGGAAAAAAAGATATGTCTGTTTTCCTAAAGACTGAATAGGACTATAGGTTTATATTTTTACAGTGCTATCAAGATGAGTGCAGCAAGGAAAGAATTTCATCTTTACTCAGTTTACATTCACAATCAATCTCAGTAATTAACAGTTAATAGACTGCGCATATTTAAATATATATTTAAATACTGTCTTGCCATTATAAAAAAAGATAGCAGTATAACCTGTGAGTTGAAACTCTGCCTGAATGTTAGTGAGTCCTGAAGTCCTCTAGATTGCGATATGTACAATGTAAATTGGCCTGATCTGAGCCACCGATAAAATGGATTGGTCACATGAGTTAAGACTGTAAGGTTCTCAGTTGGTGCAATTTGATGTTGAGTATTGTTTTACAGGCCTTTTGAAATGATTTACATTTCAAATGTGGTACACATGGTCCTGCATCGAAGCACCCATAAAATGACTCAAAATTGAGCTTCTTGAGTTCAAAGAACTGTTAGTTCAAAGAACTGTGTTAGTTTTCACACCAGCAGAATACATTCTTAGGTTGCCCCCTTTACTGGTTAATGAAACATTTATGTGGTATTTGAGAACTTGCAAATGCCATGCTATTTGCATCAACTTTGTACAGATGGACAGACGTGTACCCAGACCTTTTGTCCCACTTTCGGATGATGTTGGCTTTTTTTATTCACAAAGTACACTGTAAATAAAAACAGAATTTTGTCACAAACATTGATTTTTTTTTTTGGTGCGGTTTACAGAATAGTGTCGTTTTTACATGGTAGTAGGCCTTTATCTTCAAACACCATGATTCAATTGGGATTTGGTCAGTTATTTCTTAATTCCAAGGATAGTAGCCATCTTAGTATTAAATAGCAGTATCTACCAGCAAGTTGCATGAATGAATGCCAAGTGTTAGACCTATTACAGAATATTACATTGACCAGGCAGACTAATTTGTGAGGACTTTGAACACAGTCATCAGTGTTGGTCAGAGCATGCCAGCCAGTTGGTTATGTGGTGGAGGCCAGCCGAAACCGCACTTAGTTTCTCAATCCATTGGCTGGCAGATGCCCATAAAGTGTGACCCTTCACTCATGGCGTGGATGCTAACTGTTGGGTGGTTAAGACTTCTTTACATACTCATGTGACGCCGTAGCAGGGTTGGGGTCAATTCAGAAAGTAAACCAAATTCCTAATTGAAGAGAATTGGAATTTCAGTGTACATCCTGAATTGACTCCAACCCTGTACCATAGCATCTTGGGTGTATTTAGGGATTGGAAAACACATTATTGCAGATAGAAATGACACGATTCCCTATTCAGACAATTTCTGTTCTACACAACACATTTCTATCTGAACGTTCTGCAACGTTGCATCCTCCTGCACAGGCCGCTGATGTGGCACCATGCATTTCCGACCATCTGTTTTTCAGTTTTGTTCCTCAAATCACCACAAGGAAGGAACGGATTCATATCACCACATGGTAGGGTTTACCATACACAATAAGTATTGTAAAAGGGATAGTTTACTCAATTACAAAATGACATTGGTTTCATTACCATGTAAGCAGTCTATGGACAAGGTATTACAGCAATTCCTGCTTTGGTTGAGTTTCTCTGGCACCATTTTAGCATTTGTGGCACAAATCCCATTCATGGGACTGATATTAGAATTATTCATGCATCATGTCCAAGTCATCCAAAAGTATCTCAAGTTAATCGTGAAGCTCAAGCTCACTTCTCGATTATTTGAACGTGTGAAAAATGCTGATATCGGTCCCATGACTTGAATGGGATAGCGCGTGGAAACGGTGCCATGGAAACTAAACCAGAGCATGGATTGCCGTCACACCTGCTTACAGGGTAAGGAAACATATTACGCTATGTAGATTCAAGTGACAATGAGGGAAGAAGTGTTAAGTTACCTGAGGTAGCGTGCTGGAAACACCATACAAAATACAAACTTGCGAGGTAAACCATATAGACAACAACAATGAGAAATCATGTTATAAGAATCTCTTATTGTTCTTAAAGGGACAGAGGTATACTCTCAACTGACCTGTCTTGAATATACATTGATTTGAGAGAATGCAAATGAATGGATTACACCAACAATTTCCTGAGTGGTTTACGCCACACGTATATTTGAAATACTGAGAATAACATTAAGAACTCAAACCTTTGTCTATTCCTTTTCAAAGGGACATTGACTTACCATAGGCTATATGTCAAAAGGAAAAACGAACAACATTTAGGCAGTTGCTGGCAAAATATTAGTAACATAAATTAGTGTTGTTCATCTTTGTAGAAGACATTCTATAAAATTCTCTTTACATGGATATTTAAATTAACATTCTGAATACAGCTTTGAGAAGTTAATATTTTCAAAATATTCCTTAAATCTAACATTTGTTTTATTTCCCATTTCCTGGCGAATTAGCATGTTAAAAACAAATTGATATGAACATTCCATAAACAGCCTATGCCGGATAAAACAAGTGCAACTATACATTCCTTATGGTTCAAGATTGACAGGTTTGATTTTCAGATGGATCCCATTGAGTGAGCGGAGCACCAGTCTTGGAATCATTTTTGGTTTCTTCATTGGGTCCTCGGTCAGCTGATATCGCTTGAGTGTCTGTGCCACCACCACCTTCATCTCATTCATGGCAAAGTTCTGCCCAATGCAGTTTCTATAGTGGGAGAAGATATTGAGTCAGTGAAGTGTTATTTGTACATATCACCAATGCTAGTCCTGCACAGTAGGCTATACATTTGAAAGCATTTAGTTGTAGAACTACTGTACATTCACCCTGTGTAATAAATAAGTTATGCAGTAAGACTATCAAAGGTTTATAGCTCTTTTACATAATAAAACATTACCATATCATCAGACAGAACCTACAGCTCTTTGAAGTGAGTTCAGCCTGTGTCTACTCCACAGACCTATAATAACTACTGTTGTGTCAGAGGGGGATGGGATCTAGCCTGATCCCAGATCTGTTTGTGATATTTTGGTACTTTCATTGTCATGCCAAACAAGACAATACAAACAGATCTGGGACCATGCTAGACAACATATTTGTCCCCCTCTGACACAACAATTGGGGTTAATATAGTTAGGTTGAATCTAGGTCACAGGCATCAAGGGACCGCAGGGCTCCAAAATCCAGTCAGGTAAATGAGTAGCTCTATACTTCCATCCTAGTCCCAGACTAGTAATGTGAGAACCAAATCCTGCTGCCAATGCTGCTCTCTTAAATAGTGGCATTGGTGTGGTAACGAACCTCGGGCCGGCAGAGAAGGGGACAAAGGCATGGGGTGATCTTTTTGCAGAGTTCTCGGGCAGAAATCGGAGTGGGTCGAATGCCTACGAGAATACAAAATAAAATAGAATAGTAAATTGAAACAGTGGGAAAGACTGTATAGGTAGACAGCTGGTCCCAAATATGTTGTCTTGTTCATAGTCACTGCAAACATGACCATATGAGTTGGCAAGACATCACAAACAAACCAGGCTGGTGAGACAAACTGCCACCAGGCTTGTATAAAGGGGCCTTGAAACAGGTTTCAGTTCCCTATTGTGCTCTCCCTGAATCTTATAGCGATAGATTAGTCAAAATCAGACCGATGGGCTTACTGCTAGGTCACAAGGATTTCATTACAAACTAACTCAGCAACAGCCTCATGTTGTGTCCTCTATCAACACTGCAGACCTTTGTCCTCTGTGGCCAGAAACACAGGATTTTATGACGCATGTTCGTTCAGCTGTTCAAGCGAGCATTTCTTCTACTACTAATCATTAATTATATTAACCCAGTTAAATGTTCATGAGAAAATGGTGTTTATAAAGATGGTGTGCATACGTTAGGATTCTCCCAAACGGTCGCGTTCCTATGAATGCCAAAAATGCTGGTTCCAACAAGACAACCTAGAGGGAGTAAAGAGAGAGAAATTATATTTCCACAGTGTTAGTGCTTGACATCTGTTTTGTTTCCTATGAACAGAGTGATAATATTGTCCATGCTGCAAAAGGATGCATCCGCTGAGGCAGAAAGAGACACCATCTGGCAGAGGTGTGGACTCGAGTCACATGACTTGAACTCGAGTCACAAATATGATGACTTGCAACTCGACTTTAACACCAATGACTCGTGACTTGACTTGGACTTGAGCCTTATGACTCAACCTGACTTGATACCATCCCCAAGCCCAAATGTTAAAAATTATGCTATTAAAAAAAGCGCATCAACTCTTCATTTAACGATTACAGTTTGAATCGGACAGCAGCCAATCAAATTGTGCCAGCTGAGAAAAAGTTGTGCGTGGCAATGCAGAGGAACGTCGGCGGGTGAATTCAGATGGAGCCCTTGGAAAGATAATACCCCAAATTATTATTTTCGGATATAAAGACGACACTGTATCAACAAAAAACGGATTGCAACTTGCAAAACATGCGGGAAGAAAATTACAGACGGAGGTGCAACAATTTCCAACTTTGTTCGACATTTGAAGCTGCACAAATAACGGTAAGTCGTGGCTAATATAGCAGACAGCTATATATTTTATTATTTTACTAGTGTAGCATGTAGGCTAATGTTAAATCAATGAGCCTCCACACAGTCAGTCAGTGCGAGAACGTGATCATTGCACCCAAGATTGAGCTACAACTGGCTAGGCAATTGGTAGCCTAAATCCTACCTGATGTTACTGCTGTTCCTAAAACCATTGACATATGTTAGCCTACTGTAACCACACAGAGTGTGTGTGTGTGTGTGTGTGTAAGGTTGGGTGATTGTGTACAAGCCTACATCGCCCGATTGCGCCCCATAGCAATCCTCGATAGTCGATAACTATTGGGGGCGGGGGGGGGTCTTTCTTATGGCTACCCATGTATTTCCATGGAAATATAACGTTTATTTGGAAAGTAATAAATATAGATATTTTTAAAAGCATTCATGATTTGCGTAAATGTAATATACTAACTATTACTCTTGTTAAAAATATGAAATGGTATTACATTTGGTGAAGAGCTGTCACGTCCTGACCAGTAAAGGGGTTATTTGTTATTGTAGTTTGGTCAGGATGTGGCAGGGGTGTGTTTGTTGGGCTATGTTCTGTTTTAAGAGGGGTGTTTGTTTAGAGTGTTTCGGGGTTTGTTGAGCTATGTTCTATGTTAGTATATTTCTATGTTTATCTAGTATGTCTAGTTATATGTTTAGTTAATGGGGTTGACCTTCAATTGGAAGCAGCTGCTCCTAGTTGCTTCTAATTGAAGGTCCTATTTAAGAGGGGTGTTTCTCTGTGGGATTTTGTGGGTAGTTGTTCCTTGTTTAGTGTTTGTGCACCTGACAGGACTGTTTTGTTCTTTTTTTGTATATGTATTTATTTGTTTCTCCTTCTTCAAAATAAAAAGAAGATGAGTATACATATCCCCGCTGCGTTTTGGTCAAATCCTTACGACAACCGTGACAAGAGCACATTATGACTCAAAGTTTAGGACTTGAGACTTACTTGTGAAACTATTTTTTATTTTACTAGGCAGGTCAGTTAAGAACAAAATCTTATTTTCAATGACGGCCTAGGAACAGTGGGTTAACTGCCTTGTTCAGGGACAGAATGACAGATTTTTTCCCTTGTCAGCTCGGGGATTCGATCTTGCAACCTTTTGGTTAGTAGTCCAACACTCTAACCACTAGGCTACCCTGCCGCCCCAAAAGAACAACGACAATGACTTGGTCACACCTCTGCTATCTGGACAGACTTTTTGTTTTTGGCAGTAATAAGCACAATGAGAAGAACATGGTGAGAATGCTCCAACAGCACCAATTCATTTGATATAAAAAAATACTAGGGGCCTGTTTCCAGGACAGAGATAAAGCCTAGTCCTGGACTAAAAAGCACTTTAAATGGAGGACCTGCAATTAACATTTTACTTAGTCCAGGACTAGGCTTAATGTGTGTCAAAGAAACTGACACTAGAAATACATAATTTTTTATAAAAAAGAGGAATAAACAACTTCCAGCTAGTCTCTACATACTAACTAGTTGGTGACATAATCACAAGGCTATACGGAGAACTGGCTCTGGAGACAAACAAACATGAGTTAATATTTAAATTGTTATAGCCGGTGACTGAGGCAAAGGTTACGGAGGACTCCATTGCAACCACTTACGGCCTCATTTTAAGGCACAGAGCCATTGTGCCTTTAAAACTATAATTTAAAAAGTCCCCCGTATGGCTTACCAGTGTCGGCGTGGGTTTGATTCCGACCCCACTGCCTGTGTGACCCACTCTCCTACCACTATCTCGCCTCAGTCCAATAAAATGTACAAAAAAAGTCCCCTTCAGTACATCACAATGCAAAATTTTTTAAATGTACACATTTACCTTCAGGCACAGTCCTCCCATCGAAGAACGTAATGGGTTTGGTTATCTTCCTGGACATCCCAGGTACAGGAGGGTAGAGGCGGAGGGATTCCTTTATGCACATGGTTGTGTACGGTATTTTACTGAGATCTTCCCTGAAGAATACAGAACATTTTCTTTATATCAATTCTCTTTTAGTAAACATGTGTGGCTCCAATCTAAGAGGAAATACAGACCTGATTTCCCTTCCTTTACTCTATCTATATCTAAAATAAAGGAACGGCTTTGGTAACTAGTTCCAAACATGGAGCCTATTGGTTGTTGTGTAGCCCTTAGCTGCAATCAATGACCAAAGGCACCCTCTTTGGCCTCATGGGTGGAATGTTATTAATATTTTTCATCATTTCATTTTTTTTTAATTTTTTTTTTATCTGGTGTTTCTATGTCAAACAATTTGGTTATATTTCAGTCTTCTGTGACGTATATAAAGTGTAATATTGGGATGCAAACTTAAAATGTAATACATTTCAACTCTATATCTGACATAGTACAGGTGTCTTCATTTCTTTAAGCCCATAACCATGTGTGTGAGGTGTATACTTTTGTTACAAAGTAGATTTGTTTAAGACCACCAAGAATCACTCTGAGTGACCCTGATTTAGCCCAGTGCAGTAAATGGTCCCCGAAGTAACAAAAGAGTAATTTATATATACTGTAGCTGCGGACTGTAAAATAACCAAATAAAACCTTGAAACTTAAATGCATATCTAACATACATACCTCCAACACCCTACTCAACAAATTGGATGCAGTCTATCACTGTGCCATCAGTTTTGTCACCAAAGCCCCATATACTACCCACCACTGTGACCTGTACGTTCTCGTTGGCTGGCCCTCGCTTCATACTCATCGCCAAACCCACTGGCTCCCGGTCATCTACAAGACCCTGCTAGGTAAAGTCCCGCCTTATCTCTGCTCGCTGGTCACCATAGCAGCACCCACCCGTAGCAAGCGTTCCAGCAGGTATATCTCGCTTGTCACCCCCAAAGCCAATTCCTCCTTTGGCCGCCTCTCCTTCCAGTTCTCTGCTGCCAATGACTGGAACAAACTACAAAAATCTCTGAAACTGGAAACACTTATCTCCCTCACCAGCTGTCAGGGCAGTTCACTATACCTGTACATAGCCCATCTATAAATAGCCCAAACAACTACCACTTCCCCTATTGTATTTTTTTATTTATTTATTTTGCTCCTTTGCACTCCAGTATTTCTACTTGGCACACTCATCTACTGTCAAATCTACCATTCCAATGTTTTAATTGCTATATTGTATTTACTTCGCCACCATGGCCTTTACCTCCCTTATCTCACCTCATTTGCTCACGTTGTATATAGACTTATTTTTCTACTGTATTATTGACTGTATGTTTGTTTTACTCCATGTATAACAACACAGTTACATGTGTCGAACTGCTTTGCTTTATCTTGGCCAGGTCGCAGTTGTAAATGAGAACTTGTTCTCAACTTGCCTACCTGGTTAAATAAAGGTGAAATAAAATAAATATCTCTGAACAATAAATTTGGACAAAACAGCCTTCCACTCCATGTCACTCTCCTCCAGCCAAATTAATGCATATCTAACATACAACATGACTAGGACAGTAAATCAGGCCCTGTATTCATAAAGCATTTCAGAGTAGGAGTGCTGATCTAGGATCAGTTTTGTCTTTTAAATCATCATGAATAAGAAGGGCGGGGGGGGGGGGGGTCCTAGATCAGCATTCCTACTCTGAGGCGCTTTATGAATACAGTCCTGGACAGTAGAACCTACCATTCCATGGTTTCCCTCCCCTCCAGGGCGCTGATGACCTCGTCCCTGCAGATTTGCTGGTGCTCCGGGTTGCAGGCCAGGCTGTACAGGGTCCAGGAGATCCCACTGGCTGTGGTGTCATGGCCCTCGAACATGAAGGTGTCCACCTCCGCTCGGATAGCCTCATCCGACAGGCCCTGCTGATCCTCGTCCTGGATTGAAAACCATAAGGAACAATCAGATCCTTGCATGTTGTTTTTTATTTTATATTTTTTTTATTTTTTTGGCTTCATTTTATGGAAAAGGTATAACTCACACACCTATAGTGTTACTAGCCTGGTCCCAGATCTGTTTGTGCTCTTGCCAACTCCATTGCTTATTTTCAAGCCATGCGTTTGGCATGACAATGACTGACAAGGAGTTGGATAGCACAAACAAACTGGCACTCAGGCTATAGTGTTACCAGTGGCATGGAGAGAGAATATAATGAATAGAAAATCAACTCCAGCACACTTGCGATCTTGAGGCTACGATGAGTTTCTTTTCGAACTGGCTTCATTCAATGACATAATATACCATCGCCATTGTAGCCGTTTTAACTAATGACCTGGTTAGATGACTGCATAAATGGCATAATGGTGGATAATAGTGTAGTAGCGTAATAGAGGAGTTGTGACGTACTCGTGCGCAGAGCAGGATATCCAGAAAGTCCAGGTTTCTCTTAGCCTGTATCCTGCCCAGTTCCTTTTCGTCCTTCAAGGCTTCTTTTCGCTTTCGTATGATTTCCTCTACAAGCAGAAGGCATCAATCAAATTTTACATCAAATGTATTTATAAAGCCCTTTTTTTACATCACAGATGTCACAAAGTTCGATACAGAAACCCAGCCTAAAACCCCAAACAGCAAGCAATGCAGATGTAGAAGCATGGGGGCTAGGGAAAAACTCCCGAGAAACACATCATGGGAGAGCATCAGACATGGCAGCAGCAGCACAGCTCATTCTTATGACATGGTTATAACATGGTTAAGCCTATAGCTGTACACGAATACAAGATGTATAATCAATGGAAAATGCATACATGCTGCTTTTTTAGGGTATATTTGCTTTGTCAAATTCATACATCTAAATGTTTTCAGGGGATTAAGATAATCATTTCAACCTTCATTCACAGAACACACCTGTATGACTGTGTGCAACATTGCATGCTTTCCTGTATTTGTACCCATGTGGGCTAAGTTGGAAGATCCACTCGCTGTGGTAGGGAAAGATCCGGAAGCGGACATTCACCAGATCACTGAGCTCGTACACAGCCTTGATGTACGAGTTGGTTCCACTGAAACGAGAGAAAAACAACAGAAAAGTATAAGTTACTTCCTCTCAATCATGGCTGATAGGCAGGGCCTTGGGTTTTTCCTGATCATGTGATCTGGCCCGAAAACCTCTGGGCCCGTATTCACAACAAGTCTCTGAGTAGGAGTGCTGATCTAGGATCAGGTCCCCTCTGTCTTTATATTCGTATTAATTATGATCTAAAAGGGAAATCTGATCCTATATCGGCAGTCATACTCTGAAACTTTCACGAATACGGGCCCTGGGCCCTAGTTAAAGAACAAGAAAGAAAAGCATTAGTATTGGGTTGGGGCTTTTACGCTGACAAGACAAGATATTCAACATGGGCAGATGTAAATGGCAGATGATGCAGTGGTTAAAAACATTTAACTGACTAACCTCTCTCCCCCTTGCACTGTCTGGCAGTTAGTGTTGGAGCTGAAGGCACACTTCATAATGCTGTCCAGTGTCATGAGGCTCACATGCTCAAATAACTCAAATGACTCGTCGAATTTTGAGTGAGTCTCCCATTTGTCCTGGAACAGAAAGATGACAGACATAGTCAACTTGCACAAGATGGACAGTGACATATAGTACATCACTGTAACGCCCTGGCCATAGAGAGGGGTTTTTGTTCTTTATTTTGGTTAGGCCAGGGTGTTACATTGGGTGGGCGTTCTATGTTCTTTTTCTATGTTTTTGTATTTCTTTGTTTTGGGCCGTGTGTGGCTCCCAATCAGGCACAGCTGAAGTTCGTTGTTGTTGATTGGGAGTCACACATAAGTGCATGTTTTTCCTTTGGGGTTTTGTGGGTAATTGTTTCTGTTAGTGTTTGCACCTGACAGGACTGTTTTGGCTGTCAGTTGTTCTTGTTTTTGTATAGTGTTCTCTTCGTTGTTATTAAATTCAAGATGAACACCAACTCCGCTGCACCTTGGTCTACTTCCGACAACAGCCCTTACAATCACTCTCTTATTAAATTACCCCTTTAGCTTGTTCATGCAGAATTTCCCTCCAAATACAGTTGTCAAACTATACAGCATTCTAATACAGTTGGCAGAATATGTAACGTTAACTCTTATGCAATTCGCTTTTTTGTATCCAGAAATTCCCCCCAAATCGGCTATGGTTGTCAATCTACACAGTAATTAGGGTAGAGCTAACAAAACGCACCAGCATAGTTTTGGCAGAATCAGCCATCAGTTTGACATAGGGCTTTAAAACATCGTAATGGAAGCCAGGGGTCAAGAGTCTTCTGTGGCGGAACCATTTCAGACCTTCAGACACCAGTAAACCATCCCCTAGAGAGAGAGAGAGCACATCCTGAGAAACACCTATGTTGTACGTTCATGCAAAAGAATAGAACTAAAGAATATACATTATAACCATAACTGTATAATTGCCTAAGAGGCATGGGTCATAATGTTATTGAAAAACAGAACTGCACCCAAAAGGATGAATATTACAAAAGGCCTATTCTTAACATATCTGCAGTTAAATACATAGAATCTAACTTTGTTGGTTCAATATTTGTAGCATATGTGACTTTGGCAAAGACAATGCAACCTTACCTATCCATGGAATTAGAAATCTATATAAAAGGTCATCTTTGGGCTCTATTAAAAAAGAGAGTGAAACAGGTATTCTATCGCATGTAGTGAGATTCCATAGATAGATGCAACTAGTTTAAATAATTATGTGAGTCTTGTCGTTCCAAAGAGACCAACCTGTTGATGCCAGGATGGTTTTGACATAATCTGGGTGGTGAATATTGAGGAAGGAAACAAATGGACCAAACCACATTTGAAATGCAAGGGGGTACGATTCTCCCCATTTGACAACCTTATACATATCGGTCCCATCTTCTTTAAACTGCAAGACAACAGAGAAAACATGCACTTATATAACAAAGCAGCAAATGCACGATCATGACACCGAAACTTGCCTCTGAAGCTGATGGTACAAAGTTGCACACGGAGGAAACAATTTTGCAGTCACTCAATGTGCACTTAACGAAATTCTCATTTTAACCGAACGTTACCTCTCGGACATGCCCAAAAAGCCAGTGTTTTGGTGGTCCTGGGAATGTTTCGAGCGCCCGAATCCATTCATTCCTTTTGACAATAAGCTTAGAGATTTTAAGAACGACATAGACCAAGCTAAATATTGCAACCAAGTGACGAATGCGATAGGAATCCAGCGTCACTTTTTTCAACGTTTCAAATAACTCCATTGCAATGGACGTCTAACTGCCGAGGCTACCATTGACAACTTTTACAACACAAGGTGACGGTCTGGTGAGTGACATAACCGGGAGAAGCAGAAGAGACTAGGGTGGGTGGTTTGAGGTCATTTAGGGGCGGAGTCCCGCCTGTGGGAGATAACACAGCACTCTCTACCAATTATTTACCTTCATGTATCTAATTCTTGTTTATTTTTAAATCCATGACATCTTCAAATATTCAGCTCTACAAATATCAGAATCATGTTTTTCTCCCTGACAGTTATTATGACTGATTATAGCGCTATATTATCAGGAGAACACACAACCTTGGGGAACACCAAGAAGAGGATACTGCTGGACAAAATACAACCAAATGTTGGACATTGGCCATCAACCTCTACTATAATATAACTATAGATTATATACTGTAGTTAGGTAGCACATGTTGACTTCCTGTTAACCCTTTGATTGGCTATCCCTCTCTGAAAAACAAAATAAAGGCCAAAATCTAGGCCGAAACATACTGTATCTATACCAAAATCAAATCTAGAATCGGCTTTCTATTTCGCAACAAAGCCTCCTTCACTCACGCCGCCAAACTTACCCTAGTAAAACTGACTATCCTACCGATCCTCGACTTCGGCGATGTCATCTACACAATAGCTTCCAATACTCTACTCAGCAAACTGGATGCAGTCTATCACAGTGTCATCCGTTTTGTTACCAAAGCCCCTTATACCACCCATCACTGCGACCTGTATGCTCTAGTCGGCTGGCCCTCGCTACATATTCGTCGCCAGACCCACTGGCTCCAGGTCATCTATAAGTCTATGCTAGGTAAAGCTCCGCCTTACCTCAGCTCACTGGTCACGATAACAACATCCACCTGTAGCACGCGCTCCAGCAGGTATATCTCACTGGTCGTCCCCAAAGCCAGCACCTCCTTTCCTTCCAGTTCTCTGGTGCCAGTGACTGGAACGAATTGCAAATATTGCTGAAGCTGGAGACTTACATTTCCCTCACTAACTTTAAACATCAGCTATCTGAGCAGCTAACCGATTGCTGCAGCTGTACATAGTCCATCTGTAAATAGCCCACCCAATCTACCTACCTCATCCCCATATTGTTTTTATTTACTTTTCTGCTCTTTTGCACACCAGTATCACTACTTGCATATCATCATCTGCTCATCTATCACTTCAGTGTTAATCTGCTAAATTGTAATTACTTCGCTACTATGGCCTATTTATTGCCTTACCTCCTCACGCCATTTGCACACACTGTATATAGACATTATTTTTTTCTATTGTGTTATTGACTGTACGCTTCTTTATTCCATGTGTAACTCTGTGTTGTTGTTTCTGTCGCACTGCTTTGCTTTATCTTGGCCAGGTCGCAGTTGTAAATGAGAACTTGTTCTCAACTAGCTTACCTGGTTAAATAAAGGTGAAATAAAAAAAATATATAGAAAAATCTAACAGCAATTGCAACGCAATGGAACCAACATTTCCAATGAAGGCTGATAAGCCTAGTGACTAATGACATGCTCTTGATTAACACATCAGCTTTTGCCTTTGGTGATAACGCCTTGCAAGAAGCTGCATGCAAACCCACTGATGGAAAATGGAGATGCAGATCACATTAGTCAAGGACCCAATTTTGTGTCACTGACACCTACACCACAGCCTATGCCATTGGTTCTGAGGAAACATCTGTATGGGAGGTGTTCGTAAATGTTTATGTAAAGCATTATTTCTTATTTCTGTTTCATACTGAGTCAACTGTTAGATTTGTAACTTCAGCTTAATTTCCTATAGCTTTAAATTACAAACATTAAGTGGCAGTTAAGCCTGTAGCCTACACATTTTAGAGCAGATTACTTGTAGTTGTTTTAAATACAATGCTAAAGTAATCTGCCTCAATATTGTTTATTGTAATCATTATCGCTACCTCCTCCATAATTATTGTATTTATGGTTTGGGCCTCATTTCCAACATCAGGTAAGTGTCTGAAATTTACAAAAACATTAATATCGCTCAATACTTAGCTGAGTGAATCTACCTGGGGGTTAGAATTCTCACATATGTATTGGCCTTTATTGAAAATTCATAAGGCTATACAGTGTTTAACCTTATTGTACACTGTTATACAGCCAAACAATTAGTATACAGATGTACCACAGAAATGTAAAAAAATATGTTTTCGAATACTCATTGATTGAATTCAATTTCAATATTCAAATGTCTCTTTGGACGCTGAAAACCTGCTAATCAGTTTAATCAAACTGGACATGCATTGAGTGATTTGTTTAGACTATTTATGAAGCTGAATTAACATTATGTTGTTATTGTTTTCTATAGGCGTAAGAGAAATGGATAACTATTTCAATCATCAATCCATAATTTATTCATCCATAAACACCTTATAAACAGTACTTTCATGTAATGCTATTGTACTTATTGTTTTTCTCAATCTGTTGTAGAATCTTCAAGTCCTCTTCGCATACCGCATACCTGGCACAGTATAAACCACTGTAAAAAAAAAAAAAAAAATTAAGAAAGTCTGCTCTATATCTCAAAAAGCATAAAGCCTGTGTATTTAGATGTCTATACAAGTAATTTGTGACATAATTGTAAACAAGTTGCTGAAATGTGACATTTTGAACTCATCATCGAGCCACTGAGTTGCTTTCAGAACACTCTACAACGTTTCCGTTCTTGAATGCCCCATGCTCCAAACCGCTGCGCAATGTGCATGCGCGGATCTGGGTGAAACGCTTGATAACTAACTAGCTATTCTCTCCATCACATGGGCTCAATCAAGTCTGTTCCGTCACTGCTGATAGTGGCATCTGTGTAGCGGTTGCTTTTGAACGTTTGTTTGTAGCTGCCTAGCTAGCTAGTTTCAATTTAACCTTATTTAGCTTTGAGCTAACGTTAGCTGGGTTGCAAGTTAGCTTGAGTTGGTGCAGTGCAGTTTGGGAAGGAAGAAGCAGATACGCGGCAGTTTCAGGCCAAACATAAGGCAAGTATAGTGCATTTCACATTATTTCTCAGTAACTATCTTTCGGGTGAGTTGTAACACTTTCTGTCTGTAGTTTATTTGGCTGGCTAGCTAACTGGCTAGTTAACTTTGAATACAATTCTGTCTAAACTAGCTCTAACTAGCCTGCTAACTTAGCCAGTCAGGAAAGTTGGATAGGTTAGAGATGTATTCATGAAAAAAAATGTTTATAGTCACCGTTAGTCTGTAACACGAAGTGTTTTCATTTTTCCCATTGATCTAGTTAACGTTACCTGTCTGACACTGACGAGTGATGGAGGCCCCACCAGTGTCAGTGCTGCCCATCACGGGGGGCACAATCAACATGATGGAGTACCTGCTGCAAGGTGAGTCTGCCTAGGTCGAAATTCTAGCGTCTCCATTCTGTATTTGGGTGTCTGAAGCGTGGTTGGTTCTTTTAGGGGTCTTGGAAAAAACATCCAGATCATATTGAATATAAATATTGTAATGAAACAGGCAGGGAGCAGGTCTCGAACCCTCAACCTTCTAGCGCGCGAAGTCCAGCGCGCTATCGACTGTGCCCCAAAAGCATGCTCATGCGGCAGAGTTGATGTCCCCGCTTATAAACCCAGGGTCGTTACACTACTCCCTCCTTTCAAAGAGCGCGTCCTCACGCTAGCTTGCGACTCTACGTCTTGTAGGAACGCACACACTGGCCAAGCACACGCACTGTCGTGGATGCAAGGTCCGATCCCACTTCTGACACCAATGTAATGACACAGGCAGGGAGCAGGTCTCGAACCCTCAACCTTCTAGCCCGAAGTCCAGCGAGCTATCGACTGTGCCGCAAAAGCATGCTCGAGCGGCAGAGTCGATATCCGTGTTTATAAACCCAGGGTCGTTACAATATGTTAAGGTGAAGACCCCATACCAGCTCCTGTGCAATAATTTTTTCAATAATTGAAAAGTACAGTCTGTTTCCATTGAGGCCTTTTACGTTTCTGAATTGGCATTTCAATTCACTCTTAAAAAGTCCAAATGACAAGTTACGCTTGTAAATGTAACATTGATGACACTGTTCTGTCATGTCGCCATTCAAGGCAGCGTCTTGGACCAGGCCCTCGAAAGCCTATTGCACCGCCTCCGGGGCCTTTGTGACAACATGGAACCCGAGACGTTCGCCGACCATGAGCTGGTCTACCTCCTGAAGGGCCAGCAGGGCAACCCGTTCCTGCTGCGCGCCCGCCGCTCCCTCTCCCACCCAACAGTTCCCTGGCACCTGCGCTACCTGGGCCAGCCGGAGGTGGGTGACAAGTCCCGCCACGCGCTGGTTCGCAACTGTGTTGATGTGGCCGCCTCGCACAGCCTGCCCGACTTCCTCAATGAAATGGGCTTCCGCATGGACCACGAGTTCGTAGCCAAGGGCCACATTTTCCGTAGAGGCGTGCTCAAAGTGGTGGTGAGTAAACTGTCACGCATCCTGGTCCCTGGGAATACAGAGAACACGGAGCCGCTGTCACTCTCCTACCTGGTGGAGCTCAGTGTGTTGGCCCCCGCGGGCCAGGATACCATGTCGGAGGAAATGCGCAGCTTCGCTGAGCAGCTCAAGCCCCTGGTTCACTTGGAGAAGATTGACCCAAAGAGACACATGTAAGAAGGGGTGTGTTAAGATGAGCCTCTGTTGGCAGTCATGGACAAAGTGGAGTTTTTATTAAAATGCATTTTATTTACATGGGACTTAGTTTTGTATGATTCCTATAAGAAAGCTCTTTCCCACAGTCCTTTGTGAGACCTGGAGTTCATTAACAGAGACAATCTTGATGTGTATCTCGTACATTTGGAGAAGGACCACCTGTCATTAGGATGTTAGTAGTGTTTGAAAAGGACTTCACAGGAGGATTGACACAGCCAACATGGACGATGTGACAAATGAGGCTTTGAACGAGTCAATAAATAACAATGTTTCTATTCAGTGCTGAACACTTAGCACATTGGTTTTGTGTGACGCTGACAGTGCTTTGTTCTGTGTTGGAGATGTTTCCAGAAATGCACAGCTATAGTGTTTATTAAACATGATTTTTCTCAACTCAACTGTGTCCTCTTGGTTTGCAGCACTCAACAGATGCGTTGTGCAGCAGTACACAACATTGTGGAATGTTCAGACAGGCCAGTTTGTTCTAATCTACATTCACAACATGTTCTGACATGTAGAATAATGAATCATTACATTTTAAGTCATTGGGGCTCCGAGTGGTGCACCGGTCTAAGGCACTGCATCTCAGTGCTAAAGGTGTCACTAGAGACACCCTGGTTTGCTTCCAGTCTGTATCACAACCGGCCGTGATTGGTAGTGCCGTAGGGCAGAACACAATTGGCCCAGCGTTGTCCGGGTTTGGCCAGCGTAAGCCGTCATTGTAAATAAGAATTTGTAAAATGACTTGTGTAGTTAAAAAAAGAGCGACTTACATGAACAATTGGGTATGCCTTGCCTAAGGACACATCGACAGATTTTTCCACCGGCTCGGGGAATCAAACCAGCGACCTTTCGGTTACTGGCCCAACGCCCATACCTGCCGCCACATCATTCCAGCTCTCATACCTGCCGCCCCATCATTCCAGCTCTATTAATAACAGATATGTCTGCAACATTCCCCAAAGTTTGTCTTCTACATGTGACCCTGTTGACAGGTGCCATTTCCATTGTTTGCCACTAGGGAGCTCTCCTACTCTATTTGTAAAAACCCGGCCTTTCTGGTTAGAGCCAGTTATATCTGCACCTCGATCATCTACACAGGAGCCGTGGTTGCCATGGTAATAATTAGCCACGAGATCTGCACATCTCATCCCACAACTCTAATTAGCTTTTTCAATTGCTTAATTATACATATACCTGTGAAAGCTTTCCCTTTCTTCTTCTCACAAAAGCATTGATTTCCCTTCCCCTCTCATTTCTCTTAACCCATTAGTACCTCAATGGCAACCTGAGCGGAGGGAGGCTCTTGTATGTACAAGACTTGAGGCCTCCGGTTGTTTAATCTACAGTTATTTCAAAATGGTCTTGTCTTCATTGTATCATCTCCATTCTGGGCTAGAGATCAGTTTTCTGCTGATGCCCTCCCATATACAGTGCATTCGGGAAAGTATTCAGACCCATTCACTATTTCCACATTTTGTTACGTTACAGCCTTATTCTAAAACTGATTAAATAAATGTTTTCCTCAGTGTACACACTACCTCAGCATGACAAAGCGAAAACAGGTTTTTCGAAATTTTGGTACATTTTATTGATACACATTTTGTTTTCAGACCCTTTGCTATGAGACTTGAAATTGAGCTCAGGTCCATCCTTGAGATGATTCTACAACTTGATTTGAGCACCTGTGGTAAATTCAATTGATTGGACATGATTTGGAAGGGCACACACCTGTCTATACAAGGTCCCACAGTTGACGGTGCATGTCAGAGCAAAAACCAAGCCATGAGGACGAAGGAATTGTTCGTAGAGCTCCGAGACCGGATTGTGTTGAGGCACAGATCTGGGGAAGGGGTACAAAAAATAGTATTCAGTATTGAAGGTCCCCAAGAACACAGTGGCCTCCTCCATTATTAAATGGAAGAAGTTTAGAACCACCAAGACTCTTCCTAGAGCTGGCTGTCTGGCCAAACTGAGCAATCGGGGAGAAGGTCCTTGGTCAGATGGTGACCAAGAACCTAATGGTCACTCTGACAGAGCTCCAGAGTTCCTCAACCATCTCTGCAGCACTCCACCAATCAGACCTTTATGGTAGAGTGGCCAGGCTGAAACCACTCCTCAATAAAAGGCACATGACAGCCCGCTTGGAGTTTGCCAAAAGGCACCTAAAGGACTCTCCGACCACGAGAAACCAGATTCTCTGGTCTGATGAAGCCAAGATTGAACTCTTTGGCCTGATTGTCAAGCGTCACGTCTGGAGGAAACCTGGCACCATTGCTTCAGTGAAGCATGGTGGTGGCAGAATCATCCTGTGGGGATGTTTTTCAGCGGCAAGTACTGGGAGACTAGTCAGGATCGAGGGAAAGATGAACAGAGCAAAGTACAGAGAGATCCTTGTTGAAAACCTGCTCCAGAGCACTCAGGACCTCAATCTGGGGCAAAGGTTCACCTTCCAATAGGACAACGACCCTAAGCACACAGCCAAGACAATGCAGGAGTGGCTTCGGGATAAGTCTCCGTAATGTCCTTGAGTGGCCCAGCCAGAGCCCGGACTTGAACCCGATCGAACATCTCTGGAGAGACCTGAAAATAGCTGTGCAGCGACACTCCCCATCCAACCTGACAGAGCTTGAGAAGATATACAGAGAAGAATGGGAGAAACTCCCCAATTACAGGTGTGCCAAGCTTGTAGCGTCATACACAAGAATGCTCGAGGCTGTAATCGCTGCCAAAGGTGCTTAAACAAAGTACAGAATGAAGGGTCTGAATACCACAGTACCAGTCAAAAGTTTGTACACTCAGTGTCACCAGCAAAGCACCATCACACCACCTCCATGTTTCACAGTGGGAACCACACATGCGGAGATCATCCGTTCACGGCAGTTGGAACCAAAAATCTCAAATTTGGACTCATCAGACCAAAGGAAAGATTTTTACACATCTAATGTCCATTGCTCATGTTTCTTAGGCCAAGCAAGTCTCTTCTTCTTCTTGTCGGTGTCCTTTAGTAATGGCTTCTTTGCAGCAATTAGACCATGAAGGGTTGATTCATGCAGTCTACTCTGAACAGTTGATGTATCTGTTACTTGAACTCTGATGCATTTATTTGGGCTGCAATTTCTGAAGCTGGTTACTCTAATAAACTTATCCTCTGCAGCAGAGGTAACTCTGGGTCTTCCATTCCTGTGGCGGTTCTCATGAGAGACAGTTTCGTCATAGCACTTGAGGTTTTTTGTGACTGCACTTGAAGAAACTATCAAAGTTAACATTTTTCGCATTGACTGACCTTCATGTCTTAAAGTAATGATGGACTGTCGTTTCTCTTTACTTATTTGAGCTGTTCTTGCCATAATATGGACTTGGTCTTTTACCAAATAGAGCTATCTTCTGTATACCACCCCTACCTTGTCACAACACGACTGATTGGCTCAAATGCATTAAGAAGGAAAGAAATTCCACAAATTAACTTTTAACAAGCCAAACCTGTTAATTGAAATGCATTCCAGGTGACTACATAATGAAGCTGGTTGAGAGATTGTCAAGAGTGTGCAAAGCTGTCATCAAGGCAAGGGCGGCTACTTTGAAGAATATTAAATATATTTAGATATTTTAACACTTTTTTGGTTACTATATAATTCCATAAGTGTTATCTCGTAGTGTTGATGTCTTCATTATTATTCTACAATGTAGAAAATTGTAAAAAGAAAGAATAATCCTTGAATGAGTAGTTGTGTCCAAATGTTTGACTGGTACTGTATGTAAACGTGATATTTTTTTTATATATATTTTTTTTTGGGGGGGGGGGGGGGGGTCATTATGGGGTATTTTATTCGGGGGGGGGGGCAATTTAATACATTTTAAAATAAGGTTGTGATGTAACAAACGTGTAACTAGTTTGTCTAATGCTCAAACTGCGATATTTTGTTTTTTACTTAACCATAGTCAGACGAACTCAAGGTTACCATGTTTATTCTCTGCGTGCAGTTTGCATATCATTAGCTTAGCGCATTTGCTGGAAGTCTTCCGGTACAGTAGCCAGCTGTGGGGAAATAGACATTCTAACTACTCCGAGGCTGGGTGGTTGGTCATGTATAATCTTACAAAGCTAAACATACTGTAGTCATCGATATTTTATGAATGACTTACTTTTACTGATCGTAAGAAATAAGAATCTATCCACTTCCTTATTCATTCTCCGTTATCGTATAGAGATTGCAAAGTTGTATCTGTCCCATTATGGTGTCTGTGAGCGCACGGGCAGTGCCATTGAGACCGATAATGGAAAAGTAGGTAAGTAGAATAATGACCTAAATTGTGAAATCTCGCAGGGCACTGTCCCTGCTTTAACTGAGCAGGCAGTTCAATGTGAAGTGGTGACTGTCTGAAAGGAGGGTTTGGGAAGCAGGTGGCTGTCTACTCCTTGACTTATTGCCATGTCAGGGTTGGTGAGCAGTTTGACGTTTATTGTCATGAATCAGAACTGTGGGATTTCGGCTAGATGGGCCAGCTGCAAAGTCTAAATTGTCTGGTAAAAATTAATGAAAACAAAAATAGCCTTTTCGGCCTTAATTTAAGGTTAGGCTTAGGCATTAGGGTTAGGGCCTGCTTCACAACATGTTTGTCTCCACTTCCATTTAGTCTGTTTGTAATTATTCAAAAACAGCCCTTTTCTGTGCACAGTATTCCAGAGTGGCTGATTTATCAATGAAAGTACAAGATAGAGACACAGCCCTACTTACCACTTTGACCAACAACCAAAACCAGAGTCATGGTCCTAAGGACTGAGTCTGGTGTTTTCTGTTACCTATAAAGTGAATTATATATTAAAGAAGCAGATGCCTCTTGCCCAGGGCTGTTTATGTCCAGCCCATCATACACATTCTGCTGGCTTTATTCCACTTAAACTTGTGTTTAGTAGCCTGATCTATGGTCATGAGCCCCCCCCTCTCCCTCTCCTCCGCGCTGCCTGGAGAGCACAGCCAGGCTAATCAGCTGCTTGGCATTGGGCCCTCTCAGCCATTGTGGATCCTGCCAACCAATGGCTTCTTCTTGTGCTAGTGAGTGATTTAACTCACTGCTGGAGGCAGAGGCCAAGCGATGGAACCACAGTTTCTTAGAAAATAGAATAGAGTTCCTCCCAAAAACCAGATTAGACAATGAGATAATTGTAGTAGCATGACCTCATGGGTTGCACACAGTCAATAGTAATGCTCATCATTTGTAGTCAGTAGTAAAGCGTATAGCGATCTGTGGCTCAAGCAGAAGGTTATGGGCATCTCATATACTACCCCTTTTAAGAAATAGGAATCGTATTAATCGAGGATTGTCAGGATAATGTACTTGCAGATAATGTACTTATATGCCCATTGTAGAGGAGCATGGACATTAGCATGACCTTTCCATTCCTCATCTCACTCTCCATGACTCTAATAAGTGTGAAATCAATGCGTATTCCCCAATGCCATGTTCATGTATTTGACAACCAGAACACACATCTATTCCACCTTATCATCTTCTGCCACCCAAAGAAACAGCCTAGTACGGGAGAATCTTCAAGGAGATTTTTATCATCCAGACAGTGTTTAACTTGTAAATAGGATTAAGCGGGCCAGTATCGTATTAGTTAAACCTCTCACTGTCGGAGCCCTCGAAACAGAGGAGAGAAGCTGTTACCTGCGCTCCACTTTTTTCCCATCTCCTTTCCATTCTGCTGCATTCCGTCTTAATTATAGCCTCTTGGCTCCACTCATCTTTGTGCCTCTGAGCATTATGTTCATACCAGGAGGGGCCTGTGCCAAGATCTGTGCCACAATAAGCCTGACTCCTTGCCCAGGGCAGGAAGTATTTAAGTCAGCCTAAATTGGGCCGGTGCCATAGAGGGGGTGAAATCCAGACTTGCCTACTCAGGAACATTCTTGATACTTGGAAAGGAAAAGGAGCCTCTCTCCTTCCTGTGTCATTGGGAGCCCATATGCTTGGTGAGGGAGGCAAACTGTGACTGAAGAGGAGGGAGGCGTTTTCCTAGGACGGACATTGGTCTCCCCAGGGCCTCCTTGTGGCTCCTCCAACATCCAGTCTTCTACTCATCCAAGTACCACCAGAGCGACAGGGGTACATGGCTCACTTATGTAAAGTTGTGAGGTTACTGGAGGTGGGAAGAGGAATGATGGGTGGGTCTTGGCTGTGGGGAAGTGGGAAGGAACCCTTTTATTTATTTTTAATTTTTTGTAAGTGAATGAAATTCTACTGTGTGCTTCTTCGGTGTGTCAATTTACAGGCACAAAACATGCCTTGTGCTGTTGTGGAGCAGCTCTCAGCCCAGCTCTCAGCCCAGCTGCCCCGCTTGCGGCTGAAGTGGTTCGTTGTGGTGAACAGGCTTTTCTAAGATCAGCCACAGAGAGCGCCTGCAACCAGCCCTCCTGCCTCGGAATGTCTGGTATGGGAACCAGTGTAAAGCAGCCTGCCTGGCTACGTCTCCTGACAGTGACAGGGCCTCCCTCTGTCTCTCCACCTCTTCCTGGCCTTCCTTCTTCTCCCTCCTTAGGTGTGGTCCTCTTCCAAAGCCTCTGGATTGGGTGCACTGTCTCTCATCACCTCTGATTAGTTTGTTCTTTGTCTGAGTAGTTGTTCTTGTTGTGAGACATGTTATGCAATGCTGGCCGAAACTCCATAGCTTGGAAATTGTAACTTTTCGGTTTCTGTGAAGAGTGGATATCCACGCCCCGCGAAAATCTAACTAGCATAGTAAAAAAAAATCCCATAAAATCTGTCTGTTAAGGTAGAGATACAGTATTCGTTTTTTTTGTTGCATGGGCTGCGTCTCAATCTACCACATCCGTTGATGTCGGCCTTCATCATCTGCGGTGAAAGGTGGCAGAGCTACAGCGGTATTTGTTAGACTAGGAGACATCCTGAAAATCGGTCTTCTCACCAAAACGTCTGTAGCGTCCGAACGGTTTGGCCTAAACACTAATATGACCCCTCTATGGAAAGGTGACACTCTCACGAACACGTTGGTTGTTTTGCTCTAGGATGCCCACAAGACTCATCTGAAAAAAGGTGGTTCAATAAAATTAATTTCTTGATTTTATATATCTCAGATATAGGACAGACACTTCAAAACAAACTTGCTTTTGATTTATTATATTTAATTATTTATCTGTTTATCCATGTATGAATCTGTTATTCAATGCGGTTCTATGGGCTAACAGCAGTAAGGCCAAATTCAATGTTTCATCAAATATAATTGTTCGTTATTTTTTGATACCCAAAGGGGCCTTACATTTCTAACTCAAATGGCTAAATGATCCTTGGTATGAATATCTTAAAACAATTCCTTATGTTAGCTTAGTAGATCGCCCCCAAGCTTAGACTCTGAGCGGTTAATTAATTATTTAAATTAATATGAATAAAATGATTTTATGTTCAGAGGTTTTCCTCTATATTAGCGATATAATATTATGACTGTGTTTAAATGGATGGGCAATATTTATTGGTCATACCATGACACACTATGACATATCCTTCCAACTCACACATGTGCTACATTTGACATGTACAATTTCACAACTGTGACTGCATTTTGTAGACGTGACTGTGCAACTTTAAATGTACTTACTGTAGTAGGTGTGCTGGGTGGGGATTTGGTAGACAATCTCAGTTTGAACTTTAAATAGATGTTTTTGTGGGTTGGGATCTTTGTGGCCACTTATATCACTCAAGGAATATGTGAGCGCGCATAGTTTTTTTTAATGTGTGCTGTCAGTCCCTCAAGTAAACAATGCTATTCGACCCACCATCTAGTATTGTCCTCAGAATCAAAAGCTTCTGCCAAAACCTTCAATCATGGGTAAAATGATGTAGAACATTGACAACCCCTTTTACAGAACATATAAATGCAATGTGAAGTAATTCACAGGTGTGTGTGTGTGTGTATGTAGCAATGACTGTGGGTTGGTAGTGTAGACCTACCTATCACATAACTGGTGCGTGCAGACATTCCGTAATGGCCACGACATTGCCCAACTACTCACCTGATCCTGGGTTGGTTACTTCATTAGACAATGGGCGGCAAGCCAACATGCAGTCTACAGGTCCACCCTAAACAATTTCAAGATGGAAGATTACATTTTATTCCTGACGAATGGATTTTTTTTTTTTTTTTAAACAGATATTTAAAAGTCACTGCCCAAAACCTGAATCTATCCTGTATTCTATTGAACACTGTATTAATGAGCAACCCATGTACAGTAAATTAGATGTGTCCATGTGTGTAATAACTGTAACAGAATTGTAAAGCAAGTTTTATTTATTTGGTGAAAGTACAGTATGGGTCAGATATGTTGCACAGCGTTTGGGTATATGTTTTCCATTCCTGTGTGGTTAAAAATGCGTTATGGGTTAGGCAGCCCCTATGTCTATTTTTACTTTTCTGGTTTTATGTAGCTTATAGGGCTAGTGTCTGTTTTTCAAAACGCTAACCCATATGTTTTCAGTTAGACAATGAGAATGAACACCAGAGTGTCTGATTTCTCTATTTCCCTGACTGTTAAATTTTGCAAGTCTGGATTACTAATGATGTAAATACCCCAAGTCCGTGATGACTCTTTGGTTTTGTTCACCCTTGACTACTACTGTCAGTGGCAAATGTGTGACGCAGACGCACCACCAATACAATTATAAATTATCAGTCAAAATAAACGATACTACATAGATTACGCCATTCATCTGAATTAATCCCTTATGCCATAAATTCAGCCAATGGACAACGTGGTATGAAACACGATAGCCAATCGCATCTAAGCAACTGAGCAATGCGCCCGCCCAGCTGTCAATTTGATACATGAGGAGGCGGTGCCATACAGTGAGGCGTGGTCGGAGTCCCCTCGGTCAATGTAGCAACTGGTAGTTAAGCACACATGGGTCAAACACGGGCTGCCACTGGGAGTCTGACATCCTCAACAGTCATGCCTGCAGCGTAGAAAGAAACAGGCTGCTGTAACGCATCGAAGTTTGGCAAATGCGATTTTAGAAAATTATGTGCTAAATTCTGTGCTACCTACATTTTTTCCAGTGATGGGGGGAATAGAACAAAGATAATTGAACAGCATGTAGCTATTGCATTTGTTCCTCACTCATATCGGATTATAATCTGGGGTTACCTAATCTCTGGTAATCTGAACTAAATCTATCTAATTGTGGTAGAAAACTACACTCCCGCTGTTCTGGTGCACCATCAGAGACGCTTTGCGCATCAGTTGGTCTTTTTGGACACCATGCCGCCAAAAAGAAATTATCAACTGATTCTCCAAGACTGATCATAAGGACATTAAGAGAGTATATCTGCACCAAATTCTCGTAAGAGTGAAATTAAGGCTAATTGGAATCTGGAGACCGAAGGTCGCATTAAAACGCGCAGCAGCTGCTTTTCCAGAGATTAAGAACATGTAGCATATTTTTCACGTTGAAACATTTTATTTGCCATGGATATTTTTCTAACGTTTTATGATGGGGTTGATATTATATGTGAGAGAGTTCGGGCCGGGGTGTTGTAAGCGTGTTCTGGGAGTAATGTGCGCATCATCCAATGGCAGCATCTATTCCACACAACAGCGTCAGCACGTCATCAGTTCACATCTACGAAACGAGTTTTATTAAATGAGGACATGTGAGGGGATCTGAGAGTAAGAAAAACAGATTGGAGATTAGATAGGCTGCGTGTTAGAAATACTAGAGGCGAGCAAGACGTGTGATAAATCATTTCATCAAGTGGACAAGAACAGACCGATGCTGGACTGTGCACTGTCTGGAAGAGTGTCGCTTTTTAAAATACACATGCGACTCGATTTTTGTAAAAGTATCATTGCAATTGAATTCGGAATCGTTTGTGTGTGACTGTGAATGGATTTGCATTTTCCAGCCTTATTCCGTGAAGACTGGAATATGTAATGTACGATAATCACACATCATCGTTTGGCTGTGCTGTCTGGGCAATCTTGTTGATTTAAACATTATTCCTGTCTATGTTTTGGCGGATTCTTTCGACGGCTCTCTGTGCATCTCCATTCTCGTTATATGAGGTATCATCTGTTGCTGCAGCCGGATTAACTGACATTGTCATGCATTTGGATCGAATTTAGCTGCTGGACATGTGGGCAATCAGCAATTCATAATTTCCCCAATTGAACATGTTTTATTTCAGGTAAAATGGGAGAACGATTATTGTTACTATTATTGCTACTCTTATCGTTACATGCGGGTCGGTGATAGCCTACTGCAGACGAGCCATTCAAAATCGTCCATCTCCACAGCAGCCGGCTTCTCTGAGATTTGATCGTTACTTTATTGAATCAGACTGTCATATCCCCGTCACGATACGGATTTCGGCTTGAAGTAGGTCTAGTATTGGAGACAATACGGGAATTGTGGAGGTATTGCATTTCTTTCTAACCCGGTTATTCCTTCACAACTGAGGATAAATGTTGATGATGGAGGACGACGAATTAGCTCATCAGGTTGATTCGGATTTCGAGCCGCAAAACCGGCCTCGCTCGTGCACTTGGCCACTGCCTTGTCCGGAGGATTTCCCCGAAGTACTGGAAGTCAATGGGGGTCTTCCACTGACCACCATCAAGGTGGAACCAGATGACAATCTATCCGTTTCAGCGTGCAGAGCCGGGAGAATGGGTGGCACGCCGACGGAACTGAAGCATCCAGCAGTCGCCCCTGCTCCCATCGGCGCGACGCACCCATGCTTGGCCGGCGCGGCACTTGATGTGACTGGACAATTGCGCAAAGCCAAATCCTCGCGGCGGAACGCATGGGGTAACCAGTCGTACGCGGACCTTATCACACGAGCCATTGAAAGCACCCCTGAAAAAAGACTCACGCTATCACAGGTCTACGATTGGATGGTCCGCTATGTTCCCTATTTCAAAGATAAGGGCGACAGTAATAGTTCAGCTGGATGGAAGGTAAGCGCATGTCTACAAATGTTATAATAGGAAATACTTTATGTCGATATTAAACACACCAGAAGTCTCAATCAAGACAACATTGGGTAGGCTATACCTTGGCTATAGGCTACATTTGTGCACATATACTGTGTATTACATTGCCACATGTCACACTTTAGGGTCGTTACGCATGAATGGTGCCATGTAATTATCCCTCTCGTCAATGGCACCGATCAATACATTACTGTAGCCTACCATTGACAGCTAAACGGTCTGGAGCTGGGTAGAGGTTGGAGAAGCACTGTGCATACCTTCATAATTCCATCTTTAGTTTGGCTACATGTATACAGTAAATGAGTAACCACCCCCTTTTCAAAGTCTATGATCATGAAAATGCACACATGGCAAGCATTTTTATATTGGTTCCTTTGGTTTCTCTCCTCTCTCACACACTATTTATATGTGTGTGAGACGGAGGAATAGACCCTAGACAGAGGCATATAGCCAATAAAAATCTGTTTTCACTACAAATATTTGTTGTACACCTACTGTATAGTCTCTTTTTAAGGTGTCACTTGAGAGACACTTATAGCTGGTCAGCTGTCCATAGTGTAAATACCCACTGGGAACACACTGGTTGATTCAATGTCTTTTCCACGTCATTTCAATTAAATTACATAGAACCAACATGGGATAGACGTTGAATTTACGTCTGTGCCCAGGGGGTAGGCTATTCAAAAGGTACTTTTCTACAGACACATACGCACACACACACGCAGAGGCTTACCGCCTGTCTCGCCAGCAGCCTAGAGCAGCCTCTCCTGGATGTCTGCCCATTTTACTGTATCAGCCTCATTATTATACCGTCTCACTCATATCGCTGTTCTTCATTGATACAAGCTAATGTTAAGAACATAAAAATGAAATCCCAAAGTAACAAGGACAGTTAGAGGAACAAGTGTGGCTCTTGATATTGTACCTCTCAGAGAGGAGATCTTGAGGGCCAGACTTGATGAGGTCACAGGTGGGAGCGTTATAAACCCACACCATGACACTTGTCCCTGTAGAAGAACCCTTTATGGTTCCAGGTAGAACCTATTCACCCAACGGAGAACACTTTTGGAATCCTTTCTTTCGTAGAGGCACGGTTCCAAAGAAACCATTTTGTATGAAAAAGGTTTCATGTAGAGAACCCTTGTCCCTGTAGATCAGAAGAACCCTTTTAGAACCTTTGTGACATCCACAGCAGTTTGAACCGTGTGTCGTGCGTGCAGTGGGATCGACTGTAGTATCCCCTCAGGTTTGCTGTCAATCTGCTGTCAGTCGTTCCTGTTGGTTCCCCTCTCAAGAGGCTGTTTTGAAAGCTACTGTCTTGGTCTCTTTTTCTGTCTGTGTGATCGCATATGATGGTGTGTGTGTATAGACATTATGGACAGTATATGAATAGAAAAGGTGTATACAGTATATAAACTCAGCAAAAAAAGAAACATCCCTTTTTCAGGACCCTGTCTTTCACAGATAATTTGTAAAAATCCAAACAACTTCACAGATCTTCATTGTAAAGGGTTTAAACACTGTTTACCATGCTTGTTCAATGATCCATAAACAATGAATGAACATGCACCTGTGGAATGGTCGTTGAGACACTAACAGCTTACAGACGGTAGGCAATTAAGGTCACAGTTATGGAAACTTAGAACACTAAAGAGGCCTTTCTACTGACTCTGAAAACACCAAAAGAAAGATGCCCATGGTCCCTGCTCATCTGCGTGAACGTGCCTTAGGCATGCTGCAAGGAGACTTGCAGATGTGGCCAGGGTAATAAATTGCAATGTCTGTACTGTGAGACGCCTAAGACAGCGCTACAGGGAGACGGGACAGACAGCTGATCGTACTCGCAGTGGCAGACCACATGTAACAACACCTGCGCAGGATCGGTACATCCGAACATCACACCTGCGGGACAGGTACAGGATGGCAACAACTGCCCGAGTAACACCAGGAACGCACAATCCCTTCATCAGTGCTCAGACTGTCCGCAATAGGCTGAGAGAGGCTGGACTGAGGGCTTGTAGGCCTGTTGTAAGGCAGATCCTCACCAGACATCACCAGCAACAATGTCGCCTATGGGCACAAACCCAATGTCGCTGGACCAGACAGGACTGGCAAAAAGTGCTCTTCACTGACAAGTTGCGGTTTTGTCTCACCAGGGGTGATGGTCGGATTCACATTTATCGTTGAAGGAATGAGCGTTACACTGAGGCCTGTACTCTGGAGCGGGATCGATTTGGAGGTGGAGGGTCCGTCATGGTCTGAGCCGGTGTGTTGGATCGGAGGGTGAGGGCTAGGGCCATTCCCCCCAGAAATGTCTGGGAACTTGCAGGTGCTTTGGTGGATGAGTGGGGTAACGTCTCACAGCAAGAACTGGCAAATCTGGTGCAGTCCATGAGGTAGAGTTAGAGTTGCACGAGGTAGAGTTGCACTGCAGTACTTAATGCACCAGATACTGACTGTTACTTTTGATTTTGACCCCCCCCCCCCCCCCCCCCTTGTTCAGGGACACATTATTCAATTTCTGTTAGTCACATGTCTGTGGAACTTGTTCAGTTTATGTCTCAGTTTTTTAATCTTGATATGTTCATACAAATATTTACACATGTTAAGTTTGCTGAAAATAAAAACGCAGTTGACAGTAGAGGTCGACCGATTATGATTTTTCAATGCAGATACCGATTATCGGAGGACCAAAAAGGCAGATTGTTATATATATATTTGTAATAATGACAATTACAACAATTCTGAATGAACACTTTTATTTAAACTTAATATAATACATAAATAAAATCAATTTAGTCTCAAATAAATAATGGAACATGTTCAATTTGGTTTAAATAATCCAAAAACACAGTGTTGGAGAAGAAAGTAAAAGTGCAATATGTGCCATGTAAAAAAAGCTAACGTTTAAGTTCCATGCTCAGAACATGAGAATATATGAAAGCTGGTGGTTCATTTTAACATGAGTCTTCAATATTCCCAGTTAAGAAGTTTTAGATTGTAGTTATTCTAGGAATTTATTAGGACTATTTCTCTCTATAGCATTTGTATTTCATATTCCTTTGACTATTGGATGTTCTTATAGGCACTATAGTATTGCCAGCCTAATCTCGGGAGTTGATAGGCTTGAAGTCATATACAGCGCTGTGCTTCAAGCATTGCGAAGAGCTGCTGGCAAACGCAGGAAAGTGCTTTATGAATGCTTAAGAGCCTGATGCTGCCTACCACCGCTCAGTCAGACTGTTCTATCAAATATCAAATCATGGACTTAATTATATTATAATAAACACACAAATACAAGCCTTAGGTCATTAATATGGTCAAATCCGGAAACTATCATTTCGAAAAAAGAAAAAAAAAGTTTATTCTTTCAGTGAAATACGGAACCGTTCCGTATTTTATCGAACGGGTGGCAACCCTAAGTATAAATATTGCTGTTACATTGCACAACCTTCAATGTTATGTAATAATTATGTAAAATTCTGGCAAATTAATTACGGTCTTTGTTAGGAAGAAAGGGTTCGCAAGAGAAACAGTTCGCAATGAGCCAGGCGGCCCAAACTGCTGCATATACCCTGACTCTGCTTACACTGAACGCAAGAGAAGTGACACAATTTCTCTAGTTAATTTCCCTGGCCTGTTAACATGAATTTCTTTTAAATAATATGCAGGTTTAAAAAATATAGTTGTGTATTGATTTTAAGAAAGGCATTGATGTTCATGGTTAGGTACATTGGTGCTACGATTGTGCTTTTTTTGTGATTGCGCTTTTGTTAAATCATCACCCGTTTGGCGAAGTAGGCTGTGATTCGATGATAAATGAACAGGCACCGCATTGATTATATGCAACGCAGGACAAGCTAGTTAAACTAGTAAGATGTGTAGTTAACTTGTGATTATGTTAAGATTGATTGTTTTTTATAAGATAAGTTTAATGCTAGCTAGCAACTAACCTTGGCTCCTTGCTGCATTTGCGTAACAGGTGGTCATCCTGCCACGCAGTCTCCTCGTGGATTGCAATGTAATCGGCCATAATCGGCGTCCAAAAATGGCAATTACCGATTGTTATGAAAACTTGAAATCAACCCTAATTAATCGGCCGACCTCTCATTGACAGTGAGAGGACATTTCTTTTTTTGCTGAGTTTACATATGAACACATCCACTGTACATGTAGGCTATGTTGTGATGGTTTTACCCTCACAATTTAACGGTGAGATCCTCCAAAACATGAGAAAATCGTCAGGGCTAGTTTGATTGCTCACTACTTACTGTTAATAGACATGGTTAGTACAGGGTATCACAAGGGGCATGTTTACCAGGGCACAATGTTGTGGAGCGTTCAGGTGTTACGTAGAACAAACATGCCTCTCTGACATGTTAGAATCAGTAATAATGTGGGCTCTATTCATGACATTGCAATGTTCAAAAAAGCTTGGAACACGGCCCAAAAAGCAGCTTTGGAAGGACCACAGTTATTAATCAACACTAGAACACATAGACGATTCAGAACTACACTAATACCACCCCATAAAAGAGTGAAAATCACACGTCAGTTCATCACCTACCAGGTATTCCATGCTTGGCAAGGGTCAGTTTAGTCTTTCACAACCAGGCTCATAGTAATGAAACAAACACTTTATTGGTGTACATGTGAGAAATGCTTGGAGGCCTGGGGTTTTAAGTGTTTGTTTTCCATTTAAACGCAACTTTGTCTTCATGGTCTGTATGTCTCTCTGTGTGGAGTTCGGCCGTCTTCACATAAACACCTGTTGTAGTCTATGTTTCTAAACGAGCCCTTTGTGTGTCCCAAATGGTGCCCAATCCCATAAGGGCCCTGGTCAAAAGTAGTGCACTATATAGGGAGTAGGGTGCACTTAGGTAGTTACGAGTTGAGGAGTATGTCGAGTTCAGTCCTTTAGTCTGCTTAGCCTTAATCACCAAGCGCCTGACTGACTCTTAACTCTTAAGTCCATCCCATTTAAGTGAGCGCTGCCAAGGTGTGTCTGCAGGTGGCTTAGCCCTTGTTATCCCTGCCCTGTACCTCGACGGCAGTGGCACCGCTAACAGACGCTAACCATGCTAACAGACTCTAACCGCTAAGCGACAGCCCAGCTCTATCTTTAGCACTAGTGTCACCCAGTCAGCGAGCCCGACAGTTACGAAACAGGCTAATTAGGGGGTTTGACTCCATGGAAGATTGAGGAAGTCTGAGGGCCAGGGTTATTATGAACCCACGGTTATTATGAACGGTGCGAGACGAGAGGCGCGGTCCATCCCAGGTAATGAAGGTGTTTAGGAAAGTTGTTTTAAAGCAAGGCGTAATTGTAGTAATAGCCCTGGCCTGGTTTCATTGAGAGACGTGGTAGGTAATGTCAATATACACTTAGAGGAAACACTCGCATACCCAGGCCTGAGGAGACAGTGTTTAATGCGACACAACCCCATCGTCCGTACAGCAGCCATTTGTAGGTAATAAAAAAACGTATGGCATAATCGATGATCACTTTCAAATGATGGACTGTGCAGGGATTTAACATCCAGTTGTTGACCAACTGCTTGGATGCAAATACTGTCCCGGACTCGCAGCACAGTCCAAATTATGAGTCAGTTGTTTGTAGATGCTATCTCCCTCCCATCCCCATCCACATTCCCATACTTACACAATCATATCAGGCACCCTAATTATTCGTAATGTGCGTGCGAGTGTGTGTGAGAGTTGGATAAGGTTGCCCGCATCATACGCTACATTCCCATTTCAATGAATAGGCAAACGCATTTGATGTGGGAACAGTTTTTTTTCTATTTTTTTTGCGGGAAAAGAAAAGAAAATAAAAGACGAAAATATTGGTAAGTCTCTGATGAAATGAACTGAAATGGTATGGTTTGCGGAGGAGGATGAGAGGGGGAGGGGTCGGCTGAAAGGAGAGGCACAGGCAGACGGCTATTGTATGTAGTAGTTCTAATCTGGTCCAAAAGCAGGTAGTCTTTTCAGCTTCCAGTTCCTCTCGCTCTCTCTCGGTCTGGAATGGACACTGGATTACCTCTTGGTCCTAGACAGTACTGACAACAACCAACAGCTGACTATAAATACCGGCTCTTCTAACTTCTAGGAAGGCTGGAATCTGAAGCCCTGGCCTGAATTTAAGCATCTCCTTCGAGGAGGCTACTGTAGTGCGTGGGCTTTGTGGTGTTGGCCGCGCGCACATGCATGTGCTCAAACACACAGGCTTAGAAAAACGAACTCACACGTATGAGGGCAAGCACACACACAGAACATACACACACATGATGCTGACAACACACAACAAAGGGTCAACAGTGAGTGGTGGTGTGTCTTTGTGGGGGATACTGCAGGGGGAGGGGTTGTCTTAGGCCCCTCTGATTGGTGTGACAGCTTGTCACTGCAGAGAATGGTGCACAGCCTTGGCGCTGACTTCCTAATGTCTTATAACGGTGTGTTTTAACAGTGCATGTGTGTGTAATGCCTGCAGGGGCTAATAACGTCATTTGGTTCAAGGGAATCTCCTGTGTTAGGGGCTAATGAAGATGTTGATTTTGTGTGTGTGTGTGTGTGTGTGTGTGTGTGTGTGTGTGTGTGTGTGTGTGTGTGTGTGTGTGTGTGTGTGTGTGTGTGTGTGTGTGTGTGTGTGTGTGTGTGTGTGTGTGTGTGTGTGTGTGTGTGTGTGTGTGTGTGTGTGTGTGTGTGTGTGTGTGTGTGTGTGTGTGTGTGTGTGTGTGTGTGTGTGTTGCCTGCATGTGGAATTAGTTTTTTTCCCTTTGTTTTGGAGGAGAATGAGTATTTCTTAATGACCTCTGTGTGTGTGAGTGAGAGAGGGGGGGGGGGGGGGCTGGTCTCTGAATGTGTGTGGTTCTCTGTGCTACTTAGGGTATGTGTGTGTGTGTGTGTGTGTGTGTGTCGCACAGTGTGTGTGAGCTGCAGGCAGTCAGATGCCAGGGGATTGGCGTCAGGTTGGAGCGGGTGCGTCAGTCAGACGCTGTAATCTGAAGTGACGAGACTGTTATTTATAACGTGTCTGTAGGTAACGGGCGGTCCAGGCCAAGAGGGCATAGGGTCAGCAGAAATCAGCCAAAATAGAAAGCGTCAGGAGGATGGGGGGGGGGGGGGGGTGTAATGACAGGGTTGTCTTCATTAGGCATCAAATGAAGGAAAATGGACTGAAACACGGAGGGAATCATTTTTGTTTTCTGTTGAAAATTTTTGTAGAACATTTTCCGTTGCCTGCCCTAATGAACACGACCCAGGTCTCCGCTGACAATCACACAATCTTATTACAGTGTTACAACACAGTCATTACTCATGAAGGGGATAAAGTCAATTTGATCAGATCTGTTTAGTTATTGATTTCTACAAACATGACACTGACATGTGTGCCAACCTCTGTGGAGAGATGTACAGACAGTCATAGTACTGTTGGGACACACAGGCCTTAGCAGAAGTAGGAGATAAACACTCCAGTTGGGAAATAAGAGGGATATGGCTATCTCTGTGTGTGAGAGAGTTTGTGTGTGAGATGGAATATGTGTATGACTTTGTGTGTAAAAGCTTAGCACAGAAAGGAGAGTGTGTGTGTGTGGGTGGTGAGTTTGTGTGTGCGTCTGTGTTGAGGGTGGGTAGTCTGAGGGTGCAAGACTGGAAACCATCCTAGACTTCAGCTGATTCATATTTTATCCTCTCTTTTGGCCCAGGGGAATGGTGTAATTTGAGAGAGGCGCACACAATGAGAGCACAGATGATACAAGCTGGATAGATTTATGATGTCTGATTATGAACACCTTATACAGTATCTCTCTCTTGTCACGCACTCTCTATTATGTACATGCATGCACACTCCAGCCAGGTCACTCCAGATCCAAGGCGATATTTGACATTCATCCAGGTTGTTGGGAGATGCCTTCAAAAACTATACACTAGGGGCAATGGTGAGCGCTATTACCATCAAGTGGGCTTGCTAGTGAGCACCGAGGGTCACGTGTTCAATCACAGTACTAGGCACTCATTTGTAACAATATCCCAAACCTTAACTCTTACCTTAACCATTTGGAAATAATTACAATAATTTAAAAAAAAGATTCTTACGCAATTTTTCTCCCCATTTTCGTGATATCCAATTGGTAGTTACAGTCCCATCGCTGCAACTCCCCTAACCCGAACGACTCTGGGTCAATTGTGCGCCGCATCATGGGTCTCCCGGTCGCGGCCGGCTGCGACACACTCCGGTATCGAACCAGGATCTGTAGTGACGCAGCTAGCACTGCGGTGCCTTAGACCACTGCGCCACTCGGGAGGCCCCTTAATGCCTAAATTTAACCGTCGAAATTTGACATTTGCGATGATGACTCCCTCTCTTCCCACCAACCTTCAGGCAGTCAGCGCAGCAGTTCTAAGTGATAGCGTTTTCCCTTTGAAATTACACAATTATATTCCCACTGTCTCTATCTCACAGATATAATACCACACTGTCTGTCTTTATTGACCAATTTCAATATGTTCTCTCGTTCCTTCTCTACGTCTCCCCTCAGGTTTATCCTAGCATGGCCAATTCAGGTTAAATGTCTTACTCGTTAGGAGTCTCCTGCCTCTGCCAGTTACCCAGAGTGCCATAAGCAGCATGCGTTTCCTTACAGCCATCACATCTCTCACAGACCTTATCTCACCAATAATGACACTGCATGGATTTCCCCTCTCCAGCTGTATCTGTATCATTTGAAATATGTTGGAAATGGCACTTATTCCCTATTCAGTGCACTACTTTTGACCCGGTCCCATAGAGATCTGATCAAAAGTAGTACACTATGTCGGGCATAGGATGCCATTTGGGACACAGCTCTAGTTACATAGGGTTACTCACTTGGAGGGTTTCCATGTTGAGACTTACCACACTACACAACCCTTTCTCTAGTTTTCTCAGGCAGAGGTTTGTAAAGGCAGTGTTGTGAGTGAGGCTAGGTCTTTAGGATGTGGACTCTGCTCATTTAAAAAAATTTTAAAAAAAATATGGCAAAGTGGATCGCCATTCCTGCAGCGTCGCATCATCACCCTCTGACTGGGCTGGCTCCTACCATACCACACACACTATCCCTTTGCCTTGGAGCACCACCCATGGAGGAACACTGTGTTCTTGGTGGTGAGGCCCGTGGGTATGATGAGAGAGAAAAGTAATGTAAATGTGGTCGTTCTTTTGTTTTGAAACTTGCTGGACTTGGGGCGGATTGGCTCTTTAGGGAGGTGTGGCGTTGTTTGGTAAGAGTCAAATGCTTTTAGTGAAGCCTTTTACAGCTTGGGACTTGGTGTGCCGAGGCACTTTACGAGTTTGGAACGTCCACAGTCAAGTGAAGGAAGGGAGGATGGGGGGGGGGGGGGGGGGGTTTCTGTTCTCAGCATTGGGCCAACATTGGATCCTCTGAGAAAGCACATCTCTTTCTACATTTCTCTCTCTACCCTGCCAGGGTTGGATGGGGGGTGCCAAAGGGAGAAGGAGGGGGAGCGGATGGGGAAGTAAAGAGGGAAGAGTGGGAGGCCTGCTTCTGTTGCTCTCTCTATAGAGCAACAACTCTCCAGCTAACTGACTGGGTGCACAATGAGTTAAAAAGGCAGCCATCCACAACTAGGCCTATATTCCAACGTAGTAAAAAGAGACACTGAGAGTCCTAGACCTTTCGGTGGAATTGTATTGTGCCCAATAAAAGCTGGATGTGGTCGGTCCCCATGGTAAAGGGCTTTATTTTCATCCCAAACCAAATATTTATCCTTCCTCTTGGCTTGTGTTCGCTCACCAAAAGGCTTTTGTTTTGGAGGATTTGGTGTGTGTGTGTGTGTGTGTGTGTGTGTGTGTGTGTGTGTGTGTGTACGTGAATGTGAAGGCGGTAAGACAACTCATTGCGCTGATATACGGAGTCCTGTCTAATTTCTTTTTTTTTGCCGTTTATTTGTGGTTCTAGTTCCATTGTATGCGGTTCAGAAAATGTATGCACACTGGTAGACATCTTGTTTGTCTGTAGGAGATGAGTCTCAATGGGAGTGACTCAGATATTAGCAACGATGTCCTTCAAGTCGATTTCAAGCTCCACATCAGGCTCCCTTCTGCTGAAAGCAAATTTGATTTGTCACATGCGCAGAATACGACTGGTGAAGACTTTACCGTGAAATGTTTACGTACGACCCCTTTAACTTGCGCGTGGGTTGTTTTGGGAGCTATTCATTTGGATGGGTACAAAGTGAAGCCTGTCTGTTCCCATTCTTTCTTGAACATGAAAAATAATACATTTTATTTGTAGAGCCCTTTTCATTACATGGATAAATCACAAGGGCTCATGAAGCAGCTGGTAACATATTGCTACTGTGTTCAATGAAAGGTTGTCGGTGCTTGGGGAATAACTTGGTCTGTCTATGAGCGAGTCGGTGAGTCTGTGGATAAATATGTGGCTCTGTTCGTGTGTGTCTGTTTGGGTGCATGTCAATGTGTATTATGCAGTGGAGGCTGCTGAAGGGAGGATGGCTCTTAGTAATTGCTGGAACTGCGCAAATGGAATGGCATCAAACACATAGAAACCATGTGTTTTGATATCTTTCTACTTATTCCGCTCCAGCCATTACCACGAGCCCATCCTCCCCAATTAAGGTGCCACCAACCACCTGTGGTATTATGTATATGTGGGCACATACTGTATACCTTTGTGTGTGTGTTTGTGTGTGTGTGTCAGAGAGAGTGCTCGCATGCGTCTGCACGGCTGATGAGCTCAGTGGGAGTTTGGTTCCCGGGGGAACGACTTCTCATTAATAATTCAGAAGAGGCTCATTATCAAGGCAGTGCAGATTTCTCCCTGATTTCACCTTAATTGCAGGCAGCCTGCTCCACTCAGGCAAGGCAGCAATCCCAGCCCTAGCACAGCCCTCATATTCACTCTGCCTTCAGTAAACCTGGGTTTAAATACTATTTGAAATCTTTCAAATACTTTGAGCGTTTGAGCTAGTCTGTCTGGAGTGCCAGATGGGCGATGTTTGGGGGGTTTTCCATTTTGATACTATTCTATTGGTTCCATTGCGCCAGGCAAGCTCAATCAAGCCCAGCTAAAGCATTTGAAATGATTTCGAA